>NC_090448.1:892955889-893575056 GCF_031143425.1 Pleurodeles waltl | reverse complement strand
GCATGTAGTAGTGCTCGGCCATGCTGGAGCCCGTGGCCTCCATGAGCCCAGAGATCGGGGCATTTGGAAAAGGCCATTATTGAGACAAAGCAAAGAAATTATATGATAGGCAGATAAGCTGGTGACAGCTGGGGCGGAGCTCAGATCGGCACGGTCACAGGGAGGTTTCCCAGTCATTCATAGCAGGAGGCCCCCGATCTGATATTAAGACAAATATACTGCACTGACCTCCCCTCCTTCTGCTTGGAGCCTTATGGGGCATGCTCCCCATTGTGACAGTGAGGCCACCACCATTTCTGCCCATTGACTCATTGTCGGCCCCTCCACCACCCCGACTGCTGCGGTGCATGGCTTGGCAACACTGAGTGGCACAGCATGCCCTCTCACGTTTATAGTCCGAGTAAAGCCAGCTGATAATAATTACAACATATTTGATTCCTGCCTACATAGCAAACAATAGTCAAACCAGACAGTTACAGCCCAAACTTAACTCTTAGACCACGAAAAACGGAACCAGGTCTCAGGATCGTGAATCAGATAGAAAGGGACTGCCTGTCGCTTCACTGTGTGAGGTGTCTGGGGATTCTGCTGATGTGAAAATCCTGCTACTGGGAATGAGCATGTTAACGCTGAAATTTTACTAATGAATATTCATGTATTCTGAATGTTGAATCTGCATAGAAAATAAGTTCACTTAGAAAATTAACACACAAGTTGAAAATCTGCCTACAGTGACCACCTATGATCACGAAGTGTATTTATTAACAGATTATTAATATAAAATGTTGAACTTATGTTTGGATTAATGAGGTAGTATGTCATATTAATGGTTATGTATTATGTATTTGCTTTAGTAATCATAGGCCTTAATTTAGCGAGGTCTTGGGCCTGGTTACACGGCCTCATGTCAAGTTGCAGTGCTTACACAAATCAAAAAAATGGCTACTTAGAGAATTAAATTGTGATTTTCCACTGCTTTGACCAAATGCTAGTATCTGAAATTCATTCCCATGAGAACTGCTTGCTAGAAAACATTGTACTAGCTATAGATACTCTGTAAAACTTAGTTTGTGTAAAGGCAAGGTTCCCAGGAATGGACAATGAAAGCACTGACTGGAGTATAAGCCGATACAGTATTGTTACCTGACAGCACAACGACGGGAACAGGAGAAGAAGAGCCAATCATCAACATGTGAACACTGGTTTAGTAAATTCTTAGATTTGAGATTCTACTTTCATTGGAGTAAACGTAGACGTACGATTATTTGACAAATACCAATGTGGGAAGTAGTTTTAGGGAATCTAACTTAGTCAGACTGCACCGAGAGGAGAGAAGCCATTCTCCTCATTTTTCAATATCGTCCTGAGAGGATAATTAACATTCTTTCTGAACTGCATGAAGAGGCCTTTCCTATCTTGAACTTCATTGCTGAATTCCGATGCTTTGCTGACCGAACAAGATGTCCAATTGACGAAGACTGTTACCGCTTGCTGAACCATAGTGAGGCAATATATAAGACGATGTTACTGATTATTATGTCTGTTTGCGTTTGTCCTTAGGTACCAACAGCTAATTTTGATAAAGCCATAGTTAGATGTTTTCCAAATTTGTGTTGACTAAATTGCTGTGCATGAAGCCCAAAAATGTTATTCTAATCAGTAGGTTAGTTAGGATATTCACGGATGATGCTTGCTAAATATTAACAACAGTTGATGTCTTTTCTTTGCTGAATCTAAATGTATGCCATTTCGTTTGCACAGTTATTCTTGCTGTTGATTTGTAATGTAACTTTAGAATGTGTAGTGGTCCAAGCTTTGAATAGATTTGGTCTACCAGTATTGTTTCTGTATGTTTATCAGTTGATTTTGTGACTAAGCTACATGATATTTGCATTGTTAATATAGGGAAATAAACATTCTAACTTTTACATAAAGGTGTGGTTATTCATGATCCAGGGGTCGTGGTGTGTGGAAATTAGGAAAGGGAAGAGGTTTACACAAACCCACCAGGAGAGGCAAGAGAAAAACGTACAGATACAACAAGAGAAAGAGACGGTATGGTTACGAGATCAACTTCACGAAACCAGAAATAACTTACACAAACCAAGACATTAGTAATGAAATTGCAATTGTTAACTGAACAGATATTGAACTCGATGAACTTCAAATAAAAATTTGGAGGAAGGGTTTGGGTTTCGTGCCTGCATCACTACCGAACTTTACAGAATTACATGTGAATGTGTTTACATTTATTCGCAAATGTAAACTCTGTAAATTGTTTGAGGGCAAAACGGCTCTTTCTGATCCACACACACCGTCCCAATACCCAGTTAGTAATTTGGCCATCAAGGACGCAAAATATATTCAAACCTTACTTTCCTTGGAACACATGTCGGATTTCTCACCTTCCTTGATGGAGATTCTGTCTGACCTTGACATCGACCCATATTCAAACATTGATAGTGGTGTCAAAAGCTCTTCCAAATTCACACCTAGTTTAGGAAGTGACAATGTGATTGATATCTTCTACAAACTAGTGACATCTGACCTATATAAGTTAGAAGATCTGTACAGCACCGGTCGCAAAAACATTACACACAATATCACCAGTGCCGAAAAGAAGTCCTCCACACACTCACTTGTATGAAAAATGTAATCATCAAGGAAGCCGATAAGGGGGGAAACATTGTTCTTATGAACAAAATAGACTACATTGGGGAAATAGATTGCCAACTTAATGTCACTAAAGCTTATTTGGCCCTATCATATAACCCATTGAGGGATGTCAAAGAACATGTACAACAAAAACTAATCCTTTGGAGGGACAGATGCCTCATTACAGATTTGGAATTCAAATATTTGTTCAATCCCACCCCAACTGCCCCTTGCATTTATATTTGACCCAAAATACACAAATCAGGTCCCTTTCCTCCAGGCAGACCAATAATTTCAGGTATAGGTTCACCCACGGAGAGAATTTCTGAATACATTGACTTATTCTTGCAACCCTTCGTTATCAACCTTCCATTATACATAAGGGACACCAAAGATCTTCTCAGTAAATTAAGTGACTTTGAGTGGACGGATGGACACTATTTAGTTACTTTGGATGTTACCTCACTCTACACATGCATTCCGAGAGATACTGGCTTGATTGCCATTCAACACTTCTTAGACACCAAGGATGCCTCTCTTCTTCAACACTCCAACATGCTCATGGATCTCATCAAATTGGTTTTGGACAATAACATCTTTGTCCACAACGGAACATGGTTCAGACAAATCCAAGTGGTTGCTATGGGGGCAAAATTTTCCCCATCGTTTGCCAACCTTTACATGGGCTTTTACGAACTGTCACATATATGGAGAGAGTGCTCACCAGATTTGACCCAACACATTCTATATTGGGGCAGATACATTGATGATGTCATCTTGTTCTGGTCAGGCAGCCTTGATTCACTTGGGCGCTTTTTACAACATCTGAATACCAATACCTTCAACATAACCTTGTCCGGAGAACATAGTATGTTCCAAGTCAACTTCCTAGATCTCACTTTATACATCAAGGGGAACCAAATCTGCTCTAAGTTATACAGGAAACCAACAGCATGCAACTCTATCCTACATGCCAGCAGTGCACATCCCATTTCTCAAATCCATGCCATACCATATGGGGAACTTACTAGGATCAGGAGGAACTGTAGTGAGGACACTGTTTTTCTGGATGAATTGAAACTAATGAATGCACGTTTTACACGTAGGGGCTACGCCCCCAATATTTTGCTCCAGGCTAACACGAGAATCAACTGTATCAACAGATCTGATCTTTTGGTCCCATTGACAAAGAAGAAGTCCTCCAGACTTCTGTCTTTTATCACTCCTTACAACACACTTAGTTCACACATATACAAAATCTTCCAGAGACACTGGTCTTTCCTACTAGCAGATGGGCATCTCAAAAAGAGTCTCTCTTCGAAACCCAGTATTACGTACAGCAGGGGACCTGCTCTACGCAAGTACCTTTGTCACAGTTTTCTTTCTCCAGATCCCAAAGATACCTGGTTACCCACACCACCGCGCGGCTTATTCAAATGTGGACGTTGTAACATGTGTAGCTATATCAAAGACAAAACGGTGAACTTTCAATACAACACACCGGTTACTCATAGGATTAATACGTTTATTAACTGTAACACCAAATTTGTCGTTTATTGTTTAATCTGTATCTGCAATCGCATTTACGTCGGAAGTACCATTCGACCACTCAAAGAAAGAATACAGGAACACATCAGAGCCATCCGCAATAATAATGTTAATTACCCCTTTGCGGTACATTACAACTCGAACCATGGTCAGCGGGAAGTGTTAGGTATCCATGCACATGGGATTGATGTGGTGAACCCTCTACCCAGAGGCGGTAATAGAACTCTCTTGCTAAGACGCCTGGAAAGCAGTTGGATTATTAGACTCAGAGCAGTGGAGAAAGGTATTAATATTGACAAGGACTTACACACATTCTTATAAACTTGTATGATATATATGATTATTAATCCACATTTGTATGGTTTTTTGTTGTTTTTTTGTTGTTGTTTTTGTCTTTTCCCTATATTATGACATGGCAAGTCTACTGTGCTTACAAATTATGGAACTTTGTTGACAATTTAATATACATTGTTGCTATCTACCTTGTAATTCACCCCCCTCTCCCCTCCTTTTCTTTGTTCATGCACTTTTCCTTTAATATAGAACTATGGGGGTGATTCCAACTCTGGCGGGCGGCTACTGCCGCCCGCCAAGCGGAAAGCGCCATTTGGCCGCCACACGGCCAAAATTCCGCGTCCCCCATTCTGACATTCCCGCTGGGCCGGCGGGCGCTAACCAAGTTAGCGCCCGCCGGCCCAGCGGGAATGAGGCTGCAACACAGGAGCCGGCTCCGAATGGAGCCGGCGGTGTTGCGGCGGTGCGACGGGTGCAGTTGCACCCGTCGCGCTTTTCACTGTCTGCCAGGCAGACAGTGAAAAGCAGGCCGGGGCCCTGTTAGGGGGCCCCAGGACACCCGTTACGGCCAGCCTCTTCCTGGCGGTGAAAACCGCCAGAAACAGGCTGGCGGTACGGGGGTCAGAATCCCCTGGGCAGTGCTGCTTGCAGCGCTGCCCTGGCGGATTCTCCCAGCCGGGGCAAAAACGGCGGATGACCGCCGGCCCCGGCAATCCGACCGCGGCTTTACCACAGCGGTCGGAATGGGGATAGAAGCACCGCCAGCCTGTTGGCGGTGCTTCCGTCATTCGTGGCCCTGGCGGTCCAAGACCGCCAGGGTCAGAATGACCCCCTATGTGTTCTCTTTCTCCTCGGGGGGAATGATTCTACCTTCAAATTGGTGCATTTTGTTTTACACATGAAATTTATCTCTTGTCTTTAACATCTAAGTTGGGTGTGGTTTTTTCTCGGAATTTTTTTTATTTCTGCATGTTTTGGATTTTTTATCCCCTCTTCAAAATGGCCCCCACTCTTCTCCTGTGTCTGCCCCTACTTGTTAGTCCGCTGTTTATTTCCATTATCCTTCTTGCGCTTCTACTTTAACAAGGGCTTTTCGAGTGAGTGGCGTTCACTCGACTTTCCGACGCCTCAGGCACGGATTTACATGGTGCACTCGGGTAAGAACACTTTTGCTTGGCGTACGTTTTGTTTTCTCCCCAACTTTGTGCTAGTGACAACTGAGATTTTCATTTATTGTTTTACTCGCGATTGCTTTAATTCACACGCGCGGCCTCTCTAACACCATGTATCTCATGGTTGGGTGTTCTCACCTGTATGGATTTATCTTTCCTTTACCGAACGCTTCGCAGTGACACACCTAATTGATGTATAGATTGACAGATCAACCAGTGGATTTTGAAATATTATTTTGGACGCTCCCCCGGTTACCCGGGCTTGCGCCGCATTTTCAATTTTTTGCCTAATTTTGTTGCTTCAGTTATCTTAATGATAGTTTTTGGACGTGTGCTAGTTACACATTTTTGGCATGTTTTTTACCTCGTTTTCACCGACATAGGGCCTGATTACAACTTTGGAGGAGGCGTTAATCCGTCCCAAAAGTGACGGTAAAGTGACGGATATACTACCAGCCGTATTACGAGTCCATTATTTCCTATGGAACTCGTAATACGGCTGGTGGTATATCCGTCACTTTACCGTCACTTTTGGGACGGATTAACACCTCCTCCAAAGTTGTAATCAGGCCCATAGTCGGGCCCGCAAGCATTGTTGTCTTTACTTTCCCCCACTGACCTATTGATACTATAGCTCGCCTTATCTCTCCACCGCTCCAGTTACATTTTTGTCCCTTTTCGCATCATGCTTCAGTGCACGTAGGCTGACATTATTTGGATCGCGTTTTTTCGCTATTGACAGTATCTCGTTGTTTCCTTTTCCTTTTTAGGCTTATCATGGCCTGCTATTTCCTTTATCCTACCAGTTTATATTTATCCATTTGGAGAACGGTATCATAATACACTTTTCATGGAACTTCCACTCTCCTTACTCATTTTCTGAAGGTAGACAACTCTTTGTTTACTGTGTTTTCGGCTATCTCTTCACTTTGGATGGTCCGGTATTTTACTATCGCACACATACTCTCTTGGAGACTTTTATTTACGTGGATTGTTTGTACTATCGGTCACTAGCACGTTTTCATTTCAGTGTGTTTACACCACAGAATTGGCTGGTTCTCTGGCACCTTGTTTCTTCGCACATTCATGTCTATAATTCACTTTCTTTTGTTCTTGAACTATAGTACTTTTGCTTGCATGCATCGATTATTACGCACAGTGCGCATCCCTTAATCTTGGCACTACTTCCAACTTCTACATCCTAGTTTGTTTTTGTCACATGGGACTACTTGGTTCGGTTTTAATTTCAATTTAAAACATATGTTGATATGGCAGCAGTTTCTGTTCTATGTTACCAATTTGTACATATTGTCATTTATTCTACAGCCTCGACAAAGTCTAGGAGACGAAACACGTGTCGGCTGTTGGCTGTTTGTGTTGGATCATTTGTTTTTTTCATGTGGTCATTGACCTGAACACTGACCACACCAGTGCACGCATCAATAAATATTCGGCTGCCACTTACGTCTTGGACCCTGACTCTTATTGATTGACCACTTGGATCAACCACTCGGAATTTGATTTGGTGTGCCCTGGCTTGCTGTTCATTTATTCCCTGGGCAATCTGCCCATTGACAGGTAGGGATGCCTTGTGGCAGGTGAGTAGGGTGGTGTTGTCTAAGCTGAGGCACGCAGGACACCTGCAGCAGAGATGGCCTTCGGGGGTGGGTCACTCACCTTCTGCCTGTTTTGCGCATATAGTAGTGCTGGGCCATGCTGGACTCCATGAGCCCAGAGATCGGGGCATTTGGAAAAGGCCATCATAGAGACAAAGCAAATAAATTATATGGTAGGCAGATAAGCTGGTGACAGCTGGGGCGGAGCTCAGATCGGCACGGTCACAGGGAGGTTTCCCAGTCATTCATAGCAGGAGGCCCCCGATCCGATATTAAGACAAATATACTGCACTGACCTCCCCTCCTTCTGCTTGGAGCCTTATGGGGCATGCTCCCCATTGTGACAGTGAGGCTACCACCATTTCTGCCCATTGTGTCATTATCGGCCCCTCCCCCACCCCGACTGTGTGGTGCATGGCCTGGCAACACTGAGTGGCACAGCATGCCCTCTCACGTTTATAGTCCGAGTAAAGCCAGCTGATAATAATTACAACATATTTGATTCCTGCTTACATAGCAAACAATAGTCAAACCAGACAGTTACAGCCCAAACTTAACTCTTAGAACACGAAAAAAGGAACCAGGTCTCAGGATCATGAATCAGATAGAAATGGACTGCCTGTCGCTTCACTGTGTGAGGTGTCTGGGGACTCTGCTGATGTGAAAATCCTGCTACTGGGAATGAGGATGTTAACGCTGAAATTTTACTAATGAATATTCATGTATTCTGAATGTTGAATCTGCATAGAAAATAAGTTCACTTAGAAAATTAACACACAAGTTGAAAATGTGCCTAGAGTGACCACCTATGATCACGAAGTGTACTTATTAACAGCTTATTAATATAAAATGTTGAGCTTATGTTTGGATTAATGTAGTAGTATGTCATATTAATGGTTATGTATTATGTATTTGCTTTAGTAATCATAGGCCTTAATTTAGTGAAGTCTTGGGCCTGGTTACACGGCCTCATGTCAAGTTGCAGTGCTTACACAAATCAAAAAAATGGCTACTTAGAGAATTAAATTGTGATTTTCCACTGCTTTAACCAAATGCTAGTATCTGAAATTCATTCCCATGAGAACTGCTTGCTAGAAAACATTGTACTAGCTATAGATACTTTGTAAAACTTAGTTTGTGTAAAGGCAAGGTTCCCAGGAATGGACAATGAAAGCACTGACTGGCGTATAAGCTGATACAGTCTTGTTACCTGACGAGCACAACGACCGGAACAGGAGAAGAAGAGCCAATCATCAACATGTGAACACTGGTTTAGTAAATTCTTAGATTTGAGATTCTACTTTCAATGGACTAAACGTAGACGTACGATTATTTGACAAATACCAATGTGGGAAGTAGTTTTAGGGAATCTAACTTAGTCAGACTGCACCGAGAGGAGAGAAGCCATTCTCCTCATTTTTCAATATCGTCCTGAGAGGATAATTATTATTCTTTCTGAACTGCATGAAGAGGCATTTCCTATCTTGAACTTCATTGCTGAATTCCGATGCTTTGCTGACCGAACAAGATGTTCAATTGACGAAGACTATTACCGCTTGCTGAACCATAGTGAGGCAAGATATAAAACGATGTTACTGATTATTATGTCTGTTTGCGTTTGTCCTTAGGTACCAACAGCTAATTGTGATTGAGCCATAGTTAGATGTTTTCCAAATTTGTGTTGACTAAATTGCTGTGCATGAAGCCCAAAAATGGTATTCTAATCAGTAGGTTAGTTAGGATATTCATGGATGATGCTTGCTAAATATTAACAACAGTTGATGTCTTTTCTTTGCTGAATCTAAATGTATGCCATTTCGTTTGCACAGTTATTCTTGCTGTTGATATGTAATGTAACTTTAGAATGTGTAGTTGTCCAAGCTTTGATTAGATTTGGTCTACCAATATTGTTTCTGTATGTTTATCAGTTGATTTTGTGACTAAGCTACGTGATATTAGCATTGTTAATATAGGGAAATAAACATTCTAACTTTTACATAAAGGTGTGGTTATTCATGACCCAGGGGTCGTGGTGCGTGGAAATTATTGACTCCCAAAATTATTGATGTTATTGATTGGTATTGCTATTGATTTGTTTTTGAACAAGGGTCTTATGGTGTAAACTACTCTAAGCGCAGTCAAAAGATCTATCGAACCTCTTATAATCTAACGATAAGAAATCAAATAAGGTCAGATGCGCTAACAGTGATGGTAGCAGATTATGATGGTTAGTCTCCTTAAGAGCCCATTATAAAGGCCCGGTACAGGGTTAGTCCCCAAAAGTGATAAAAATTTGCAGAGAATTTTCAGATTCGATGATACAAAGTGGAGAGAAAATATATCCCTAAGAACCTAGGATGACTTTCCCAGAACGCTGGAGCTTGCCAGTGATTGCTTGAGGATGTTCTCGGTGTTCTAGTGACAGTGTGAATAAAGTAGGTTTTGCGCTTGCACAATTTATGCAAATCGGAGGTGAGGGTTTACGGAGTTTGCGTACTCCAAATGAAGTTGTTAGAGTTTGCGTACTCCGAATTGTGACACTAGGGAAGTTGTTGAACTTCACATGTGTGGTGCTTTGTGCTAAAAGATTTTCCACGTTGTTGTTTGTATACGGACCCTGCAAGGTCTAAGACTCCGGAGTATATTGAAAAGTGTATGAGACACTTGGTTTTTGTTGTAGTTTGTCTGGTTTAGTAGGTCGATTGGGCGTGGTCGACAAGTCAGAGTGTGAGTCAAAGGGAGTGAAAGAATTTTCGACTGAGATCTGGCGAGTCCTATGTGATTCAGGACAGACCCACTGATCAATTGAGAGTAAAATTTGCAGGTCAAATTTTGCTTGCGAATCAGGAAAACTGAGAAAGAAGAAGTAGCTGCTAGAGCGATAGGCCGTCAGTCAAAAATCCGTAAGGTTTCTGAAGCAATTGTGTTACCCTACTGTAGTAAACAGACAAATTGGGTTTTGATTTTGTTTAGTGCTCACAATAATTTTGCTTTAGTTGAGTGTGAACCTGAGTTAGGAGGACAATAGCTGCTGTACGTATGAGAGTGACATCATTGGAGCCGCGCTGGGATAGGTTGGTAAGTGAAAGGGTCGCGCACGGATTGGCGGACAACCATGAAACGCAATTGGTTGAGAAGGTTGGTGAAAAGGATTCTGGGATTGAAAGTCACTTCCTGATTTGATTTAAATTAACATTAAGGTCACAGAAATTAAAATTTTCAAAGCATTAAAGACTGCCTTAAGTGGAGATACTTATATTACAACAAGTATAGCGAATAATGCACCGCCAGAAGGTACACCAGCTTATATTGTAATTGAAGAAAAGGGTGATGTTTTCGGCTGAAACAATACAGAGAAAGATGGGAGTTTAGCGTTTCCTGACCACAGAACAATTGAGGAGCTTAGAGAAGTTGAAGAGAGTGCTAAATGATTTGAAACCTCCTCCGAGCACAGTTTGAGGCATTAGCAATCTGGGAATTAGAAGCCAGACAGCAACAGCAACAGAAATTTGAGAGGAGAATGAGAAAGGCAGAAAAGACACTAGCAGAGGTTTTGGAGAAGCAAGACTTTAGAGGGAGTTAAGCTGTTTCCTGTAATTACACAGGACAGAGAGAGAGAGAGAGAGAGAAGAAAGGAAAGCTACCAGAAAGACAAGCAGAAGTCCCTCCGAGAGTAGGGAGCGGAGATCAAAAGAGTCTAGGAGATCTTCAACACTTGAGGAAGAATCAGATGACGATGAGTTCATTTTACAGTTACTGAGAAATGGTCCCCCACCATATGTAGCACAAGAGAACGGTCCTTTGGCACTGACACCAGTTAACATGACGGCACGTCCAGTGCAGATTAACTCTAGCATGATGCAGAGCAGTCTTAACCTACCTACTACTTCAGCAGCTCAGAATTCAATGCTACAACCGAACGACCCGAGAATTTACCCTGATGTACCCATTGTGGAAACCGCCACAAACTTGATAGTGCCAACAGGACAGGTTTTCCTGAATCTGACACTGGTTCAGACAGGGCCAATTTCAATTTTACTGCCTCAACTGCAGCCAAAAGCAATGCCAAAGTACACTCCTTTAACAGGGACACAGACAGATATGTCCGTACTGGTGAGTCATAACAGAGAAATTATGCACCCACAGAATCTGAACGTTAGACCGAGCCCAGATGCTGTGTCTGTGCCCAGATGCTGTGTCTGTACCCGTCACCATTAGTCCAGACATACCCTTGATTGCCCAGGGAAGTAACAGTACAAGTGGACAGGGAGCCCTGAGTCAGAATGCAATGAGGGGAGGACTTAATGAGAATACTCAAATAGTCTCTCCTGTGGGGCAGACCCTTGACGTACTGGATCATTGTTAGACCTTAGTCCAGTCGGAGTTCCTCTGAATGCTGGAACCATGTCTAACATCAGTCATAGCCTGTAGTTACTGACACCGCAGTCTCCAAACTTAGCTGTACAGCCGTTGCCAAATACTCAGCCCAACAACGTTTCACTGCAAGGTTTGACTACCCAACAATTGACTGAATGGTTGGATAAGCTGAATACCCTGCAAAGTGCTCCTAGAGGAGAAGAGTACTTGAACTATACTAGACTAGGGATGGAAGCATGTGAGCTTATTGAAGGAACTATGGGTGCGATCAGACTCAAATCCTACACCGAAGCAGAATTGAGGTACTTGTGCCCAAAAATTACAAGAGAAGCAAGTGAGGTACATCAAAAGCTAGCAGACTTGGCAGAGAGATACGGCATAGAAATAGAGAAAACAAAACACTTGAAGAGGAGTTACAGGTTACATTTTGACTCAAAAGATTTCGAACACATGAGATCTGCAGGAATGAAGGCACACCTTAGGGAGTTACTGCAAAACGTCCAGACATGGGGAGCCTTAGACAAGTGGGAAGGCAGATGGCTAAAGAAGAGAGATAAAATTAAAAGGGATCCTGCAACTCTTACTGCAAATGTGCAGCAAGTTGAGGATCAGGTAATAATGTTACCAATGAAAGAGATTCCAGGAGAGAATTTTGTTCTTGTCCCTTGGAACAGTAGTGACATTCTGTCCTTTACAAACGATCATCCCAGGTTGAGAGAGAAACCGGTAGAATGGTACCAGCAGACAGACAGGTTTGTGAAACTTGCAAAATGCCTGTGGGAGGATTTCAACACCCTTTTAGAGATAGACTTATGGATTGAGTGCAAGAGGAGCGTAAATTGGTCAGAGAGAGATCCGATTACATATGAACGATCTCCCAAGGTGATGAAGTACTACTATAAAGTGATTGAATTTTTTAAAACAAGAATTTCGCCCAAAAACATTGATTTGCAGAGAATAGACAGGCCAGCCCAGGAAGCAAAGGAATCAATACATGCGTACTATGAGAGATTGTTGCACGCGTTTAAGCATTACAGTGGTACAGAAACGACTGAGCCAAAAGACATGATTCATTTTGAGTTTAGATTTGTGGAAGGATTGAGACCTGAAATTAGCCAGATGATCAAGAGTCATTTGATTTGCTGGCAAGCAAAGCCAATTGATCAGGTTTTGCAATATACAGAATACTGTAGTGATGAGATTGAGTTGAAACAGAGAAACTTGATAGAAAAGGCGATGGTGATGCGGATTAAAGCGGCACAAACAGGGATGCAGGGACATTTTCCAAAGCAGCAGCAGCAGGGAAATGGGGTAGTTCTTAATCAGGCGAGAGGTAGAGGCATTGGGGGAATGGGAAACGGAAACAGTAGTCCTGATTTGGGTACTGTAGAGGTTCAGAATGATGTGCAGGGAATGAAGAGATTCCATGTCACGCTTGCAGAGGAATCGGACATTGGAAGCAGGAGTGTCCGATGATGGTACAGGAAGGTGTTGTTTAGTAAAAAAAATGACATAAATTTGTTCCAAAACATGAGAGGACCAAGAATGAGGGAACATAATCCGAATCTCAAAAGTAATGTGAATCAAATGCAAAATTTCCAACCCACGCAACAGGTGCAAATGCCACATGTGCAGATGACACAGTCACAGCCAATGCAACAGCAGTTTCAAATGGTAACTAGACAGCAAATACAGATACCTCAATCTGCAATGGAGCAGCAGCATGTAATGCTTTCTCAACAGGTCACATGTCAATGGTTTAAGAAGAGTAACAAAACAGTACACCAATTCCCGTTACACAGCGATAATGGAATAAACAATGATTGGATGAGCGAGAGTTCGGACAAAGAGAAATGTGTGCTTGCAGATTCCTTAAAGGTAGATCAGAAGGAAAGGAAAAGTAATGGGTCACACAGTTTCATTTTTGGTTGACACAGGAGCTATGCGTTCTATAGTGAGAACTGCAGAAGTTCCAAACCTTCCCCTTTCAGAAAAAACAGTTCAAATTGTAGGAGTAGCGAATCATTATTTGACCAACCAATTACAGAACCAGTTCAAATTGGCAACTTTAAAGGATTACACAAATTCGTGGTCTGTGACTCAAGTCAGGTATCCCTACTGGGAAGGCACTTGCTGTGTAAAACCAGATGCTTGATTACTTGCTCAAATGATGGAATTGAAATACAAATGAACAGTGATGATGAGGATGACCCAGCTCCAGAGACAGAGTGTGAGATAATAAATGAAGAGTACCCCTGATTAGCTTCTTCCAGGTTCTCACAGTGAAGGATCTTCCTCTGACTTGCAGGGAGCAGGGAAAGAAAGGGTGTGGGATTTGACAGGGAAAGACATGGGTCTGATAAAAGGATTTTAACCAGTTAGAGTTAAAGTAAAAACAAATGCAATTTTTCCCCAGATTCCCCACTACCACATGACACAGGACATTATTGAAAATGGTGCTCCCAAAATTGCAGAATTTGTAAACCAAGGGGTTTTGAAAGAAGTATTGAGCAGCCCATGTAATTCACCGATAATGGGATTGAGAACGCCCTGTGGGAAAGTTCGGATTGTCCAGGATTTGAGAATAATAAATTATATTGTGATTAAATTTTATCCTGCAGTGCCAAACCCAGCCGTGATTCTGTTTCAGATTCCATGTGATGCAGAATGGTTCACTGTTATAGACTTGCCCCAAGCATTGTTTTCTGTGCCTCTTCATGAGGATAGTCAGTTTCTCTTCTGTTTCAAATTTTTAGATCAAGTTTACTGCTGGTGTAGAATTCCTCTAGGGTTTTCAGAATCACCTTCCATATTCAATCAGATCTTGAAAAGGAACCTGGAGCCATTGGAAATGCCCTTCCAATTGACATTGGTACAGTACAATGATGATTTGTTGATTGTATCCAAGACAAGGGAAGAGTGCAAATATGATACGATTGCCTTACTGAACCATTTGAAAGAATGGTCATAAAGTGTCCCCAACTAAATTACAATACTGTTAGAAAGAAGTGAAATATTTGGGTCACCAGATTGAGAAGGGAATTAGGAAAATATCCAGAGAAAGGGTCACAGCCATATTGCAGATTCCCAACTTTTCAGTCATATTGAAGCCATTGCAGAAGCTGACTTACAAAGAAGTCACTGATCCCTTAGTGTTAGATCAAGTGTGTATGAAAGCATTCCCTGAACTGAGAGAAAGTTTATGCAAAGCCCCAGCTTTGGGAATTCCTGACTACACAAAACCCTTTATGTTGTTCTGTCATGAATGTGATGCATGTTCTTTGTCTGTCTTGACTGAAGTCCATGGAGGTGTAAACCGCCCAGTAGCATATGTTTCAGCTACTTTTTGCCCCAATTGCACCTGCTTTACCATTCTGTTTGCGTTCAGTCGCTGCGGTTGGACAGAGCCTCGCACAGTGTGAAGGCATTGTGATGGGACATCCCCTGACTATAATGGTTCCTCACTCCATTGAGGATTTACTTACACCAATAAATACACAGTACCTGACGGGTGCCAGGCTGACTCGTTATGAAACGAGCATCCTGGGATCTCCGAACGTATCATTGAAAAGATGTATAGTGCTTAACCCGGTGACCTTACTGTTGGGCCTGGCCCTTTTTGCAGGATCATTCCCAACCTTTTTTGCCTCCTTCCTCCTATTTTCCCTGACCTGTTTTTGTGGGCTTTAGAACTCTGAGCACTTTACCACTGCTAACCAGTGCTAAAGTGCATATACTCTCTGTGTAAATTGTACTATTGATTGGTTTATCCATGATTGGCATATTTGATTTACTAGTAAGTCCCTAGTAAAGTGCACTAGAGGTGCCTAGGGCCTGTAAGTCAAAGGCTACTAGTGGGCCTGCAGCACTGGTTGTGCCACCCACATAAGTAGCCCTGTAATCATGTCTCAGACCTGCCACTGCAGTGTCTGTGTGTGCAGTTTTAAAGTGTAAAATTAGACTTGGCAAGTGCACCCACTTGCCAGGCCTAACCCCTCCCTTTACTTACAAATAAGACACCCCTAAGTTAGGCCCTATGTAGCCCCATGGGCAGGGTGAAGTGTGTGGTTAAGGTAGGACACATACTAATGTGTTTTATATGTCCTGACAGGAAAATACTGCCAAATTCGGTTTTTACTGTTGCAAGGCCTATTTCTCTCATAGGTTAACCTGAGGGCTGCCTTTAAACATGATTAAAACGTAGATGCCCTCTGGGAGCAGATAGACATGTGGAGTTTGGGACCTCTGAACTCACCATTTAAAAATACATCTTTTAGTAAAGTTGGTTTTGAGATTGTGTGTTTGAAAATGCCACTTTTAGAAAGTGGGCATTTTCTAGCTTAAACCATTTTTGTGATTCTGCCTGTTTGTGGATTCCCTGTCTGGGTTAGTTTGACAGTTGGACTGTTTGCACCTCTCTCCAGACAGTGACACAAAGGAGGCTGGGGTGTAGCCTGCATATTCTGATGAGCCATCTGTGCTAGGAGGGAGGGTAGGCGTGGTCACTCGCACCTGAAAGGGCTGTGCCTGCCCTCACACAATGCAGTCTCCAACCCACTGGTGTGTGTCTGAGTCTTGCCTGGGCAAGGCAGGATTTCACAAACAAGTGAGACTTTCCTTTGAAGTAAGCCTACTTCAAAGGCCAAAATGCGTATAAGAAGAGGACCCAAAACCACAGACTTTAGACACTTCTTGGGGTAGACACTCTACCTCACAGACACTTCCTGGAGAAGAAACCTGAACCAGAACCTGCATCCTGCCAAGAAGAACTGCCTGGCTGCCCAAAGGATTCACCTGTCTGCTTTCTGTGAAGGACTGCTGTCTTGCTGTTGCCCTGCTGCCTTGCTGCTCTCTGGCTGTGGTGAAGAAATGCTCTCCAAGGGCTGGGATAGAGGATGCCTCCTGTTCCCTGAAGTCTCAGGACCAAAAAAACTTCATCCAAAAGACTTTGACACACAGCCTGGTAGACACGACGCACAGCCTGCACAGTGGTGAAAATTTTACTGCACGCCGAAATGGAACGGCGCAGCCCATCCTCGCATCAAGAAGATCTATGCAGTGCCAGCATAGTGGCCGGAAATTCGACAAACGACCCACTGAAATGACGCATAGCTGAACCAGAACGACGCAGCCCGACTTCCAGAGAGGAATCGACGCAGCACTTGCCGTGCGGTAGAAAATTTGACGCAACACCCACCGAATCAACGCAGCTCCTGTGACTTAGTCCTGCCAGTGCAGGAAATCCACGCATCGACCCCGGAGCGTCCAAAAAACCAGCAACCCAAAGAGGATCCACGACCGAGCACCGGAAATCGATGCACAGCCGCCCCTGCGTGAAAACTAAACGACGCATCGCCGTGTGCGGCCCGAGAAATCGTCGCGCACCCCTTTGTTTCCACACATCCCCTCCTCTGCAGAGATTTTCCACACAACCCAGGTACTTTGTGCTTGAAAGAGACTTTGCCGCCGGCCTGGCAGGGCCCGCCAGAATACCGGTATTCTGGGTTTCCCGCTGGGCTGGCGGGCGACCGCAAGAAGGCCGCCCGCCAGCCCAGCCGGAAACACCCTTCCATGAGGATGCCGGCTCCGAATGGAGCCGGCGGAGTGGAAGGGGTGCGACGAGTGCAGTTGCACCCGTCGCGATTTTCAGTGTCTGCATGGCAGACACTGAAAATCTTTGTGGGGCCCCCAGGGGCCCCACGACACCCCATACCGCCATTCTCTTCCTGGCGGCCAAATCCGCCAGGAACAGGATGGCGGTATGGGGCTCGGAATCCCCATGGCGGCGCAGCAAGCTGCGCCGCCATGGAGGATTCCCCAGGGCAACGGGAAACCGCCGGTACACCGCCGGTTTTCCGTTTCTGACCGCGGCTGTACCGCCGCGGTCAGAATGCCCATGGGAGCACCGCCAGCCTATTGGCGGTGCTCCCGCGGTCGTTGGCCCTGGCGGTTTTTACCGCCAGGGTCAGAATGACCCCCTTTGTTTGCTATTAAAAGACTTAAGACACTTTATATCACTTTTACAGTGACATCTGAACATATACATATTGCATTTTAATTGTTTTGACTTGCATCTTATCAGATATATATTATATTTTTTCTAAACACTGTGTGGTGTATTTGTGTGGTGCTATATGGTGTTATTGTATGATTTATTGCACAAATAATTTATACATTGCCTTCTGAGTTAAGCCTGACTGCTCAGTGCCAAGCTACCAGAGGGTGGGCACAGGATAATTTGGATTGTGTGTGACTTACCCTGACTAGAGTGAGGGTCCTTGTTTGGACAGGGGGTAACCTGACTGTCAACCAAGGACCCCAATTCTAACACTTACTCCCTAATGAAAATGTTGAAATTGAAAAATTGGAAGAAATTGAGCATGATTGTCTTGAAGTAACTGGTCTGTGCACAAAACTGAGACCTGATATTAGAGACACCTGATTGGAAGGAAATGACCAAATTATCTTTGTTGATGGTTCCTGTTTAAGGGACAATAGGGGAATTCTGAGAGTAGCTGTGTGCACGATTTCTGGTATACTTGAAGCATCCTAGCTTCAAGGAGTCCTTTCCGCACAAGTACTGGAACTGGTAGCCCTTACTAGAGCATGCCATGTTTCTGCGCAGCTTAAAGTTAGCATCTATATGGACAGCCAAAATGGATTGGGAATAGTGCACGATTTTGGCCATTTGTTATCTCAGAGACCTCTTCTGGTTCACCAGTAAGAAATGGTGGGAGAATTCAGGAGTTGTTGCAAGCTATCCAAATGCCTGAGAAGATTGCCATGGGGAACTACAGTGCACATCTGAAATTGCAAGATTTTGTGTCAATGGGAAATGGATATGCAGATCAAGTCGCAAGGTTTTGCACATTGAACTGTATATCGTTCAAGGATAAGTGGGAATTGTTGCCTGAGGAAGATGAGACATGTCCAAGTTATACATTACATGTTATAGACACCTTGGAAGCGCTGAGAACGTTGCAAAATAATGTTGATAGGGAGTTAACAAGGTCATGGGTCAAAATTAAATGTGTAGAATGACTGGATGAATTGTGGATTTCAGACGAAGGTCAATTAGTACTGCCGAACAGTTTGTTGACACAAATGGCTAGATATTATCATGGTCAAGCACATGTAGGGAAGGATGCAATGATTCAATTGTTCAAACTGAATTGGTTCAATTAAAAGTTTAGACAAGTTGCTGAAGCACTTTGCCATTGTTGCGTCATTTGTCAACGGATGACCGCGGGTAAAGGGAAAGTGGTCAATTTGAGCCACGTTGGAAGAGCAGGAGGTCCATTCAGCAGAATGCAGATGGATTTCATTGAGATGCCTGTGTGTGGAGGATTGAGAGACATGTTGGTGATTTTCTGCATTTTTAGCCATTGGATTGAAGCTTACCCTACACGAAGGAATGCCAGTCTCACAGTAGCGAAATTACTGCTTAAGGAACTGATACAACGTTTTTGGGTTTCCAATCTCTTTAGAATGAGATAGAGGAAGTTACTTCAACAATGAAGTAGTTAAATTACTATGTTCAGCCTTAAACATTGAGCAGAAGTTGCATTGTAGTTACCACCCTGAAGCATCAGGACTTGTGGAACAGATGAATGGTGACAGAAATCAAGAACGGATAAATGTGTGCGTCAACAAATCTGAATGGTCAGATGAACTACTGTTAGTTCTGATGACAATGAGAAACACCCGTTACAGGAAGACCGGATTGTCACTGCATGAGATCCTCATGGGCAGAGCAATGAGGCTGCCAGAAGTTCTTGCAAATGGTCTTGTGAACATAACAGATGACTTGGTGTTGGACTACTGCAAGGGTTTGGCTAATGTGGTTTGCTCTTTCTCTCATCATCTGGAAGCTACCACACTGCAACCGTCTCAATATCAAGGACACAACCTGAGAGCTGGTGACTGGGTTGTAATCAGAAAACACGTGAGGAAGACATGTTTGGAGCCTCAGTGGAAAGGCCCTTTCCAGGTAGTTTTGATCACTGCCACAGCTGTGAAGTGTGCTGGAGTTCAGAATTGGATCCACGCAAGCCATACGAAAAAAGTGACATGTCCTCTAGACAATGATGAGGAGTTGTTGAGAGTACCAACAATGACCAGACCAACCTCAGGACCGGAAAGAGGAGAAAGAGGAACTGAGACCGGATCTGAGCAAATTGAGAATGGTTCAGCCACCCTTGTGATAGGTGAAGGAGAAGACCTACAGGAGAGTGACAGTGAACAAACCTCAATTGAGACCTCAGGAGAGTCTAGTCTGAGGAGGGCTGTCCCAGAAGTAGACGACCTTGAGAGACAAACCGAGCAACCAACAAACCCCAATGGGTAAGAATTTGAGGCGGATCAAAGCCACTGTGGTCTGACTCCTCCTTGATCAGTTGCAGGTCCATCAAGAGAAAGTCCTGCAGAGCATGAAGAAGTTACAAGTTCGATACTGAAATGAGCATTGACAAAAGGCCCATTAAAAGGAGATAAGTGGCCAGCGGCGAAGAAGAGAAGCAGTTACAGTGACAACTATTGAGGAGGGAGTAGATACGACTAAGAGACAAGATCTGAGTGAAAGAGAGTTGAACGGAGATCGAAAGTTGAAAAGAAAGAGAATTGCATGTTGAAGGTACGCTGGTCCTGAATGGGCGTATGCCACAACCAGTGAATGTCAAAGAGAATGTTTGCCTTTTTGTTTTGATCGAGACATTCCAGGTCAACATTTTGGCACTTGAAAGAAACAAATGAACTGAACTGTTGAAACTCTTCACTGAAAGAAGTGTAAAGAAGAAAAAGTGCAGACAGTGAAAAGCTGCACGGGGCCCTGTTAGGGGGCCCCTGCACTGCCCATGCCAGTGCAGGGGCAGTGCCCCTGTTAGGGGCCCCAGGACTCCCCTTACCGCCAGCCTCTTCCTGGCGGTGCAAACCGCCAGAAACAGGCCGGAGGTAGGGGAGTCATAATCCCCAGGGCAGCGCTGCTTGCAGCGCTGCCCTGGCGGATTATCACCGCTGGGGCTAAAACGGCGGGAAACCGCTCTACCGCCGCGGTCGTAATACGGGTCTCCGTACCGCCAGCCTGTTGGCGGTACGGATGCCACATTACCGACCGCCAGGGTCGTAATGACCCCCTAAGTCTCCCACACCGCAGGCGAATCTGCCGCTCAAAATCCAGTAGTCTCATTAGAATAATGAGAGCCTGCACGACATGGTGCCGCCAACGTTTGGTCAAGCTCTAATTTTCGGGTCCTCCGGAGTATCTCTGTCTCATTGTATACAATGAGGCCTCAATACCGTATACGGAGACGTCCGTGGTACTGAGGATTTCCACTCCAGCCACGTAGGCTATCCTACTTGGGGTTGGAGGTTGTTCAAGCTTGAACTTTAAAAGGGAAAACTCCATTTAACGTGCCTTCTCTGAACGTATAGTCTGTCTATGATGGCGAATCCACAGCAGATACAAATAGCAGTTAATATGAGACAACCTCTGACTGCACATTTACTAGCAAATAAAATGGCCCAGGGGAGTCCAGTCACATTTGTGTTGGATGCCCATCCAGCTTATAGAACAGAACTTTTTTATTCATGGGTCACATTTCCAGCAGTAGATGGGAATACAAACACATTTCATCATTATATACTTGCAAACGCACCTGGACAGTACACGGCATACGCATATTTAGAAATACCATTATCTTATCAAGAACATAATAATTGGCTTGATGGCGCCCTACCCCACACAAATGTACCAGTAAGGTTAGGTCCTCTAAGTAACGATGGTCCTACCTGGCCATTATTGGCCACTTCTACACCACATCCTGCAGTTGCAAATTTAGCAGTAGCTGAGGTTCGTCGCTTATATACAGAATTAACAGCGATATATAGACGATTAGTACAATTAGTAAAGCAAACATTAAATACAAACCCAGAACGTGCTGCTCCAGTACATCTACATGCAGTCACGCCAGGTATAAACCCTGCGACTGCGACTGTACATTCAATCATGGGTAAGGTACCCGCCAAACGAGAGGAAACTCCTTTTTGGTTAGCACAAAAAATAAACGCGCTGGAGGCAGTATTTCCCCATATGGGACCTCAGGATAAACATAGAATATTAACGATGTGCTTGCCATTTGGGATGGTCCCTACAGTGGATAACTGTAATACCTGGGGCACGGTATTTGCTGCACGCTATACAACTGCAACACGCTATACAACTGCACACGGTACACCGACACTTGCCAATTTACCAGAGGTGTTGAAACAAATTCAAGATGACTACGGGGCTGCCCCGGCCCTGGATTTGGGGATGAAATTTATGGGCAATTTTACCATGGTATCCTCAATTATTTTAAGTAAACTTAAAGTGGAAGCAGTTGCACTGGCATGCGGCTCTGTGACGTTCCTCAACAGGATCAGGAACATGAGCTGGTTAAGATTATTGCAGAGACCTATTCTAGCATTGGTTGAGATAGTCTAGGGGCCAGATGAACTAAACCACAATTTCAGGGCAAATCTAATAAAGATTTTTCCAAGCAAGCTCCTGAGGGTAATAAGAAACGCTGTGATAAAAAACAACAAACTCCTAAAAAAGAGAGGGGAGAATCTCCATGAATGGAGACCCCACGAAATAGATATAATCTCAGAAATAGAGATAATATAAAAACACCTGATAGATATCAATATACTGATACACACCAATCTCGTTCCTTTCAGAATTCATCGGTAAAATGAAATGAGAGAGGTGGGCTATCAGATCAAAGAACAGAGTACGTGAAACCGAGACAGGAATCACAACGCTCATCGGAGGTTTCTGTTAAAAAGGAAGAGAAACCTGCCCAACAAAAACCCCAATTTAAAAAGAAAAAAGGTGGTAGCTGTCGCAGTTCGACATGCCACACAGGAAGAGGGGTCCTCTTGAAGAACAAGAAGTGGGCGCTAGCACTGCTAGACAGCGTGGCAGAGGTCACAATAGTTAGCCGGAGTCTTCTAGAGCATCTGGAGGTGAAAGCAACTGATGACTTTATACAAGTAGAAACTGCAGACATGCGTGTCTCCACGCCTGATATGGTGTATACAATAACGCTACAGTTAGAAGGAGACATTGAGCGCATAATAGATGCAATCTTTTGAGATTGCGTAGTAAACATATATGATGTTTTGTTGGCTGAACAGGATTGGTCCGTACCTGCCCATATGGAGAAGACGTCATTAAACCTTCTTTCTCGCCCCTTGTTCCAGAGGAACTTGCTGAATCCTATGCCATTGATTGGGCTTTGGCACAGGCACAGGCACCTGCATTATATCGCAATCATGTAGGATGGGATAAAGAATCCCCCTACCATGTAATTCCTATTAAAACTCAACCTCAACCACAACCTCAGTATCCAATAAAACATGATGCAAAGGCACCTGTGAGGGAAATACTCACTCAATTGGAGTATCAGGGCGTGTTTGAACCCTGTGTCTCCCCAATGAATAATCCATTATTCCTAGTAGCTAAGCCAGACCATTCATATAGAATAGTCTTAGAATACAGACACTTAAACAGTCATACACGAACATATGCTATACAATATAGTGCGTAAAAAATACGAAACAACACTGGACATTTCTAATGGTTTCTTCTGCCAGAATGTAGCGCCTGAGAGTAGAGACTTAACAAGTTTCAGTGCACTAGGCTCCCAGAAAAATTCTGTTGTTTACCTCAGGGGTATGTGAACAGCCAAGGACTGTTCGCAGCTCATGTGACAGCAATTTTGCATGAGATTGACCCTGAAGCATTGTCCTATGTAGATGATATCTATCTTACGGATGATGAGTTGCTACAACATTTAAGACGGGTAGCCCGCATTGTCATAGGATTTGCTGAATTTGGCTACAAGTTCAATAAAAAAAAAAAAAAAATTGCCTTTCTCAGCGTCCTGTTTCTGGGATATGAGCTGTCAAGTGAAGGAAAGAGCCTAGCGCCACAATTCTTAGAAAAATTTGCACAGCTACAACCCCTAAATATGATAAAAAACTTCAGTCTCTATTGGGTTTCCTAAATTTTATGCTACACGCATAAAACCTTTATATGATCTGATAGATCCTGATTTTTCATGCAAATTCTGGACAATTGAACATACACGCATTCTTAGAGTATTGCAGACGGACATGCTTGCAGCACAACATTTACACACTAGGGACAACAAAACACATTTGGTCATCAGAGTAATGGCTGGTGCCATCGGTTTCACCTATGTGACATTTAATGAAGGTGAGACAGTTCCGATTGCATACAAATCACACTTATATTCAGCAGCAGAACAACGCTTTGCTCCCACTGAGAAAATACACACTGCTGTACAAATGGCTGTCATTAAAGAACGACCCTTAGCCCAGGGAAAACGCATTATTGTCGTTTCCCCAATCACAGCCCTGAAGGCTGTTACAAAAGCCAGCGTTCCAAACGCAAAAGCATTGCATCCACGCTGGATACAATGGGCCATGTATTTGACAGCCACTGATGTATACTACATTTTTGACCCAAAATTACAAACTCAAGAATTTTTGCAGTATGAACTAGAATATCCAGTTCCAGCAAATACACTGCCTATCGAACAATATCATAGAGTCATGTACACCGATGGCTCAGCGCAACCTGCAATTGGCACAAAACACCAATATTCTGCTGCTTGCGCTGTCGTAAGCGGCTATATGGAGGACAATAAATGTTGTCCCCTACATACATTTACGCAAACCCTAGGGGATTGCACAGCACAATTGGCAGAGCTAAAAGTGCTGTTGATGGCACTGGAACATATGGATCCTGCACAGCCTACGCTGATTATTTGTGATTCATATTATTGTGTCCAGTCCTTCAATGAATATCTGCATTACTGGCGCCAGAATAGGTTCAGAGATTCTAAAGGCAACACCATTAAACACAGACTTCTAAGGGGAAAAGTAGCAGATCTGAAAGAGATGCTAACAAATGTCCATGTTGTACATACACTTGGACACCAGAGCGTTGGGATACACGTTGCTGGAAATACACTGGCTGATGAAGCCGCAAAGTCAGCAGTGGCTGTGGCTTCTGTAGCTGCAGTGATTCGTTTGAGTTCAAAACCGGTCGCAGACATATGGGCTGCTGTGACAGCTACGGCTGATGGTACGCAATATCCAAAAGGGTTTGCCGACAAATATACCTACCGAATGGGAGGTATGCTGAACGCTGAGGTTAAGATACCAGGCGTAGGGGTACGAGATATTCCCAACAGAGATATAAGATCACAATTAATTAGCAGCGCATGAAGGGGTGGCATCTGCCCATGCTGGTGTGACGGCTACAATTTCAATCTTACAAGCCTGTTATTGGTGGCCAGGTCTCTACAAAGAGACAAAGCAGTATGTCCTTTGCTGTGACATCTGCCAACAGATCAAAGTTTACACTGCCAAACGCCCGCCACAGACACCCCTCTTGATTTCAAACAGACCATTACAATGGGTGTACTTGGACCATTGCGGTCCCCTAACACCAGACAGTGCACACAAGTATACTTTGGTCACTGTTGACTCTTGCTCCAGATGGGTGTGGCCACAATGCTCGGCTGATGCTCGGACTGTTATTAAAGATTTGCGAATCTTTATCAGTACATATGCGGTTGCGGCTTTCCACTCGGACCAGGGCCCTGCTTTCGCCTCAAGGGCATTCAGGGACACCATGGCTTAGTTGGGGGTCCAACTCCAGTACTCGTCTCCATTTCATCCCAAGGGAAATAGTGTTGTGAAGTGAATAAACCGTGATTTAAAGCAATCCTTAACAGCCAGAGTCTTAGGTACAGGTTGTAGTTGGCATAATTCTGTGTATGGAGTTCAGAGAGCACTTAAAAATCTGCCTAGAATGTCCCTGGGGGGGTCGTACTTCATATGAGTGCCTGAACTTGAATGTTTGTTCCAGAATCTTGATGGTCCTGGTGTGGAGGCTGCAAAACACCTTTTGACATAAATGAACATGTCACTATCTTACAGGAATTACAACAGTTCCGTGATGATAATTCTTCCGTCAGTGCTGCCTCCACAGGAATCAAGGATGTACCTGTGACACCTACCGGCTGGATTCCCAGAGTCGAGGATCTTGTACATGAAAAAGTTGCTGTGAAAAATGAATGTGGCCCTTCCTATCGAGCACCAGTCCCATGATTGGGGATACACGGTACCAGAACTGTAATTCTACCACTGCTGGCAGGTGCCAAAGAAAATCGTTTTGTCTCCATCAACAATGTCAAACTACACCATGTGGCCGATACTGCACAGCAGACCAAGAGGGACATCCAGTAGTTCCCGAGTCCCTCTCACTACTGGTCAAGAAGTCCCTCTACAAGTTGTTAACAGCAACCCTGACACTCCTCCGAGCTTGGGGAGGGTGGAAAATTATCTTGCATTGGTTCCACTAACATCGAACACTACAGAAATGATTAACCGATTTGACTCAACTTCAACACAAAAGGATGGTGCTATGTATTGTGTACCGCCACGGGAAACACCAACTCCACCAATGACCACAGCTCCAGCTTTTGCCTGAACTGCTTCTGGATATTTTGCCGACTTCAATGATGACGTCTCAGATTCATTCGCATCTTCGACACCTGAATTGTCAAAAACAAGTAAGCTAATGAACTGGCTTAAAAAAACATATTTTATTTTTCCATGGAACTACCTAAGGCTTCCCTTGACTGTCCTAGCTTTCCTACTTTGGATTGGTTTTGTTATTACTTTCTTTTTGTTAATACATGGTCATTTTCCCCCTGGAAAAATCAACAGTTGGATTGGTAGAGGAGGTCTTAAAACCACATTTTTCATCACACAAAGTCCGAAGAGACTTATCCTTTGTGAACATTTCCGCAGTACCAATTCCTGATGGGATTGTTTGGGTTAAAGTAATATTTGATATATAAGGTCCCACGGAAGTTATTCAGATACCATATGTGTTCAACAATCAATTAACAATATAATAATACCAGGCATTGTTTCTAATGATTGGGAGGTGAAAACAGTTCTTTCTATGATAACTGAATTACAGTATTACACTGTATTTGAAAATGAAGATGTTTATCAATCTAAAGAAAATTAGGTGATATGTTTTGCTTTAATTACTATGGGCACCATTTCATACACTGAGCGAGCAGCCCAAAAACTATTTTTTATTTTACACAATGGGAACATTGTCTGACTCCACCACAAGGGAGTTCCAAAACATATTCTGAAAAGTTTACAATTTTTTCTGGGCACAATGTAAGAAATGCTGAGTCGTATTATTTTAAATTGCCACATACTAAAGATATACACATACTATTGACAAATACGAAATTTATGTATTCAAAATCTTTTGTTTCCCGGTTGTCTATAGAAGGCTATGAATATTGGCTGAAGTCAATTGACTTGAAAAGTGTTTGGGGAACTAGACATTGGCAAATTAGTGGAAAGGAAGCTTTATTCAGAGCATGCCTGATACCTGTACAAATTATATTCTTGAATGAAACAGTACAACAAACAAGTTGTTTAGGCTTAGCTAAGATTAAGGAATTAAACATGCCCAGTATACCTGCCCCTGCCAAGTTTTATAAATGGCAAAAATATACAAATGCAACTGAAGATCAGCTCCATGAATGGGTCCCGAATGGTACATTTAATGTTTCACTGACACATCCTGGCGGGTGGTTATTGTGGCCAATAGATACCAACGGGTATCATCAATTTTTTATCAACTCCTCGGGGGGTTTTAGAACTAGTAGGCCGGACCCTCACTATATATCATCCGAACATGTGGGTATAGTTACAACATATAGGGGGTTATTACAACTTTGGAGGAGGTGTTAATCCGTCCCAAATGTGACGGATATACCACCAGCCGTATTACGAGTTCCATGGGATATAATGGACTCGTAATACGGCTGGTGGTATATCCGTCACTTTACCGTCACTTTTGGGACGGATTAACACCTCCTCCAAAGTTGTAATAACTCCCAAAGTGTAAGGAAACATTGCCAGCAATGGTTAAGAACTTCCTCACTAGATGCGGTTAGAGAACACCTCAGTCTCCTGTCTAATAATACTGACTTACAGGACTTCCTGTTACGCCCCAGAAAACACAGCAGAAAGCGTTTCTTATATGAAGTATATAATGAAATTTGAAAGCTTTCCCAACAAGAAGCAGCTGCCCGCTTGAGGCAAATAGACCAGGAAAATCTGAAAAAGGCATCAGCTGTTGTGGATAATGGGATTAATACCTTGTCTGACCGGTTATACACTTTAAATAACATCGTCTCTTCTGCTATTAACATCATACAAACAGATATTTCTTCTTTACACCATGGACAGAGTCAGCTAAGGTCCATTATGCAGTTGGTTAGACACTTCAAACATTGAAGGCGTGTTGCGTTCCCTGGCAGCATGTCAGTGCAAGGGAGATATTTTCTTCCTTTAATTTACTGCGACAACAAATGGCTAAGAAAGAAGCAACTTATGTCTAAACATTGAGAAATTAGAATTTACTGTGGCTGAAATACCATCTGCTGAGTGGCTAATACACGGGGTCATCAGTCTGCCTATTTCTACACTACAATTCACCTCTTGTTTAAAGTACATTCTGGTAGGCAGATATGAAAAGCTGGGAGATAGTTACATCCATAAGGTGTGGGAGCTTCCCTTCTTGTACAAATGTCTCAATGGCATGAAAGAAGTCTTTCTTAGTGGTAGTGAATGCAAGACTTCAGTCAGTCATTCGATGGATTGTAAACAGCAGTCCTTGCATGAGGCGTGTAATGCTTCTGCAGCAAACTTAGCTTGTTATCTGAAGGGAGTTCCAGTCCTGTTGATTAGACCTACGTTCCAGCTGCTTTCAAACGGCAGCTACGTCCTCCTCAATGGTGAAGACTGTTGTGGGATGCGAGCCGGAATAGTTTATGTCGTTTCGGTCTCTAAGGTTGTTACATGCTGCGGGAACATACTTTTTCCCCCCACTAAGATTAAAGAGGTAGCTGACATTTGGCCTCACATTGCTACTTCAAATGTGAATTTGGACAAGTTGAGCAGACTCAAGGCTTTATTGTTTCAAAAGCATGTGGCCCTTACATCTGCACGCAAGACCTATGCACTTTAGGTGGCAAGGTCGGCAGCAGAAATACCGTCCCTTTTAAATACAAACTTTCAGAGACACTTTGGTGAACTCGTGGGACGGATATTTAACGCGTCCAGTACAACTGGAATCGCACAGCTTTTATTAGCTGACATTTTGCTGTTGCTATTTTTTATGCGCAATGGCAGTTTCACCGCAACAAGGAGGAATGAAAGCGCTCCCATCAGCGCAGCTGTGTCATGAAAGCATGATGCAGTATTTTGGAGCAACACTCCTGGAGCAATTGGAGTGTGGCTGGTCTTTGTCATTCAGACCGGTTTTGCATTGTGTGCAGCCATGGGTTTCGGTGCCTCTGGTGCTCTTTTGAACATGCACTGGAAGTCTGTCTTTCTACACAGCGCTTGCTTTCATTGGACGCTGATCTGTTGATGTTCTCGCTGAGGGTTCATTACCAGACATGCACGTTGAGGTTGCGTTTGCTACGGGAAGCTACTTATGAGTTGCCCTTCCTGGAGGATGTGGCTCCTGATTCATCATTGGGCACACCACGGGAGGCCGCCTTGTCTGAGACTGAGGCTATGGAACATGATTGCCCCTTGATCCTTCTTGGCGATGACATTCCAACTTTAACATTGGCCGAAGTGGAAGATTTCCTGTCCTCTATGGTCCCGAAATCGATTGGAACTTCTCAAAAGTAACTTTGCCTTTTGAACTTCGGTTTTATGCCACATGTTCATGTTTTAAATTGCCCTCTTGCATGCTCACGTGTCCCTTAGACTTGGCATAATTGACATTGCTTTTACATATATATTTTAGGTTGAACTTTTAGTAGCAATTTTATCTGCTCTTACACTTTGAACCACCTTCAACCGACAAGGGGAGGGTGTTGTGTGGCCATTTTAGCCATAGCTCCATGCACATTATTTTAACACGCTAGGCCAAGTCGTTGTGCACCTTAACCTAGATATATTTTATTCGGCTTCATTTATTATTGTTACAGTAGCCACTTTTACGGTCTTGTTTTATTTTCTGTTTATCTAACTGTTTTTGTCTAGGCCAGCACTCTGTTCTCAAACAAGACATTCTAGATCACTCTGTGCTTTTTCCAAGGCTACAGCAAGAGTACGTGGACATTTATGTGGAATGGACTGGATCCAGCGAATCCTGGAACTTATTACATCTGTAAGCCAAATGCTTATTACTGTCTTCCAAGAGGATGGTATGGCACATGTCACTTGTTATAGTTTTCCTAAAGATATTTCAACTTGATGACTTGAAAAGATTACCGAAAATGACTCAGTTACATCACATTAAACAAAAGAGTGTCTCCTTCTAGTATAGTGGGAGATATATTTGGAGAAATGATTCCTTCAGTGGGAATTGTTCTGAATTCTATACAGATTCAAACGTTGTCTACTATTGTGGTAACATGCTGATAATTGTTTCAGGATCCATGATCCTAATGGATACAGAAATGGCTGCGGAAAGATCTATGACTCTTCAGAACCGCTTTCCGTAAGACATTGTTTTAGCAAAAGATGGCAGAGTTTGCAAAATACTGAATTCTAAGCATTGTTGTTCATATATTCCTGATAATTGCAAAGAAATTAGAAGCTTACTTACTAATCTGACTAATGCTAGGGCTGATTTGAAAGAGGTGAAAGAACCAGGGGCCAGATGTAGCAAAGGATTTGCGCCTCGCAAACGGCGAAAATCGCAGTTTGCGAGGCGCAAAAGCCTCTTTGCTATTCAGAAATGCATATTGCGAGTCGGGACCGACTCGCAATTTGCATTTCAGAATCGCAAATAGGAAGGGGTGTTCCCTTCCTATTTGCGATTCGGAGTGGAATGCAATTCCATTTGCGACCGCATATGCGGTCGCAAATGGAGTCGCAGTTACCATCCACTTGAAGTGGATGGTAACCCACTCGCAAATTGGAAGGGGTCCCCATGGGACCCCTTCCACTTTGTGAATGGACCCACAAATATTTTTTCAGGGCAGGGAGTGGTCCAAGGGACCACTCCCTGCCCTGAAAAAATACCGAAACTAAAGGTTTCGTTTTTTTTTTTAAGTGCAGCTCGTTTTCCTTTAAGGAAAACGGGCTACACTTAAAAAAAAAAAAACTGCTTTATTTAAAGCAGTCACGAACATGGAGGTCTGCTGACGACAGCAGGCCTCCATGTTTGCGAGTGCCTAGACTCGTTATGGGGCCGCAATTAGCGACCTACCTCATGAATATTAATGAGGTGGGTCATTGCAACCCCATAGCGAGTCGCAGTCGGTGTCTGAGACACCGTACTGCATACCAATTTGCGAGTTGCAAATTGCGAGTCGCAGGGACTCGCAATTTGCAAGTCGCAAATTGGCGTTTTGCTACATCTGGCCCCAGGTATTTCGGAGAAATGTGGCAAAGGAATTGCTTCAGTGGAAAATTTGCTCAGCAACATTGGGAAAGGGATAATGATAAAAATAATACAAGGGATATTGACTATTGTGATTTGCCTAATTGGAGCATGGGGAATATGTAAATTGAATCATGTGATTAAATCAAGGAAATTGAAAATTGATCAGAGGAGGGAAGAAATGAAAAGGGAAAATTTGTTTAGGGAAAATTCAAGGAGGAAACAAAGATTAAAAGGGATAGAGATGCCAAATTTTAGCTGAAGCAGAACATTTGTGTGGGAAGAGTTAAGCATTTTGACATTTTTAGTCATCAGAGGAGAGATTGTTAATAGTGAAATTTTACTAATGAATAGTCATGTATTCTGAATGTTGAATCTGCATAGAAAATGAGTTAACGTACATAATTAACACACAAGTTGAAAATGTGCCTACTTGAGTGACCAGCAATAACCACGGAGTGTACTTATTAACAGCTTATTAATATAAAATGTTGAGCTTATGTTTATATTAATGTAGTAGTATCTCACATTAATGGTTATGTATTATGTATTTGCTTAAGTAATCATAGGCCTTAATTTAGCGAGGTCTTGGGCCTAGTTACACAGCCTCATGTCAAGTTGCAGTGCTTAGACTAATCATAAAATGGTTGCTTAGAGAATTAAATTGTGATTTTCCACTGTGTTGACCAAATGATAGTAGCTGAAATTTGTTCCCATGAGAACTGCTTGCTAGAAAACATTTTACTAGCTATAGATACTTTGTAAAACTTAGTTTGTGTAAAGGCAAGGTTCCCAGGAATGGACAATGAAAGCACTGACTGGAGTATAAGCCGATACAGTATTGTTACCTGACGAGCACAATGATGGGAACAGGAGAAGAAGAGCCAATCATCAACATGTGAACACTGGTTTAGTAAATTCTTAGATTTGAGGTTCTACTTTCATTGGACTAAACGTAGACGTACGATTATTTCACCAATACCAATGTGGGAAGTAGTTTTAGGGAATCTAACTTAGTCAGACCGCACCGAGAGGATAGAGGCCACTATCCCTTTTTTCCTAACTGTCCAAGAGGATAATTATCATTCTTTCTGAACTGCATGAAGAGACATTTCCTATCTTGAACTTCATTGCTGAATTCCAATGCTGTGCTGACAGAACAAGATGTCCAATTGATGAACACTGTTACCGCTTGCTGAACTGTACTGAAGCAAGGTATAAGACGATGTTACTGTTTATTATGTCTATTTGCTTTTGTCCTTAGGTACCAACTGATAATTTTGATAGAGCCATAGTTATATGTTTTCCAAATTTGTGTTGACTAAATTACTTTGCATGAAGCCCAAACATGCTATTCTAACCAGGAGCTTAGTTAGGATATTCACGGATGATGCTTGCTAAATATTAACAACAGTCAATGTCTTTTCTTTGCTGAATCTAAATGTATGCCATTTTGTTTGCGCAATTATTCTTGCTATTGATTTGTATTGTAACTTTAGAATGTGTGGTGGTCCAAGCTTTGATTAAATTACGATTCTTTAGGAGATTTGGTCAACCATTATTGTTTCTGTATGTTTATCAGTTGATTTTGAGACTGAGCTACGTGATATTAGCATTGTTGATATAGGGAAATAACATTCTAACTTTTACATAAAGGTGTGGCTATTCATGACCAAGGGATCACAGTGCGTGGAAATTATTGACTCCCAATATTATTGATGTTATTGATTGGTAGTGCTATTGATTTGTTTTGGTACAAGGGTCTTATGGTGGGAACTACTCTAAGCGCAGTCAAAAGATCTATCAAACCTCTAACGCGTCCCCTTATAATCTAACGCTAAGAAACCAAATAACGTCAGATGGGCTAACAAGGGCAAGGTTGGTGACAATTCACATTAATGTAGAAGCCCTCACGCAGTGGTTGGATGACATGAAGGAATGCCTGGCTGAATTTTGCAAAGTGGCAGATTTCTGATATCGAAGACAATTCTGCACAATAGCAACATTTCAAAATGATCTTAAACTGGAACGAGACAAGTAAAAGCCGAAAATGAAGAGTTAGAGACCCTCTCTCGCAGCAGCAATCTGTGTATCATACTCATTCTGGAGTCCACTAATATACAATGAGGAGAGGACAATGTTGAAAAGCTATTAGTTGGCATTTTTGTCCAGGAACACCTCTCACCGGTGTTTGTGCTAGAGAGAGCCCATCGCTCACTGGCACCTATGCCTTTGCCAAGTGCGCCGCCATGCCCGCTCAATATTAAAGTCCTTAATTACAGTCAGGTAGCCTAAGAGAGAAATGGCACACACAAGGGGTCTGCTATCTCCGTGTATACCTGACTTCAGTCTCGCCCAGAGGAAATTTATCCTGACAATTAAAAAACAGCAAGTTCTGGGAATACAATATGACAAGTTTAAAATTGCATAACTGTGTTTCACCCTTAGTGGCAAATCTCATGTGTTTACGTCCCAGAGGAAGCAACTAACTTTTTGAAACACTCATTTCTCCCAGAGAGAACAACTTGAGAGAACATAGCTTGTTTTTTACATTGAATCTTTGTCCCAGTGTTATTTACTACATGTTGGGCTGCATCACTTTGGAATGCAGGTGACCGACATGATCCCAGCTGTTATATTGTGGGTGATGCTGGGTGCTGACCTATGGCCATAGGTGCCTACATTGATACTTGTATATATGAGATATGCCTGATAGCTCTGGACTTGTTAGATTAATGCCAGTTCCTGCTTAGTTTCTTTAGCTTCCTCCCATGAAACGTTCTTTATTAGTATATATTGCACCTCTGGCCTCCCTCAGATTTATGAGTAACAAATGTTCCTTTGTAAATAATGTGGTAAATGTTATCAATGTCTTTTTTACATGAAGAGGTTTGTTATGAGGAAAGTCATCAAGAAGTTGGGGCTCGATGTGTGTGTGTGGGGGGCAAGTGGGATTTTCAGGTGCACTATAATGAGAAACTGAAATACAGCAACATTTACATACTAACTGAATCATCCCGACATGGCCTGTACAGACCACATTGGGAGTACTGCTCTCAACATACAGCTTCAGCTGACCCCCAACTTACTGGAAGCTCACCGACACCACACTTCAGACTGGGATGGATAGCACCAGGATTGCGGTAGGCGCAGGAGCATTCAAGAGGACCTGCTGAAAGTTATGAACCAAACAGAACTATCAGATTTGCACTTTATATGATATCCAAAGGTTACTCATTGTTCTCAGCATAACATGCCTCACACTCCAGGCTTAATTTCTGGATGGGCTCAAAAGATGGGATGGGTTGGATGGAATCTGTCTCCTACCTACCCAGAACTCTCTTGGATCACTCACCAGTCACACTTCTACATGTCCCTGCAACTCCATGTACGTGTGGGCAATGGCAAATTCAGCCAACTGAATTATTGGAACAAGCTTTTAAAACCGAAACTAAGCAGGTAATTAAGTCACATTTTGAGGTAAGCCGGGGATCAGTATCTTCAACCCCTCCCTGTGGGAACCATTCAAGGTGAATGTGCAGGCAAAGGGACCCTCACCCCACCCTCAAATTCCACGTCCATTTTACTAAACTAGAAGTCGAGATAGTTGCAGTGGAGTGGGCGGGTGCTTCCATGCTCATGCCCACCGAACTAGCTGAATCATATTTGAAGAGGGTGGATTTTGGAGAACCTGATGAGAAGTTAGATTTCTAAACAAAAGTGCAGCCACTGGACAACATGGAGAGGGTGAACGCCGTGGTCGAACCTTGCCCGGCTTGTTTTGAATGCCTTGGCAGTCTCTGATATAATACTGATAGACACAGCTGAGGGTAAATCTTACTATAACCCTACTGATATATACAAGAGGTCACAAAATTCTATATTGAGCTCTACATGGCTAGGGATGTAAACACCAAACAACACATACATGAAAAGCTTATCAGAGCAACTTTGGCATGGCTAGAACTTCGCCAGTGTAAGCCATTATGTGAGCAGATCCCTATTTATTTAAGAAATTAAAGGGGTTATTACATCTATGAGAATTGTATCCACCCCTGGCAGGGATGGCTTCCCAGTTGAATTATATAAAGAGTACTCAAATGAGCGTGCATCGGTTTTACTAAACAGTTACAACTAGGCCTTTGAATGCAATAGACTCCCCCCAGCACTCAATAAGCCCATAGTAATGTCCCTCCTTACGTCCGGGAAATCTACAACACTTTTGCAGATCGTCCACAATATATGCATTTTCAATCAAAGGAGTCCATTCCTGAGTGCTAAAAAAAAATGCAACATTAAGTTTTAACTGAGTGTTTTTTGAGAGGATAATGTGTTGACTTTTCAGTCTCTCTAGGCAAATCAGTCCATGAGACTATCGTCAGAACTCAGTGATGAAAACAAAGCCAAACTGAACAGTCCCCTCAAAGATCTAATAAAACATAAAATAATAGAATCAGCAAAAAAATTATGTGCTGAAAAAGACAATAAAAATGTGGACCACTCTCCCACCATGTGCCAATGCAACTCATGTCTGAGTACCATATGAAGTATAGTTCATACTGCCTATCGAAATATGAAAGCATTATGCATGTATGCATAGTAAAGTGAAAAGAAGGGAAAGAATCATCTACAAAAGAACCATCTGTAAAACAACCAACTAATGATCAGACAGACATTGTAAAACAACAGTCTCATTCCAAAACCAAATTAATATTTTCATCACCTGAGAAAATAAAGAAAAAAAAAGAAAAGAAAAAAACACATCAAGGAACACACCAATTCCAGCACAAAAGCTATTATCTTGCCAAAACGTGAGCTAGACAGATATAATACCACCAATAAGGCCCACAACAACCTACATCTGAGTAAAAATAGAAGAAATACACATCTATTATGATTGTTAAAGAATAGATATAATAATAGACAAACACCCAAGAGATAGCCAACCCGATCTACTTATAAAGCAGCTAAGGAACACCATTCAACCTGTTGGTTTTGTCCTTTATTAACTGTATTGGCTTCTCAGATCCATCTATTTTCCGTCATTGTGAACAAGTGATCCACACAATTTCTTCTCCTGGAGCACCTGACAGGCTCTAGTACTAACCATTTCATTTCGAGCATGTGACAATGTTTTATAATATCAACAAATGTGACATTGAGATCAATACAATGAATTCCAGATTGATGTTGCAAAATCTGTGTACAGACTTCTTGAGTGGTTTTGACGATATATTGAAGTGTGCCAGGACATTCAATGCAGTAAATAACATTCTTAGAACCACAATTTGTGAATTCTTTCAATTCTCATATTCTCCCATTTAACATTCATGATTTGATGACATTTGTGGTGGAACATGCTGTAAAATTACCACATGGATCGTGCCCAATAACAGGTTGAAGGCCTCATAGTTGAATAAATGAAATAGTTTTAGGTTCTTCAGATGGCCCCAGTGGGGTTTTATCTCAATTTGACTCCTCAATTGAACATTTCTCTCTGTGAATTGGCATTGTCAGCGGACAAGCAGCTCTTCTGACTGTAGTGAATTGGTGAAGGGAAATTGCACTAAATCCAAACCCCCTTATTTTACAGAAATAGCAGAGGAAACCACCCAATGACTTTGATAGACCCCATTCCAAGTGTTTGACTCTATTCCAGCATTCTCAACACTACAGTATATTTATACACTTCTGAGCACCAAAGCAAAATCAATGCAGGAGGGCATCATGCTTGCAGTTTTGATGGAACAATTTCATGGGCACATGAGAGGATTACAGTTTCTGGAGTTACCTTCATTTTGTAGATTACACTTATACAAGTCCCTCAGTTTTTTTATTAGTATTGTGGAGGAAATTGTGTTTCTATGTCCCATTCATAGTCTGGTGCATATCAGCTAATATGGTTGACTGAGTTAAAGGCTTCTGTACCTTTAGAAGATGTCAACCCATAGTTGGATAAAGAAAAGTGCAAAATTAGGTTTTGTTTTCACTACTATCGCAACTGGTATGTCAACGTTTCCAATGATCCCAGCAGAAATTCACAACTACAGCCACTGGGAGCATTACTGAATGAAGTATGCAAACAGTGCAGCTTTGTTTGAAAGAGAACATAACTGAGGGCGTTGACATAATGCTAAACCTTGCCATTTTTTACAGGAAGCTGAAGCATTGCCATCTTGCTTAGTTTTAAAGCAATGTGACCTATTCACCTGTCCTTAGTTATTAAGTCATACAAAATGTAAAGGTTTGCATTATGGAATGCTTTGATTTTTGTTTGCAGCACATGGAGGGCAAATTGAAGGTTCAGTTACGCTGTTCTCAAACTGCATGCACAAAAGTTACGTCATATTGCTAGAAAATATCATCCAGCAGTCTAGATGCATAGGGTTTGCTACACTTACAAACATGCATGTTCCATTACCTCTTCAAAAGAGTTGCCCAAAGCTCATTGCCTGTACCTGGAGTAGAGTTCTCTTGGCGAAGATGTTCGAATTAGTAGCGGATGGGACCATTTTAGTCTCAAATTATACTTCAAGATATAAAGTAAGGTAAGGTAAGGTAAAGTGGAACTGCTGGAAACACGCCGAAGTCAACGCCCTACTAAAGAAACCTACGGCTGACCCGAGCGACCTGAAAAACTTCCGCCCCATCTCTCTTCTGCCTTTCCCAGCCAAGGTAATAGAGAAGACCGTCAACAAACAGCTGATCACCTTCCTGGAAGACAACAACCTGCTCGACCCTTCACAAACCGGATTCCGAACCAACCACAGCACTGAAACCGCCCTCATCTCAGTCACAGACGACATCAGAACCCTGATGGACAACGGTGAAACAGTCGCCCTCATTCTCCTCGACCTCTCGGCTGCCTTTGACACCGTCTGTCACCGCACCCTAATCACCCGCCCTGGACTGGATCGCCTCCTTCCTCGCAAACCGTTCCCAAAGAGTTTACCTCCCTCCGTTTCGCTCAGAACCCACTGAGATCATCTGCGGCGTACCTCAAGGCTCATCACTCAGCCCGACACTCTTCAGTGTCTACATGAGCCCCCTCGCCAACATTGTACGCAAGCACGACATCATCATCACCTCCTACGCCGACGACACCCAACTTATACTCTCCCTCACCAAGGACCCCGCCAGCGCCAAGACCAACCTACAAGAGGGTATGAAGGACGTCGCAGATTGGATGAGGCTCAGCCGCCTAAAGCTGAACTCTGAAAAAACGGAAGTCCTCATCCTCGGCAACACCCCGTCCGCCTGGGATGACTCCTGGTGGCCCACGGCCCTCGGCACCGCACCGACCCCCACAGACCACGCCCGCAACCTCGGCTTCATCTTGGACCCTCTTCTCACCATGACCAAGCAAGTCAACGCCGTGTCCTCCGCCTGCTTCCTCACCCTCCGCATGCTCCGCAAGATCTTCCACTGGATCCCCGCCGACACCAGAAAAACCGTGACCTACGCCCTCGTCACGAGCCGCCTGGACTACGGCAACACCCTCTACGCCGGGACCACAGCCAAACTCCAAAATCGCCTGCAACGCATTCAAAACGCCTCGGCCCGCCTCATCCTCGACGTACCCCGCAGCAGCCACATCTCCGCACACCTGAGACACCTGCATTGGCTCCCAGTCAGCAAAAGGATCACCTTCCGACTTCTCACCCACGCACACAAAGCCCTCCACGACAAGGGACCGGAATACCTCAACAGACGCCTCAGCTTCTACGTCCCCACCCGCCTCCTCCGCTCCTCTGGCCTCGCACTCGCTGCTGTCCCTCGCATCCGCTGCTCCACGGCGGGTGGGAGATCTTTCTCCTTCCTGGCGGCCAAGACCTGGAACTCCCTCCCCACCAGCCTCAGGACCACCCAGGACCACTCCGCTTTCCGGAGACTCCTAAAGACCTGGCTGTTCGAGCAGCGATAACCCCCCCTTTTCCCCTAGCGCCTTGAGACCCGCACGGGTGAGTAGCGCGCTTTATTAATGTTAATGATTTGAAGTACATAAGACCATACAGAGCCATACAAACAAATGAATGTTCCAGGCGCTTCCAGGGGACAGTTCTAGTCTATTAGTGAAAAGACTAGATCAACGGTACACTCAAGTCAGTATCACTGCATTTGTGTTGGGGCGGAAAAGTCCTGGGCATGGAAAAGGTGTGTACCCCTGCTCTGAGTTCCCAGCCTTGCTGTTGTATCCAAATGCTAATTGTTTTGTCATAGGCAAACACAGATCATGCATGTGTGCCATGACATAGGGTTGTCTCATGGATTGTGGTTTTGTTTGACCAGGAGGGGTACTCAAAGTGCTACCCTTATAGTGGTGGAAGGCTACCACCTTCACCATGAGTTAAGCAGCACAAGTTCATTTGTGCAGCATACTGTGTAGTGACTGAAAAGAACACTATCATGTTGGTTTAATGGATAAATAGAGGGCCTGTTAAAACATTTAAGGTAAGAATCAGGGGTTAGAAACTAACGGCCTGATTTAGGGTTCAGCAGATGGGATTACTCCATCACAAATGTGACGGATATACCATCCGCCATATTAAGACTCCATTATAGCCCATGGGGATTGTAGTATGATGGAAGTTTGTGACGGAGTAACTCATCCGACAAACTCTAAGTCAGGCTCTTAGTATTTTCGGTACACATTTTGCTTGGTTTACTTTTTGTTTAGAGATTTAATTTAAATTTTATCTTAGATATAAGAAATTGTGCTGAGCGGTACATGGCGAATTAGATGTAGATATCCAGTGATTGAGTTTGATGGGAAACATCTTTAATAGATACGGGGATAAAAATCTGTTTCGGGATTGTGTGAGAACTATGATTGGTTAGGATTTGAAACTTCCTTTTTAATCCCAATTAAAGGGACAATTATTCAAATGCAATCAGACCTCAAGAGTATTTAAAATGATAGAGAATTGCAGGAAATCTTTTGTTAGGTGTGTGCCAAGGTATGCAGCAAATTGAAACAGGGAAGGTAAATGTGTCTCATTGTAGAAGATTAGTGCAATAGATTGCAGCGACCGATAAAAAAGAAAATTGTTGAGGTTGAAAATACAACTGAAGTTCTGTATTCTTCTATTTATTTCTTTAGTTGGTGGGTAATCTGGTGTGTGGCAAATCAGAATTTGATTGGTAAGGATGATGTGATGCCAAGAACTGGGGCGGAGTGTATGAGCTAGAAATAAATTAAGAGCCACCAAGAAGTGTAAGAAAGGGTGCAGTGGCCATCGTTGTGAATAATTGTAGAATTAGCAATATGTGGTGAACTCAATGGCTATATGTGAATTTAATGATAAAGTGTTCTACTCTGTGCCTGGTGTCATGGGTACTTCAACAAGAACATAAATTGCTGGTGAAAAATGGTTAAGAACCCCGAATTGTGATGCAGCATGAAAGTGAATGAACTACGTGTGAACATAATAATGTTTCATTAGTGTGACTACAGTGAGTGAAATAGTTAGATGACATTGTAACTTGAATTAAAAATTAAAGAGGAAAAGGTTATTTAATTATAGCTGTATGATATTGAATGGTTTTCCCTTCATTATGGTTTATACTAAAGACCTTGCAAGCTGATATTATCAGATGCAATGAGGATTCTTCACATCGCATTGCTGGAAGCATAGCAGTAGAATTGGTGGATCAGTTGTTGTTGGACAGATGATAAGCTATTGCATTAAACGTGGCACTGGTGTGTTTTCAATTAAACTCCATTTCTGTTTTTTTTTATTTAATACAAGGTTTTTACCTATTTGTAGAGGATCCATAGGTGTGGGTCATAAACAGCCTCTCTAGGGTGGATGTATCGACTAAACCAGTAGGGAACAGAGTAAATATGGCAGTCAAGTTAAGGGTTATTGGTAATTCTAAGTGTAGATTTCATAGTATGTGTGACAGGGGTCCTCTCATTTGGACATACTTATGACTTGTTAAACTATATATTGTTTCATGCACCCATATCCTCACCACAATTTGAAGACTACAGTAACACCTCCTATTCAGCACTGTAAATCAATGTAGAAGGTGAGTAGGGCTAGTATAGTGAGCGGACATTTCCAGCGTGGAGTTGCTATGTATGTACAACTTATTGGCTCTTAAGTACTCTTTAGTATCAGTGTATCATACTTAAAAGGATGTTGCCCGAATTTTGAATGGTTAAATACCAGTCACCTAGAAACTCCCTGGATAAAGTATGGAATTAAAAAAAAACGCTTGAGTATCAGGTATGCTGTGCATTCTCTCTGTGAAGATTTTTTGTTATTGATTCTTATGATTGTTTCATGCACTTGTGTCTCATAACTGGGTATTCCTCACATGGAGCAACAATGTAATCTTGTTGATGTATAATTAGATGATTTAGATGATGTATTAATTAATAATGATGATAGTTACCATATTTCTTTAGAAGCATATTAAGATGTAAAGAACAAAAAGAGATAATAACTGCTGTTCTTTGTTTTCAGCACTGAAGGAGCGGCCTCTATTGCGGCAAAACACTTGTTGGTCGAAGTTGGAGCATAAGCCAGATATATTTTTAAGGTAAGACTATGAAGTGATGTTGTAAATCTTTAATTTGCACTATGAATGCTATCATAATGATTTTGATAAAATAAGTTAAAATGAACCACTACTTATTAAAATTGCATGATTTTTTAAATTAGTAATGCACCAATAGTAGCTCCTTACGAGACCAATTATTCAATTACCAACCAGGCTGGGCACCGGTCCAGTAGGTGGTGGCTTAGCGCAAGGCCATTATTATCTTTGTCCATATTAGGTGTACTTATGGATTGCTATTGGTGGCATCCACTTTGATGCAATTTTGATGGAGTTTTACAAACCTGAATGGCTAGGTCAGCAGTATCATTATACTTCATGACCCAGATTTGCGCTAGTGATTGTGGCAGCATATTCCATGTTTACAGAATTCTTGCATGGCCTCACACCTATTGTGCACCGATTGATCAGGTCTCAATCACTGGTGGTGTATGTAATCATTCATTTGATCTCTGGATTGATTAGTATGTATATTTATAACAATGGGACTATCAAGCTATTATCACTTTAGTTTTTGGCATGACCACACTTTGTGGTGTATTTTACTGAGACAGCTGGTAGAATAGATGTGCACTTACACTTTGAGCTATTCATACCATTTCAAATAAAGCAGGGATAGCAAGATATGCACACACAGCGCTGCATTGCCCTACTATGTTGTCCAGTGGGTTCTAGAAATATTACAGACTTGATGTATTTTCTTCAGATGCACTGGATGCACTGTAGCTTTTGACCTACCTGAGTGCTTTTCATCACTCCATGGAGATCCCATAAGGGTAGATGATGTGTACATTGGTTGCACTATATACTGTAGCTGTTTTTAGTGATTTTGCATTTGACTTTTCAGAGAGATGTGTTCCTCTGGTGGTTGTTTGTGACTCTTCGTACAGATACTTACCCATGCCCTAGGTAAGTTATCTGTATGCAAATGGTGGCTGTTGTGAGAGAACAGGGATGATTGCAGAGGCCCCCTAACTGGTTGCCCCCATTCTCCACTTTTTGCTGGTGTTTTCCTGACTCTGATGGTGTCCTGGGTACTGCCAACCAGTCCCAGGGTCTGTGCTCTGTGTAAACTTAGTATGCAAATTAGGCTAATTATACTGGCTAAGTCAACCTACCTATAAGTCCATAGAATATGGTAGGGCATGTAGGTTTAGGGACCCCAGCATAGGTATTGCACCCATAGGTGCGATGCTGAGGTGCCCAGTGTCATTTTAAAGGCAGGCCTGCCTTGCTGCGTGCTTTTAAATTAAAGTTACATGCAAATTCGACTTTGGAATTAAAAGTAGTTCCAAAGTCTTAAACTACCTTATTTTTACATATCACCCCTAAGGTGTGCCCTATGTTGCCCTAGGGCTGGGTGCCATGTAACTATAAGCAGAGACCTTATAAAAAAGTTTTATAAGCCCTGGTGAGGTAAAACAGGCAAATTCGTTTTTCCCTCATTGTAGTGAATGGCCTCCATAGGCTAGACTTGGGAGACTTTATCTTAATTTTAAAAGTCCCCTTAAGTAATGATACCAGAAGTTTGGTATCAAATTAATTGTTATAATAAATCCCACAACTTCCAGTTGTTGGATTTAATATAACTTGTTCAAGTAAAGCGTTTTAAACTTTCCCTGAAAAGTTGCCAACTTCAGCCCTGCAGTGTTTTTGCTGCTGTGCTCTGATTGGCCAGCCTCTGGCAGCCTGGCCAGGCTGCCTTGCTGAGGTGTGAAGTGGCCTGGCTCCACACAAAGAGATGTGCCTGGGGGAGGAGATCTCCCATCAGCAGATGGTAAAGCAGGAAGGGGGAGGGCTGCCAAACTGGTCTTCAAAGGCAGAGAAGGACACTTGGAGCGACCCAGCAACACCCTCACATCCTGTAAACCCAGACAATTAGGTGACCCCTTGATTAGATTAGGAGAGGGCAGGAGAGGGGTGTGTTTAGGATTTTTAGCCACACCAGTGGGTGGGCTCAGCCAGATGTAGCCTCCAAAAATCACTTTCAGCCATGATGGAATTTTGAGGAATGTTACTCCCGGGGATTGATTTTTGCCACACTTCCCAGGAAGTGTTCATCACAGGGGGAAGGAACCTGCCCCTGATTGGCCAACCAGGACCAGGACCACCCTGTTTTTCACCCAGGAGCAATGATAAAACTAGCAGACCTGCACCCACACCTCAGATCTCTATCAGATTCCAACAAGGAAGAACTACAAGAGACGAAGAACTGCCCTGCTGGACCCCTGACCTGTACCTGGACACTGCACTCTGGAGGACTGCACCAGCTGCACACTTGGGCTTCACCACTAAAAGGACTTTACCTGTCTTCTACTGCTTCAAGAAGGGACTCCCTGTTTGCTACAGGTACAAAGGAGCTGCCCGGAGTCCCCTGCATCAAGTCCTGCAAGCAGAGCCCAGCTGACCAGCGTCCAGTGGCCATTTGAGGATTCTGACCAGGTGCATTCTGGGAATTGTAGTCCCAACTCCCAAGGAGCAACTCGGAGCTTCTGGAACCTTGGATCAAGTTGTGGACACTTCAAGGGCACAAAAAGGACCCCTGGAAGAAGATACAGAAGTTTGGAGACGCTTGGAGTAACTCCATAAGTTGAAGAGGTGCATTGTGGGAGTTGTAGTCCCAGACGCCAAGAGGCACACCAGAGCTTCTCAACCCTTGGCTGGTGCTGTGGACCACTTTCCTGAATCAAACACTTCTGAAAGTAAGTGTGACAGTGTTACCTCGTAGGTGGCCTGAACTCTGGACTTCCTTTCCGCTGTGACCTTTTTTAACCCTTTGAGTGTTAGTTGCTTCTATGCGCTAGAAAGCATTCATTCTTTAAAAAATCATATCTCCGGTTCCCCTTATCCGATTTTATTCGTTTTGGTGTCATTTTAAAGATAAAAATATATTCTATTTTTATAAATTGATTTTGGATTTTTAAACTGTTTCCTGTGTTTTATTTAATTACTGTTTTGTGACATTTGAATGCTTTACGCTTTGTCTCCTAAGTTAAGCCTTGTCGCTTGTTGCCAAGCTACCAAGGGTTGAGCTAGGTTTAATTTACTGAGACCTGACTGGACCCAAATAGAGGTTAGTGGCCTGTTGCTTAGTGTAGGTACTTACCTGCCCTTACCAATAACCCATTTTCCAACAGCTGTCAAACAAGACTGTTGCAAATTGACTGAATACTTAAACGTCCTCTTGATTCTGGGTGCTTTAGACCAATGGCATTGGTCCTGATGGGACCCTACAATTGAGGTTGAATCGAAATATCAAAACCCAGTTCCCTGGTTACAGGATCACATGGAGGGAATATATGAATTAATTTAATCCTCCAAAACTCACTGTGTTCCAACCTGTTGATGCCCAGGAATATATACATTGTATTTTGTGTCACATCATCTGCACTTTTCCATTGTACAGTCTGCATCCTATATGTATCTTATAGAAAGAGCAATATCATTTCTACCAAGGAGTTAAGTGTGGGTTCCTGACAAATGTATGATTATATAGCAACATAACACTAATCACCTTAGAATTCAATCAAATACCTTGAGGTTAGAGTATAGGAAATCCTGGATTGAGTTCCACGGGACAACTCCTTTTTTGTTTATTTTGAAGCACCCTAGTCCGTGTGGGCATATAAGAATATCCTTGTTCGGTTTATATAGGCAGTACTCCTGGAGCTTTGGCCCCACCTGCCAAAACAATGCCAAAATGATGTACAGAAATGGCAGCAGCTAATTTGAAGGTACTGAGCATGACGTTTCACACCGTTCAGTGCATCTTTGCTAGGTAACCAAAACACTTTGCTGCTGCAGCCAGTACCTTGTTGCCAGACCTTGGGAAAATCTTCAAGACTGTTTATTTTCTTTTAGATGCACATTTTGAAGTCAAAGCTGAAAATAATGAAGTGTTCTCAGGAATATAATTGTATCTTTGAAGTGAACTTAAATAGTTAAAATATTGTTTCATAGATGTACCTTAAGAGATCACAAACTATAACTTAGTTGAGATTTTAATATTAAGTTACACTAGGAGGAGAAAGGTTCATCATCAATTTAAAAGACTATTGACATTCCTATGTTGTATATATTGTATTTAAGGTGGTGATATATATTTAAGGAAAACTCTATTCATTTGATTCAGTGTGAAATATGGAATAGTGTTGAATGTTTATTACTATTGCAGTTTAAGAAACAACCTTAAGTATAGGATAGAACTACAGAGTCTTTACTCACTGTACTTACATATCAATGGGAATTACATTATGACAACCTACAGCCCAGAAACAACAAAGTTCCATCAATAACTAGTAAGCCTGAGGCATACAGATATTCTGGAGATATATCATTTGCTATAGTAAGGGACCATGACTCAGTTCACAGATTTTCATGAAAAGTAATTTGTTATAGATTTCCACTGTAAACCAGCAGAAGTCAACACCTACAGAGTATAGGACAGCATCCAGCAGAAGGGGAAGTAAGCATAGTGAAAACCAGTGTATCTCTTTATCTCTCTTGTCCCATTCCTTTTTCAACAGGATTACTGCTAACTGCCATTTAACTATTTTGTATGGTTGGCTGTGGATATAATGTGGAAAATGACATTGCTTCAGTTGGGTTCAGAATACAAGTTAGTGCATTCTGATAACCCCTCCTGATGCTCTTGGCTTATCAGGGAGTCTGTGATAGAAATGATAGACTAGCAGAGTAAATGAACTACAGAAGTTTCTTCTCTAAAACACTGTGTAGAAAAATAACCTTCCCAATTGATAAGAAATTGAAGATGACCTCAAAACATCAGAAAATATCACTTTTCTTGAACCTCTTTACCCTATTGCTGTTGTACCATACCTAGTGGAAGTTCCTAATGATGTTAATATTTGGGATCAAGAAAATATACTTCATTTGGGATGAATTAAAGATAGAAGGAATCTCTCATATACAAGACAATTTAAACCAGAAAGGCACAGATTGAGCTGATGAATTATCCCAAATGGACCAAAATGTCATGATTTAAAATTAAGTGGCAATGTATGGACTAGACGATAATGAGAAGACAGTCAGACACTCTCTCCAAGAGCGAAAGAAACAGAAGTGTATATGGATTTATCAGCATATTCTTCCATTTTGACCTTAGAACAGTGTAAGCTTTGAGATGTAAGTTGTATGTGCTTCTGTAAGTGATTCAAAGAAGGGGTAGCCACCTGAACAAAAAGATTAGTATGAAGAAAAGACAGAAATAATGTTGGAGGAAATCTTTGCATACAAAAGAAAGCTGACACTTTGGTGCCAATATCGTTGCATTAGTGTAAGAAAATTAGCATTTAGTAAATAGGAAGCCCAATTGTCATGAGTTGCATTATATCTGGACAATAGATTGAGCTCCAAACTTTGATTAGTTCACTTGGTTTGCTGGTTTGACTGTGGTTGATAATGAAAGTAAAGAGCTTATTCAACTCCCAGTGTCGTACATATAGCACTCCTCAAACATGAAAGATATTGTGTATTACAAATTATACTATAAGGCAATCCATGAAGCTAAACACTAGCATTAAAAGCAATGTGTCATTTCTTCAGCTCTTGATAACTTGGACAGAGCATATATTGCCATCTGTGAGAAAGGGGTTGCTGTAACCATTATCGCACTGTATCATTCGGAAAACAGAAGATCCATTATCAAATCTGTAAAACACTTATACCAAAGTTCAGCAGCCACGGATAAAAGTAAGAATCCAAAAGGCTGGGATTAGAATGTATATCTTTATGCTGATCTCACGATTCTTGACCATCAGAGTGAACAGTTGTCTACTAAAAAAACTTAACACTAAATCTAAACCATTCTGTATACATCTATGACTAGAAATGAAGTCATGACACATTTCCATAACATCCAACTGTAATTCATTAGTTGGCACAAAAGTAACTTGTTGGCTGAAATAAAATTAATTTTGTCAGTCTTGAAGGGTCTGTAACTGAAGAGTGTCTAACAATTTTGGATCCATATGTTTTTCCACCACCTTTACTTTGTATACGGAATACTTAACTATTCCAACAACATGTTGGAAGGGATTTAAGTCAGGATTACAAAAGGGTACCTAATTCACTAACACATTCTTTGAACCAGGAATGTAAATGATAGTCAAATCAACCGGTCTAAAGAAACATCCAAAACCAGCTTGACAAGTTTTCCTGAATTGTAGATTTTGTAAATACTTCAACTTCAATGATCAGTTCCAATTTCAAATGGTTACCTAGTGCCTATCAGAAAATACCACCATTCAGTAAAATATATTTTCTTGGCTAAAAATTCTCTTTCAAACACTGAATAGTTCTGTTTAGCCTCTGACAAAATGTGAGATAAATGAAAGACAGAATTTTCTTGTCTATCATCTTCTTGTTCTTCTATCAGAATTACCCCAACTTCTCTTTTACAGGCCATTTCCACTTTAACCTCTTAGACATATGAGAATGACAAAAGATTGATGCTTGAGTAAACATCTGTGTGAGTATTATAAAAGGTGTTTCATTTTGATCATTCCTGACAAAAACCTCTTTTCAAATATTCCTTTTTCAAAACATAACCAATGTTTCTATTTCAAAAATCTGGTTTTAAACCTACTGAGAAACTTTGAGTACCCTTAACATTAGTAGACGAAGGACAGTCCAAAATAGCTGAAACCGACCTGGGATCTATGGAAAGGCCAGGAACATTCAATTTAAATCCAACATACTCAGGGGGTCATTCTGACTCCCGCCGGCGGCGGTAACCGCACGCCTGGCGGGAGCCGCCGAATGACCGCGGCGGTCATTCTGAGTTTCCCGCTGGGCTGGCGGGCGACCGCCAGAAGGCCGCCCGCCCGCCCAGCAGGAAACCTCCTTCCACGAGGATGCCGGCTCCGAATGGAGCCGGCGGAGTGGAAGGGGTGCGACGGGTGCAGTTGCACCCATCGCGATTTTCAGTGTCTGCCACGCAGACACTGAAAATCTATGTGGGGCCCTGTTAGGGGGCCCCTGCGGTGCCCATGCCAATGGCATGGGCACTGCAGGGGCCCCCAGGGCCCCCACGACACCCGTTCCCGCCAGCCAGGTTCTGGCGGTGAAAACCGCCAGAACCAGGCTGGCGGGAAGGGGGTCGGAATCCCCATGGCGGCGCTGCTTGCAGCGCCGCCGTGGAGGATTCCCTGGGGCAGCGGGAAACCATTCGGACACCGCCGGTTTCCCGTTTCTGACCGCGGCTGTACCGCCGCGGTCAGAATGCCCATGGAAGCACCGCCAGCCTGTTGGCGGTGATTCCGCGGTCGTTGGCCCTGGTGGTCCATGACCGCCAGGGTCAGAATGACCCCCTCAATGTCTTCCATCTAATATTCATACGTCTTAGATTTACAAGACAAATTATGTTGCTGAAGTCTTAATAGCACCAAACTCACCTTTTTTATTTTCTGCAGTTTTCAAAAGCACTAGAATATCATTCCGAAGAGCAATACAAACTGATATGAAACATCAGAAAACATTTAATTCATAAAAAGACTAGAAAATGGCAAGACTATTGCACAACTCAAATGGCAGTACACAATATAGAAAATGACCAAAGAGGGTGTCACTTCTTCTGAATTTGTGTAATCCTTGGTATGCTCTTAATACAACTTGTTGATGCATCTGCAACGTATATGTAACGTATACCTTACAAAATAAAACCCACAAAAACCACAAATCTTAACTATTTTGATCCCTGCTAGAGGGTAGTGTAACAAGGTCTGGTTTTCCATAACTGACCAGTGAGGATATGAATGTTTTGTGATATTTACAACATGCTTGCATAGAAGTGCCTCTGTGAGTGCTTTTCGCTACTTTTCTTTAACAGGTTCAGAACTCTGCAGCATGGTGATGCGAATCAAAACTAACAGACATATGTTTTTATCCAATGAAAGATCATTTGAAATTGATTAGAAGACACGGGGTGATGCAGTGGAAGAGTTGTACTAATTCCCACAAAACTCAGAGACTCCTCAGCCTGTAGAGGAGGAAAATAATTCCCTTGAAGTCACCTTTTCTGAGAAGCAGTGAGCATTGCTGGCCATCTGATTTTCTCAGTGCCAGTTTGCTTTTGGATGACTCACCTGGTAGCAACTGCACCAAAGGCAGTGCAGTTTGAACTGGGTCGAAGAGGCACAAGGCTGGCAGCCACTGTGATCAAATACTGGTGAAAGAGGGCGGGGGACTAGCCCACCAAAAGTGTAGAACATAACAGTGTAGGGCTGAGACACAAAATAGGCCCACACACGAAAATAAAAGTAGCCCCATTTGCGAGCCCGATAGCTAAAAAGGGGCTCACATTTGCAAATCAGGCAAATTTTGAACTTGTAAAGACACGCTGTTTGGGTATTTTGCAAACAATGGGTGACTGCCTTCACAACAGGCCAACAAACTGCTAAACAAATAGTTTGCACATACTGTCCTGTCAGACCGGCCCATCAGGCACGTCCTGACCCCTACAGACCAGTCTGGCGCTGGGGCATAGTCAGGAAAAACCTCCATATTATCCACCAATAAAAGAGGGGACCATAGAACAATCTCTTCATCTCATACTCCACAGTCAACTGGGACAGAGCTCACCCTGGGAACTAAGGAATATAGATTAAAAACATAGGACACAAGGTACAACCAAGAGCATGATTAAGAAGGTAGAAAAGAGACTGCTCCCTGATGGTGGTACCTTTATCTCTGTTCAGAAAGGTGGGGATGGAAATAAAAGCGTGAACCTAGACCACTTCTGGGGCTTTTGAGAGGGAGAATGGAGAGTAAAGAAGACAAGAGATTCCAGCAGATTCCTTACCGCATGAGACTCCATTAGCTTCCTCACAGCAGGTACTCTTATGAACCTGGATGCTACACCAACTTCCCCTAAGGTACTTTGAGTAAGGGGGATACTATTTTTCTTTAGCCACAGAGCTGGATTACCAAGTGTCCAACTTTGCATTTTTAAAACATCTTTTTACAAAGAAAGACTTTACCCTCATTCAACATTGTGATGGAGGTACATCAATAAACTCTGAAAAATCCCTGAGCAGTTGTAACTTTTGACTTTCGACTCACTTCGTAATGGATACGATGTGAATTTCTTGAGAGAAAGATCTTTTACTGTACTGAAAATAAAAATACTGACACCCTATTGTTTTTTTCCGGCCATCCATGTTTATGACATGCTTCTGCTTAGCAGTGATATATATATATATATATATATATATATATATATATATATATATATATATATATATATATATATATATGTATATATATCTCCCTATAGTGCCTGCATCATGTGCAATTTGCGTGTTATTTTCTCACTACCCCATAGGTACATAAATTTAACACACTGAATTCCCACGCACAACCTTGGAATGACCCTAGAATTTAGCAGCACAGGAGGAGAACTTTGGACACCAGGTAATACTATGATAGACTGAAAAGAGCTCTGCCTATGAACGTGGAACATTGGCAACGATAATAGCTCTAGATAACTGAGCAGTAGCATTGGTGTTTGAGCATTTGGAACATATATAACTCTGGTGTCAAAAACCTGTGATTGAGAGATCTGTATAACCCCTAATGTTTTGATGCTGCCTCTTCCAAGTAAATTCTCAGCATTACCATACTACTTAGTGAAAGTGAGTTTAGCTTGTGTTTTAATAATATCTTCATATGGTTATTGCGTAGGAGTCTGCACTTAAGCCTGCAACTGTCTTGCTATGCCTTCCATGTCTGTGTAAGTTATATTCTTTGGACATACACTATAGCAATGCCAACCTATTGACTTTGGCAATGCTCTTCATAATTAAAGAGCACATCAATCAAGGAAAGACCACTTTTCCTTTTCAGTTACAAACTCAGGTGGCTCTGGCTTCCTAGCTAATACCGGTTTGCAATTTGGCACTTGTAGTTTAGTTTTGACTAATAAGTAGGTACGAACTGCAGTATACAATATACCGCTGGAAAAAAAGAAGAGTGCCAAGAAAAAATAAACAACATAGTAGTTCCTCTTCAGCTATGCAAATGTGTCTGTATCACAGTTCTCTGGGCTTGTAAACATACCTCTGGATGTATACACAGGTGCCTGTATGTCGGTTGCATCATTTGCAAGCATAGTTCTCTGTATATGTGTTAGTCTGTGTGTGCATGGACACTGCCTAGGTAAAGCTGCATGATTGCACATTGCTTGCGTGTATTAACAAATTGTAATTCCTCCTTTCTTCAAATGTTCACTGAGAACGTTTTTCTTATGAAGATTACAATTCCGGGAGTTTAGGAATGTGAGATCCACCATTTTTCTACATCAAACCACCATTTGTACCTGATTGTGAAGCTTAAACTTCCCAAGTTTAAACAGAGGTGATTACTCGGGTTTTCTTAAAAAATATATTTATTTTAAACACTGACTGGAATGGAAAGCTCAACGGGGTAAGCAACAACATCCACCATAAATGTGTACCAAAGTGGACGGCTGTTTCTTTTCCATTTTCACCATGATTGTTAAAAAGCCATAACTTTTTATACAGAACCAGGAAATCATAGGCAGTACAGAATGAAGTGATTAATGTTTTCTTTTTGGTAGGTCAATGGACACAAAGATTTTGCTGTAAAATGAAACACATTTTGGATTAAGCTTCACAAAGTAACATTATGGACTAACATTGTTTCATAAAATAGAAAGATTTGTCAGAAGCATTCAAGCACACAGCCACGAGAATAGATTAAAAATGACCCCAATCGCATTTAAAAAACACTGATTCAGCACGCACGCACACACACACACACATATATATATATATATATATTCAGTACAGCCAACAAAGTAGGCGTGCTCACACAGGGAAGGTGAAAAATCACTCCTTTATTCACCAGAACCTCAAGACGCTTTTCGGCCCTCTTAAAAAAACTAAGATTACAGGGACTTTGTAGTTAGGTTCTGAATGTACTCGCACAAACCCATAGTCATTTAGCAGTTTATAGTTATTTTAAGTAACTATAACTTGTCCCCTAAGGTAATTAAAACTCATGCCCTGGCCATGCACTGCTAATTACACAAGATATTACAGCAATCAATACATCTTTTATAAAATCATTAAAATTATCAGTGCATCTTTAGTAGTCAAATTGTAGATGAGAAAACTGTGCATGGCGTGGACACGAGTTATAGTTACCTTAGGGTGCAAGTTATGGTCACGATATAACCATAACTATAACTGCTGAATTTCCATGATTTTCTGCAAGTACATTCAGAACATAACTATAAAGTCACTGTAATTTTTGTTCTTTTAAGTGAATATATATATATGTATATTATACATATATATATATATATATCTATATATATATATATATATATATATATATATATATATATATATATATATATAGATATATATATATATATATCCTGTTAGAGCTGTATGTTTTGCCTATGTTCATTGATAGACATATCTTCTTATTGTGGCCACCTCATTTTTCCTTCCTTTGTAGTATTACTTTTGGTACGTGAATTGGTAGTTTAGCAGTTCATGTTGGACCTAAGCAGGAGTTATGTACAAATATATCTTTATTAATTAAAAATTCTTCATTAAAACATTAAACACAAAAACTTGATAAATGATTGGTGCTTAATCATGGTTCCCCCCACACATGTTAACAACAAACATCACACAAAAACAATTAACTGAGGGGTGTTGGAATTGATCTTTTCTCAACATTTGAGGAGCCAGTTTGGCTGGGAGAGGGATGTACTATCAAGAGTCTCTGTGTTATGCAGGTGCCTTCATCTAGCCAAGGTTTTTGACCACCAGCCTTGCTTAGACTTGAAACCTCATGCTTATAGTGAGAGGAATAACGCTACAAGTTCAATCATGCTTAGTGTTCACGCTGAAACAACAGAACTGGCTGAAACTCATCCCTAATACATAAGGCAAGACAACAGCAATCCATCATGGTCAATACCGGTCTTTAAGGAGGAAAAGCTAAAAGTAAACATAGATAACCATCCAGTGTGCATATAGGAGATATTCAAACAACTTCATGTTTTGCCTTTTAACAGAGGGTCAGGGGTACAATTCAGGACAGTATTTACTACTTTAATGGGTCTTTGTAGCCTATCTTTAGCTGCCAATGTGTGTTCTTTCAAATCTGTGCTACATGGGAATCATCTGTCTACAATGTGAAAATATTTTAAAATGAAGCAAAATAGTGCCTGATGCACTAACTCATTTGTGGTTCTGGGGGCTTGTTGACAAGAAATAAACAGCTTAAACTCTTAAGAGTTCTTGTTATATTCAATGCATTTTGGCCCACTTGGTTAACTGATTTAAAGGTTGGTGGACATGTTACTCCATCACAAGCTGACAGACATTCCATCCGCTGCACTGCAAGTGCCATTAGATATGATGGACTTGTAATGTGGCAGATGAGATATCCTTCATGTTTGTGAGAGAGTAAATTGTCTGTCGAACTCTCCATCAGGCCCTAAATCTTTAAGCAACATAGCAGCTCCTTGGCTATGTCTTATGAAAGGGACTTGCAATGGCACTATCCAAAGACAAATGCAAAGTTCTATAACTTTTCATGAGAAAATACACTTTCTAGACTTAGAATGAGCTCGTGAACAATTCACCAGGATGGTCACAAGTGATTTTTGGGTCTAAAGGCAAGCTGTCTTTAGAGTTCATACTTTGAGATCCCATTTAGGTACTTTTAACATATCAAAAAAGATGGTTGCCACAAATCTGATGCACTGTTCAAAGAAGCTCTGGTGCTTTTAAGAAAATGCTGGGCAAATTGTTCCTAAACTCACTTTTGTCAAAATATGTCGGTTAATAAGAGGTGCAGGGTTTACAAAACTGCTGTCCTCCATGACCTACAAAGAAATGGAAATACCTTCAGGAAGAGGTACCACATGAATCAGAATGGGACCTCACAAGCAGGATCTGCAATTTCACCATGGGTGATAAGAAGTGCTGATTTGAACAGTGCTGCCTGGCAGCCATGTGGCAATATTGTTATTACCACTCATGGTAGGAACAGTAATGTGGTGTTCCATCCTAATTGTTTTGGTACTGCCACTTTCAGTGAAATTCAGTTATTAAAAAGGTGGTAGAACTGAAAAGTCTAAATTGTCTGCAGAGAAACATAGAATATGCTGACTGGTAAGGACCACTAAGCCAGTAATGTTTGTGCACTACATGTCTGCTGTTTTGCACACAGTTCCTATATTGTATTCAGGTTTAACCTTACATGCTCAGTATTGTAGTCCCTAGGTTACTGTGTGAGATCTGATGAAGGGGGATTTTTACTTTACACTTCAGGTTAGGCTTCTAGTGGACATTGTTTCCCTCTACTCTTTTTAAATTATATTTAGTAATACCTTTTATACCGATGGAGCAAATATTTAATTTAGGGTGCCTTTACTGCTCAAAACTGTGGTTTTAGTTATATCAGTGAATATGACTATCTTTCAACTGCCTTCATTCTATCATTGAATATGACTGTCTTTCAACTGCCTTTGTTCTACCTATGGCCTAATTTAGAGTTTGGAAGAAAGATACTTAGTCACAAACGTGACAGATATCCAGTTCACTTTATTACAAGTACTGTAGAATATACTGCACTTGTAATAAGGCAGACAGGATATCTGTCACGTTTGTGATGGAGTAACTCATTTGCCACACTCTAAATCAGCCCTTCTGTCGTTCTGGTATTCTGATTTCCAGATTTGGGCACACAACTTCACCCAGGAACATAAAAGTGGTATGCACAGCCGTAGAGCCACAATTAAGTTTTATTATACCATCTCACAGAAATCTTATACACATTAAATGCACCCACAACACCACTAAGAACACAAAATAACAGAACAGTTTAATTTTGGGGATTCTATGCAACGGAAGATCTGCAAACGCTTGCTACCCTCCGATTGCCTGACTCATAAATGACAAAGAATTCAACTTGATGTGCATCACTGAATCATGGCTGAGTACTTTAACAAAGTCTATCATTGACTCTCTGCTACCAGCAGGATACAACATCGGAGAACAGACGGATCTACTAATTTCAATGGTGATCAGGCCCTCATTTTTAGAAACTTAATTATCTGCAAACAAATGGCAATCTAATAACAAAGTGCTTAACTTTTGAAAGCCTAGAAGTAGCAATCTCAGTATCACCATAGAGTACAACCTACCGCCAACTGAATTATCATCCACGAAAACTCAAAATCAGCTTCACAGAATAATTGATGGAATAAGTCACCCATTACTAGATATTATCTCACATGAACATTTTTATCAGGGATTTCAAAACAGACTGGGAAAACAAATCTTCAAACTATTAATAGACTTCGATGTGCTACTTCAGCAACACAATTTGAAACAAATATAAAACAAACTAGCTCAAACAAAATTATGCATTCCAGACTTTGGAGCCGATTTATAATTGGCCGATTGAGGTTTGGCAATCAAGGTGATGGAGAACTTTACTCTGTCTCCTTAACTGCACCGCTTTTCACCACATTACAAAATGACCGCTAAGTCCGCTGTAATTTCTAAAGCATTGGCAGGAGCCACCATTGGAGCAGTTCCTATCAAAGCTTTGCAGTTTGACGCACGGATTCATCAAGCATGATGAAGCCTTGCACCAAACTGTTTTCTTTTTTATTTTCAAAAAGAAAATCTTGAAGCAGGATTTTTTTTTTGAAAATAAGAAAAGAGTGCTCCACTCACCATGGGAGTCCTGTCTCATGGTGAGGGGAGCATTTTGCAGTTTTCCCTATCTTTTACTGGGGGAGTTTTCCTTGTGGTGACAGGCAAGGAAAACTGTCCTTTAATTCCAACCATGTAAATCAAGTGGGCGGAATTACGTGCCTGCCTCAACTGCCCTTACTCCACAAGATGTCAAGAGGCATTTAATCTAGAGGGACATGGAGTAGTTTCCTCTATGAATAAACTTATGGCCTGCCTGCATCTAAATAGGGTGGGAGGACCATTATCTTGGTGGTATAGATAATCCTTTGCTGTTGTGATGGATTATGCTTACCGCCAAGATATAAATCAGACCCTTAGTTGTGTATACCACAAGAAGATTTTGGCTGACATATGGGGTATGACGTAAGCTATTCTCTTTTTCATACCCTCTCACATCAGCATCAGGAAATCACCTTCTGACCAAGTGTTCACAATCAGAAAACCTGATTTCGCCTAAATTCCTGTTTCCAAAAATAAACATGTTGGCCCAAAAAATGACATTTACCAACTATTAGGTGATCACCGAGCTGGAATTCAATAGTTTAATGCAAAAGTGGCACCAAAAGCACTGAATAATGTGAAGTTTAAACCCAGCCAGTTTTGATTCAAGAATGCCTCAAGCTGCAACGAAAATTCAAAAACATAAAAAAAGCTTATGGACAAATCAATAAATAATAGGCAAAAAGAAAATAAGAGCAAAATATAAATATGCACTAAGAACCACAAAGGCTACTTACATTCAGTAGCAAATATAAAAATCCAACAAACTAGCTAAACATCTTTTTTTCAAGAATTAGGATACTAAAGGCAAATAATCATTCTCATAAATAACAGGAAAATGCAATTAACTACTGCTGTTTTTCTCAGACAAGGGTTCCAAAAGCAACGAAAGTATAACTCCTAAACACTTGTCATCAACAATTATGCCCAAAATGCAAAACACATTGGAATCCTTCTATGAAATATATGCTGAAGTCTTCCTAAAAATACTGATATAACTTTCTACAACTATTTCAGAGAACCACGCCCAGCAAATATCATAAAAGCAAATGACAATTTGTTTGTTGCATGCTGGCGGGACATCATTATTACCCCCAAGACCAGCAAAATTTGAAAGCCAACTGGAAAATGGGCTGATACCACCAGTGTTTGGGCCAGATGTACGAAAATGCAATTTTGCATTTCTTAAATAGTGACTTCATAGAAATCACTATTTAGGAAATGCAAAATCCAATGTACTAAGATACTGATTTCCTAATGGCGATTCTTATTAGGAAATCGCTATTTAGGAAATGCAAAACCAAGGATGGCAATGGGCAAATAGCCCCACCTTGGTGTACCACAAAATAGGCGTGCACTTGTAGTGCACACATATGCCTAGGGGGCATGTGTGTGCTCTGTTACAATTAAAAACAAAAGCACGTTGGAGTTCCTTTTTGAAATTGCACCTGGTACCTATCAACTTCAAGTCAATGGTAATTCAATCTCCTAAATGCCCAAGTTGCATTTAGGAAATGCATGGTACATCAGAATAGGAATCACAAATAGGAAATCCCTATTTGCGATTTCCTATTCTGGGCATTGCAAATTGGGATTTTTACAGCGTAGAAATCGCAATTTGTGATTCCTTAAAGGGCTTTGTACATAAGAAAAGCCCGGTTTGCATTTCTTAACGGCCCAAAATAGTGATTCGAACCATTAAGACATGCAAACAGGCCTCGTACCTAGGGATCAGTTAGTGATTTACTCTAACTATGGGAAGCCATTGAGAAATTTGTAGCTTTACAATAAAAAAAATGCTTAACTACCAACATCCCTATTGATGATCAACACTCAGATTTAGGAAAGGTTTCAGCACAGAGACAATACTTGACTATGTCCACAGAACGCGGGACAAAGATAATAGAGATATCAATAGAGTCCTATATAATAGATCAAGGAAAAAACACAAAATGGGGCTTCTCAAGCATGTTCTAAACTGGTTCCTATTCTTTCTCACCAAAAGAAGTGAACTAGAAAAAAATGTCAAGCATACATCAGAAGTAAAAGAAATGCCCCAATGAGTGCCACAATGTTTCATATTATCCTCAAAATTATTCGATCCATAGGTGGAACCAATAAACGTGCACTTTGCAGACACAGGTGTCAAAATACATCATTATGCAGATGACATCCAATTATATTTGAAGTTTACAATGAATGAAACCTTCCTTTTGTTAACTTGGTGCATTTTCCTGGTCATGCAGTCAAACAGCAATTAGACTCATCTGGCGTGACTTTCCCAATGGGAAACACAAATCACATAATCCCCCTTTGGAAAAAGTATTAGGCAGCTCTGTTATTTACAATGTACTCTATCATTTGTACCACCTCTGGTGTCAGTGTGACTGGATTGTAACTTACAAATTTACTTTGTGGCAACCAAGTCCACTTTTTTGCTCCAGAGTAAAAATCCCTCACTGTGGCAAGTAAATAAATGGTTTTAAAGGTGTTGCCACCTTCTACCTTAAGGCTCAAGTCACAAATATTTTTCTGTGAGGGAACAAGATTTACTCTTACTCCTACATTATTAAGAGTTTGTTACACTTCCTCATGGAAGAAAGGTTTGCCATTAGGGTTTTAAGCTACCTTAACATACCAATAAACATTCCATCTGATCTAATAGCTTTACCCACATTCAACTTGGCAAGCTCAAGCAGGGAGTATTGGTATATAAAAATGATAGCACCAACCCTTGTCCTCCATCCTTTGCAGCTCATCTGTGACCACTGCTGTTGCCTTTTGTACAGTGATATTTCTTTATCCTGTTCAACTATCTCAGGTTTGTTCTTTATCCATTTGGCCTCAAAACCCTGCCTTAGCATATCCTCATTTCACATTAGTTTTTTGTAACTGATTTAATAATGAGCCTTTATTCCCTTTTGAATGCAGCTACCACTCGTGTTCTCATGTGATGAGCCTGTAGGGAGTTTGCTTCAAGCATCTCTTTGTTCATTGTAGATACCTGGCAGATACCCCTACAACATAGCCCAACTCTCTCCAGTCCTGTAATCACAATTCTCTCTGGCCTTTATTGACCCTAGTAGTACATAGGTCATATGTTTCCCATATCCTGTTCACCCACATCACTACTGCCATCTTTGTAAAGTTCACTCTTCTGTTGACCAGAGTCCTTGCCTTTATAGAAGCTGAACCTGTGAATGTTCTTTGTTTGAAATAGTGATACTTTGACTTATTCAACCAAAGGGTGTTCCAGTTCCACCCTACAAATTTAGATTCCCTATCAGCATTGGCCCAATTGATTTGAATTTATTTTTGAATGCCTTCAGCTAGATTTTTATTATGGAACTGCTTCAGTGAGTGTGAACTTTGTGGGACAATGTTGGGTCTAGTGTTCTTGTTGTGCCTCCCACAGACAGTTGCTGCACTGCATCTCTTTAGAGTCCATGCACTTCTGTTGCTTTAATGCTAGCATTCACACAAGGGGCCGCACATCCACCCCTCTCTAAACCCTGTCTCTTGAATTAGATTATTCTGCATTTCTATATTTTAATGGTGGCTTTTCTGCCTAATGCCTCGCTAGTATTAGTGAGAGCCAGGTCCTCCTCAATGATGTTTGATTTGACTATCCACACTCAAGCATTAACATTTAGAACCCTCAAACAGCTGTTTAAATCAGCAGTACCATCTCCTCATTCATTATTCATTCCTCCTGTCCTATTTCATCCTTTGACGCAATGTACTCATCCCCTCCCAGCAGCTTCCAGCTCATTACATACTTCCTCTGACAATGGAGCAAATTATAATTATTCTTTTGGCTGAGGAATATAAGTAGTTAACAGCCTTTACTTTTAAGGAACTTGATATTGGGGCTCATTCTGAGCCCGGCGGGCGGCGGGAGCCGCCCGCCTGGAGGGAGCCGCCAAATGACCGCGGCAGCCATTCAGACATTTCCTCTGGGCCGGCGGGCGCTCTCCAAAAGAGCGCCCGCCGGCCCAGAGGAAATGCCCCTGCAACGAGGACGCCGGCTCAGAATTGAGCCGGCGTAGTTGCAGGGGTACGACGGGTGCAGTTTGCACCCGTCGCGTATTTCAGTGTCTGCATTGCAGACACTGAAATACACAGTGGGGCCCTCTTACGGGGGCCCCTGCAGTGCCCATGCCATTGGCATGGGCACTGCAGGGGCCCCCAGGGGCCCCGCGGCACCCCCTACCGCCATCCTGTTCCTGGCGGGAGACCCGCCAGGAACAGGATGGCGGTAGGGGGTGTCAGAATCCCCATGGCGGCGGAGCGCGCTCCGCCGCCATGGAGGATTCCCCCGAGCAGCGGGAAGTCGGCGGGAGATCGCCGACTTTCCGCTTCTGACCGCGGCTGAACCGCCGTGGTCAGAATGCTCGTGGGAGCACCGCCAGCCTGTTGGCGGTGCTCCTGTGGTCGGTGGCCGCCGCCAGGGTCAGAATGACCCCCATTGTGTGCTTAATAAATATGCCATTAGGGCCAATGCCCACACTGCAGGTGACCTAGAATATTCTGCCAATTCCAAAGAAGGTCTAGAAGAAGTCAATACATCCACTGCAAACAGGCACTTGTTGGTATTATGCATCTATTTCTCATACTATAAAATATATAGAATTTTGGCATATGAGTGTGCAGGCCAACACTGGGTAAAAGTGGCAGAACTCATCTTTGAGACACAGTGCCTATTTGTCCAGAAACAAAACCATACATTTTATGCATATTTTCCTTTTGATACACATATTTTCCTTTTGAAGTGCAATGTCACATTTGATGTACATGCATTTTCATGCATTTACAGGAAAGGGGATTGAATTTTGTCTCACAAGTCCAATTTGCAAAACATTTTCTGCACATAAATAGAACTTATGTGTGCAAAAGTGGCAATCTTTTTATATAGAATCCAGATCCTTATTTGCAAAATAATGATCTGAAGATGTTTTGAAACACAGATGATGCCACTTACAAGATAAGGAAACCCAGCAGATATTCCGTTTCCAGTGATGTGCAAGGAGGCAATGCAGAATGATAGAAGAACCGTTTGTAGGTATTTAGAAACATTTTCAATGTTTTTTTCCAAACATCTATGCAGTTCTAAACTAAATTTATACCTTGATGTTCCAGGTGTAAATAGTGTTCTGTGTTCTGTATTAGAAAGGGCTTGAAACAGCCCCATGGATTTAGTTTTGTGCAACGGAACAAAAGTCTTTAGATGGAAAATAATTTTTCTAGTTTCCTTGCGAAGAAGGGTGGTCCCCAGAGGTAGGGGTAGGATACACAGGAATATGAGAAGGAATAAAAACATGTACCTGGCATATGCTTTGGGCTTTCAGAAATAAGAAACAGTATATCTAGGTAATAGGATACTGCTAACTAACATTACACAGTCTGATTGGCTAAACAATTGATGCTGTATGTTTTTAAATGTTTAACCTTTGGACCACCCATGTTGTGGGTAGTAGCAATACACAACACTGTGGAGTTGTTGTAAACACAAGACCACAAGTGACAAGTTTCTCAATCCTACTAGATAGAGCAGATGGGAACATGGAAAATACTGCCATGTATGGTTCCGGGATTTTAAGTGATCAAAGCAAAACAGAATTATGCCTCCTGCAGTGTTCTCAATAAAATGTAAAACGTTGTGTTTCATGTCTTTTGTAGTAAATTGCCACCACAGCTAGACATGTTTTGGAGCTGCTCCATTGTCTCATCTTACTTATGAAAGCACGAGCCCTGACCACTGTGGTCATTCTGGTTTCTCTGCATCAAGGGCAGATCCTCATTCACTATAAGTCACAGTAAATACTGGGTAGTTTATATAACTCTTTATTCCCACAGAACATGATAGCTATGAGTTTCTAGATTGGCTAGATAGGATTTAAAACCAGAGTACTAGAGACAGATTTACATAGATCTGTCTTGAATTGCTGGAGTTATTGCTGGGGATTGACAGATCTTAGTGGCTTTCTGAACAGTGTAAATGTTTAGGCTATCTTTACACTTATAGGCAAGTTGTCTGGATGTCTCTCATTCACAAGCTCACCCAATCCCTTACTATGCTGTGTAAAAGTAATAAAACGATAGGACATCAACCCCATAGAAAAAATGAAATACCAAAATTGAGCACAAATGGACATACTTTTGGCAAACTGGTAGCTTACTCATGCCTAGCTGTGGAACATTTGTGTGGAATAAAGACAGATGCAATGTGTTCCTAATCTTGCCCAGTGTAGTTTACAAAGCTTGTCTCACACTACTCCAAAAGACCTAAAGATGTGAAAGATAAAATTGAAGGCATGTCACAGCAGCCATTCTATACTTGTAATAACACAATAAAGTCCCCACATAAAATTTTAGATAGGCAGTGAAAGCAACTGACCAGAATGCCGAGTAGATACTGCTGATGCACTTTGGGGGATTTCTCCAGCCTCCCATGAACTAATTAAACGTTCTGGGCACAAGGTGGACTTACTGCAAATGTTGATAATGTACGTGAAACTTCAGAAACTCGTAAATCTCCAGTAAGTTCTTTGGAAGCAAAGCATGACTTGATCTATCTTCCCATACAATGTTTTGGGAAGAGTAAGTGACTTGTTTTTTCTTTGTATTAAATGCTTTGTGGCCAGTGAGGCATGAAATGCTTGGGGATTTGCTCCACCTGCTTCCTCACTGTTTTGAAATAATTCAGGGACAGGCATCAACTCCCAATGAAATGCTCTGGTGACTGAGAGATACCATCTTCAAATTCTCGTGGATACATTAGAGAGTTGGTGACTTGTTCCAATGCATACTTTAAGAACAGTAAGAAACCTGCTCCAGCTCCTCACTTAATTACTTGAGACCTAGGAGGGAACTACTACAATCTCACATTAAATGGCCTCAGAAAGAGTGACCTCCTCAAAGACCACATAAAATGCATGATAAATAACAAGGGAACTGCTACAATTCTGACTGAAATGGTTGGCATTCAAGTCTTGCATTACTCTGAAATGTATTTAGTCAGAGAAGGACCAAAATCACACTATCAAATTCTATGGAAGCTTTTGGACGGGAGGGGGGGCTTTTCCAACCCGCCTTCTCTCTGAAATAGTTTTGAAACAATGAGAACTTGTTTAAACCCTTCATGAAATGTGCTGGGAGAATGAATGACCTACTACAACTCCCTAATCACTGATTTCAGAGCAGAGAGATATATGGATAACTTTATGGACATGTTATGGGACTAGTAGGTGGTCTATTCCAAATTCCCTTTGGGGAGCCATGAGAGACCTATTCACATTTGTGTCTAGGACACAAACATTTTGTGAATCACCGAAAAGTCATTTGTGATTTGAAATAATGCATTAGTAAACTTTTTCAACAAGCAAAATGAACTTATTTTAACAGAGAATTGTCTGCTTGACCAGTTATTCAGTGTCATGCATAATTCAGTGAACAACCACAAATTTCTTGGTTCTTGGATATTCTCAAACATTTTGTAGATAGGTCGGCACATTTGAAACACACATAAAAATTCCCTTAATTAGATTAAGTGCTTTTCCAAGGAGTGAAAGGGAAAGGAACTCTAACAAGTTTCATGTGTGTGTTAAGCAATGATCGAAAAATCTGTCCTGCACCAATCTGTTCTGTTAAAAAAAAAATGCTGATATTGTATCACCAATAAACATTTGTTACATGATTGTGTCCAATGTATCAAGCTTTATAGTTGACAGTCTTTGACTAAATCGGTCCTGAAAGTCTCCTGTTTATTTGTAACTTTTCCTTCTTGGGTACAGTTTTAGTCTTTTTAGATTGCTCTCTGGGAGATGATCCATATGATTCAGTTTCAGCAGGTCCTCTGCTTATTTGTAAAACTTGCATTTTTTCTAAAATATATTCCTGGGAACACAAAAAGAACATTTTTGGTATGACGAGAGACAGTGTAAGTTTATACAATTCAGTGAACCTGTTCTATGATTGCTATCTCTATAGCCATCAAAATTAACTCCCTTCATTAATGCTGCCTTCAAGCCTAGTACAGTGACCTAACAATGCTGTCATGTAACAGTATAATGACAAATGAAATTGAAAACAATAGTATAACTGCTGAGAGTAATACAACACAATACTATGCTGAACTTTATATTTAAAAGGTGAATTTTGCATTCAATTAAGGTTTTATTCGACTCTTAACAAATCATAAAAGCAACAGCAAATCATAAAAGCAACAGCAACAAACACATAAATACAAAAAGCACAATACAAGATAACAAGAAGAAATACAGCAAAAAATTCATCAACATTCTCGTCAGCCATTTAAAAAAAAAAAACACTACGTTTAAACAAGCAAACTCATTCAGAAGCATTCACAAGAAATACAGGGCTGGTTTATACTGATTAAAACCATGTGGCTTAAGAGTAGGTTTCAAAATTCTCTTTGTCAGTGGTTTATAGTAAGAACAGAAAAAACATAAAATTCTCTAGAGTTTTGCTTTCAATTACCAATAGTGTTAGTAGGCCATTTGGTTACAAGAAAAATGTTTGTGTACACTTAGGACCTTCTTACAACCTTAAGAGAGGGGTTTCCTCCATCACAAATGTGAGGGATATCCAGTCTGCTGTATTACAATCTCCATTGAATATAATAGAATCATCATACTGCGGACGGGATAGCCGCCATATTTGTGATGGAGGAAACCCCTCAGTCAAGGTCGTAATAAGGCCCTTAGTGTTTAGTCTCTCCATTGGTCCGTCTGGCCTCCCTTTTGAAGAGGTCCAGGGACGCTCCCTGTTTGCATGGTGTGGTCTGTGATTGCACTCTCCTTTGACTAGGCCCCGTGGGATTCATCAGACCTTCATACCCCTTCCCAGAGGCAACCCAGAGAGCATGATGAATGGACAGCAAAGTCTGCCACTTCTTTGCCCCTGAGCATGGTTCAGTAATGGGAGCCTGAGTCATGGCAAAGAGATTCTCTCACTTACAGAGAGCTGCACTCTCTTACGAATGAGGAAACTCCCACCTTTCAATGTTCACCTCCTGCCATAACAGTTTCACATTTGGTACTCCAGGTTTAGGAGTGCAGCCCTTTCTGTGATGCTATTCTTAGCCCTTCTGCAGAGCAAACATGGAGCACTTTTGTCATTTAGTCTCTGTACGCTTAAATCTGGAGACACTATACTGTTAAGCAGTTTCCATCAATAAATATTATTTTGTTATTGCCACAAATTCGCATACATGAGCATAACAATGAAAATTTAGCTCATAATACAGAACTGATTTGATGACATAGTCCTATGTTCCACTACATGTTGTAATTTGTAAAAGTAAAACAAATGGTCATCATCCATGCAGAGGGATGGTAGCGTGTATTGTTAAAACTGCCAAGTAACATAAAGGCAAGGTTGCTATGAAGCATTATATTCATAACACACACATTTATATGTCTTGAGTTCCATGGCAGCTGACTGTGAAGATCACTGTTCTAATAAAGCAATAGAGTGCTAACCTAGCTCGCCTACTGTAGTAAAGTCTTTAGAAATGCAACAGGGCAAGACAGCTTTAGAATACTTCACTGTCCTGTGCAACATTCTAAGTAGGTATGTGAAAACGGTTGGTATCCCTGCTGCTACTATTGCTAGAACTGAAGGAGGCACCAAAATATTCTTTATCCATGAGTCCATCTTATAACATGCAGTGTTTCCAATCTGTGAACATTGTTATAAACTGTGCAAGCTTTTACAGTTTTCACTATTTCAAAATAGTTGGCCCACGTGTCATATAATGATAATGTGGAAAGTTTGCAGTTATAAAAATATGACTATAGTTATTCGTATTTGGTACTTTGTTTGGCACTGGAGCACATTTGGTATTCCACAGGCGACTTTCCGAATGTGTTTGTTCCATGGATGGTGGAAATAGCAAGAGAAAGTATAAATAAGTTGTTCTGAAGGCACCCAGACAAGGACAAATATTTTTAATAAGTCCAGGAGATGGATTTTATCTTTTCAAATGTATGTATTTTGTGTCACCACACTATGCAGCTAAGTGTTTTCCGTGATTAAATGTTACATATTTGATCTACAATGTTACTGATTTTTCATTAACTTTGATTGTAGTCATTACTGTGTATAGATATATATATATTTATTTCAATACACATGTTTTAAAGATGTATCATTAGTTTATTTTTCCACTCACAGAAGAAACAATTTTAAAGTCACTGCACATTTATGCAAGGAAGTTGAAATAAAAGATACAGAAAGGGGAAACGTCAGATGCAAAACAAAAATCAAATGTGCAAACTGCTCTCTTTTCGAGAGCCAGCCACTCATTTAAGGACAACATTAGACATCAGATCTACCAGAAAAAATCTCTCTGACCATCTAAAAATGGACAACGAGGCATTACAATGGGTAACTACAAAAATAATAAAAGTTTTAAAATGCAGGAGTTATTAAGGGACAGTCAAGATGAATAGTCTGAGACATTCATGGGAAGGAGAACTGTACATAGGTAGGGCTCAGTCTCTTCAAGAACTTTTAGCCTTTAAAACTATATTTTGACATTATTGTTTAAAAGTTTGGATTAACAATTAATTGTACCGGAGAATCGGGCAATATGGTGGCCATATGAGGGAGCCGATTAGTCCTCCTTCCTCTCGAATTCAGCATCGGTCTATCGGCCTGTTCTGAACCCACCCACCCCTAACCCCCCCTACCCCCCAAAATGGATCTCAGAGAAAGCATTGGATTTAGTCTGGCACATTTTGATCAGATAAATGGATTGGATTTACCTTTTTTCAGGGATGGCTTGACTTAGCACTCTCCCAATGCTCGTGCGAGGAGCTTGGGCTGACAGGATCAACTCTCTGCAGCACTGACTGGTGGTAGGAGTCGCACTGGTGCTGTGTATGGCTCCAAAGGCTGTTTGAGCATCCAAGCCCCGGCCCACTGTGGTGAAGCATGAGAGGGGCGGGGCTTACATCAGTAGGACAGGCCCTGAGAAACATGAGGACGGCTAGTCTGCTCACACGACCTTGGGGCTGAGTGGCACTGCTGGCCCTGCAGGGACCGCTATGAGAGTGTCAGCAGCAGAACGTTTTCAAGCACCTGCCCGGGGCTTGGCCCAGACCTCAGGAGACATTTCCAAGGAGACTGACTTGCTGCCTGAAGCCCAATCTGACCCCCTCCTGCCAGTTTGGAAGCTGCCTGTGGGCCTCCCCAGTCAGTATCCGTGTCTGTGTCAACATTGCATGACCTAATGGACTCTACCACTGTGAGTATTGATAAAGAAGGGGCTATGCTGACGGATCAGGCAAATCAGGGGAGAATGGGAGCTGGGTATGAGCCTCTGTGTGGAACTTGTCGGGCACGCAGGTCACAATACCCAAAATAGCTGCAGGGCTGCTCAGGTGGAGGACCGGCCTGGTGATTTGAGGGAAGAGCTGATGTACCTGGTTCATCTGAGGATGGGGTAGAGGTGATGAAGGAAGGTGAGAAGGTTATGCCTAAAGACACACAATTTGAGGTATTCAACCAAGGAGCTATTCAGACCCAGACTATTCCTGAGATATTAGGAAAAGATAAATTACATGTACTGAAGCCTGGAGGCTACTCCCAGGAGGTGTTACATTTGGACATTGAGGTGGGGGAGAATTCTTTCTTTCTCAGATCATTCGGATTCAGCGGATGAGGACACTGGGTCTTTGGGGGGAAGTGAGGTGAGAGGTTTGCTGGAGAGTGTTCTGAGTGGTGCAAGCATCCCTGATGGAAGGGTGAAAACCCTGATCCCTGACGCAGTCAGAAACAAATGGCCTGAGGAGAAGGCTAGGCCCACTGCTGGTCTAGGGACTGGTCTAAAATGGGACTATACTGCCTGCCCTGGCCTTGAAGGGCACTTGTTAGGAGAGAAAGGATCTGGGGTGTTCAGTCATTCGGAGGGGGCTACACTAGATGCAATATACCAAAGTATCATGGCCCATCGTGAGGAAACCCAGGCAGATATCCTGTAGGTCCAAACAGATAATAGGAAGATACAGGGGGCTATTTATAAGGTGGCTAAAGTCTGCTTGGAATTTTCCCAAAGAATGATGGAGGTTGAAAACAGAATGGTATCCCTAGAGTCTGAGGTTGGTATCAATCGACAGAGGACAGAGGCACTGGAATCTTAGTTTACTGACACCCACTGGAAACTTGAAGAGCTTGATAACAGACTCAGGCGTAATAACCTAAGAGTGTTGGGGGTTGCAGAGGGAGTCGAGGGTATTGACGCCCATAAATATATAGAATTGTTTTAAGGTGTTTTTTTGGAGTTAGCCCACTGGAACTGGGTCATCGAGGTTCAAAGAGCTCACAGGTTTCCTTTTAAACAACAGGGTCGACATTTACAAGATGATGGCTAACCAAGGGCAATTCTGGTATTCTTTGGGTACTTCTTGCTTCGGCAGGCAATATTTAAACTTGCCTTTCCAGACTGGAAGCGTATGTATGAAGGAGGTTCATTTTTCGTCAACCGGATTTTTGTCATGCCAGGGTAGAGAGGCATTGGTGGTTAAGACAAATGATTCAATCCTTTCAGCAGAAGGGTGTTCAGGTGTTCTTGTTGAGCTCGGCAACGCTGAAAGTAGTCATCCAGGAAAAGGCACATTTCTTCAATCAAAGCAAAGGAGTCCCTTGACAGTTTCACTGTAGGATGAGGTGGATGATGGGGTTTAAGAAATTTTGATTCTGGCAATGGTAACAGTGACTGAGATAACCATAGAGGAAGTTGAGAAAGGTGCTAAAACCTTTGGGGTGTTCTTCTTGGTATTGATTGCTGATTGCATATAATTATTTTGAAGAAATTCGGAGGGGGGGTGGGTTGGAACAGGCTGTATTTTTGATGACTTATGTGTGGTAGCAATGATGAGTTTGGGGAAGGGAGGAGGACGTCTCACCATCAACAGAGCTGGAGCCATTAGCGGCTGGAGTAGTGGGGAACAGGGAGGGATAGGACAGGTGGGGGAGGAAGGCTTGGGGGTAGTTGGGTGGGAAGAGGTGATGGGGCTATTTGCAGGATTGTTTGTGCAGTGGACAAGGATGGTGGTCGATTTGGGGTAGAATTATCATTGGCTACCTTGGGCTTTTGTGTCTTTATGTTGGGGCAAGGCAGCTCTGTTTTGGGATTTTGCAGCAGAGATTGGAGATTATATTGGGCTTGTTACAAATGCATCTGTTTTCTAGAATGAGCTGGCATGGGAAAAAATAGTGTGTATTTATACTATTAATATATGTGGCTCGATTGATAGAAACAAAAGGGGACGGTGGCATGTCGCCTAAAACTGCTAAAACCAGATATAGTTTGCATGCAAGAAACTCATATTCCACGGGGCAAGAGGGGACTCATCGCTGATCTCGGATATACACTTCTGGCCTGTACCCGATAAGGGTCTATGACGAGTGTGGTTGTTATTCTTGACAAAAGGTCTGGCTGTATGGTACCTCGAAGATCTGCTGACAAACTTGGCAGATGGATCATCGTGAGTGCTAGGTTGGAAGTGGTAGATTTATGGTGTGTTCATTGTATGGTTGTAACCTTGATGAAGCAGATATCATTGATTCTTTGAATATAGAATTGGCCAATGGGGCTACACCTCTGATTTTATGTGGGGATTTCAATTTAAATCTGGAGCTAAAGGCAGATCCACTGGAACGCCGGGTATGCTCGGGCAGAAAGCCCCTGGTATGGTGGGCTCTTCAGCGGATTATTAAAGATCATGAGCTTGTGGACATTTGGGAAAGGTCTAGGGTGCCAGATTCGGGGTATACATTTTTTTCTAATCCACACAAGAAACTGGTACAGTTAGTCTCTAGCGGGCTTGGGGGTCAGGCCACATTCGCGAGATATGCAAGTGCACTCTCCGATCATAATACATTGGTTGTAGAGGTTCAGATCACGAGGCTGGGGAAGCGACATTCTAACTGGACTTTTGGCAGGAAGCTTCTGCTAGATTCAGAGTATGTGGCTTATATGTGTCATTGGCTGATCAGGTTTCTCAAGGCCAATGCTACAGGAATCATGGTATGAGGTGCTTTGAAGGCTTCAGTTAGAGGGAAAACATTAAGCTATGTCCTACATCAGCAAAAGGTCAGACATAATATGATTCAGGTGATGTATAAAAATCTTTTAGCAAAGGACGAACAACAGGCCCAAGAAATAGCTCAGGGCCATCTGATCTCTGATATACATACAAAGGTGGCAGTTTGAAAGGCCAGAATCTTACAACATTTCAACAAGGAAATCGCTGCTAAATTTTATAGCCATAAACTGGATTGTACCATCTTTGGGGAAAAGGCTGAGCTCATGTTGGCACTAGGTCTAAGGCAGAAGGAGGCTGAAAGGGGGATAAAGGCTGTACAGGATGCCAAAGAGTGTAGATTTGATAAACCAGCTAATATCATAGAGATTTTTACATGAATCGTTATACAGATGATATTGCTGTTTCTCAGATTGGTTATGATGAGGTTCTAAATACAATGACCAGGCCCCGGCTTAACTCGGAGGACCATGCTCTGTCGGAAATGCAAATATCTCTTGAAGAAATTCTTGAAGAAATGGGTGAGGTAATAAACTATCTAGTGGTAGGAAAGGCCCTGGGCCAGACAATATACCCCATTAGTTTTACAAGATTGTTTACAATGAAATCTGTCACAACTTACATTCAGTGTTTTTGACGGCCCAGGGTGGGAAGATCCCTTCCTCATGGGAGGAAACTAATATTGTGTTTTTTATGAAAACAGGTAAATCCCCTTGGACCCAGGATCATATAGGCCAATTTCTTCAATAAACTGTGGTGCAAAGATTTATGGGAAAGTTGAGTAGAGTCATTCCGTCTTTCGTGTCTCTTTGTCAGCATGGATTTATACGAGGCCGAAGAACGGTGGATCATATCAGAAGGGTTATATCCTTATTCGGCATTGCTGAGGTCGCCGCAATAGAAATGGAGTTAGTATTATTAGATGCAAAGAAGGCATTCAACTGGGATACTTGGGGCATCTATGGGCAGTTTTAGACAGACAGGGGTTTGGCCCAGGGTACATCAATGCTGTGAAAGCGCTATATAGTACCCCTACTGTGAGATTGCAGATTATGGGTCTTGAGTCTGAAAAAAGTATGATCAATAGAAGGATATGCCTTTGTTATTTGTTCTTTATATTGACCCTTTTATTGCACTTTTGGAGGGGAATTCTCAGATTTGTCCCATTGTGGCGGGTCTAACAGAGTACAAAGTCTTAGCCTATGTGGATGATATCGCAGTAATCACCTCAGACCCTTTTCTAGCTGTGAATGAGATGGAAAAGGAAGCTAAAATGTTTGGGGCGTTCTCAGGTTATAAACTGAACGTTGCTAAGACCCTACTTACAGTACTAAAGGGCTTGGATGTAGAGGCCTTCGCTGAGTTGAGAAGGCCACATATTTAGGGGCTCAGATGACAGAATCTTTGGGACATCTGGTCATATTAAATATGGCCCCGTTGCTGGACACTTTGGGGGAGGAATTGAGAAAACTTAACTGTTTGTATCTATGTATCACAGAGAGATGCAATATACTCACAATGACGATTCTGCCTAAATTACTTTATTTTGTTAGGGCCATTCCCCTGGAAATCAACAAGTTTTGGTTGGGGAAATTTGAAAGTTTGTGCTTCAGCTTTCTTTGGGGTTTTAAGAAGGCAAGGAGGGTGGTGAAGTATATAATATTCCCCAGGGAGCAAGGGGATTGGGCAGTCCTCAACCTCACTTTTTACTACTGGTCTTGTATGTTAGAGCATATGGATATATTCATCACGGGTAGGACAGCTAGGTTAACGATACCAGAAGCCCCATTAATCTATGAGTTAGTTTTAGGAACTGATGCCAAGGGATGACTGGTGAGGAATATTGAGTCTAAATTCAAATAATCCCTCTAAGCAAGAAAAAGCCAAAATCACTAAGTTGAAAAAGGGTTCCTGAGAACGGAATCCCTAAAACACACACAAAACAAACAGCACACATATAGAGAGTCGTCCTCACTAATAATGTAGGTTACACATTTCATACTTTTTAGTAATTCAAATATATATTATTTATTTAAATAATCACCAAAATGCCTCTATTGCTAATTAACTCAAAAAGAAATATAGAAGTGGATAGCCCTCCATAGGAACAATTAATAAAAAGCAATATACACAGTCACTCCAATGCATTCACACCAATGCTAAAAAAATGTATACAATAAATACAAAAAGGACAAATTAATCTATAACAGCAAGGGAAACCGTCCCCATATGTCACACAGCCAAACAGATGCTATCAAAATAAACAATCTTTCTCAAAAATATAGAATTGGCATTATTCAATAATATTACAATGTTCTATTTTCCTGATCCTCCTGGTCTCATTTTTCATATAAGATGTTTTAAAATCTTACAACTTCATAATGATTTCATTCGTACTCCTGGAATGTCCATATCAGACCTTCAATTAGTACCCACTGGGCTGTGTAGCATCCAGATAAATCCAAAGCAATGTCCTTTATGTATAGGCCAGTGCTGACGTACGTTTCGGTGAATTCACGACCTCTCAGGGTCGCTCACCTTCCTCAGGTCACATCAAGTAGTAGTTAAAAAATAAAGCTTTCCTAGGGACATATTTAATAGTCCTATATTTAATGATTCAGAGAAATCAATGATGTACTGCTCCAGAATGCCCGTGATTAATCTCCTGGAAACTTCTCCTCAGAATGTCCAGTATCCTGGAGGGATTGAAGACATTTTACTGCCGGAACTAGACAGTAACTCAAAACTTTGAAAAGTATTAACCGACGAGTCTCTGCACAAGCAAGGGACATCTGAAACCCAAGTACGGCCCCAACGTAGTGCCAGGTTCTTAACAGACATGAAATTGCTCAGTTTCGGCAGAACTTCTACTCCTATGGATGGAAACTGTCTCCGTTTTATTAAACGGCAAGGGGAGCATAAGGACTGGAGGCAAATCATGAGGGTCATCATAGTAGCTAAATTTAATTATTATACACTGTTATGGGTGTCACCAGCATTACCTGATATTTTTCATGACACAATCAGCAGAAGATGAGCACAGCATGGGATTACAATGCTCAGGGATTTGTTTGAAGAAGATCAGCTGTGCTCTTTAGCGAGATTCAAGCAAGTTATGGGCTGACTAGGTGCAACTTTTATAAGTATCTCCAGATCAGGGATTTTATCATCAAGTCATGCAAGAATCGATCTCCTATCGGTCATGTCCCTTTAGTAGAGGCTATTGATAAGAATTGAGACAATATATGGCTTGCTACAGCAAGAATTGCTTGATAACCTAGATTCTGTTAATGCCAAGTGGGAAGCAAGATTTGGCATAGTAGGATTATTAGTACAGCAGTCCATTGATATTGGGAGGAAAACTTTGTTGGCGGCAGGATTAGAGAGCAAACACTGAACTTTATAAATGAGATAGAAGACCTAGCACCAGTTATCATCGCTGTGGGGGTAATCAAGCATAGAGGGTGAATATGTTCTTTTCATGTACTGCTCTGGCTCCATTTCTGGGAGATATTGCTATGTGTATTAGTCAGATCACAGGAAAACAGGCACGGATTACCCCTGTGATGATATTGCTGGGGGCTGTTGAAGCTGGGGTTAGTGGGGAGGTTGTGAAGAAAGAAGCTTATTTTATTTTCAAAGCAATGGCAGTGGTACAAATGTGTAGAGCATCTGGCTGGCTTAGTATGGAACCCCCAGTGTTTGCAGAATGGAGATCTAGACTTTTAGCAGTGTTTAATCTAAAAATGAGTTTATATGCATGTAAGAGTGTGAAAGCAAGAAAAAGGGGATGAAGGATTTGGCATCCAATTAGAAGTTGCCTGGAAAAAATGGAATAGGGTGGGGCCTGCTTAGTGGCCGTGGAGGTGAGGAGGGGGAGGACTATGGGTTGTCTCTCTGGCTCTCGTCCAAGGATATAGCCAACTGGGGTTACTGGATTGGTTAAGATAGCTAGCCTTTATCCTTAAGACTGGATCCCGCTGGGGAGTGCTCTTGGTTCAATATGGCTGTTGCTTTTGTTTGTATGGTCACTTTACTCAACTTAGGGATCTGGATAAGGCTAAGCTTATCTCTCTTTGACTTATCACCTGATCTGTGTCTGTATTTGATGGAGGAATCTTGAGGCATTGGGGATAAGTACTGAAACCTTGCTTTTAACCTTGAGGTGCATTGTGTTTACATGGTTTGATGCTGCACATTTGAATATTGATTTTGTTTTCTCTTGCTTCTTTTCTTGTCCACCAGCAATTCTGGATGCATTGTCTACTGCCATTCTAAATAAATAAAAGCTTTTATAAAGTTAAGCCCCTCATGTTCCACATTTAATGAAGCCTGGTGAAAAGAAAGTGCTTACATTCAATAACACCCACTCCACCAACATGGTGTTTAGGGGTGCCTCATTTTGTAATGAATAAATAATGCTTACACTTTAGTTATTGATTTGAATCAGTGGTGAAGCTGCAGTATTGGCCATATGGATCGGTTCAAAAATAGCTGCTACTGCTTTTGGAGGCATATGTTTTTACTCAGAAGGGCAGAATATTTTGAGGTGAATGTGGAAATATTTATGAATCTACAGAGAAACCTGTTTTCATTTCAGCATTCTTGACCACGGTCCATAATATCCAGGGTAAATTCATGAGAGAAAACACATTTCTCTTAAAAGTGTTGCTTCAAAGCCCAGAAGATTATCAACAGTTTTCACACGAGGGAATCACCTTAAAATGCACCGCCATTCCTAAAGTTATTGAAGCATCACCAAATAATCGGTGATCACTACTTTTATATGGTCCATGGCATTCACTACTTTTGTATGCACCTTGGTATGACCCTAAAAAACTCCAATGGATTTCAATAGAAACCTTGCATTGCACCAGGAGAAATCTATGGTGGAGCCTAATCCCCCAAATCAGTTCTACACTAGTGCTTCATGTAAACTACTATCTAACTGCATGAATAAACACACAACCTAACATATGTATTTGAGAAGGACATTTCACCCCTGTCAATAACAACCTCCGAGGGCCCTCCTCACTGGACAACATTGTACTTATCAACATGCTGATATGTAAGAAAAATTTGCAACACATCAAGACTTCTGATTTTTTTCTAATATGGAAAATAGTATGCATAACTGAAGCCAAACATTTCATTATCCAGTGTTACGAATACAAGGTGTGACAGGTTCAAGGTGCAACAATGACTTTAAGTACACTGTGCTGATTTACCCTTTACCTTGATCATATCCAGTTTCCTCAACAATGCAAGTTCCTGCAGGGGGCCATAGTGGTGCATGTGACACTGCTCAGCGAGGTTGGCGACTGCCAGTAATAGGTGGCTCAGCTCTACACTCTGAAAGGGCATTGGAAGAAATCAGATTTGTTATAGTGAACATTTGATATTAGATCAACTTCTGAAAGACAACCTGGACTTAAGACAGATAATCTGAAGCGTTGTGAATAGAAAATTGCTATGGGATGGAATGCAGTGTGGTACTATATCCTGATTACAAGTTTTGCCTTTGCATCAGTGCAATTTTGCACTGAATGACCAACACCTACAGTTAGTCAGTGTACATGTCAGTGTTTCTGCAGTATATGCGAAGTGACTGCACTTACTTTGCAAAACATAAGTGCGATATACATACTGACCATTGTGTTAAGAATCTCTCTACAATACGCCATACCAATGTCAATTTTTATGGTACATAAATGTAATTAAAATAATATTAAATGGTATGATGACTTGCTTAATACAGCGAAAAGTTAGCAAATTATTCCTGATTTCAATGGGGGATCAGATTGCAAAAAAAGAAAATAAATATTTAAGGTTCCACAAAAAACAACTTGGGGAAATATTATGTGAAATGTAGGCAAACATTGGGAATTTTGTAACATTTTTTGGCCCTGGCGTATAATAAGGTATTGAGCAAAAAGGCTTTGCATTATGCCTGGATTACATTATGCTATTCTTTATTGAGCATACACTCGCCTAAAGATGTCTTGGCACTGGAATGTTAAAAAAGTTTTAAAAAGGAAATAAGGGCCAGATGTACAATGCAGTTTTGGTGGTCTCAAAAAGTGAAAATTGTCATTTGCAACCGCAAAATAGCCTTGTACAATGTACCATCCCTATTTTGCAAGTCGGTATCCAGTTACTGACTTGCAAAATATGGATTTGGACTCGCAATTAGAAAGGGGCTTTCCGAGGGAGTCATTTCCTAATTGCGACTCTCAGGGGGATGTATGATTGTTTTGTGACCATAAATGTGGTCGCAAAACAATTGCAGTTAACACCAATTCCAAATTGATGTTAACCCATTCGCAAACGGGAAGGGGGTCCCCACAGAAAACCTTCCCCTTTGTGAATGGTAGCGAAAATGTTTTTTCAGAGCAGGCTGTGGTCCCACGGACCACCGCCTAATCTGAAAAAATGAAAAGAAAACTTTTACTTTTCATTCTTGAAGTTCATGCAGTTTTCCTTTAAGGAAAACGTGCTGCATTACATTAAAAAACTGCTTTAAGCAGTCACAGACATGGTGGTCTACTGACCCCAGAAGGCCACCATTCCTGTGAGTGTGGCCATTCCCAAATGGGTTGCAAATTGCGACTTGCTTCATGAATAATAATGAGGCAGGTCCTTTGCAACCCATTTGGGAATCGCAAACATTGTGGTTAACATTGTTGCACATTTTGTTTTGAGACTCGCAATTTGTGAGTCACAAACAAATCGCAAATTGCAAGTTGCAAAATAAAAGTTCATACATCTGGCTTGGATGTATGTGAAAAATTGAGAATGCAGGGGTGAACAAGAACCCAAAGAAGCATTGAGAAGGTGGAGTTGGCCACTATTGTTTTGGTAATTCTTGTTTTGCCTTGTCATGGTGTTTGCAAAACTTTATAACTTTATTGTTCAGGAAGGTGCTGGGCCTTCATCAACCTAAAAAAATATTGGCTAAGGGCAAAAATGTCATTTTGGTCTCAAAAAAGGACAAATTACCATAGTACAACCTGGCTCTAAAGGAACTACTTTGTATGTGGATGTGCTGCTTGTTAAAGTGCAGCATCACGTAACTCATAGTGAAGTCAGCCAACGGCTGAAGTGGGCTGACACTTTGCCCCTTTGATGCATGCATGAGTGGGTGGAATAAAAATGTGAATGACACAACCACAGACTAATGGATGAAATCTGGCTGAAACCCCTCTTAAATAACTATGTTATAAACATAACATTAGTAAAATCAAAACATCTTGACTAACACACACTTGAAAAAGCCTATTGGTCTGGCAATGGCTGCCAATATCTTGCCTTTAAGAAAGAAGGCAAAAAAGAAAGAAAGAAGGCATGAAAGAAAGAAGACCAAAAGAAAGAATTAAGGAAGACAAGAAGGAAAGAAGGAACAAGAAGGACATAGAAGAAAATAAAGAAGGCAAGAAGGGAGTGAAAGGAAATAAGGAAGGAAAGGAAAAACAAGGAAAGATGGAAAAAGGGTAAGGAGGAAAGTGAAAAGACAAAGAAATGAAAGAGAAGGAAAAAGAAGGAAGGCAAGTAGGTAAAAGGGAAGACAGGAAAGAAGGAAGAACAGAAACTAAACAAAAAAAGGACAGAAAAGGAAAGAAGGAAAAAATAAGGAAAGGAAAAAGAAAAAAGAAAGAAGGACAAGAAAGATGGGATAAGAAAAAATAAATCAAGAAAAGAAAAAAGAAAGAAAAGAAAGAAAGATAGAAGGCAAGGAAAGCAAAGAAAGAAGGTTAAAATGAGGCAAAAAAGAATGAAGCAAAAAGAAGAAAACTGAAGGAATGAAAAAGAAAGAAGGATGAAAGAAAGAAGGTAGGCAAGGCATGAAATGACAACAAGGGCACAACAAAAGAAGGCATGAAAAGAAGGTAAGGAGATAAGGCAAGAACGAAGGCAATGAACGGAAGAAAAAACAAAGGGGAAAGGAAGAAGGACAGAAAAAGAATGAAGGTAAGAGAGAGAGAAAAAAAGAAGAAAAGAAAGAAAGAGGCAAAAAGGATAGAAAGTTGGAAGTAAATGGAAGGAAAAAAAAGAAAAAAGAAAGCAAGCAATGGCAAAATAAAGAAATAAGGAAAGGATGGCAAACAGGGTTGCAAAGATAGAGCACACTCAAGAGCTTATATTCAGAGTCCATGTGAGCTGTTGCTTTAATTACTGTCGTCTTTAAAAAGGCTCTGTTCTCCACAACGTTTTCGGACTAATGAAATAGCAGCAGTCAGATAAGCAAAAGTCACTCCAAAAGGAATTTACAACTGCATTGACAGGAGTCAGGAACTGATAAAGCTGAAGTGTGCCCTGTACATCAAAGGTGTCCTGCTCTCAAATCAGATCTTTACACAAAGGCAGCATTAAGATAGTTATAACGTAAAAATGAAAACAATGGCATGGAATGGAACCATCTTGTGTGGGGATCTGCTCATTATGAGAGAGCAAATTGCAGTCACACAAAATGAAGTTAACAGGTGGCTTAAGTATGCTGACCCACTGCCCCCTGGGTATGCTTTAGTGGGCGGATGCAAAACAGGAATGACACAACAACAAACCAATGAACGAAATGAGGTGGCTGAAGCAAGTATGTTATACAAAACAATGAGAGAAAGACACAGGTAGTGAAGGGTGGCAGTAATAGACATGAAGTTCAATAAAAAACTATGCAGCCTATGTATTCAACAACATGACATTCTGCAGTGGGATGCTCCCAATAGAAACTTTGGGCACAGGCATTTTATTTACATATGTAGCACTGACTGAATAGTATAGCATAACTTTATAGTCATCACATTATCACTCTATTAACAACTAAACAATATTGTGGTATTTTGTTTTCACAAGGGAAGTCCTCAAGCCACAGCAAATGCAATATTAACCTATGCATTTATACACACACACATAAAAACCGTAAAGGCCAAACCCATCAGTGCCTAATTAAAGAATAACAAAACAAGTATGGAGTGGTGATTGCACATTTTGATTACTGAGAACAAATGTGAGTCCAAGAGTTTAGTTTATAGGTGGGTTCCTTTTCTAGTATGGCAGTTTAGCGCAATGTTGGAAACTAGCAAAATCCCAGAAATAAGGAACATTATGGTACTCACACCAATGCATAAAAAGGGGGAGGTAAATTTGCCATCTACCAATCAGCTGTTGTTGATATTGTGGAGCCAACCAAAGTTTTCAATATCTACACATTGAAGGCTGTGCTAATATTCAGAGTTCAAGTTGGGTTCCAAGCTGGAAAGTTCATGATGCACAATGCAGCAGTCGCAGCTATGATTGCTGGCCACTCCATTTAAAGGGCAGACAACCTACTCTTTATGCTTTTGCGAAAATCTCCAACTCTTTTATGGCCAGAGGAAAACTATAGGAAAGGATGCTCAGGTGGGCCACGCCCATGTGCTTCTATGATCTCTATGGGGAAACATCTGGCACACTAAAGTCTGCAGGATGGGTACCTGATCAGCCTGGCTCCATACAAAGACACAAGGTCATCAGTGATCTGGAGGGGAATGCAAGGAATTTTCCAAAGTTGGTGAAGGGAGCACAGTGGTTTCCTGATTTACTCAGGCAATATGGTACTCCTAGACAGGACACATCTGGACCAACCACGGGGACTGAATTTCCTAAACATGTACTCAAAGAAAATCACATGAAAATAAATGTGGAAGAAACAAAGATTCTCTGTTTTGGACTAAGGCCTAAGAATAAGAGCCACTATTTGGGGCATAAAAAACTTTAGGTTGTGGACAAGAATAAATACAGGGAGTGCAGAATTATTAGGCAAATGAGTATTTTGACCACATCATCCTCTTTATGCATGTTGTCTTACTCCAAGCTGTATAGGCTCGAAAGCCTACTACCAATTAAGCATATTAGGTGATGTGCATCTCTGTAATGAGAAGGGGTGTGGTCTAATGACATCAACACCCTATATCAGGTGTGCATAATTATTAGGCAACTTCCTTTCCTTTGGCAAAATGGGTCAAAAGAAGGACTTGACAGGCTCAGAAAAGTCAAAAATAGTGAGATATCTTGCAGAGGGATGCAGCACTCTTAAAATTGCAAAGCTTCTGAAGCGTGATCATCGAACAATCAAGCGTTTCATTCAAAATAGTCAACAGGGTCGCAAGAAGCGTGTGGAAAAACCAAGGCGCAAAATAACTGCCCATGAACTGAGAAAAGTCAAGCGTGCAGCTGCCACGATGCCACTTGCCACCAGTTTGGCCATATTTCAGAGCTGAAACATCACTGGAGTGCCCAAAAGCACAAGGTGTGCAATACTCAGAGACATGGCCAAGGTAAGAAAGGCTGAAAGACGACCACCACTGAACAAGACACACAAGCTGAAACGTCAAGACTGGGCCAAGAAATATCTCAAGACTGATTTTTCTAAGGTTTTATGGACTGATGAAATGAGAGTGAGTCTTGATGGGCCAGATGGATGGGCCCGTGGCTGGATTGGTAAAGGGCAGAGAGCTCCAGTCCGACTCAGACGCCAGCAAGGTGGAGGTGGAGTACTGGTTTGGGCTGGTATCATCAAAGATGAGCTTGTGGGGCCTTTTCGGGTTGAGGATGGAGTCAAGCTCAACTCCCAGTCCTACTGCCAGTTCCTGGAAGACACCTTCTTCAAGCAGTGGTACAGGAAGAAGTCTGCATCCTTCAAGAAAAACATGGTTTTCATGCAGGACAATGCTCCATCACACGCGTCCAAGTACTCCACAGCGTGGCTGGCAAGAAAGGGTATAAAAGAAGGAAATCTAATGACATGGCCTCCTTGTTCACCTGATCTGAACCCCATTGAGAACCTGTGGTCCATCATCAAATGTGAGATTTACAAGGAGGGAAAACAGTACACCTCTCTGAACAGTGTCTGGGAGGCTGTGGTTGCTGCTGCACGCAATGTTGATGGTGAACAGATCAAAACACTGACAGAATCCATGGATGGCAGGCTTTTGAGTGTCCTTGCAAAGAAAGGTGGCTATATTGGTCACTGATTTGTTTTTGTTTTGTTTTTGAATGTCAGAAATGTATATTTGTGAATGTTGAGATGTTATATTGGTTTCACTGGTAATAATAAATAATTGAAATGGGTATATATTTTTTTTTGTTAAGTTGCCTAAACATTATGCACAGTAATAGTCACCTGCACACACAGATATCCCCCTAACATAGCTAAAACTAAAAACAAACTAAAAACTACTTCCAAAAATATTCAGTTTTGATATTAATTAGTTTTTTGGGTTCATTGAGAACATGGTTGTTGTTCAATAATAAAATTAATCCTCAAAAATACAACTTGCCTAATAATTCTGCACTCCCTGTACTTTGAGCTTTAATTTAAGTCAGATTAGGTTGGGGCAAGACATATGACTCTAAGAAGTGCTCTCTTTGTGCCCTGAACGTGGGATTAGAGAGGTTAGTCTGCAGCTTTGTGGGAATTTTCAACCTTGGCCTTTAAGGTGATTTAGCTGGTGGCCATAATTTTTCATGTTGTAATATGTGATGCAGATATCTGGTTCCCCAGAAGTAAAACTGATGTGGTTGTGATAGAGGCTCCTATCTGGATGAGGGGTTGGGGGGGGGGGCTCGGGCTGTTAAAACTACTAACCCTTGAAGCAGTCACACTTGTATTATCCCAATGTCTGCTTGAAACATTGCTTTCTGTGCATATTTAAGTAAGCAATTTTGTGTCTGCAGGATAGATCCCAACTTCCTGATTAACCTTCTTAATGAAACAACTGAAGGAAGTTTTAAGCTATTAAAGGAAGGATTTATTATATTGGCCCCGATTAGCAAAAGTAAACTTGATTATTAATAAACTTAAATTCAACTATTTTACATCTACCAGAAATTCACAATGGTTAGCCGATTTAGGTGTATGGAGATCTCTACCAGGAGAGCGTAGTTCTCTACACCCATAAATCATGCTCAAAGATAGAATGACTCTTCCTTGGCATCGTTATCATTTGAAGTTTGTGAATGCTCACTAACTTGTAGACTTAAGAGCATTCAAAAATGCCTCTCATTCCTATTTTTGCCCTGGAATGGATCAGATTTTTACTCCCACCAAGGGCTGGCATAAACACTTTTCAGGAGTGGTAAGGAGAATGACTCACTTTTAGATTTGCGTGGATGAAGGGGAATGGTTTCTCCACAGGGTTTCCTGTGGGGATAAAACAGTGTGTATTTGCACCAGAAATCCAACCCCCCATCCCCCAGCAAATCTCTGTACAGCCTGAAAAGAGCCTGATGGGAATGTCACATGATTATCACAGACATGTGCCTGGAAACAATCACTTGGCACATTTTCACAGGCATACGTTTGTGAGCTATCGTTCCCTCCGGATACTAAGAAAATTACATGCAGGCACCAGCTAATGCACTGAAGGCATGACATTGCTGTCAGGCACAAATGCTTTGCCTGGCAGCAGGAGGTCAGAGCATCTGTGTGTGTGGCATGCTGACAGGTCCCCTTCTGAATTTTAAATATAGTCCAAGTGTGATTAAAAAGTACAGACATATTACACAGTTTTGAAAAAATATCAAATGGTGTATAGTATGATGACCCAACTGATGAAGATCTAAAGTAGAAAACATGTCTGCTTCACTTATGTTTCCAGTCTCAAGGTGGGGCATTTTCAGCCAGTTTCTCAGACAGTGCAGGTCTAGCTTTGCTTTTAAGTCTTTAAGTCACTATCTCAAAAATGTAAATGTTTTATTTTATTAACTCTTGGACGGTGGATTGTTAGTAGGGGTAAGCATGCACATACCACTAGCAATAAATGCCACATACGCAATATAAGGTCCAGTCATGGTCTCAATACATTAGCCCCTGGCTTAATCCTTGGTAGCTAGCTGCAAGCTGGCAGGCTTAACTCAGGAGACAGATATGTAAAGCATATAAAAACACCAACATTAAATGAGCAAGACACAACACACAATAAAAAACCCACAGCAATTTATCAAAATTGAAAATATTTGTATATTTAAAATAACACCAAAATGAACAAAATCTAATATAGGTAACCAGAGATATGAATTTTTAAAGATTTAACACATGCTAGTGCTTAAAAACCTATAGCGCCAACTTGGGGCACCTGGTTGTGCTTGACCGCGACAAAGTCAACGTTTGTGGCCGACTGCGATGGAACCCCTGTCAGATGCACTAAGCAGGAGGCTCTGGTCAAAAGTTTGCCTATGGACATAGAAACTTTCCTGGAGGATTTTCTTTTGATGTCATCCGTTCCCTTCCTGCAGGCCAATTTCAATGAAACATCGCTGGATTGCTTCTCTGCAAGGCCCTGATCAAATTCTGGAAGCCTGGAGCTCCAGAGCTTTCAGCAGAACAAACCTGAAATCCAGGAAGGGTTGCAGTTGAAGGTAGCTGCCTTGACTCTTGGCATTGTGTTGTTCCGCTTATGGAGCTTTTTCCAAACTTCTCCAAACTTCTGGAACTTCTTCCTCTAGATCCCCATGAGGGTTCAAAGTGTCCAAAACACATATCCAACGGTCTAGAAGCTCTGAGATGGTCCTTGGAAATTTGGAACTACAATTCCCACAATGCACTTGGCCAAATCCTTAAAAGTCCACTGGATGCACTCCAGTCTGGGGACTTCTTCAAAGAAGCTCTGTTTACCTGTTACTTTCAGGGATTCACACTCCTTAATCCTTTTGGAAGCAAGGCAAAGTTCTCAGAGTTGTAGTTCCCAGTGTGCAGCAGGATCAGTCCTTAGGCGAGTGCAATCATTTGAGGGCATACCAAGGTTCCAGCAGGTACGGCAGTCCTTTTTCTCCTTGTAGTTTCAGGCAGCAGATTCGAGTTGCTATGCAGCCCCAAATATTTATTCAGTGATCTGGGATAACAAGCACGGGCCCCCTGTCCAATGAGGTACAGGGTGCCACCAAAAAGCATAACAGCTTCCTCCAAAGTGTGGCATTTTCTTGTTCTACAAAGCACTGTACTTTAAAATTCAAGATCCTCTTCAGGAGAGTAAGATCCGGCTAAACCAACCTTTGGTGTGGCTCATATCCATTAACAATCCTACTCCGGGCCTTCTGCAAATTCCATTCTTGGGCCTCCCATCTTGGGGGAGGGATACAGGAAAAGGGGGTAGGCCTGGCTCCCATTCCTTACTATACTGCTCTCTTTGAAGCTGACTTTGATTTGCTTAGCCCCCTTTCTTGCCTGTTCTCTACAGCTGCAGAGCTCCCCCACCAGATAACCTCTGCTCTATGCAGGCCACTTATCATCTCATCAAAGCAGCTTAGTTAAGCCTTTTAAGGCTGCCCAATCAGGAGAGGCTGCAAGAAGCCTGGATTTTGGCTCACATCAAAGAAAGTCCTATAACTTATCCTCTGTATTAGTTATGATAAATTCAACATTGGCACATTGTTGGATTTATCATTACCAATCGTTTAAGTCCTTGAATGACATTTTTAGCGCCTCCCTAGCAATATTTATACTTAAATAAAATATTCCATTGTTAGCCCATGGAGCTAAGGGCCATATGTACGAACAGTTTTTCCCATAGACACAGAATGGGTAAAAACCTTTGCTACATCTGGCCCTAAGTATCTACAATGGAGAAACATGAAATAGACAGTTTTCACCTCACCAGAGCATACAAAACATCTTCTATAATGACACTGGTTATAGTTACATGGCACCCTATCCCGGGGCACCTAGCGTAGATCTTAGAGGTGACATATGTAAAAATAAGAAAAATTACCAATTTGGAAGTACCTTTAATTCCAAAGTCATATTTGCATATATTTTACTTTTTAAGACAGTCTGCATAGCTGGGCTGCTTTTAAAAATGACAGCAGGCAACACAGCAGTGCACATTCCAGGGCAGGATATCTACAGGGCCTCTAAACCTCCCTGTCCTATTACATACTAGGGACTTATAGGTAGTTTAAATCCCCCTTGCCATATTTTATACTAGGAACAGGGGTCTGTCATTGCCAATTGAAATTATACCTAAGTACTATATACCTTTTTAATCGGAGCACTGTCCCTGGGGCCTGGTTAGCAGAGCTCACTGCACAGTCGAAGCCAGTTATCACCAGTCCCAAAAAAAAAAAAGGCAGTGACCGGGGGTGACCGGGCTAAAAGGATGACTTTCTCACATGCCCCCAAACGAAAGGTGATGGGTAACCAACCTACATACTCGTAGTCCTGATCAGCTAAGTGGAAAAACCTGGAAAGTCCATCTGCATTGGCATGGGCAACCCCAGGCCTGTGTTCCACTGTGAAGTCCATCCACTGTAGAGAAAAGGACCACCTCAGTAGCTGTGGATTCTACCCCCCCCCCATGTGCATGAGCCGTCTAAGAGGCTGGTGGCCAGTTTGAACATAGAAGTGAGTCCAAACCGGTATGGTCTCAGCTCTTTCAGAGTGCTGAACATACAGCCTCTTTCAGAGTATTAACACTCTGGGGTCCACATGACCTTCTTTGGCCACTTTGTAGAAGTGAGCTCTGTCAGGGAAGTCACAATGGTCCCATAGTTCTGAACAAATCTTATATAATACCCAGTCAGTCAAGGAAGGCCCTGGCCTGTGTCTGGGTTGTAGGAGTGGTCCAATATAATATGGCTTGGATTTTGGTCTGGAAATGTTGTACATGGTCTTCACCTACAAAGTGATCCAGGTGCTATTGAACTTTGGCCTATTAGGCACTTGCTGATCTTAAAAGTCAGGCCTGTATCCTGCAGGGCCTGAAACACTTCCTGCAGGTGGTTTAGGTGATCCTCCCAGGTGGAACTGCTGTACACAGCTATATTGTCTAGATAAGCTGCAGTGAACTGCTCCAGCCCAGACGGACACTGTTTAACAACCTTTTGAGGGTGGCAGGGGCATTCTTTAAGCTAATAGGCATTACTTTAAATTGGTAATGTCCCTCTGGTGTAGAGAATGCTGACCTCTCCATTGCTTCTTCATTGAAGGCAATCTTCCTGTAGCCTGAGGTCAAATCAAATGTACTAAGGTACTTAGCAGCCCCTAACCTATCAGTGAGCTCCTCAGCTCTAGGTATAGGGTGAGCATCAATCTTTGTGACTGCATTCAGTCCTCTGTGGTCCACACAGAACCTTAACTCCTTCTTTCGCCATTGGGGATTAGGTTTGGGTACCAGCACCATTGGGCTGGTCCATGGACTGTCAGAGCGCTGAGTTACCCCAAATCCAGCATCTGAGCTACTTCAGCCTCAATGCTGGCTCTGACCTCTTCAGAAAAGCTGTAAAACTTGTTCCTGACTGGTAGGCTGTCACCAGTATCAATGTCGTACATACAACAGCTGGTGATACCTGGTGATACCTGGTGTCTCAGAGAACAGGCTAGCAAACTGCTCCAGAACCTGCTTGCAGTCTCTGTGGTTTTAGTCTGTGAATTTGGGAGAGAGTACAGCTCCCTTCACTGATCCATCTTGTGCACTGTGGGAGAGGAGGTCTGGCAGTGGCTCAGTTTCCTCTTTTACTCCTTCATCTGTGGCCCTCAGCATGGTCATTTCTGTCCTATGTTGGTGGGATTGACATGCAGGAACCTGGGGGTGTTGAAATCGACCAGATAGGTAACTTCACCCTTCTTCTCTGTGAATTGGATAGGGCCCAGTCCACATGTCCTGGAGGGCCCTAGGAGCCAGTCACAGGCTCCAACACCCACACCAATTGCCCTGGTTTGTACTCAGGCAGATTAGCCTTCTGGTCATACCAGAGCTTCATGAGTTCTCCAACTTACTTTGTACATGTACTCTGCCATGCGAGATCTCAGGCCTAGTAAATAGTCAGGCACATTGTCTTTAGCTTCCTTGAGAGGCTCTTCCCAAGACTCTTTCACAAGGCGCAATGGGACTCTTAAAGGGTGCAAACAGCAATTCAAAGGGGCTAAAGCAAACCCCTTTTTGTGTTACCTCCCCGTAGGTAAACAGTAGACATGGGAGGAGAACATCCCATCTGCTCCTGAGTTTGTCAAACAGACCATTGATCATGCCTTGAGGGTCTTATTGAACCTGTCCACCAGACCATTAGTCTGGGGATGATATGGGGTGGTGAACTCGTAGGTGACACCACATTCTTTCCACATTGCCTTCAGATAGCTACACATGACATTTGTGTCCCTATGTGAAATAACCTCCTATGGGAAACCCACTATGGTGAACACACCAAGTAGGGCCATAGCCACCTAAGGCATAGTGACTGAGGTTCTGAGGGGAATTGCCCCAGGTTACTTTGTGGCATAGTTCACCATACCAAAATACATCTGTTCCCTGATGCAGGTGGTAGATCTAGGGGACCAATAATGCCCACTCCCATCCTTTCAAAGGGAGTCCCAACCTTGGCAGTGGTATCAAGGGAGCCTTTGGTTTGCCCCGTCTTGCCACTTGCCTGACAGGTTGCACAGGAGCTACAGAACTCCTTCACCGTGGCAGGCATGTTGGACCAACAGAAATGGTTAACCAGCCAGTTCCAAGTCTTATTGTGACCCACATGGCCTGCCACAGGGATGACATGACTTAGGGTGAGGAGGAAGTACCTGTACATTTGGGGGGGTACCAAATTCCTGGTAGCTCCCTCTTTTAGGTCTCTGTCCTCTGAATATAGAACTTCATCCTCCCAGTAGACTCTGTGAAATCTACTGGCATCACCCTTCTCTTCCCTGGAAGTAGTCTGCCCCAGGCCCTAATGGTCAGGATACACTTTTTGTCCCTGACAAAACTCCTCTCTTTTGGGTCACAGCTCCTGTCAATTCTGCCAAGTCTGACAAATCTTGCAGGGGTGAAATCCCACCCTCAGAGGTCAGATCCTCCCCCTTTGGGTTAGGTTCCACCTGCGCCTCTGGAGTTCTCTGGGTTGGCTCACCAGACCCAGTCCCTTTCTCTTGTCATTGGATGCTTGGCCCTTTTTTCCATAGTCCAAGTGTCCAGCCTTTCCCTGATGAGTAGCCTGTGACCTGGTCACAGCACATACCCACTCAAGGAGATCCAGCATCCTTGCATGGTCCATTCTCTCCACCCCTGACCAGTCAGATGCTTCAAGATAATTTTCAAGTAGGCAGTCCACTGAGAGTGCAAGAGATGCCACTAACTGCTTAGGGCCTACCACACCTCCCCATTGTAAACTCACCATTGCCATGGGATGGAGTTTGGCTCTGCTGCCTGCATAGGTTACCTGGTGATACACATAAGGTATGATGTGCTCTGGATAAGCCAGTGTCTCTGTGACCATGGCCACACTAGCTCCTGTGTCTGTCAGAGCATCAACCTCAGTTCCATTGATTTTAGACCTGTCTATACCTCTCCATGATTAGAGGCAAGGTGGCCAGGGTTGCAATATCCACCCCACCCAAGGACACTAAGGTTGCCACTGTCAACCCCTTCCCTGTCTTCGGGTTGGTCTCCACCCCTACCCCAATGCTGGCAATCCCCAGGGACTCCCCGCCAGTTCTTTGTACAGACAGCATCTCCTCTCTTGTGTCCTGGCTGATAACAGTCAAAACACTGCCCTACCTTTATCAGGTCACTGAACTTTCCTGCCTTTGCAGGATCAAAGCACTTCCCCTGATGCCCCTTCTTCGTGAAAGTGGCTTGGCTGGGAGTCCCTCCAAGTGCAGGTTTATGTGGATCTTGGGAGGACTCTTTCTGTTTTTGACCTTCTTTCCCCTGGGGAGGACCTGTCTTCTGTTCATCCACCTGGTACTGAGTGTAAACCCAGGTTCTAAACCACTAATCAGCTAGTTCCCCCAGCTCTCTAGGGCTAGTCAGCTTAGAGTCCACTAGGTTCTGGCATAACTTCTCTTGTACACAATGAGTCAGGATGTGCTTTTTTAACAATAAATTGTACAGCCCCTCATAAGTGCTCACTTGGTTACCACTAATCCAGCTGTCTAGTGCCTTCACTGAGATGTCCACAAAGTCCACCCAGGACTGTGTGTTAACTTTCTGGATGCCTTGAGCTTCACCCTGTACTGTTCTGGGGTCAGACCAAACTTCTTGACTAAACATTGCCTCATGTGGTAGTAATATTTCACCTCATCCCCCTGTAGAAGCAGAAGTCTATTCCTCCCAGCTGCTGGGGTCAGTACCCACAGGAGCGAACTCCAAAACTTAGAGTGGACAACTCTCATCTAAAGGGCCCTTTCAAATGCAGTCAGCTGTTCGTCAATATCATCCCCCACTGTGTGCATGGGAACTATTCCCCTGGGAAGCCTTGGATTAAGCACTCCTCCCCTGGGCATCTCAGCATCTTTTTAATTGTCTCTGCCACCATTTCCTTTTACTTTTGCTGCCTCCCACTTCACTCTAGCTAGTGCTAACTTCTTCTCTTCCTGGGCGATGGAAGCTAACTGAGCCCCAAGCACTTGCCTTCTGAGAGCTCTATTTAGGTCCTCTGTGGAGGAGCCTCTCCTCCCCCCATTAGCTGGAAGTGTGAACCTAGCACCAGAAGAAATAGGTTAGGTGTCATCATCCACCTACTAGAGGTGGTTTAGGGGTCACCCTTCCCTTCCTTCTCTGGAGTTGTCTGTGCTGAGCCCGTAAGGGACCTAATCAATTCAGCCTTCATGAAGCTGTTGCTATTAGGTAGCCCTCGGGCCTACAATGAACCCTAAGCTCAGCCACTGTGAGTTTGTTCAGTTTAACCAGATGCAGTAATATTCCTAATTGGACATCGTGACTGATTTTCTGCCAGGTACTTTCAACAATAATAATGTTGATGCCCAATAACTGAAAAAGGGTTCCAATGAACCTGGAGCGACATTAGAAGAAGTACATTTTTATGTCTGGCCAGTGAGATAGCTTTAAGAATTTTGTTAGGCTATTGTCTTTTCAACAAAAATTCACACATAATATACACAGAGAAAGGGCTTTTTTTTCAATGGGCTTCATCCATTGGTTCATTATATTATCATTACACTCCTTGATTTCACCCACTACAGCATATAGCATAGAGCAGTGGATGAGCCTATTTTACCTATTGGCTCCATTCACTTTCAATGACTACACATATCATGTGCACATTGTGAACATCCGCTTAAAATATTTCCTTTTTCTTCAGTGACAAAGGGCGTAATTTCTATTTTGGCAGACGGGGTCAACTCCGTGAGGAAAATGGAGTAAATTACTCCATCGCCTTGACGGAGTCCTCGCATGGCAAATTTAGAAATAGCCGTCGGCCAGCGGACATTTCTAACACTGGCATGTAGTGTAAGTTTGACAGACGTCTCCATCAACATGACAAAGCTCTACCTCAAACTAACAACTTTTTTTTATTTCTTAAAGGAAACTATGAAAGCAGGATTTCCTTTTTGAAGATAAAAAAAAGCACCTCCTCCTCCCCATCTCCAGAAGAGTTTCCTCTTCCCCATCTCCTCCAATCCCGAGGAGGGCATTGATCACTTTTCAATGCCCCTTACCAACAGGTTTTTCCTGGCAGTAACAGGCATTGAGAAATGGCTGTTTGTCCGCCCCTCTAAGTTAGGTGGGCGGGCACACAACCAAAAGATAGGACCACGGCAGAGCTGGAATAGGCACTGACACCATTAAAATGTGGTCCACCTGAATCAAAATAGGGCAGGTGGCCTATAATGTTGGAGATGAAGGAACTCCATCGCTGTTGCAACGGAGTCCCCTCTTGGGCAACATTTCAACGGGCCTAAAGTTTGTTCAAATTCAGATTTTTAATTTAAATTTTAGCAAGAACATAAATATTTACTATTTATTTTGTATGCATGGCGGATGCTCAGTAACATGGTGATTAAGTTTCCCTATATTTCTTAAAGTGGCTGATAAAAAAGGTTCAAGTGGAATTGTGACAGTCAAACTGACTGCGATGGCAGTGCTCGATCTCTCCTTCACAAATAATAATGACAACAAAAACAACAATAATAATAAAATGCAAGGCAAAGCTAAAATGCTTTTTATTTAAACGTGGTATAGCATAATGATTACGTCAATGATTTTTTTAAATTTCATTTTCTTATTGCAACCATGTGACTTCTACTTTTAGTGAATTTTTGATCTTTTTTGTGACAAGTCAGACCTATAAGCTTGTTGTACTTTAGTTGTCCCTACGTATGACGTAGAAAGTTACTGAAGATGGTGGAACAGTAACTTGCTAAGGCAAACATTAGATTTCTTATTTAGTATGACTGTTGTGATATAGCGGCATTGCGTATTGGTCACAGGCAGGAGATCACAGCCTGCATTTATGATTATACTACATCTCCTGTGTTTCGTAGTACCAAACACCTCTAAGTTTAAGTTACACTGAAAAACACCTTGAATGCGCATTAGCTATCTTACCTGGTATCTGAAGTGTCCTTTGCTTAAGCTGATATTCAGTTCCAGTTGTTTGTTTTTATCCTGCAGTTTTTCATACGTTGCGTGAAGTTGAGAAAGTTCACTGCTCATCATCTGTAGAAAATTCAGAAGGAGGGGTATTCAGTAAATGACCGCCATTTGCATCTTTTGAAGATTTTGCTGACACGCCTATCAACAAGGCAATTTTGAATACCAAGGAGCCACCTGCTGCAACAGTAGTAACTCAATACTTTATTAACATGGAGAACAACCTCAAAACAAACTGTACCTTGAAATCTATAAATAAGGAATATCGTTTCTCAGTCGCTGGGGCATCCTACAGACTAGATTTTCCTCTAAGTAGTCTAATAGTCTTTTATTAATTTGCTGATATTTATTTTAAAGCATGGACTAATTGCAAGCAGTGTTGGCAGAGCTCTGTACAAGCAATGAACAGCAAACGATGATAAATAACTATACACACAATTCAAACTCTGTATTCATGTGAAGTCACTGGGATGAACACGGCCACAAAAATGTAGCTCATGTTTGTTACCCATCAAACAAGAAAAAGAGGTGTATTCAAATTAAATTAAATAAAAGTATCTGAAAATGAATGACACTGCATGATTTCGTAGAAAGCGAATGCGCTAGTATATGCAATAAAATAAGAAATATTTAATTAAGCTAATAAACTTTGCTATGAGGGTTGGCCAATCCGCGCCTCATATCTTAAAATAATTATTAATTCCTCTTCCAGAACCTTCTACGTCATTATCCAGCAAGGTTATCGTACCCTTACACATGAAAAGCGAATTAGTCAGAGTGCTTCTGGAATTCTTATGCTAGCTGACTACAGTGATGTTTGTGAGATAGAGAGGGGCACGTCCTGGGCCTGCTGCGTTTGGCCTAAACTTAAGAACCACATTTATAATTACCTATTAAGTTAAAGACAAGAAGCTGATTATTCACTTTATTGTTTCTGAGACTCGAAAAGGATTGATTTTCTGCTTATTTCTTTCTTCTCTAAGCTTCCCCACATGAGGGGCAGTCATGCCAGAGACCATAGTTTCCTGTTGAGGATGAGGAAGTTCAGGGACCTGGTCCCTTTTCCAATTTCCAAATGCTGGAAGCCCAGACTGGCAAGCCAAAAATGGTCCATCTACAACTAGGAACCAGAGAAGGGTGAGGGACTTAAGCTCCTGAGTTGATCTGCTCTTGCTTCACCACCACTCGTGGACCGCACATATCAGTGTGTCATCTTCGCACGTATAGTGGCCAATGTGATACCTTTTCAAGGTATAGTTGATGGGCTCACCTAGCTTTTCAAGGGGATCAATGAGTGAGCTGAAGCCCCAGAGAAGGGCATTAATTCAGAAAAGTTCTAGCTAGGCTAGTTTAGCCGGCTGCGGTTCGTCAAGAAAGATGTGAACCAGAATATGGACGTTTCATTGACACTTGCGAGTGTTGTCAAACTTTTGTGCAGATTATGGTTGCTGTGCGTATTGAAAGCTTCTTGGGGATGTAGTAGAACCAGAGGCGGGCCCTCCACTATGGCGGCGGAGCGTCATCCCACTGCTTAATGGCAGCAGAAAAATAAAATAATAATAAATTAATATCATTTTATTTTTCTGCTGAGTGTAGGGCGGGGCAGGGACAGCATCCTCTGCGTCAGCAGGGCAGGAAGAGTAGTCTGGCACTCAAAGTGTGCATGTCAGTTTGGCCGGCCATCTGAGGATGGCGAAACTGACGTGCGCACTTAGAACTCTTCACCCGAGCTGTATTTCACAGCTGGGTGGAGACCAAGCACAGGCTTCCACTCCCTCCCTTAGTGGCATTTCAGCCCGTTCACCCCAATCCCCGCACTTCTCTCATGCAGCCCAACAGCATGAGAGAATCGTCTGGATTGGATGGGGGAGGGGAGCAAGGTAAGCACAGAGGCAGCAGGAGTGAGGAGCAGATAAGTGTATTTTTTTTATCATTAATGCCCCCCCCAGCTCTGTGCATGACCCTACCAGCCCTTACTGGCAGAAGCCACCACTTGAGTAGAACCACAGCACAGCCACAGCACAGTCCAGCCCGGATCACACACACTAGACATTGTTAACTTCTGATGATTATCAGCGTTACTTCTCTCCCTTGTTGAAGTCGGAATCTCAATTTACTTAGGGCATTATTTAGAGTTTGCCAGAGAAGTTACTCGATCACAACGGTAAGGAATATCCCATCCGCCAAAATATAAATCCCATTATATCCTATTCGATTTATATTTCGGCGGATGGGATATCTGTCACTGTTGTGACGGAGTAATCCCTTTGCCAAACTCTAAATCAGGCCCTTACCTCTTGCAGGTTGTTGCTCTCTGGATGTGATAAGCATGATTAAATCCCTACCATTTCCAACGCTTTTAAGGTGCAGGGAAGGCCCAAGATATAGCAGAAGTTGAAATTATTTCTTCATTTGAATTTGTTTGTTTAAAGGAGAGGCATAATGATGACATGTTTGAAGGTATATTTCCTGATGGCAACAAAGCAATTTTGGAGGTTGGAAATGATAAGTGGGGGGGGAGATGGGGGAAAATGATGGAAGACATTGTAGATGTTAGTAAGTTGCAATATTTTCTTGAAAAATTGTAGAATTGACATCATATTAGTTGCGTAACTCAGATGAAATTATGGAGTAAGATTTCAGCTTCTTTTATGTTTGGACCAGAAGGTGCGTGGGAAAATCAAGGGTTTTTTTATGCTTGAGGTTTCACTGCTTAAGAGGTTATTGGGTTATGTGGCATATTGGCATACTAAAAGCAAACAGGCAGTCTCCAAGCAAAATCACTGCTTGTTCTATCAGGACTAGAGGGAGGGATCTGCGCATTCATGCACACCTTTGTGAAAACAGACACTTCTGGTGGCTGGTTCAGCACTAGTGTGCAAACAGTAGTTGACTTTTGCACAGTTGCACTAAGGTTTCATCTACTGAAAGGCTTTTTCAGAATAATCAACGGTCATCACAGCATTTAAGAGACTTTGTTAGGCATGTAATTTTCTGCCCAGCAACTGTGTTGCATCAATGAGTTCTGCAATGGAAGACCACCCACTTTTTGCCAGAAACTTTTTTGCAGACAGTGGTCCACTTTCTTAAGGTAGTGGTCTACTTTTGCTAGTTATCTGATGTGTTATTTGATATAAATAAATATTTGGTCTCCTGGTCTTGCCATCAGAGAATCATGGCTTGGTGAGACCCTCATCCAATAAATGTTTCTCATTATCTCAACCTCATGGAATGCTTTATGATTTCATGTCAATAAACTTCTGTTATAGGAAAGTGATATCCATATCTGGCCATCCACTCATAATACATGATTGTAACATGTGGGAAGATCTGGTCTCTGACTCACACACTACAGTTTGAATCTTCCATTGGATGGCAGTTTTCTTTCAGCATAGGACTTCAGAGCACATCACCAATTAAATACATATTAGATTGGTTTCTACAAAAACCATTGTCATGACAGATATTTACACTAGAAAATCCCAATTTATCGGTCCATTATTTGAAATAATTTACTTTTAAGCAGACTATGAATAAAAGAGCTCAGCATGCATATGTGAAATTAATGCTGGTCAACTGGCATGAATCGCAAATTGTAACGCCTAAGAAGCCACTAACTTTAGACCCTCCAGGCCAAGTTAAATATGCTTCCAAACCTTTAACCCTGCAGTCAGTGTGAGTGGTATTAGTGGTGCTGGTGGTATTGGTAACCATTTGTAATTTTTGTGGTGGTATTCATTGTGGTGGTATTGGGAGTTATTGCTGGAGGTATTCATGCAGAAATATTGCTATTTTGATGGTGGTATTGGTGGGGCGGTATAGGCAGTGATGATACTGTTGGTTTTGTGGGTGGTGGTCATATTGGAGGTATTGGTAGCAGTTTTGTGTTATTGGCAGTGATGAGTCTGGTGGTAGTGGTATTTGTGATGGTATTGTTGTTGATGATATTATTGGTGCTGGGGGTATTGGTGGTGCCATTAGTGGTGGGTTGGTGAAAGGAAATGCTCTTTTTAAAGTGGTGACTGAGGCCCAAGAGCTTTATGGTGCTAAAGGACAGAAACTGTCAGGGGGTTCAGTCGAGGCATAAGTCTTAAGTTAGGAAGTTACCACAGAACATATCCACCCATCCTGGTGGACTTTTTTAAAAGGAGGAACTGAGAGCAGAAGTTGCGAGGCTGAGTGAAGGTCCTGTTAGGAGCATATCCCTGAAGGGGGATAGCAGATGAGAAGCCATTGAAAGCCTTATGTGCCAGATAAAGAATCTTAAATTTAATTTGACTGGAAACTTCCAGCTCCTGAAGACTTCAATAGGGCTATGAGATCCTGTTGAACCTTCTAAGATGGGGACCAGACTGACTGTCATGTTCTGAACAGATTGTAGACAAAGGATAGCCGAGGAAGGAAGCACAAAGTAGAAGGCATTGGAATAGTCCATTCTGGCCATAATTGGAGAGTTAAGAATGCAGATACAGAATTTAACAGGGACTGAGGGAAGGGCTTTTTACAATATCCATAACTGCAGGTTACAAGATTATTCTACCAAATGAATCTGAGGGATTTAATTAAGATAATTTTCTAGTCATATGCCTAGGTTTTTAATATTCTCAGAGGTAGAGGGAGCACCCTCAACTCAGACCGGCCACAACTCATGTGTGACATCTTAAGAATGCTGTACAAGCATAGGAACTTAGGGCCTGATTTTGAGTTTGGTAGAGGGGTTACTCCCTCACAAACGTGACGGATATCCCGTCCGCCATATTACATGTTCTACAGGCTTTAAGGAAATTGTAATACGGTGGACGGGATATCTGTCATGTTTGTGACGAGTAACGCTCTCTGTCGAACTCTATATAAAGCCCTTACTCTTGGCAGAATCAAGTTTGAATCCATTTTTATTCATTCTGAAGTAAACTGCACAAAAACACGACTTGATGTTGTCACAAATTTCCTTTTGGTTTACCAAATCGGAGAGTTATTTTCATGTCATTGGCGTAAGAAATTACTTTGAAGCAAAAGCCCTGTAAACCTACTGTGCGGGGGGAAAGACAGAAGTTATAAGGAATTGGGGAAACAGAGGAGCTCTTGTTGTTGGTTGTATTAGTGGTAGTATTCATTGTAGTTGTATTGGTGGCAGTATTGTTGGTGGTGGCACTGATGGTGGTATAAATATTGGTGGTATTACTGGTGGCAGTGTTCATGGTGTCATTTGAAGTATTGATTTAGATGTTATTGCTAGCGGTATTGGTAGTGGTATTGGTAGTATTGGTAATGGTGGCATTAATGGTGGTGAACTTGGTGGTATATTATTGGTGGTGATGTTGGAAATGGCGGTGCTAGTGGTGGTATCAGCAATACTGGATATGTGGTATTGGTGGTGAACCTGATGGTGTACTATTTGTGGTATTTTTGGTAATAGTAGTGTTATTGATAGCGATGTAGGCACTGTATTGGTGGTTGCTGGAAATTGGGTTACTGATTGAGGGGGTGAACCCCTACTCAAGCAGCAACCACTACATCTGTCAGGGCGAGACACAAGTAACCCCCAAATTAACCTGTGCTCAACTGTCCGGTAGCTTGGCACTAAAGCAGTCAGACTAAACTTAGAGGTAGTGTGTAAAGTATTTATACAGCTCTTTAACCAGTAATAAAGTGAAAACACAACACAACAAAAAATCCCACACTAAATTAGAAAAATAGAGTAAATTGAATACATCGACACCAAAACAAAAAAAATCCGATCTGTAGAACCAGAGATATGCAATTTTAAATAATTAAGTGAAAATAATGCCTAGAAGCACAAAAAGTGCCAACTTTAATTATCTGGTGGCACTGGACTGAGACAAAGTAACAAGTTCAGGCCAATCATAATGGCGTTTGGGCTGGATACAGGGACCAAGTCTGTCCCACTGATCAAAAATACCTTAAATCCTGGATGGTTGAGCGTTGCGAAATCCTGAATTGAGGATGTGTTGCACAGCAGCAGTTCTGAGAAGCTGTGAGGCTATGATGCGAGGTCCTGCATTGAAGATGCATCACACACCAGCTGGTTCCGGACAAGTTTCAGGCTTGCATTCCAGAGTCCTGTGTCATCATCAAGGCTGCCATTGACAAGGGGCTTACGATGCCAATGCCCTGTGTCGAGGATGCGTTGCACAGTGGCAGTTTTGAAGCACCTACAGGCTGAAATGTGAAGTCCTGCAGGGGCGGTTCCATAATGAAGCTGCAAGGAGATGTGTTGCTCTGCATCGGTTCTACCCATAGGACCACAGCTGGGCTGGCAGCGCACCTTCATGATCACTTTCAAGGGTCATGGACTGGGGTGGCTCCACTTGGGGGACAAGACTCACAGCAGACTGATTCTGAGTGCTGGGTTCAAGGAGGTTGGAGCCTGTTCTATCCATGCGGCTTCTGATTAGGGGACCAGCCAACAGGCACTTGGAGTCACTCTGGTGGTCCTGGGTTCAGTCCTTCTGAGTCTGCCACAGGTCTAGAGGTGTAGATGGTGCCTTCTTTCAAGTAGGAGAAGTTTCTAGAGAATCCCCTATTGTCTGCTTGAAATTTCTGACCCCCCCCCGTCCTGGCATCAAGCTGGCCGCATGAACAACGCAGGGGTAACAAGTCCTTTGTGTGAAGGTACATTACAGCCTATTCAGTTTCAAGTTAGGCTGTCCCCAGCTCTGCCCTTCCATCCTGCCTGTTGATGGCCCATCCAGACACACCTAATCCCTCTATTAAGTGGCTTTCTGGAAGCAATAAACAAAATTTCAACTACACCCAGCATTGTGACCCAAGAGAGGCTGCAGGCACCAAATAATTTAATAAAGGAAAATGCCAGCTTGCTAAAAGTGGCATTTTCAAAATGTTAACTTAAAATCCCACTTCACCATTAAAGAGAATTTTTAATTATAAATATCCAGACACCAAACATGACATACCTATCTGTTTCCTGTAATAAGACAACTATATGTTATTCTACGGGAGAGGTGGGCCTCACAGTAGTGAAAAATTAATTTAAGAATTTTTCACTACCAAGACATATAAAACTTAAAAGTTTAAAAGTACATGTCCAACGTCTTAATTACAATGCACCCTGCCCTATGGGCTATGTATGGTCTACCTCAGGGGTGACATATGGAGTAAAAGGGGAGTTTGAGGCCTGTCAAGGGGGTTATATTGCCAGACCCATTTGACAGTTTAAAGCAACATTCAGGCTGCAGTGCAGGCCTGAGACATGTTTTAAGTGGGTGGCACAAAAAGGGATGCAGGCCCACTAACAGCATTCAATTTGTAGGCCCTGCATGTATGGTGTACCACTATGCAAGGCACTTATACATAAATTAAAAATGCCAATCAGGTGTGGGCCAATGTTACCATGTTAAAAGAAGAGAGCACAGGCACTTTATCACTGGGTAAAGTGCACTGGTGATTGTATTAGTTGTGGTTGTATTGGTGGTAGATTTGGTGATCTTGGTGGCAGTGATATTGGCCGTAGTGATAACTGTGGTGATAATATTGGTACTGCTGGTGGCATTAGTGCTATTGGTGGACTTGTTAATGTTGGTGGTGAAATTGGTGGTGGTTTAGTGGTGGTATTACTGATATTAATAGTGGTGGTTTAAATCTACGAACAAAAACCTGTGGTAATGCCTATAATCAACTACCTAATCATTATAGTACACCTCACATTTTCAGATGACTTACACAAAAACTGGACAAACTTATTGGGAACTTCATATGGCAAAACAAACGACCTAGGATATCAATGAAAAACTTGTGCCTCCCAATCAATTTAGGTGGGGTAAATCTAGCTCACTTTGAAAATGATCAGACCACCCTTCTGGCCAATGAGGCTTCCCTATGGTTCTCACAAATGGCTGATTATGCTCCCAGTTGAAAGAGCCCTTTTGGAAGACATAGACCCTATCATGCTGCTCTCCACCAAAATTGAACTTTCACACCCTCCAAATACATTTACAGAAATGCTAGACATGGAATAGACAATCTCCTAGAAAGCCCAATAAAAACTGCATCCTAGCGTCAATTTGGAAGAGCTCAAAATTTGAAGGGTTGGACTAACAAAGGTATTCATTTCATATAACAACTTGGCAGCAGAATACACCTGTCACCTTTAATAGTCTCCAGTCCCAACATAATCTGGAAAAACATTGATTTCTATTATTTCCTCAAACTCACAGCATGTATTTCCAAAACTAAAGCCTCCCATTAGAAGCTGTAACCTCCCAACCTAATGCATTATCTCACCAAATCTGGACAGCAAGTATCCCAATTCAATAAAATCTTTCAACGAAAACCTAAACAACTTAATCATGAGATAAGGAACAAATGTGACAGAAGTAACACAATTCTGTCTTAAGAGTGGAATGTGATATGAAAATCAGTTGTTTCCCACAAAATCAAGCCTATCTTATCCCAGACTAAATATTGGTTATTAAACATAACATGTTGGACATCCTCACGTTTACACAAACTGTCGCTTAGAGAAGACCCCGTATGTTGGAACTGCAATGAAGAAATTGGAGATCTTCCACACCTACTGTGTCAATGGCGCTCAGTCTCCACATTCTGGGATAAGGTATTAAATTTTATTTTAACATTATTTGAATTCCAGACCAAAAAACACTTCACTTTTCTCTTTGGTGGCTTCCTGGACTCACCAGTGGGGGTCACTAATGATAAACTCCTATTAGACGTTCTGAACAGCTAAACAGCTGCATGCAAGTCTGTGATTAGTAACTGGAAACACATCTCCACCATTTCTTTCAAGACATGGCTGAATTTGATAATTCTCATAAAAGGAACAGACTACATGCACTCCAACACTTACCCTCGAGACTCAAACACAGACCCATGTGGAAACATTTGATTTTTGATTTTTCCAGTTCTAAACCCCTCTGAAGTGCTGATGTTCTATAATCACAACTTTATTATACTATGAATGCTCCCCAATGCATACTTTGAGTTAATTACTCCTTCCTCAACCTTATAACATATATGCCGCACATTTACTCTTTTCTGGACACTTTACTACTTACGTTCCCCTATTTTCCCCTGATTTCTCTAAGAATGTTTACTGTTATAATTTACTATCATGTTAATGCAATCTAAGTGATAAACAGTTTGATAAATGCACCAAATTTCATGCATACCTGTTACCATGTTCTGTACCTCATCGTGAGAGTATTGATGTATGTTTCAAGAAAGTTTTCTTCATGATATTGATAGACTGTATATACTTCCCCGTATGTTTGCTTTTCTTTTTGATTAGTTTTGTCTGGGGGTATTTGTTTTGATCTGTCTATTGGTTTTGTATTGGTTTATTGGTTTCTACACTGCTGTAGCACTACTTCTCTTAATTTTCTGTAAAATCCAATAAAGATTTTTGAATTGGTAGGTGGTGGTTACATTGATGGTCTTAGAATTGGTGATAGTATTAGGGTTATTGGTAATGATCTAATTATTAGTGGTGGTAATACTGGTGGTATATTGGTGGTGATGGTTGTGGTAGTGGTGTTGGTGGCATTCATGGTAGTACTGTCCGTGTTAATGTTGGTGATATTGATAATGTTATTTTATTTTTGGTGGTGGTGGTATTGGCTGCAATGGTGTTGCTGGTGTTATTGGTGGTGATCCTGGTCATAATGTCGCATTGGTGGTGCTAGTATTTGTTGTTTCGATTTTGGAATCGCTGGTATTGATGTTTGTATTGGCATTGCAGATGATGCCATTGATTGTGGTAGTGCTGCTGGTGGTAATGGCATTGTTGGTGGTATTGGCACTGTGTTGGTCACACAGATAGTGTTGTATTGGAGTTCTGACAGTAGTTGAGGTATAGTACTGCTGGTGGTGTTGGTGATGGTAGTATTGGGGTATTGTGTGATTTTGTTGGAGCTATGGTTGGTGATATTCAGGTGGTATAAGTGACATTAGTGGTGCACCATGGTGGTGATATTTTTGGTGGTAGTATTCCGATTGTGCAGTAACTGTGGTGTAGTACTGAAGTATAGGAGGCTGTCTGTCTTTGTAGTGTGCAAAACCAAGCACACTGTGCAGAGAGTCCAGACAACCACACGTTGATTTACAGAGGTAAAACTAGACCACCTAATACTTTAATTTTTATGGTAGCTTGGTCGAGCAGTTAGGCCAATCTTGGTACTCACAGTATCAATAAATGAAGACACACACTCAAATGAATAGCTCAAGACCAATTTACAAAAAATACTTTTTAAGTTATGATTTTTCAAAGTTTAGAAAATGTATTGTTTTTGTGCATAATTATGCATTATAGGAATCAATGGGAGAAAACTTAAAAATACTTATAAAATCAGGCAATGCGTTTACAAATGCCTCCTTTTGCTTTTAGATTGAGGTCATCAAGAAGTCCTGTGGGCCAGCTAGACAAGTTCAGGCGGCTCCTGGTTTTGGCTGGAAGAGTTGATGAAAAGCCCTTGAAGCTGGTGCAGGATCACTGCAGGGGACCACTTTGAAAAGCGACACACAGATGGACTTCAAGGTGAATCCGCTGGGCTCCCTTCGAGTGTAGAGGTCACAAGGGGTGGGGAACCCTTGGAGCACAGCTGGTTTTCCGGTGCAGGTCCCAGGGAGGCCGGGTGCATTGTCGAGTGCTGGGTGCAGCAGGCAGGGTTCTGCGCCTCTTCTTTGTGCAGCAGGAGTGCAGTTCTTGAGCCTTGGAGTCTTTCTTGTGTCCTTGGAATCTGATCTGCAGTTCTAGGGGTGCCCACTAAATACTGCATTTAGTGGGCATTTAGGGGCGTGCCTAGTGAGTCATCTACCTTAGGGTGGCTACTCCCACTATGTGACCACTTCCTGTGGGCAGAGGTCACCTCCCTATCCTGATTGGCTAGTTTCCTACCATGCAAGATGGAGGAAAATGAAATGGAGGGTTCACCTCGCATGCAACACCTTAGGGGTGGTGAAAGCTCGGGTGGCCACTCCTAGTGTCCTTTGTGCATTTTCCTGCCGTTGCTCCCGCCAAAAGAGGGGTTTGCAATGGAGGCGGCCATCTGCTGCTAGCAGCAGGGCTAGGCGTCGAGTTTCAAGCGTGGTAAGCCCTTTGAAGCTGATAGGCAGTGCTGTGCTCACTCCTGGGAGAGGAAGTGCAACCCTCTGCCCAGGAAGGGCTTTGCTCTCTGGACCCAGAGAGCACAGGCTCTCACCCGGGGTTCCAAAATCTTGTCTGGAGGTGGCAGGCTGGTTGTGACCAGCCAGCAACCAGCCAGGGTAGTTAGCGTTTGCAGAGGGCACCTCTAAGGTGGCCCCAGGGTACATTTTGCAATAAATCCAATACTGGTACCAGTTTGGATTTATCATTCTGAGTGGTTTGATACCAAACAACCCAGGGTACAGAGTGGCCATCATGTAGCTGTGAAACTCGTGCTGACCAGTGTCCAGCACACGCATGTAAATGGCTGCTCTGTTCACTTACTATTTTCCGGGTTTAGCATGGACACAATAGGGGCCTATTGCTCATGCATCTATGCCCACACATGCAGTACAGTGCACCCTGCCTTAGGGATGGAAGGCATGCCAGAGGGGTGACTTGCCTATTTTGCATGCAGTGTAGTGGAAAGGGCCCACAGGCTGTGTGGCATGCCAGCTTTGGATTTTAGGATTGCACCAGGACACTCAACCTGCAGTGGCAGTGCTGGTTGCACTTGGATGCATGGTCCCTGAGGGTGGCATAATCTGTGCTGCTGCCCTCAGGGGGCAACCCTTAGTATCCTATGCCCTGGGTGCCCTAGTATCATTTACTAGGGACTTATGGTGGTACTTAAAGGTGTTTCCATTTGTGCCAATGCACCACAACAGTTTTGGCGAAAGAGATCAGGCCCAGGGAACCTGGTAAGCAGGGGCCTTGGGCTTTATCATTTAAAACCACATCAAATACCAGGAAAATAGTGGGGGCTAAGCATGTCACATAAAGGTATTTTGGTGAGGTGACATTGATAGTATGATATTGGTGGTTGAGGTATTGTTGGTGGTAATGTAATATTGGTGGCATTAGTGGTAGTATTTGTATGTGATGGTGGAACTGATTGTACCTGTGATGTATTACTGTTGATAGTATATGGGTGGTGGTAGTAATGATATTCTTTACTCCCATAGTCTAAGTTGGAGAAAAACTCATCTTTAGTCTGCTATTGCTGCAGGAGAGATGCATAATGGGATAAGCATAAACGCTGATGGTTATTTTATAGAATAACATTGTTGTTTCACTTCTATGAGCTAAAAGACCCATGCTTGGCAATACTCTTATGGGACGATCTAAGATGTGAATAACAATGCCTCAAGCTAGAAGCTGAAAGAGGCTAATGCAGATAAGCCAATAATTCAATGGGGTGATGCACATACCTTCTATGTATTTTGTAAGCAACAGGTCTGGTTGACAACTGAACTATCAACCCAGAACTAAAAAGAATGATGTGAGCAGGAGTCCAGCCTCTTGAGATAACGACCACTTGTTCCCCCTTTCCTATTGAGGTATGCATTGTACACCCCAGTCTTCTTTTTGCGAGTGTATGAATTAAAAACTTTGGACATATAGGCCCTCATCATGACATTGGTGGTAAATCCTGATTACCGCTGCGGTGACAGCCGCCAACGTACCGCAGCGGGGGCGAACATCCGTTCGATAAATTATGACACACACACACCAATCCGACAGAATACTGCCACATACACAAATCCGCCAGCCGAAAGGTCAGTGCTAAAGTGGCAGTACCAACACCCATACCGTTACACCAACAAAACAACGCCCACCACATTATGAACTACAAATCACTACGGCGGACATCCAATGGCGGTAAACCATTGCCAGTACACACCGGCGTGCTCAAAATGGATACCCAAATACTAAACTACACAACACTGGCCAATACCAAAAACACACACCTGACACTCATACACACACCACACACACCCACAGCACTATAAAGCCCACGCCCATATTACCCACAACCCTTTACGAATATAAATTATTGCCACCAGACTGACATCAAGACCACTGTGACAACTAGACAGACACACCACATACAACTATACATCCCTCCAGCACCCCACTTCACACACCCAACCACAGTACCCAACACCCACACTCTTACACACACCACACAACACAACACCCATGTCCCCACAAAGGCACCCCAATTTCACAGATGAGGAGTTGCGGGTCATGGTGGAGGAAATAGTCTGGGTAGATCCACTGCTTTTTGGAGCACAGGTACAGCAAAGATCCATTGCCAGGAAGATGGAGCTATGGAGGAGAATCGTGGTCAGGGTGAACGCCGTGGGACACCATCCAAGAACAAGGGATGACATCAGGAAGAGGTGGAATGACCTACGAGGGAGGGTATGTTCCGTGGCAGCAAGGCACCAGCTCACCATCCAGAGGGCTGGCAGTGGACCCCCACCTCCTCCCCACAGCTCACAGCATAGGAGGAACAAGTCTTGGCATTACTTCATACTGAGGGACTCACTGGAGTTGCCAGAGGACTGGACACTGGTGAGTCAACATTTACTACTTATCATTCCCCATGCCTGCATGCCATCTCACCACCTCACCCTCACTCCCATCACTCCACTCCATCCCACACAATGCACCTACACATATGACTAACCCCAATGCCAAGCCCTGCATGCTATACCAATGCATGGACAGCCCTCCCAGCCCTGCATGAACACTCATAACAAAAGCATTCACAGCATAGGGGAACTAACAATCCCACTGAACATCACCATACACAAACAAAGGTGGCAGGGCAACAGCAACGATAGAGGGGAAGCTAGGGATGTACAATATGTCACAGACATGAAGTATAATACATCACTTACACCCCCACAGGTGCCCAAGCCAATCTCAGCGGAGAGGAGGTGCCACAACAAACCCGTCCCCGAACAGAAGATGCCCCAGTGATGACAGTAGCTCTGCACATCTGGATCTGAATGAACTACCTGGCCCATCAGGGACCACTGGTCAGTCGGTCACCCCAGCCCACTCCCAGTCAACCACAGACCCTCCCCACACCTCTGTCCCCAGGACACATCAATTCGCAGTGTGCCCTCTAGACAGGGACCCCAGTCCACACCTCGCTCCAAGACAATCAGGGACCTGGGCCCAGTGGCAGTGGGCACACCGTTCAGGGGACACAGGCACAGGGCAACAGGGACACTGAGAGGACTGCTGTGCGCCAGGGGGAGGACAGGCCTAGGGAACCAACTCTCCAGGAGGCACTCACTAATGTCCTGGGGGCCTAACAACAATCCCAGGACACGATGAGCCAGATTCTTACCAACATTCAGGATAACAAGCAGCTGCAGAAGGAACACCATCAAGACATCAGGGAGGACTTGCAGGCTCTCAACACCACCATGATCTCATTAGCAAGGATGCTGGCAGACATGGCCAACATCATGAGAGAATCAACAGTACACCAGTGGGCCCCTACCACTAGCCAGTCTATTGACCAGCCCTCCACTTCCGCTGCAGCTAGTGGGCAGGAGGCCCGCCACAGGACCCACAGGCCACCAGCACCCCTCCCCCCACAGAAGGTGAACCACCCTGCAAACATTCCCTGTGACCCAGATAGAAGCCAGAGACACTTGCCAAGACCACCGCCAGGAAATTAGACTCTCCTGATTGTCCCCCTTGTGTCCCACCCTGTCACCTTGTCCACTTTGAACTGCCTTTGCTCCCCTCCCTATGGCCCCTTGGACACTGGACCTGTGCTACAGACTGGAACAATACCCTGGACTTTCTTCTACCCTCACTCCATTCCATTGCACTTTTCAGTCAATTATTTGCTCTACAATAAACACCCTTGAGCACAACTTGAGTGACACCGTTTTATGCTTTGAAAATGTGCATTTATTGGAACAGTCACATCTAGTGCAAATGATCTGAACACTGTGATAGCATACAAATAATGACCTGTTGCTGTCTGCAGTAAACACATCAGGACACTGTTGTCATATCACCAACATCTGTAAAAGGACAAGCCATGGGTGACAGTAAGTTGAGATGCAAAGGATGTGAATGCCTTCATGCTACAGCCACACAGAAAACATCAATTGTCAGAGTAAGTGTCAGTTCCACTGTCTCACCTGTGTGTCATTGGAAGTATTGTCATATAACCAATGTTCTGTTGTCCTAATCCTCATCCTGTGCCTCCTCATCCTCACTGTCCTTAGGGTCCACTGCTGCCACAGGGTCCTCTCCAGTCCCCTCTTGTCGTCTGAGTGCCAGGTTGTGCAATATGCAGCATGCCACTACTAACTGGCAGCCCTTCTTGGGTGAGTAGCACAGGGATCCACCTGTCAGATGCAGGCATTTGAACCTGGCTTTCAGGAGGCCGAAGGTCCTCTCAATTATTCTCCTGGTTCGCCCATGTTCATCATTATAACGGTTCTCAGCCCATGTCCTGGCATTCCTCACAGGGGTTAGGAGCCACAATAGGTTTGAGTAGCCAGAGTCACCTGCAAGTATTGAGGGACAAACATTAGCCTTACACAATGCTATGGGGATAACACTTGAAGGCATACACTGACACACAGTGGGTGGGGTCTCTGGCTCACCTATTAGCCACACCTTGTGCCTCTGTAGTTGGGCCATCACATTTGGGATGCTGCTATTCCTCAGAACGAAGGCGTCGTGCACTGACCCAGGATACTTGCCAATGACGTGGGAGATGTACTGGTCCGCCAGGCACACCATTTGCACATTCAATGATTGGAAACTCTTCCGATTCTTGAATATCAGTATGTGTACCATCAGTCGCCCCAATAATACTGGGTATATGTCCCATTGCATAGAATCCCGCTTTCACAGTGGCCAAATCTTTCACCTGGGGGAAAGAAATGTAGCTGCACTTGTGTTTCACCAAGGCAGGCAATACCCTTGCCAGCACAATTGAGGACATTGGCTATGACATTCCTGCTGCCAAGCCCACTGTCACTTGGAAAGAACCAGTTGCCAGGAAATGGAGCACTGATAGAACCTGCACAAGAGGGAGGATGCCAGTGGGATGACGGATAGCTGCTATCCAGTCAGGCTCCAATTGGGCAGACAGCTCTGTGGGTGTGGCCCTGGCCAGTCTATAGGTGAATATAATGTGCCTGTCCTCCAGTGTAGCCAAGTCCACAAGGGGTCTGTACACAATGGTTTATCTCCTCCTCCTATTCATCTGCAGTGGTAGGTATCTAAGGGACACAAGAGTGAGTAAGCTGTCACTAATTTGATCAATGGAACCACCACCTCAGTGTGCATACAGCATTAATGTGATGGGACAGTGGGAATGGCAATGTATATGCAATTTTCGACAATGACACAGTTATGGAAGATCTGTATGCAGTCCACCACCATGAAATGTTGACCGCCTGCCCTGCATCTAGGGACAAGTGGAAGTGAGGTAACTCCGCTGATGTTGGGTGTCATGCGGAAGGCGGTCTTGCACCCCCGTGCAATTCCTCATTGGCTAATATGGGCTCTATGGAGTACAGGGGTCAATGGGGATCAGCACCGGCGGTGTACGTGACCTACATTTTCTGTCAATAACCTCACTTGATTCCTGACTTTCCACAGGACAACACCTATACTGCATGTGCTGCTGTGACCATGTCTGGAATCTACCATGGCCGATCTGACCGGGGAAAGGGCCCTTGCCTTCACTTCGATGGAGTTGGAGCGCTTGGTGGATGGGGTCCTGCCGCAGTATGGACAGCTGTATGGGCCTCTAAACCAACAGGTGAGTACACCTTAGGCACAATGCATGTGGGAGGGTTGCATGGAGATGTGTGTGCAGGCATTGTGTCATATGTGGGGTGGTATGTCTGGTGGTAGTGTAAATGGTGTGCACCGGGTGATGTGTGTGCCAATGGATTTGGAAACGGTATTTGTGGGCCATATGTGTAACAGGCTGGATTGTATGTGTAATGCTGTCCTCCTGTCTGTATTACCTCTGCAGGTCAGCTCCCATCAAAAGAAGGGATTGTGGCATGCCATCTTCAAGGATGTGCAGAACCAGGGGGTCTACAGCAGGCGGAGCACCCACTGCAGGAAACGGTGGGAGGACCTGAGACGCTGGCCACGGAAGACCGCTGGGACCCAGCTGGGGATGGCCTCCGAACGAGGAAGGGATTCCCGTCGGTACCTGACCCCCCTGATGGCCTGCATACTGGTGGTGGCCTACCCAGAGCTGGATGGGCGCTTCAAGGCATCACAACAGCCACAAGGGTTGAGTACAGTGGGTATTACCACAATATTTGGGAGGTGGCATGGGATCTGGGGGGTGGATGTGAGTTAGTGGGTACTCATTAATGCCAGGACAGACATTGCAGCGTGATCCAGCTCAAGGGTAATGGGTGTATGGCAAATGCAGGTAACCTAGCTTGAATGCATTCCATGTCAGTCAGGGCTTTGTGGGTCCCAGGAGGTGTGCAGTGGGCAGTGTTTGGCCCTCATCTTGCTGTGGCATCTAGCCAATTCAATGCCAATGCAATGCATGGTGCTCAGTCCTGATCCCTGTGTGTGACGGTGCTGTGTATGCCAACTGTGGTGTTGGTGCTGTAATTGACCCAGTGTTCCCTTTCTCTCTCTCTATCCCCCTTTTTTCTTCTGTCACCCTGTCCATGTGTGCATTAGCATCATCTGGCGGAGGAGCAGGGGCACCGGTGATAGTGGTAGCTGCATCCCACAGGACCCAGGAGGCAGAGTCCACCGACGCCAAGGGAACCAGTGGGACGGAGGGCGAGAGGAGCACCACGGCAGAGAAAATAGGTGACAACACAGACTCTGATTCCTCCTCCGATGGAAGCTCCCCGGTGTTGGCGGACATCTCTGTGACCACTCCAGCTGCAGGTACAGCTGCCACCGCCCGTACCAGCAAAGCCCTCCCAGTAGCCCCTTAGCGAGTTGCCCGTGCCTGCTCACTCAGGAGGCAGGGCATCTCCTTCGTCCCAGGCACCTCAGGCCCTGCCCCAGTGAGTCCTGCTGACTTGGGTGTGGAGGCTATTGAGATCCATCTCTGTAGGTCAGTCAACCATTGTGAATGCCATCCAGGGGCTGGCATCCCAGATGCATCAATGCCATGCATTTCTGGAGGGCATCCACACTGGATTGACGGCCCAACAGAGATCGATTTAGGCTCTGGCCTCCTCTCTGGTGAGAGCCATTGTCCCTGTTCTTACTGTTCCCCCCTCCAACTACCAATTCCCAGTCCCAGTCACCTCAACCCCAACCCATCCCATGCACACATACAGACGAGCATGCACACAAGCCATCACACAAGAGTGGCACAGTCAAACACAGGCACCACACTTCAGTTCACAAGCACTCACACAAACAACAGACAATTGCACACACATCCATATCCACTGTCTCCATTGTCTCCCCCTCCTCCTTCTCCACCTCCCTCACAGTCACATCCATACTCACACCTGAATGCACTGCTTCAACAGCCACCACGAGTATCACCACACCAAGCAGCACACACACCTCACTAGCAGATCCCTCCACAACATCCATCCATGCATCCCCTGTGTCTTTTCCCACCTTGTCTGCCCCCCCCCCTCCTAAAGGGCACTAACGCAGGCACTCAGACACCCAACAGCCATCCGCCTCACATCAGCACACTGCCCATGCACCTGCACCCAAGCCCAGCAGACGTACTCCGCCAACAACCACTTCCTCCATTCCCACCCCTCCTCCGTCATCCCGCCCCACCATCCCTAAGAAGCTTTTCTTGCCCAACTTGACCTCTTCCCTCCCCTCATCCTGCCCGTAAGAGCAGGGTCCCAACGACCCAGCCCATCACCTCAGCCAAACAGTCCACAGAAACAGTGGAGGCACCTCCTAGACGTGCAGGCAAGACAGTGAAGGATCCCACTCAACCAGCCAGGATAGGGAAGGATCCCACTCCATCAGCCAGGAAAGGGAAGGATCCCACTCCACCAGCCAGGAGAGGGAAGGATCCCACTCTGCCAGCCAGGAAATGGAAGGATCCCACTTCACCAGCCAGGAAAGGGAAGGAGGGGTAAGGTTCCCACTCAACCATCAATGACAGAAAAGATTCCCACTCAACCCACCAATGACAGAAGAGGTTCCCACTCAACCACCAATGACCGAAAAGGTTCCCACTCAACCACCAATGACAGAAGAGGTTTCCCCTCAAACACCAATGACAGAAGAGGTTCCCACTCAACCACCAATGACAGTAAAGGTTCCCACTCAACCACCTATGACAGAAGAGGTTCCCACTCAACCACCAATGACAGAAAAGGTTCCCACTCAACCACCAATAACAGCAGCGGGTCCCACTCAACCACCAATGACAGGCAAGAAGGCCTCACCTTCAGCGGGAACACAGCAGCTGTCACCTCCAGCAGAAGCTGCCCAGGAGACACCTCCCACAGCAGAGACAATGCAGCCCTCACCTCCAGCAGAGGCTGCCCAGGAGACACCTCCCCCAGCTGGGTCACAGCAGCCCTCACCTCCAGCAGAGGCTGCCCAGGAGACACCTCCCCCAACAGAGACAATGCAGACCTCACCTCCAGTAGAGGCTGCCCAGGAGACTCCTCCCCGAGCAGAGAGAATGCAGACCTCACCTCCAGCAGAGGCTGCCCAGGCGACACCTCCCCCAGCAGAGACATTGCAGCCCTCACCTCCAGCAGAGGGCATGTAGGACACCCTCCAGGGAATGTTGTACAAGGAGCACCCTCCAGAATCAGTGGGCGAGTTCCCCACCTCAGAGACTGTGACCTTGCACTCCCCAGCATTGGGAAATGGGCATGGAGCCCCCTCCAGAAGCAGTGGGCAAGTTCCACACCTCAGGGACTGTGACCTTGCACTCCCCAACATTGGGAAATGGGCACAGAGCCCCCTCCAGAAACAGTGGGCAAGTTCCCCACCTCAGAGACTGTGACCTTACACTTCCCAGCATTGGGAAATGATCATGGAGCCCCCCCCCCAGAAGCAGTGGGCAAGTTTCCGACTTCAGTTGAGGTGCCCCCACCCCCATTCCCCCTGAGGTGCCTGTCCACTTCTGAGATGGTGTCCCTGCACAGTTTTGTGCAGAGTTAGTCAGGATCAAGTTGGGGCTTGGACTGTGGCCTGTGGCTATGTGGGCCTTATGTACTTTGGACTGGGCATTGGCCCTTTCTGGACAATTGTTCATGTATCTTTGTTCTAAAATTGGGTCATATGGTGGCTGTTGCCTTGACATTAAAATTTCAGTACTGCCGACCTGTAGTCCTTGTCTTATTATGGCATGTGTCCTGTGCCATTGGTTTACGTCTGCCGCTGGTTGTGTGTATGGTGTGTGTGTGTCTGGTGTGTGTCATGCATGTGTGTGTCACTCTGCTTTTCCTCCCTCCCTCCCTTGTGTGCTAGGCGGCTGCAGTCACATCGCCGTCTTCGTCGGCTTTGGTGTTCCAGGTGGAGCATGGCATAGAAGAGCATCGGGAAGACTTGCAGTTCCGGTTCCATGGCGGCATTGATCGTCTCTGTGTCTCTGTTGGTGAGTCTTTGGTCTTCTGTGATGTGTTTCCACCAGGCTTTTTATGGCATTTGTACCACCCCGGAAATTGTTGCAGTTTACAGTGTCATAATATGGTGGGCGGTACCTTGTCTTCCGCCTGGCTGTTGATGGCTACCGCCGTGATCAGTGGTGTTAACGCCCTGGAGGATGGTGTGGTACATTGGCTGTCCATAGGAGTTATCACGGCCATGGTCTTAATTTGGCAGTAATTACCTCCAGTCTGTTGGCGGTATTACCACCACTTTCCCAGTCACCTCCAATGTCATCATGACCACCCTAGTGGTGAATCATCTAAAATTGCAGTCTAAGCTTCAATTAGTGAACAACTGGGCAGGGTCTTCGGAACTACTACATTAGATGTAAGAGATACAAAAGTTCTCATTGGATCTTAACTGTAGATGTCTGTGCTTTTGACAACCTAGCGAATACATCATCCAATCATGATTAGTGCTCGTGACTAGAATGTCAGCACCGGATGAAGGTTTGTTTCCTTTCTTTTTATAGGACCAACAGATCATGGAGTGTCTGGGAAAGAATGAAGGATCACAAAGGGCGTTGCCTTCTGTGACTCCATGGGATATGTAAGTCATGCTTAGGGTTCATGCAAAGCCTTTTTATGGTTTGACACAATGCATTAGGGCTTGCCAACAAGGCTCATTTATGTATATGAATATATGTTATATCCTGAACAGTTTCAAAAATGAATTCTTAAGTCACCACCACCCTGCTACATCCATTTAACAAGTTCACTACATCTTCACCATAGTCAGACCATCTGTGACCAAAGTACTTAACGTGAACATGGTATGTCCCTCTCAATTAAATGGTTACCAAGGCCGACTTTTAAATTTATCTGACATATATTTGCCAGGTTTTCAAGTAATTCAATTTGGCAACGCCCTGTGACTGAAGCCATACTGAATTCTTGACTCCCGCTTATACCTAGAAAATCAAATTGTTTCAGTTACTAAATTATCCTTTTTCATGTGAACGCCATATGTAAGATTGTCTGCTTTCTATCTTTTTAAAAGAAGGGCACGGTAAGCAATGCCTATATCTGGTGCAGATAGTATTACAGCAGTGCCCACAAATTAGAAAAAAAGATAAATATAGTCCTATATCGGAGGCTACAGAATGCAGTTGTCAGGATTCAGTTCAATATTAGAATATCGAATGAAGTCTCAGAATATCTCAGAGAAATCCACTGTCCCCTTTGCAAAAGAATCCAATTTAGATCCATTTGCATGACCCATAAAGTATTCTACTGTACTAGGTTACAATTCCTCTCTGATAAATTTCCGAAATACAATCCTATTCAATGACTTAGATCCACAGACAAACTGGAACATGTAATAAAACACTACAAGTTCACTAAGAGCAGGGGGCGATCCTATGGAATGCACTGCCACTGCCTCTCTGAGACTAAATAAATCTGCTCAGATTCAGGAAAATCCTTAAAATATGGTTCTTTAGTCAACAAGTTGCAGTTTTTTCTTTCTGGGTGACAGTGCACTTCACTAATGTATGCTGGCTATCAGCTAATTACCACACTTCAGGATCTACTGAACACAGTGTTCAGTGCTAACAGTTAAAGCTATTTGCATTGTAAATTCTGTACTGGACATTTCTTGCCAATTAAATTGAAAATAAAAAGTAAAACAGATTTTAGCTTGCAGTCAAACGTATTATTGGCAAAAATTCAATTATCCATGTAACAGGGTCGATGTGATGCAAAGCGCTCAACTACTGCCCAGCGAGATTGTGCTGCGTAGGAAATAAGTAGAAAAAAGTAGTCCAGAAATCATATGAAAAACACAGAGCCTCTTATGTGTACAGTAGTTAGCTGGTGCTCTCGAGGACGGCTAAACACCGGAAAAGGCATGCCCTATACATGCCTCTCACTAATGAAAGCAAGCGAATTTTAAAAGGCAAGCTCACAAACCAACCAAACTCATGGGTGTGGTTATAAGCCTATAGAGAGAGTACAGCAGGGACAGAGCGCTTTGCGCTCAACCCTAAAAATGGGCCCATGCTGCTCCTGTCCTGAGAAGCCTACATTTGCTATTGGTCAGAGCCAAAATGCTACGTACATAAAAGCAAAATTACCTGAGCTTAACATTCCAAAATCAACAACTGCACAGGAATCTGCATTTAGCATCACTATGTAAATTGCTAGTCACAAAGCATAACCTACATTCTAGGATAAAAACAATATCTTTATCTGCAATAATTTACCTCTGCAATAGAGATAAGAACCCAACGTATGGTGGTTGTGAACAACACTAAAAGCTGCCCTTCCCATCCTGCTTCCCATGAAGCATCACTCTCTGTGCTGATTTCCATATGTTCAAAATTTCAAACAATATATATCGTTCTTACCACTTGCAAACCATTTGATTTGGTTGCACTGTTAGACCTGTAAGCTCTTGGTGTGTTTTCTCCCACCTTTTTGCTTCTGACCTCCTGTTTTTGATTCATTGCTCCATTTTGCTTATGCTGGTCTTTTGTCTCTGAGCACTTTACCTCTGCTAACCTGTGTTAAGTGCAAGTGTTTCCTATGTAAATTGTATTGCTGATTTGTTTTTCCATGATTGGCATTTTTGATTCACTAGTAAGCCCCTAGTAAACTGCACTGTGTGCACCCAGGGCCTGTAAAATCAAATGCTAATAGTGGGTCTGCAGCCTTGATAGGCTACAGGCGACAGCCCCATGAGCAGGGTACAGTGCATTTAAAAGGTAGGACATGTATTGGTGTGCTTTACAGGTCCTGATAGTGAAATACTGCTAAATTTGGTTTTCAGTATTGGAAGGCCTATTTCTCGCATATGGTAACTTGGGGATTGCCTTTAAATATCTTTTAAGAGTAATTTGCCATTGGGAGCAGATAGAGATGTAGTTTGGGGTCTCTGAACTCATAATTAAAAATACATCTTTTGGTGAAGCTCATTTTTGAATTATAGGTTGGAAAATTCCACTTTTAGAAAGTGGGCATTTTCTTGCTTAATCATTCTGTGCCTATGCTTGTCTGTGGAATACACATCCGGGCTGTTTGTGCATTCACTCTAGACAGTCACACAAGGGAGCCAAGATGTGCCCTGCATATTCTGATGGTTCATCACCAGGCTGATGAGTCTTCCTGAGCTAGAGTGGTGCAACCAAGAAGAAACTAAGCACATCAACTTGAGAGCAACTTCGGAATAGGCGCTGATTTCTGACTCCGCACTGCCCTCTGCACTGTAGCCAGGGTCCCAGATGAGTGCAACGACTGTGAACTGCAATACAGGTCTGATGGAGGTGCGCACAGATTGAGTCCATCCGTGACCCCTGACTCCGGCTTTGCTGCAGCACCTGTTGCCCCATGGTATGATTGTGCACCACAAAGTCAATGCCTCACATCTTGACCTGCTGGATTCTACGGCCCGCCAGGTTTTAAGGAACCGACGCCTCACAACTGACGTTGCATCACCTCCCCTGCAACCGTAAGGAAGCAACGTCTCACCTCCCCTGCCCAGCAGTAAGGAACCGACGCCTTACCTCCCCGGTAGCAGTAAGGAACCAACACCACACCAGCTCCAGCAATGCCTCACCTCCATGACTCGATGCAAAGTCTTTGTTTTCTCAACATTTTCTTAGGTAGTGTACTTGGGGTCTGTGTGACTCCCTGACCGGCACGCACTCCTTCATGAGTGGCATTGGACAGCTGGGAACGGCTCAGTCACGACGCCGTGATAGGCCCATATGGAGCTATGGTGTTTCTAAGCATTTTGCTAAGATTTAATCTTTGAAAATGTGTATCTTAACTTGTGTATGTTGGATTTTTGTTGTTTTGGTCTTGTTTTATGCAAATAAATATTGGCTATTTATTTAAACTGGTGTGGAGTACGTTTGTGGTTTTTTCACTGGGCTACTGTGTGTGTGTGTGTGTACAAATACTTTACACATTGCTTCTGAGATAATCCTAACTGCCTGAGCCAAGCTACCAAGGGGGTGAGCAGGGGTAATGTTAGCTGTGCGACTCCCTTACCCTTACTAGAGTGAGGATCCCTACTTGGACAGGGTACAAACCAATACCAATTAGAGACCACATTTCTAACATCCACAATGGGAACATATATTATAGCCTTAAAAGGAAGGGATTTCACAAGTCACACATGACACCTGATCAAACACTGCGGAAGGTGCTTACGAATCCTCATGAAATGATTTGTCACAAGGCAGCTTAACCCTTGCTTATTGTGATTGATGGAAAATTGATGGATCCGCCTGAGATATTTGGCCAATGAATGATTCTGGTGCAGGTACCCCTCACCAGTACTGGATAATTAGGAATAGTATCACAATAAGCAAGTAGTACAGCAACTATCTTGTACTTCGTATAGACGTAATGGCCTGTACCATGCAGATCACCCACAAGTCCATCCAGCTGGAAATCTTCTCACAAACAGCTAGCTACAAAAGCGGCCCGCAAGAGAGCTTCTGACACCGGCAGAGTCAAGAAGCCTCACCGCTACTACCCCAGGACCATGGCTTTCTGCGAGATCTGCAGTTACCCCTGTCTTCTTGTACTTGCAGACTAAACTGTTTCCTTCACTCTCATTTACCTTCCATATCAGGCTTCTCTGACCCTCAGTCTAGGCTTGTATTCTAGAAATACTATTTAAAACTAATTCAATTTTAAGAGGAATGCTACTTTATTCTTGTGCTTCCCTCACACACTCCAGGAAACAACTCTTACAGGCAAAGACTGGTTACTGCCGTATTCCCATCAACTGCAGTGAACAGAGTTCAAACTTAGAGTCAGCTTTTCAAAGGTGCCAATAGTCTATGCAGACCTCTGTATAACACCCTGTCTGTAGTCCTCCTTTTCTAATGGTATTCTTCCAAGACCTAAGTTTAATAATAACATCCATATTAACAACTATGCTTCATCCTGTATCTTCTTCAGCCAGCAGCAAAGCTAAAATCATACTGCCGTTGGAAAGACCACCATGTTGCTGTTGCTATCCATACTGTGCAAACCATAGAAATAGCCCTGGTCAAGGTCAATGGATCAAAACCTCTCATCAGGGACTGTGCAATCCATAAAGCTTTGTAAATCAGGCATATACTGTAAAAATAAACGATTTACTCAAAAAGACTGTAAAAACAAAAGACAATGATAAAATTGTATATTGAACAAGTACACAGTTTCTTTCAGGAGCATTACCAGTGTTGAGGTGTCATGTTCACGTTGTAATGTCTGAAGGGCTCGCTGGTTGGCCTCCTGCCTATCAGATAGCTTCATCAGGTTGTCAATCAAACTCTGGTTTGTAGCTGCTAGTGCCTCGTGCCTTATGATAATGGCCTTCAATGGAGCATCAATACCTTGGTCCAGGTAGTCTGTTGAGGTGAAATAGTTGATTACTCTAATTGAATTTCACATATTTAAGAATGTTGTTTAACAATGATAGAGCTACTGCTCTTGGGGCATAATCCATGGTGTAAGAAATTACTCTCTCCTGAGATTCTTGAGAAAGATGCCTTTACAGCTATATTCCCTGTGGCTATTTACAGAGAACAGCTACACAAGTGAGTCACAGTGCTGCCAGTTGTGGGGCAAAGGCATTACATCTGTCATTAGATGCCAAGTGAACCGCACTCTTGAAATGTGATCAGTTAGTCAGTAACAGGGCGGGCTTTAGGGGGTGCAACTGGTGCAGCCACACCAGGTGCTGACCTGGAAGGGGGACACTGACCTGAGGAGGGGAGCTGTGTTGAACATAAAATTTGATTTTAAAACACCTGCTGCAGAATTCCTTGTGTGTCCAACTTTTAGGAAGCAATTAAAATGTTAAGATAGCTCTTTTGAATAATGTTCTTGTTAGAGAAAGAGAGAGATGAGAGTTTAATCTAGTGGCAGTTTTGAGACACCATAAAGTAGCCCTGAGGGTTAGCCCAGCGGGTTAATATGCCTGCTGCAAAGAACAGATCAGTATTTTATATCTGGGTGGATTAGTAAAGTCAGCTTTTACATACGCTTTCAAACAAATACATTGTATGTGAGAGAGGGGAGGTGGAGAGATGAGGGGCACTTTTGGCAGGCGGTAGTGAGGGAATCCAAGGAGGTGGTCATGGAGGGTGCCAAAAACGACTGTCGCACCGGGTGCCACCAGCACTAAAGGCAGCCCTAGTCAGTATCATGAGTTATTAAAAATATTAAGAGAAAGCCTTTGTATCACATATGCTAATATGCATTGATAAATAAATATTCTTAGTGTATTCATATACAACTACGCATAACTATGCTGTGCACACTGCTAATGTCCTTAGTTGACCAACCCCACTGATCTCTTTTTCCCGTGCATTCCCTACAGCCAGTTAAGGTGATCACCTCAGCAACGTTTCATCAAGACTCTCCCTGCGCAGCTGCAATAGCATTGTTCTGTAATTGTAAACATATCTGTTATAAAGATATAAGGAGTATCTAGAGGTTCATTGAGATGTAGGGGAGCTAACTGGGTACAATTTGTGACTGATTGAAGAAAGAGCGGCTGTAGGGCAGACATGGAAGCAGATCGGAGGAAGTGAGTGGCCGATGGGGAATTACTGGGGGTGTCAGAGAAGCGTGAGATCTTGTGGGAGATAAGAAGCTGATGTGGACATACGGATGAATATGGGGAGGGTTTGGAAGGCATAGTAAAAGCACTAGGACACTATGGCCCTCATTCTGACCTTGGCGGTCGGCGGAGAGGCGGCGGTCGGACCGCGAACAGACCGGCGGTCGTCCCAAGACCGCCAACGGTATCATGACCCTGCCTACCGCCGCGGTTTCTGGCGGTCGGGAACCGCCATGCGAACCATGGCGGTAAGCACTATCGGGGCCAGGGAATTCCTTCCCTGGCACTGATAGGGGTCTCCCCCACCCCCCACTACCCACCCGAGTCCTCCCCCCACACCCTCCACCCCCCTGCCACCCTCCCAGAGGTGGTACGAACCCCCTCCCCACCCCCACCCCGACATGCACATACATGCACCCCGACATGCACACACCCCCAACATGCACATATACACACCCCCTACACACACATACACAACGGGGACACATACCCGCACACATACATGCAGACATGCGCACCTGCCGAACAGCACACATTACCCATAGACACAGCAGCACCCCCCGCCCGCATACACGCACTCACACACCCCCTCTACACACTCACACGCACACCCCCATGCACGCCCACATCACACAACACCCCCCCTCCCCCTCCCCTCACGGACGGTCAACTTACCTTGTGCGTTGGTCCTCCGGGAGGCGACGGGAGCCATGGGGAGGTGACCGCCAACAGAACACCGCCAACAGAAGACCGCCACACAGATATGTGGGTCGTAATTCTGTGGGCGGTGTTCTGCTGGCGTGGCGGTGGAGGTTGACCAGTCTCCACTTTTCCGCCGACCGCCAGTGTGGCTGCTAGCGGTTTCCCGACGGAACGCACCCAGCGGTCGGAATGCGCACAGTGGCATACCGCCGCGGTCGGCGGTCTTCACCGCGGCGGTAACTCGGCGGTCTCGCGAAAAGACCGCCAAGGTCAGAATGAGGGCCTATGTCTTGGGCCTTCGGGCTGATGGGGAGACAAAGGGTTATAAATGGGAAGACAAAAGCTCATCAGTTGGAATAGAGAGGTGATGGCTACATATGGGTGGGTGTAGGCAAGATGAGGGTTTAGTGAGAGACAGTTTAATACAACTGCTATCTCTCCATCCACTCATCTAATTCCTTTTTGGTAACAGACTATCATTTATGGGTCCCCTGTGGAGACAGTATTGGAATACCAGCTGAGTAACATTAGCAAGACATAAATAAGTATTTATGATGTGCACATTTACTTTTTCAATAAAGGAGTGGTACTTCAGAGGGAAGGTCTACAAGAGGAGGGGTGATGTCTGCAAACATAACTTAACAGATGGATTTGGAGAGCATACAATTACCCATAAGACGTCTCTCAGCACTGTTGACAGAGAAATTATTTTTCTTGTTACCCAAATCAGTGATACTCAATTTATCAAAACTGCATAGCTGAAAGGTTGAGTGGACCTCCAGGGATTCAAACTTGTGACCATGGTGTTAAATGTATCCTTTAGATAGCATGAGTGATGGTGATGGATTAAGCAAAGGATACAAATCCATAGAGCAGCAACTCCAGCCAAAAATATTTGGCCTCATTAGATTTTAGGGAGGGTGTTTGATGAGGCTCATTGATGATGAAGGGACAAGTCTTGAAGCCTTCTGGGGAGCAGTGAGGTAAGCCAGTCACCTAACTGTTTTAATGTAAAAGGGTTAAGTTTGATTTTGTAGAGGTATTTGTCTTTTAACCAGTGAAGTGCCTTTATTATTAGTTTCAGGTGGCCCAAGGGGTTGGTGGTGGATATTAGTCTGGCACAAGATTTTGGAGAGCTCGGAGTTCAAAGCTGGATGAGTTTATGTCTTTGAGAAGGGTTTTACAGTAGACCAATTTTGGTGAAGTTAGGCTCAGAGTTATTTTCCTAAAATAGTTTTTGTAAGGAGTCATTGCATGTTCTGCGTGCATTTTAAGGTACAATTTCTAGTAGATATAACTATGTCTATGTGCAAGAGGGTCATTGGTAATTGAAAGCATTTTTACTTTTTTGTATATGAGGATATTCTGCCATAGGATGCAATGTTGAGGGCTGTTGGCTTCTTAGTAGGACAGGGCACTAAGGAATCCACGGTCAATAATTTTTAATTGGGCAAACTTTATGCACAGTACGTTTTTATGTATTCATGTTCAAATAGAATTGATGGCAGCATTGATCTGATTGTCTTAGAGCCTTTGTGGGAAAATCAGAGAAGTCTGTTTGAGTTTCACTGGTACCAATATGAAATCCATCTCAGAGCTGGCTATGATGCTTCGTAAAGGTTGCCTGTACACACTGAACAGCACTGGCATGAGTCTGGAATGTTGGCAGGTTTATCAACAGGAGGGATCAGGAGAGAAAGGAAAATTAAATCTCAGTTGAAACTTCAATATTAAGTGTTTGAAAAGCTTGATGTTTCACATAATAAGTGAGAATTATATAGTTTGATAACAAACTAAAGCACGGAACACCCCACACTCCATACCTGAGCCTCCGTCTCTCTTCTTGAATTCCACAAGAAGCTGAAGCCCTGGCTTTTCAATTAACCATCCTAACATGGACAGGGCTAGGCACAGCACCAGGACACCCTTACGGGTGATAGTGCGTATTATGAATACACATAACATAAAATAAATTAAATCTGTGATTATCAATTAGTTTGAAAGCCAAAAGTTTGAAAGGCTTCAATTTTTTAAATAAATAATTCCACTAATTTAAAAATGATCCTCATTGTCTCTCCATTACTTGGGACTCTCTGCTTAGTTTGTGAGGGCAATCTATTTACCTTCTGGACTAGATTGTTTTCAGAATATCAAGAGTCCAGAAGTCCATTCAACATATTTGTCATTGCCTGAAGCAAAGCTTCTTCAACAAGTGATGGGATTACTTCAGTAGACGTAATGGACCACCCTTACACAGACTGTCAAATATCTCTAGTTTTCAATCCAGTGTACACTTCACTGTTCAGTTCAAAAAGTTAGCCTCCCCTCCAGAACCTACTTGGCCTCATTACTTTGACCCTCTAACACCTTATAATTTGAAGCCAAATTTCATCTCTCATTACATAGGTCAACAGCTGCTCTTTCCTCCAACTGCATAGTTGTCAACTAGGGTTTAACTAGTACATGACTGCCGCTCCTTTTCAGCAACAGACATTGCAGCCTTCTTTGCCCCCAGCTGGTTCCTGAATCATCTGCCTCACACCTTTAGATTGCCAGCAGGCCCGCAGAAGGAGCTGGTTGCTCACCTTTTCCATGATGGAGCCATGTAGAAAGTGGTTAACCACTACTACAACACTGCTCATGTGGAGCAAGCATTTTATTTTCAGCTTGCGTCACAATGTAGGGGTGGAAAATTACACTCTAAGAAGCTACTTTCCTTCGATGAAAATGAAAAGCCCATACAGAAAACTAAAAGACACTTACATCATCCCCAAATTTGTTATGGCTTTATTTATTTGGTCTTTACAATCTGGTCCTAGTGTTTAAAAAGAGTGAGTGAATATCAGGCTAGATTAATATGAACATTAAAAAAGAGGTAAATGTGGTAGTTGAAGAGGCACACAACGTGTAATGCACAAGCAAAAAGAGAAAACGTCAAAACCTTGCTAATTGATTTTTTACTTCGTGGGTACATTGTGGGGTTGTTGCAATAGGAAAAATAACTTGGCCTACTAAGTGTTAGACTTTGAAGAGCCAAGGGCGAGAGGGAAAGATGAGTTCACCATAATACTAAGGGACATTATGTCAAAAACTATAATTACTGTTAGTTGTATCCAACATCATGCATTTAAAGCAGCATTAACCTCACACAGCATGCAAAAACTGTCAAATAAGATTAATTTACATACTGTCTGGCAATTTATGAAGGATCTTCCTTAGGTAGTCTTCATAGGTCTTGTACTTTGAAATCTTTTTCTGTAACTTCTTTTGTCTGAAGATGGAGAACAAAAATCTTGATCAGAAATGGAAGGTCACTGCTTTGCCCTAGTGCTATTCGCCAAATGTGTTTTAACATAAATATAACTTTGGAGGGGAGACTCACATTGAGGCATACCTTAAAAAAATTATTTATGGTTGTTTATGTGTCACCTTGTTTTAGGAAGCACTCTCAATCAGCAAGCCCAAATATTCTGGGAGAGGTTTAACAACCAAATGATCAACGTAGGCACCATTACTGGATACTTTTTAAATCAAAACAAAAATCAGCAGTGGTAATTTTCCACAATTTAAGTGAATCCTCTGGTGTACAGAGCAAATTCCCTGGTCTCGGCAACAGACACTTTTAGCAGTATATTGGCCAACCAATATAAACAGAGAGGGCTCTGGCTTGGCACTTTGCTAATGGTTAGATGGTGTTTGTTAGACCTGGCATCCTTGGTGTGGTCTCCCCTGTCTTTTTTTCCTCTGCTTCTCATGTTTTGACTGTGTGCTTGATTTAGTTTTTGCTGGTTTTGGTACTCTAGGCACTTTACCACTGCTGACCAGTGCTAAAGTGCGAGTGCTCCCGTGTAAATTGTATGTGTAATTGGCTTTTCCATGATTGGCATATTTGATTTACTAGTAAGTCCCTAGTAAAGGGCACTAGAGGTGCCTAGGGCCTGTAAATCAAATGCTACTAGTGGGCCTTCAGCACTGATTGTGCCACCCCAATTTAGGAGCCCTGTAAACATGGCTCAGATCAGCCACTGCCACTGCAGTGTCTGTGTGTGCAGTTTTAAACTGCGAATTCGACCTGGCAAGTGTACCCGCTTGCCAGGCCCAAACCTTCCATTTTATACATGTAAGGCACCACTAAGGTAGGCCCTAGATAGCCCCATGGGCAGGGTGCAGTGCATGTTAAAGGTAGGACATGTACTGAGGAGTTTTGCATGTCCTGACAGTGAAATACTGCCAAATTTGTTTTCACTGTTGCATCAAAGACTTCCTCTGCCAGCACCTGGACTCTCTGCTGAGACTCCTACCCTGCCAAGTGGTGCCCACTCCAGTCCCTGGGCCTTTGAAAGGTGAGGCTGGTGGAACGAAGGTGGAAATCCATGCACAGGAGCCGTGCAGGGAAAGATTTGACGCACCACCTGTAATGTAGCTGTAAAAACGACGCACCACCGGCATCGCGGCTGAGAAATCGATGCACCACCTGCATTACAGCTGGGAAATCAACACATCACCTGCACCTCGGCTGGAGAAACGACAGAACACTCGCTTGCGACTGCTGAAATTGACACAAGCCCCATGCAGTGTGGTTCCTCATCACTGTCCGGCCGGATTTCGTATGCATTGTCTCTGGGCGTCAAAATCAAAGTCCTGCATCTCAGCTGGAGAAACGACGCAGCACTCACTTGCTGCTGCTGAAATTGACACAAGCCCCATGCAGTGTGGTTCCTCATTACTGTCCGGCCGGATTTTGCATGCATTGTCGCTGGGCGTCACAATCGACGTCAACCTGCTCGGACCCCAGATGCCCATCTGAAAATCGATGCATTGCTCTCTCTCGGGAGAGAAAAATTATTCATCGCCTTCCCAATCAGAAACTATGGCGCACGGGCTCAGTTGCGTGTAAGGAATCAATGCATCGCTGACTTTTCCAACAGATGCTTGCCCGTGCGGCTTTATTTTTTACACAAACCAGGTACTTTGTGTAACATCAACACATCCACTGTTTTCTATGGAATAAGACTCTTATTAATTTAAAAATCCATAGCTATACTTGTGTATGCTGTATTTTTGTCATTTTGGTCTTGTTTGATTTAGATACAATTTGGCTAGAAATGGTGTGGTGTCTATTTTGTCTTGTTTTCAGTGTATTACTGTGTGCTCTGGTACAATTACTTTAAACATTACCTTTGACTTAGCCTGATTGCTTGTGCCAAGCTACCAAAGGGGTGAGCAGGGGTTATCCTAGGTGTGTATCTCCCTTACGCTGACTAGAGTGAGGGTCCCTGCTTGGACAGAGTGCAAACTGACTACTAGCTAATGACCCCATTTATAACAGCTTTGTTTTCTATCTCAGTTGTGTCATCTTGATTCTGTGAATTTACAACCTATTATTGTTTCAGAAGCATTTTGGTCTTGCAATGTTCTGACTGGATGAGTTGTATCCTTCCACCACATATTTTGGGGGACTTTTTTATTATTATACTTTCAGCACTTATTGGGAATGCATGTTTTTTTACTCTGTCTCCCTTCATATTTGTTCCCTTTCTTCACTCCCATTCATCATGAAACCCTGCCTCCCCTCCATCTTAGACTACTTCGGTGCTCCTGCTTTCCCATCACTCCTTAATAACATCTACCCTGTTTGAAAACCACATGAATGTCACCACAATATGCAAAAATACGTTTTTCTAATTATTTTTATATAATTCAATCAATGTTTATTTGATATATGAAGAGAGAAAAATGCATGTAAACATGTAAACATACACAGAAAATAAAACTATCTTACATTATATATGTTATATATGGGATAAATTACCACCTGCAATACATTGTAAGACTATTGGAAGTCACTGAGGAGTTCTGTGACCGAATAGAGAAACGGAGCTGAAGGCTGAGTGCATCACAAGTCGCCTGTAATAAAACTAGAGACTGACTTTTATACAGAGATTGCAGGTGCCTGTGTATTGTAATAAACATGTGCAATTCATACGTCCTAATGAAAAGTATATTTATGGCAACAGCATAAATAATTATGATTATGCAAAATAAAACACATATATATATACATTCACTGAAAAAAACAAAGGTTACAGGGACATTATAGTTAGGAAACAGAATAGAAATTCACTGAAAAAACAAAGGTTACAGGGACGTTATAGATAGGTTCTGAACTTACTCACACCAAACCCAAGAATTTCAGCAGTTATTTAGGCCCTAATTATGAGTTTTGCGGTCTTTGGGAAGGACCGCCATGCAAAATCCCATCACCAGTGTTGGCGGTACAGTGTCTGTCGTATTACGAGTCACAAACACCAACATGACAAAACACAGCCAGAAATCCAACACCACCAGTGGCAATTACGCCAAAAGAGAGACACCATTCCGTCCACCATATTATGAGTTACAAATCAGCACAGCGGAACATGCACAATGGTAAATCATTGGCGATGTGCACCATGGCAGGCTAGAAAATCACTGCCAATAGAAGGCAACACGAGATTGGACAGCCTGAATACCCCCCACACCTGAAACATATACACACACCACACACACCTGTTCACCGCATTATAATACACACCCTCTCACAACCCCACAAACACTTGAAAATATCACCATAAGCCAGAGAAATACGACCCACAAACCACTGCACATAGAACAATAATTCACATGTAGCACGCACCCCCAGAACATGTCACGGCACAAGAAGCCACGCTTCACCTACAATGAGTTGTGGGTCATGGTGGACGAGATCGTCAGAGTCGAGCCACAACTGATGGAGGCACAAGTCCAGCAAACATCAATGTTCAGGAAAACCGAGGTATAGCAGAGGATCGTCGACAGGGTGAACGCAGTCGGAAGCTACCCACGCACAAAGGAGGACATCAGTAAGAGGTGGAACGACCTCAGGGGAAAGGTTCATTCCATGGCGTCCAGGCACAACATCGCCCTCAACAAGACTGGCGGTGGACCCCCACCTCCTCCCCTTGATCTGACAACCTGGGAGGAGAAGTTCGTAGACATCATGCATCCTGAGGACCTGATAGGAATCATTGGAGGGCTTGATACAGGTAAGGAACCCCCTCCCCCACTTAGCAATAACCACTCCAGTACTGCATGCCTCACAAGCCCCTACAACTCGCTATCATATCACAAACCACAAGAATACACCCCCCACTATCACCCCACCTTCCTACTCTGCATGCCACACCACCCATCTCCCACCACCCAAACACCCACTCCTCACAATGCACGCAAAACCTTCATTACCTCCTCAACTACCACTCCCACAATCCACCACTAGGCATGACGGATCCGAGTCACATTCACACCTCACAATGGTGCACCTGCATGGACATTCATCCCACAGCCCACCCAGACTGCTAGCCAACACCACCTCACTACCAATGCCAATTACAGCAATGTCAAACAGCACACCCACAACTACAGTGGATATGACAAGCATTGCCCAAAGACCATTCACCATGCAGTGTCAGCATTGCTGCAATGTCCTTGCCATCCCTGGGTAACGATTCCACCCACTGCAAGCGGCACACCATGACACTACAAGAACATTTCCACATAACTCTCACCCTTTCCATCCACAGTGAACCCTGCTACTGCCACCCAGCAGAGGATGCCAGGGTCAGACAGCCCTCCCCAGGATGAAGGCCCCAGTGGATGACTGGAGGATGACGAAATGGATGGGCCATCTGGGGCGACTGGCCAGTCCACCTCCAGCAGCCCCAACCTAGACACCCCAGACTCACCCTCCCGTGTGGCTACAACACAACAGCTAGCACCTCCTCCCCAAACGTGTGGCTCAGGGACCATTCAATTAGAGGTGTGCCCCACAGTACAGGCGCCTGAGTCAAGATAATAAAGGCCTTACTGCTACTGGGAGTGGGCACACTGTGCCAGGGGCTCAGGCACAGGGGGCCAGGGCTACTGGAAGGGGGTCTGTGCTCCACGGGAGGGGGCAGCAACAACATCAGACTGGCCAGGAGGCCATCAACCAGGTCGTGAGTGCATACCACCAAACCCAGGACACCATGGCCAAGATCTTCACTACCCTGCAGGAGACCCAGAGCCTACAGAGGAAGAACCATCAGGAGGCCATGCAGCAGTGGCAGACCCACAATGCCACCATGGCCACCATAGCAAGGGTACTGACGGAACCAGTCACCATTCTGTGTCTGTCCTCCTCCCAACTGCAGGTTCCTACCATAATCCAGATATAATCTGAGCTCTCCCCATCAGCTGCAACCAGTGAAATGGAGCCCTGCCACAGGACATGCAGGACACCAGCATCCCTTCTCCTGTAGCTGAGGAGCCCCCCCGCAAGCGAGGACGTCCATCCAGACATCCAGCCTCCAATGATGCCAAGACCAGACCACCGCCAGGAAGTGAGCCACTTCAGAACACACTCCCTTTTGTGTCACAGCGACACCCTGTTGACTGTCCACTGTCATAACACCTTTCTCACATGGTCATCATACCTGACAACGACTCCCCACAGGTTGGCCTGTAGTGAATCCTAGTTCGTTTTAATGGGATAACAGGAGTTAGCTTAGCCATTGGCTTGCGGACTCGTGCCCCCGTCACCTAGTGACTTTTAACCTACTTAGCTTGCTCTGTCTTAGACCATTTCATTATTTAATTCTTCTAAGATGGCTGCCTTATTTATAGTTAGGCCTCTTGTTATGATTTGAATTATCAGTGCCACGGCATTAAGGCGTCAAAATCACGTGACAAAGACAAACAAACTGTAGGTGTTCACATTTAGGGACTTTCCCTCTTCATGCTTTTGAGGGAATTGTTTATATTAATTGCCGTCCCAAGCATGCCGTTATCTATTGTTTGGGAACACACCTATGTCAGGGGTCCAAGTAGATCTGTAAAAATACATCACACTTTAGACAGATAATCGGAGGGATTCCGACCAGAGGGCATCTCCACCAACGCTGATATCGATGCTGCACGTCGTCTTGATGCTGACTCAGTCTTCGTGTTCCTGCGGAGTCTGAGACAGAGACCTCATTCCAAGGTAACGAGGGTTGGGGGCTCCTCTCATGGACATGGCATTGGCAGGTTAGGTTTAACATACCCAGCTCTCCTTTAGGTAGGAGGTTAGGCCTCTCATGATAGGGTATTAGGACGTATTACACACTTTGGGGGTTATTCCAACTTTGGAGGAAGTGGTAATCCGTCCCAAAAGTGACGGTAAAGTGACGGATATACCACCAGCCGTATTACGAGTCCATTACATCCTATGGAACTCCTAATATGGCTGGTGGTAAATCCGTCACATTTGGGACGGATTACCACCTCCTCCAAAGTTGGAATAACCCCCTTTGTCTTTTCATGTTATTTCAAGATGGTGGGGGTCTTTGTAATAATGACTCTCGTCTTTACATTTCTGTTTCTTGCACTGTTCATTATCCTAATCATTGCAGCCCATGCAACTTATCGTAGATTGCAGTTGTGTTAAATAAAAACTATTGAAACTTCACTGCATCTTCGTTATTGCCTGTGTTTGGATGAGACATGATATATCTGTGAGAAAGAGGTAATCTCCGTATAACCACAACACTCCCTGAGATGTCATACTCTCGAGTCCATGCGTAAAGGCTGCCACAAATCACCTTTTACTGTTTGGGTTTTTGGTGAGGTGCTGCTAGTGAGCCAGAAGGGTTGGGACAGCAGCTGCGACTTGTTGTAGGATAGGCATAGTCACCTACAAACATAAATACTGCCATCCTTAAACCAGCAGTCTTGCCTAGAGCAAGAGTCCAAACTACGACAGGCCTTGTACTTTGATGATCCCACTCACCATGACCCCACTCATCAGCCCTTGCACTTGTATCATAAAAATAAACACCTTTGAGCACAGTTTCTGTCTGCGTCTTTATATACCATGAGTATATTATGTACAGCCATCAGTTATGTGACAGGAAGACCATTGACCTACCAATTTAAGTGACAGTGCCAGAAGAGGGAGCAGTCATTTTCAATTTCTGTAATACAGTTAACAGCACCCCTTCTAAAGTAATGTGTACACACTACACCCACATTGACTACACAACCCTGGTAGCAGCCCTGCACGCGGCAGATATTGCTACTAGTTACACTGCATGGCTCTGACACATACCTGTATGTCAGTGGAAGTATTGTTGTATCAGCTCTGCTCTGGAATCAGCTGCATCCTCATCATCATCCTCCTTATCACTCCCCATGTCCCCTTCATCAGCCACTGGCACAGCTGCACCCTCCTCAGCTTCCAGTAATGGTATGTGACGTCTGAGAGCCAAATTGTGCAAAATGCAGCACTCTTTTGCTGGTCTGTACAGTAGGGCCCCTCCAGTGAGGTCATGGCACCTCAATCTGGCTTTCAGCACTTCAAAGGTGTGTTCCATTACCCATCGGGTCCTACCATGTGCCTCATTAAAACGGTTTTCTGCTGCTGTAGTTGGATGCCTGAGAGGTGTCAGTAGCCATGGCAGGTTGGGATAACCAGAGTCACCTACGTGCACACAAGTAATAGGCATATTAAAAACTAGGTATATCTGGAAGGTGGTGTAGAGTGTGCAGAATACAGATGCACACATATTACGCGATACATCCCAACGAGCCAGCCACGATCCCTTTGCAGTGGTGCCATCAGGTGTGGGATACTGCTGTTCCATAGTATATAGGCATCATGCACTGACCCTGGGAACCGGGCAGTCACTTGAGTGATGTAGAGGTCTGCGAGCCATACCACCTGAACATTGGTTGAGTAGAAGTTTTTACGGTTCCTAAACACCTGTTCACTCCTCACAGAGCAATGTGGGTACCATCAATCGCCCCGATCACATGTGGCACATGTGCCACAGTGTAGAAGGCTGCTTTCAAAGTGGGCAGAACGTCATGTTGGGGAAACCTGATATAGCTGCCAATATATTTCAGTAGGGCACATAGGACGTTCTTCAAGACGTTACTGAACATGGGCTGGGACATACCGGAAGCCCAGACCACTGTTATTTGGAAGGACCCTGAGTCAAAGAAGTGGAGGACTGCCAATACCTGTACTGTGGGTGTGATGGCATTGGGATGACGAATACCAGGCTTTAGATACGGCTCCAACAGCCTCACAAGCTCCATGATGGTCTGACAGTTGAGCCGATAGTTCTGGATGACGTGCATCTCTTCAAGGGAGGCAAGATCGACCAGCGGCCTGTAGACAGGAGCATTCCTCACCATCATTCTTCCACCGTACCTGGGAATAGGAGGGAGTGGCAATCATTATGTGTATAATTGACAGTGTGGATGCAGCGGAACTTTGCACCGGTCACTATTAAACATTCATGACGCACCTCATAAACCCCCTCTGTACACATTGTAGAAGTAAAATGGCAGCCGCCTGTCCTGCATGCACAGGAGATGGAAGTGAACAAATTCCGCTGGCCGTAAGACGTCATGGTGGTAGGCGGTCACAACCGCCGTGCAACTCTTCATTGGTTAACATGGTTGCCTATGAGAAACGTGAGCCAATTGCAATCACCGCCGGTGGTGATGTCCGCGGCGGCCGTGACTGCCATTTCATGTGCTCATATTCATTTGACTCCTGGCACTCGTGCTGAGTATACTTCCACTGCGTGTGCTGCTGAGTTCTTCCACTGGTAGCCAAGATGCCAGGTGCTGCAGGGGATAGGGCCCCAGCCTTCTCACAGGAGGAACTAGAGAAGCTTGTGGAGGGTGTCCTACCCCTGTATGCCTAGTTGTATGGGGCACCAGGGCAGCAGGTGAGTGTACTATGATTGTACTGTCTGTGAGTGGTACGAATGTGAATGGAGGCCTTGCGATGAGGATGAGTGACTTGTGGAAGGACCTGGCTGAAGGCTGGAAGGTTGAAATGTGCATATGTTCAGGGGATGTGTTGTGTCCAATGCAGTCCCTAAGATGCCACGCCACATGACTGTCTCCTTTTCTCCGTGTTATCAATGTAGGTGAGCACCCATCAAAAGATGGGGATCTAGCAATCAATCGCTAAGCAAGTGCAGACCCTGGGGGTCAGTGCCCGGCGGAGCACCCACTGCAGGAAGCAGTGGAAGGACCTGCAATGCAGGGTATGGAAGACTGGTGAGGCCCAGCTGGGGACGCCCTCCCAACGAGGGAGGGGTGCCCGTCGGACCCTGACCCCCCTTATGTCCCGCATTTTGGTGGTGGCGTACCCTGAAGTGGGTAGGCATTTGAGGGCAGCACAGCAGCCACAAGGGAGAGAGTTCACATTCATACCTAGGTTATGTGGTGAGTGATAGGTGCAGCTTGTGCAGTGTGTGAAGGCTGTGGAATGTGTGCTAAGTAGTTACTGTATGACTAGGCTTGGGACACATTGATGCCAGTTGTGCTACATACATGTGTTCATGTGCTGTGCAGGATGTGAGTTGGGGTTACCTGTACTGCTAGGTGGCATTGATGACAGGGCAACTGTGTAGTACCTGAGCAGGGTCTTAGATGTGGACAAAGTTCCTGCTTCTGGAGTCCACACACAGTGTACTCCCAAATATCCAATCAGTGTAACTGGGGCCATATCCCCATCTGCTGTCTGCTGGCATGTGGTGCATGTGTAGTCTGCAAAGTCTGAGGTTTCACATCATACAGCTTTTGGCATTGATGACAGGGCAACTGTGTAGTACCTGAGCAGGGTCTTAGATGTGGACAAAGTTCCTGCTTCTGGAGTCCACACACAGTGTACTCCCAAATATCCAATCAGTGTAACTGGGGCCATATCCCCATCTGCTGTCTGCTGGCATGTGGTGCATGTGTAGTCTGCAAAGTCTGAGGTTTCACATCATACAGCTATATGTGCTTGGGTTATGTGGCTGTGTACGTATGCCTCCAAAAGCCTGTAGAGTATAAAGTTTGGGTCTAGTGATCGTATAGAGCCATGAGCCAATGGGGTGGTTCAGACATGTGTTGAGGGTATGGCTTTCATCCTGTACAGGACTGAATGTGTGTCAGCATGTGTTAAACTCATGTGCATGACTGAGGTGGCACGCATGTGCTGTCATTGCAGTGGAATGTGTGTGTGAAGGCATGGCATGTAATGACATGGCACTGGGGTATGTTGTAGTGACTTGTTTGTGGCTGTTGTGCTGACATTGACCACTTGCTCCCTGTTTCTCTTTCTCCCACCCTGTCTCTCACTGTCCCACCCTCCCTCTGCTCCTTTGTCTTTGTGTTCAACAGCATCACCTGGTGAAGGAGAAGGGGCACTGGCAAGTGCGGAAGCTGCATCCCACGGGGCCCAGGAGGCTGATACCAGTGGAGCCGAGGGTATCATTGGGATGGAGGGCGAGTGGAGCACCACGGGGCAGACAGGAACATCTACACCATCATCAGATTCCTTATCCGATGGTGACTCACTGGTGGTGGCGGAACCTTCAGGCCCTATGCCTGCACCATCCTTGTCCTCCACCCCCCTTACCAGCACTGCCTTCCCTGTAGCTCTCCACCCAGTTGCCCGTGCCTGCTCACCCAGGAAGGTGGGCATCTCATTCGCCGCAGACATCTCTGCCCCTGCCCCAGTCAGCCCTTCTGCCCTCAATGAGGAGGCTATTGACCTCCTGAGGTCCATCTCTGTTGGGCAGACAACCATTGTGAATTCCATCCAGGGACTGGCATCCCAGATGCAACAGTCAAATGTGTTCCTGGAAGGCATTCACTGTGCTGTGTCTGCTCTTCAGAGATGGTTTCAGTGTCTGGCCTCCTCATTGATGGCAGCCAGTGTTCCTTCTTCTTCCGTCCCCCCTTCAACTACCTGTTCCCACTCCCACATCCCCCTCCCATTTCCCATCCAAACCACACTTTTATACCAGCAATCATCCCCACCAACAGACCCAGAGCGCAAAGACCATCACATGCACCACAAACGCCACCACCGCCATGCACACACCCACCACTCAGACGCACACACAACATCCACTACCTACCCTGACTCCCCCACCTGCTCCCCCTTCATAGTCACATCACCACTGACGCATGCAGACACCACATCATCAGTCACAGGTCCAGACACGTCCTGTCACTGCCACAGTCACCACAACAGCTGACCCACATGCATGCATCCCATACACCACATCCGCACGCACCACAAGTTAACACAACCACATGCAGCACATCCACTCTACCTGCACACACCACCCCAACATCCCTGCACATCCCCTCTGCCTGCTTTATGCCCACACTCATCCACCCAACACACACCCAGCACACACATTGCATACACCCACGCACCAGCACCCAAACCATATCCACGTACACAACTATCAACCATCCCCTCTCCCTCCACTCCCAAATGCCTAACCCATGACCTACCTGCTGCCCCTAAAAAGAGATTCCTGCATGAGTTCTCCCTGTTCTGTCTCCTGGTCCAGTACCTGTTCCCCCCAATCACCCTGCTACCCTTCCCAGACCACTGCTTTCCACCTCCCTGACCTCCTCTGGGCTGGGCTGAGCCATGCCCTGCAGTCTGCAGTCTGCAGTGCTGCCACAACAGGCCCACCTGCCCCTCACACCTCCAGCCCTGGTAGCACTCCATCTGGGTCCCCTGCTGTGGTGGCCTAAACGGCTGGCTCACCGATGAAGGCAGGAAAGAGGGGCAAGGCTAAGGCGTCCCCCCGAAAGCAGGACAGGAGTGGGGGCAAGGCTGATAAAAAGAGGAAGGACCCCCCCGTACAAACATGAGCGCACACCCCATCCCTGAGGTGCCTGCACGCCTCATTGATACCGCTGCCCTGTGGAGGTCTGCAGATTGCAGTCAGTAGTCAAATTGGGCAGTCCTCACATTCCCAGTGTGCCCAGGACATTTGGACAATGAAGCACTGGCCCTTGTGGAATTTTGTATATAGTTGTTGCGATTAAATTTTTTATATTTTTTATACTATTTACCTATAACGGCACTGTTGGTGTCGATGCTACATATCTTCTCCTGGCTTTCCTTGCGCATGTATATATGGTGACTGTGCGTTTGTGCGTGTGTGTACTAATGTCCTTCCCTCCAGTGTGTACTAGGATGGGGTACTTACGGCTGGTGTCTATGTTGGCGCCACTGGTCCTGGATGTCAATGGCCAGCAGAAGCATTGGAAAGACTTACAATTCGCATGCCATGGCACCTACGGATGTGCCTGGGTTCCAGAGGTGGGTGCTTCCTTTTATGTTGTTCGTTTCCGCCATGGTTTTCATGGCGGTTAGACCGCCCCCGAAGTTCTGGCGGTGTGCAACCTCGTAATACTGTGGGTGGGGACTGTCTGACTGCCGGCCTAAAGAGGCCTTCCGCTGGCAACAGTGGTCCGTCCACATTGGCGCTTCGGATGGAAACTTGACTGTGTTCTGCAGGTGCCTTCCCAGTAATAATAATATAGCGGTCTATACAGACAGTCCCGCATCGGTGCAACCGCCATCTCCACTGCAGGGACCACCATATTTCGAAATGAGGGCCTTAAGAGTTATTTCACATAAGTATAACTTGTGCCCTAAAGTAACCATACCTCGCACCCCCGCCATGCACAGTGTTTTCTCCATTAATCCGACTGCTAATGCTTCAACTATATTTTTAATAACGTTATAGAAGTCGTCATGAATGCTGTAATATCTGGGGCAATTAGCAGTGCATGGCGAGGGCTCGAGTTATATTTGCCTATGTTTTTTTAGCGTAAAGTAATTTTAATTACTATACGTTAATTCAACAACCGCTCCGCACGACCTTTGACCTGCAGCCAATCCCCTCTATCCAGCCAGCCCTGCGCCACATACAGCCTTTGACAGTGTGCGGCGGGTGTTGGGCACAGGGCATGTCTCTCTGAGTCCAAGAATAGGTGTGAGAGGGTGTCTCTGGGTGTGAAAGTGGGTGTGACAGTCTCTGCCTGGGTGTGAGAAGGCCTATGTGGGTGTGAGAATGGGTGTGAGAGTGTCTGTCTGGGTGTGAGGGTAGGTGCGAGAGGGAGTCTGGGTGTGAGTGGGTGTGAGATTGTCTCTGTGAGTTGCTGTGTAAGTGTCTATGTGGATCTGTGAGTGGGTGTGTGAAGTCTTTGTGTGGGTCTGTAAATAGGTGCCTGGATGGGTCTGTGAATGAGTGCATGAGGGACTAAATGGGTATGGGAGTGAGGGCATGATTCTCTGAATGGGTCTGTGAGTGGGTGAGTGAGTCTTTGAGTGGGTCCATAAGTGAGTGCGTGAGTCTCTGAATCGGTTTGTTAGTGTATGCACAAGTCTTTCAGTGGGTCTGTGAGTGGGTGCCTAAGTCCCTTAGTGGGCCTGTGAGTGGGTGCAAGAGTGTCTGAGTAGGTCTGGGAGTGGGTCCACCAGTGTCTGAGTGGGTCTATGAGTGACTGTGTGAGTCTCTGAGTGGGGTTCTGAGTGGGTGCATGAGTGTCTGAGTGGATCTGTGAGTGGGTGTGTGAGTCTCTAAGTGGGTCTGTGAGTAAGTGCATGAGTCTCTGAGTGGGTGTCTGTGAGTGGGTCTGTGATTGGGTGTGTGAGTGTCTGAGTAGGTCTGTGAGTGGGTACGTCAGTCTTTAAGTATATCAGTGAGTGAGTGCATGAGTTTCTGAGTGGGTCTGTGAGTGAGTGCATGAACCACTGAGTGCGTCTGTGAGGGAGTGCATGAGTTTCTGAGTGGGTCTGTGTGTGAATGCATGAGTCTCTGACTGGGTCTGTGAGTGGGTGCGTGAGCCTGAGTGGGTCTGTGAGTGTCTGTGTGGGTGTGTCAGAAGCTGCAGGAGCGACTCGGCAACAAAGAAATCGCACCTGCCCATTTATGCAACAAGAGTCCACAGTTCTGCACAAAATGTCTACCCAACTGACATACTTTCTACTGGTTAGTTCGTCAGTACTACCTCGTTGGATAAATGTCCAGTGTGTATTCTACACTACAGCTGCTTAAAGGACCACAAGGAAATGTATCAAGGCAAACTTGTGTGTGTTTAGCAATGTGACTGTTCCTCATGAGTCTTTCTCCAGAATTCTGTGGTAATATGAATCCTAGTGTAGAGAGGCCAACGAGACTACAAAGACGTAAATCTCTACCAAATCAGGGCCCTCCGCTTTTCTATTTGACTTAAGTACTTCTTTGTTTCGTGGAGAAGTCCTCATATTTCTTAGCATCAAGAATGCACCACCAAAATTAGCGGGAAACACACTGGGGGGCCTCTCGGTAAGCTGTACTTCATCTGGTAAATGGCAGGAAGACCTTTGCATACTATTAAGGTGGACAGTTTGGGGCCAAGCGGGCAGAGCTTTCAGGTTGATTTACATATTTACATACTTGTAGTAATTTGAAGGGAGACCAGTGGACTCTAGGTGAGCGGGCCGTGTGGCTCCCCTCCCCGGGCAGATTTTGGCCCCAGGGCCTCCATCCCTCAGGGCCCAGTCTTCATTTAATAGGGGAGGGAGTCGCATGGCCCACCTGCCCAAGCAAATTTTAGCCCCTGAGACCCCATCCCCAGGGCCCAGCTACAAATAAATGGAGGAGCGGGGCCACATTGCTGCAGGGGGACCACCTGACCCGTTAATTGTAATCATTTGCCCTGGGGAGGGGGAGGTCCCAGGGGCTAAGGGGGGCTGTGCCCCCTGAAGATTACAGGATAATAGCCCTGGGGAGGTAGTGGTACACAGGGCTAATAGAAAGCCCTAGGAGGGGGCCCAGCCTTTATTTAATAGGGAAGACATGCAGCCCCTCTCCCTGAGCTGATTTTGCACCCTGGGACCCCATCCCTTGGGGCCCAGCCATCACTAAAGGGAGGGCCACACGACCCCCCCCCTCCCTGGGCCAATTTTTGCCCCAGGTATTTTATGACCGGGGGCCCAGCCATCTCTCCTGGGTGCCCCCCAGGGCACCCAGTGTGCAATGGGACAGCGGGGGAAGCCTCACAGCCTCGGCGGTCCCAGCTGCCTGCCCGACTCCTGCGGGAGCTGGCATTGCTTTGGTACACAGGGAGCTGCTAAACATTCTGCTCCCTGTCTGCAAAAACAATTGTTTCATCTCTTTCCCTGCCCTCATATTTGCAGGCAGGGCAAGAGATGGAACCTCTCCTTCCAGTGGCTGAGAACACTTTGACATCTCTTGCCTGATGGAAGCAGAGTGTTTGCTCTGACTTGGCAGAAGCTGTCAAAGTTCCTGCCAAGTTAGAGCAAACAGCTATGTCACGGAGGTGGGCACCCCGGGATATAGCAGGAACTGGCTCTGAGGGGTGGTGGTCCCCAGGGCCATTATTGGCTCCATGAGGGGGGCTGTGCGGCCCCCTCCAACCTTTAATTTAGCCTCTGCTATGTGGTGGTCCGTGGGGTTGGGGATGCACAACGGCCCCCTTCATCATGTTATTTCAGCCCCAAGGAGGTGGCGACCCCGAGGCTATGGTGGAACTGCCCACCTCCCCTTAATTGCAATCAATTGCCCTGGGGAGGTGGCAGTCCCTGAAGCTGTAGGTGGCCCCCAGCACATTTTAGCGAAATAGCCCCGGAGAGGTGGTCGTACCCGGGGCTAATTGAAGCCCTAGAAGGTGGGGCTGCATGCAACCCCCACCCTCATTTTTCAATCCCCCGGTGCCCCCAGGACCATTTCAGCTGGGAACCAAATAAAAGAAAAGGGCAGGAGACCGCCCTTTTTTATCCCAGAAATGTATGCTGACCAGTGGATGTTTCTGAGATTTAAAATAAATGCTTTTTAGCCCTGGTGGCATCCATGAGCGACCCCTAGACCCTGGCCCTCTTATTTTTTTCCTTTCTTTTTTTGTGGGACAATGCTGAAGCCACGCCCCCAGATAGCTGACGACACTTCCTTGTTGAAGTGTTGGAAGCCAATGAGATATCAACAAGGGAATAGTAGCATCCACGGAGGATCTGTGTCCCTAGATATCTATATATTTGTAATCTTTAATACCTCAAAAACTACTGAAGGGATTTACCCCAAATCACAAGAAGCATGCTTTCTGGACCAAGAGCTAGCTTTCTGCCAAATGTGGTGTAATTCTGTCCAGGCTCCTTATGGAAAAATACATGGGGGAAAAGATGTTTTGAGACCTCCCCCCCCCCCTTTTTCTTGCCCCCTGCTTTACGGATCAACCCGAAACTTCAAGGACAGCAGCTGAACCCACTGAAGTATAATTTTTTTGTGAAAATTTGTCAAGCAGCGCCAAAGTTATTGACAAAACAAAAATTGCTACTCCTGTGGAAACTAGGTCCTAACTATAACTACCTAATGGTGGCCGCCACCTCCCCAGAGCAGTCATTTTAACTAATGCTGGGGGGACGCTCTGCACCCCCACAACCCGGGCGACTGCCACCTCCCCGTGCGTAAGATTAATTTAACACTGGGGCTACTAGCCCCACCCGCAGCCCCAGGGACCCCTGCACCTCCAGGGACCACCACCACTTCCCCGGGGCTTTTAACTAATATGGTGCAGGAGGCATGTGCCCCCCAGCACCAGGGACCACCACCTCCCTGGCACCAAAGAAATTGGGTGTAGGGAGGGCTGCGTGGCTCCCCACAGCCCTGAGAACCACCACATCCCAGGGGCAATTAGTAAAGAATGTAAAGGGGGTCCATTTCGGACCCAAAAGCCTTGGGGATCACCACCTCCCCAGGGCTATTTCCACAATAGAGGGGGGCCACGTGGCCCCCCTCAAGGAGCCACTGATGGCCCTAGGGACCACCACACCACAGGGCAGGCTCCTGCTATGTCCCGGGGTGTCCACACCTGTGACATAGCTGTTTGCTTTGGCTTGGTGGGAGCTAACTACTGCAAGATAACCTGTGCCCTAAGGCAAGTATAACTCGTGCCCCCGATATTCAGTTTTTTTGTCATAAATTTTACTGCAAATATTACATTGATATTATCAATGATGTTATCAAAGATGTCATGAGTGCCATAATTTGTGGGGTATTTAGCAGTACACGGCGAGGGAGCACATTATAATTATCTTAAGGCATGAGTTATAGGGCCAGATGTAGCAAAGGGTTTTTCCCATTCTGTGTCAATGGGAAAATGTGTTCGTACATATGGCCCATAGTAACTCAAGATAACTCTAACTATAACAGGTGAATTTCTATGGTTTTGTACTTTTAAAATATGAGCCTAACTATAACGTCCCCATCACCTTTGTTTTTTTCAGCGAATTTCTATGTTTTAAAAAAAATATATATTTCCTTACTATGACATCCCTTTAACCTTTGGTTTTTCAGTGAATCTCTATGGCTTTTTTTAACGTATAGCATTTTTCATTACTAAACGTTATTCCAACCACCGAGCTGCACATAGCCTTTTCCTGTGCACTGCAGTTGTTGGCCTCAGGGCCTGGACGCAGCCAACCCCCTATAAGCACAGAACCTTGCACCTTGCACGACCTTTGCCCGTGCACAGCGGGGGATGCCCGCAAGCCCTGGTCTGCAGCCAGTCCCTGCGACCAACCCCCTAACCACCCAACCCTACTCTGCACATGGCCCTTTGGCCTTGCATGGTGGGAGTTGGCCGCATCCTTTCTCTGTGTGTGTGAGAATAGGTGTTATAGGGTGTATTAGGGTGGCTGTGAGAGTCTATGGGTGTGAGAGTGCATGCATCAGTGTATTAGTGGGTGGGGCAGTGTCTGTGCAGGTCTGTGAGTGGGTGCATGAGGGTGTCAGTGGGTCTGTGAGTGGATGTGTGAAAGTATGAGTGGGTCTGTGAGTGAGTGCGTGAGTGTCTGAGTGGGTCTGTGAGTATGTGCATGAGGGTCCGACTGGGGCTGTGAGTGGGTGCCCAAGGGTCAGATTGGCTCTGTGAGTGTGTGTGAGTATCTGAGTGGGTCTGTGAGTGGGTGCATAAGTGTCTGAGTGGGTCTGCGAGTGGGAGAAAGAGCTAAAAAGAAAGAGAGAGCACAAGAAAGAGTGAGAGGGAGAGAGATAAATAGTTTTTCAGGCATTGATGAATTATATACTCAGAATGAGATATTTCTGGACAAATTGAAAATAAAAGTGTATTTGTTCATTAAAAACAGTGAGATCACTTTTTAATATGAGCCTCAAATATTTGCAGTTGAAAAGAAATTTACGGAGGGAAATGTTCACGGACACACCTGGAGTAGAACCCTCAACTGTCAATGTGAAGGTCAGAGAACTCATTAGGCCATAGGTGACTCCTCATTGTGCTTTGTCCAGACATAACTATGACATTCAGCCCACACACTTCTTCCATTAATAGGAAGGTTTAACAGTCTAAACACTAGAAAATAAACAGCTCCACTGTCTTGAGATACTAGGCTTTGAACCATCATCCTACTGATTGACAGTCCAAGACCTTTATCAGTAGGTCAGAAGAGACTCTGTTCTGCTTTGCATCAAAATGAAGCTATAACTTTTGAACCACATATTTTGCTAGTCTAACCCTTTGAAGTCATTGCATGGAGAGACCATGCAATGACAATATCTCTCTCTGCCATCCCATTACAGGATGCAAGAGAAAGAGATTGACAGGACTGCAGGGGAGCCTGAAGGCCCCCGCAGTCCTAGCTGGCTCCCCATGTCCTGCAGAAGCCAGCATAGCTCCCAGAAGCAGGGAGTTGGTTTTAATAGCAGCTTCATGCTTCTGGGAGGAATGTTTTCATCTGTCTTCCAGGCAACGCATATTTGCGTGCAGGGAAGACAGATGAAAACTCTGCTTTCTGACTGCGGGAGCTGTTTGACAGCTCTTGCTGTCAGAAAGCTGACTTTGTTTGCTTCTGCTTGGTGGGGGCTGTCAGCTCTCACCAAGCAAAACCATATAGCTATGTTCAGAGGGTGGGTACCCAAAGACATAGCAGGAGCTGGCCCTGGAGGGTGGCAGTCCCCAGTTTATATTACACTGCCTGGAGAAGGTGGTGGTCCCCAGGGGTGCGGGGGTCTGAAACAGACCCCTCTATTGTTTTTATTTATAGCCCTGGAGAGTTGTTGTTTCCCGGGTCAGTGGGGGGCCATGCAGCCACCGCATAATATTTGTGTAAAGCCCGTGGAGGTGGTGGCCCCTCGGGCTGCTGCGGGGCTGCTTGGCCCCTGCATAATATTTGTGTAAAGCCCCAGGGAGATGGTGGCCCCCATGGCCTCATGAGGGCTGCGAGGGACCCCAAATCATATTTCTCTAAAGCCCTCCAATGCCCCCAGGACTTGACCCACCTGGGGGCTTCAGAATAAAGAAGCACAGGAGCTTTGCTTCTTTTTATTTTTACAGTTTTACTGGATCCGTGGATCTGCAAATCGCTGCACACATTTTAAAAAAATGCTTTTTTAACTCGGTGGGGTGGGCAGTCTCTCTGGGATTCCAGCACCAGAGCAAAGGACTCAGGGTGACTCTACCCTGGCCCCTTGTTTTGTTTTTTGTAACTTTTTTTGTGCGACTCGGCTTCAGCCGATTCCCAAGAAGGCTGCAAACACTTCCCCGTTTGAAGTGTTGGCAGCCAATCAGAGCTGTGCATTTCCCCGCACAAGCTCATTATTCAGGAAATCGTCATGGCCACAGATATACAAATGTATTTACTCTTTAATATCTCCAAAACTGCTGGATGGATTTACACCAAATAGGTGAAAGCACAATCTGCATACCGAAATCTAGCTTTCTGCCAAATTTGGTGTAATTCCATTCAATGGTTCGGGCTGTAGTAGTGTCTACACGTCCTTTGGGAATTAACATGAGAAATCCAACTTTTTTCACCATCACTTTTACTCGGCCTGTGCTTGACGGATCACTCAAAAACTTTTTTGTGCACAACAAGAATCACGGACACACTTTTTGGGCATATTTCGTGAAGATTCATCAAACGGTGCCAAAGATACAGGCAAGTCAAAAAACGCCTTTTCTATGGTAACATGATAATATTACCTTCTGACAGTCACCAGTAGGTAGTTATAGTTAGGACCTAGACCGGCGGTTGTTGGATTACCGTAAAGTAATTCAAATTAATCTACATTAAAAAAACACATAGAAATTCACTGAAAAATTAAAGGTTACAGAGATGTTATAGGTAGGAAACTAAATTTTAAAAAAAAGTAGAAATTCACTACAAAAAACAAAGTTACAGGGGCGTTATAGTTAGGTTCTGAGTTTACTCAGACAAAACCATAGAAATTCTGCAGTTATAGCTATTTCAAGTAACTATAACTTTGCGCCCTACGGTAACTATAACTCGCTCCCTAACTGTGCACTGCTAATTACCCCAGATATTACAGGACCCATGACAACTCTTGTAATTTCAATAAAAATATCAATTAAATATTAGCAGTAGACCGCCAATAGGTTTTATATACATATATATATATAAATCTTAGCGACGGTCGCAACTAGGTAGTTATGGTTAGGGCCTAGTTTCTAAAGAAAAGGTGATTTTACGTGCCTATATCTTTAGCGCCGGTTGACGAATTTTCCAGAAATTTTCTAAAAAAAATTCACTGCGCACATGAGCTGCTGTTTTCAAAGTTTCAGGGTTATCCATCAAGTGGGGGCCAGAAAAAGGGATGTCTCAAAACACTTTTTCCGTATTCATTTCCCATAGGGATTTTGAACAGCGATAGTGCCCAAACCACTAGATGAAATTACACCAAATTTGGCAGAAAGCTAGGGCCTGGTCCAGACAGCAACATTTTAGTGATTTGATGTGAATCTGCTCAGTAGTTTTAAGGAAATTAAAGAAAAGCCAAATGTGTATATATACGGACGCAAAGGCTCAACGAACCCTCTTGATCTCGTGCCGAGATCTTATTGGCAGTCAATACTTCAACAAGGAAGTGCTGGCAGCCATGTCGGGACTCGTCTTCAGCCGAGTCCCAGAAAAAAATGTAAAAAGTAAGAAAAGGGGCCAGGGTAGGGGCCCTCTGGCCCCTTAGCTCTGTGCTGGGGTCCAAGAGGGACCCCAGAGCAAAACAATATATTTTTTCAAATGTTCGGCCGACATCGCAGAGGATCCGCTGAAAATTTACACAAAAAGACAAGCACAGGCTCCAATACTTGTTTCTGTGAATCCCCCGGGTGGTCCAGGTCCTGGGGGCATTGAAATTATGTAAACAAGTGCGAGGTTGCCACCCAGCCCCCCGCAGCCCCAGGGACCACCATCTCCCAGGGCAGAATGGGGTGCTGCCCAACCGTGCTCTGCACAGGGTCGGGTGGTTATAGGATCTAAGATCTATTAGCTTTGTCAGTGCTTGTTTGTAGCCTAATCAGGTCATGCATGCTCCTGTTTCAGTTAGTAATGCTTAAATTGTTCATGTCCTAATTTTTTAAGGCTAACTTTCTCACTTTTCAAATAACATTTTTTTTATTTATTTGGGTGTGTTAAAGATTACTTTTATTTGAGTTGTTCTACCGTTTGTCTGTGCATCCCAGAAGTTGCCATAGTTCTATCCTTCTTCGCGAAGCTTAAGAGAGACATGCAAATAAGCCCAAGTATTTGGGGATAGAGAAATTAAATGTACTGTTCTAACTCCAGCCCATTTTCCTGCACATGTATTTTGGCAGTCCTTGCCAATATGTCAGTGAGAAGTGACCATAGATATATCAGCATGTTAATTGGGCAAGTTTACAATACGTCCACATGCTAAGTGGAGGTGATATGGTACAGTTAAGCTCATATTCGGACCAGAGACAACTCTGTGCAAATGTTTGTAATGCACTGTTGGACATTGCCCATTTTCTCATACCCTTGGCTCTTTACACACTATCAAAATATAAGGGCATTATACAGAACATATTCAGACTTATTCACAAAGGTAAAAATACACCTTTGGTGCAAGTGTACTATTTTTTCTGCTTTTCACAAACAACAAGTGTTGTTTTACTTGTAGTATCTTTATGATTGCAGAGGCTGACCTCTCTTTTTATGTGCAGAGAACTGTCCTTTCTTTTTATGAACAGACATCTCTGCAGTAGTAAAGATACTACTAAAGATAGATTGTGAATAGAAAAAATGCTAAACATACACCAAAAGTATAATGGCCTGATCACAATGGTAAACTTACGCGTTTGTGGAAGTTTACGCTTTTCCATTATCCACAAAACTACATTTTAATAGTAAGTTTACGAGTGTGGAGACTGCGCCGTGGGTGCGGAAAACCCTGTATATAAAAAGACGGGACGGGCCCATCTATTTATGTGCAGAGTTCTCTGCCTCGATTGGGAGTCTCTACACTCAGGGCCGGCTTTTGGGTGGTGCAAACGGTGCGAATGCACTGGGCGCTGACCTCAGGGGGCGCTGTGTTAACAAATAACTTCCGAAACTTATGATTTAAATCACCTGCTGAAAAGTTCTTTAAGAAACAATTAAAATGTCAAGATACCTCTTGTGATTAATGTTCCTGCTAGAGAGAGAGATGGTAGTTTTGCCTAGAGGCAGCTTTGAGTCAACATAAAGTAGCTTAGAGGATTAACATGCCTGCTGCAAAAAAACAGAACTATGGGGCATATTTAAGAAAAGTGGCGCTGCACATAGTGGGGCGCCACTTTTCTTGCACCTCTTAGCGCCCCTTAATGCAACCATGTGTGGGTCATATTTAAAATACGGCACACCATGGCGGTAGTTTAGGGACTAGTGTCAGAGTTTTTTACGCTAGTCTGGCGCTTTGCAGGATTAGTGTAAAAAATGTTGACGCTAATCTTGCAAAGCACCCAGAGGCCCACGGTAACCAATGGAAGCCTCCTTTTAATGCGTGCTCTGAGCAGGCGTTAAAAGTGCAGGCAAAAAATGACGCAAGGAAATGTGATAGATTTCTTTGCTTTATTTTGTTGGCTCCCCTAACGGGAGATGCCCCCCATGCATATATTAAGCCTGGCGCAGGCATAATATAGCACAAAGGGTTACAAAGTGGCGAAATGCATGCATTGCGCCTCTTTGTAAATATGGCGCAGCGTTTTTGGCATTCCAACGCCACACTAGTGTAAAACAAAATTGCACTAACGTGGCGTTAGAATGGCACTAGGGGCTCTTAAGTATACCCCTATGGGAGTGCTTAATTTGTACTAGTTGTTTCCAGTGCGGAGCACCAGCACTTAATTTAGAGGGCTCGTGCTTATTTTTCTGTCTCAAGCATTTACTCAGAGAAAAAGACACATATGGGAAAGACAGAGGAAGAGAAAAACGAAAAAGTGCCACAGTGGGAAAAAACTGAAATCCGCAAGAGTGAGCTGAAGGGTCAGGGAGTGCCTGTAAATGGATTGAAGATGCCCAAAATGGCTTTAGGATTATGCTGCCTCTGTTTTCCGTGTTCACACATTTAATTGTAGCAGCCACTTGTTTAAGAGGCAGGCTTTGGGCACCAGCACCATTTTATTTACAAATTAAGCACTGCTGTATGGGGCATATTTGAATAAAGTGGCGCTGCACACAGTGCTGCACAACTTTTCTTGCATCCCCTAGCACACCCCCTGATGCCACCATGTGTGAGGCATATTTAAAATACAGCGCACCATGGCGGTAGTTAGGGGGACTAACGTCAGAATTTATTATGCTAGTCCGGAGGTTTGCAGGATTAGCTCAAAAATGTTGCAGCTAATCCTGCAAAGCACCCAGAGGCCCATTGTAACCAATGGAAGCCTCCTTTTAATGCCTGCTCTGAGCAGGCGTTAAAAGTGCCGGAAAAAAATGATGCAAAGAAATCTGTCAGATTTCTTTGCGCCATTTTTTTGGCTCCCCTAACCAGGGGGATGCCCCCTTTGAATACATTATGCCTGGCACAGGCATAATGTAGCACAAAGGGTTACAAAGTGGCGCAATGCATGCGTTGTGCCACTTAGTAATTATGGCGCATCATTTTTAGCCTTCTAATGCCACATCAGCATAAAAAAATCGATGCTAATGTGGCATTAGAATGGTGCTAGGGGCTCTTAAATATGACCTAATGGGGCATGTTTGAAAAATTGCCGCTGCACACAGTGCTGCACCACTTTTCTTGCGCCCCTTAGCGCTCCCCTAACGCCACCATGTGTGCGCTGTATTTTAAATATAACACAACATGGTGGAAGTTAGGGGACTAGTGTCAGAATTTTTTACGCTAGCCCGGTGCTTTGCAGGATTAGCGTAAAACATTTAGATGCTAATCCTGCAAAGCAACCAGAGGCCCATTGTAACCAATGGAAGCCTCCTTTTAATGCCTGCTCTGAGCAGGAATTAAAAGTGCTGGAAAAAAATGACGCAAAGAAATCTGTCAGATTTCTTTGCACCATTTTTTTGCCCCCCCCCCCTAAACGGGGGATGCCCCCTTTGCATACATTATGCCTGGCACAGACATAATGTAGCACAAAGGGTTACAAAGTGGCGCAATGCATGCATTGCACCACTTTGTAAATATGGTGCATCATTTTTGGCCTTCTAACGCTACATTAGCATAAAAAATTGATGCTTATGTGGCGTTAGAATGGCGCTAGGGGCTCTTAAATATGACCCTATGGGGCATATTTGAAAAAGTGTTGCTGCACACAGTGCTGCACCACTTTTCTTGCGCCACTTAGCTCTCCCCTAATGCCACCATGTGTGTGCTGTATTTAAAATACGGCACAACATGGCGGTAGTTAGGGGACTAGTGTCAGAATTTTTTACGCTAGCCCGGCGCTTTGCAGGATTAGTGTAAATAATTTAGATGCTAATTGTGCAAAGCACCCAGAGGCCCATTGTAACCAACAGAAGCCTCCTTTTAATGCCTGCTCTGAGCAGGCGTTAAAAGTGCCAAAACAAATGACGCAAAGTAATCTGTCTAAATTCTTTGCACCATTTTTTTTGCCCTTCCCCAACGGGGAAATGCCATCTTTGCATCCATTGTGCCTGACACAGGCATAATGTAGCGCAAAGTGATACAAAGTCCCACAAGGATCCTCCCTCAGCCCTACCCTCTTCAACATATACATGACGCCCCTGGCAAACATCGCACGCAAACACGGACTCAACCTCATCTCCTACGCAGACGACACTCAACTCATCCTCTCCCTCACCAACGACCCTTCCTCTGCTAGAACCAGACTACACGAAGGAATGAAGGAAGTAGCAGACTGGATGACGGACAGCCGGCTTAAACTCAACACCGACAAGACGGAAGTCCTCATCCTAGGCCCTACTCCCACCGCATGGGACGACTCCTGGTGGCCCCCTGCCCTAGGCAGCACTCCCCAACCCACTGACCACGCCCGCAACCTGGGCTTCATCCTGGACTCCTCCCTCTCCATGACCAGACAAGTCAACACGGTCACATCGGCATGCTTCAACACCCTTCGCATGCTCCGCAAGATCTTCCGCTGGATCCCCACCGACACAAGGAAGACCGTCACCCACGCCCTCGTCACCAGCCGCCTGGACTACGGCAACACCCTCTACGCCGGCACCACGATCAAACTACAGAAGAAACTCCAACGTATCCAGAACGCCGCCGCACGCCTCATCCTGGACGTCCCGAACCACCACCACATCTCCAGACACCTGAAAAAGCTTCACTGGCTCCCAGTCAGCAAGAGGATCACATTCAGACTCCTCACCCACGCACACAAAGCCCTTCACAACCAAGGACCCAAACTCATCAACCACCGCGTCTCCTTCTACGTACCCTCCCGCACCCTGCGATCGACCGGACAAGCCCTGGCAGCCGTCCCCCGCATCTGCAAAGCCACCGCCGGAGGCAAATCTTTTTCTTACCTCGCAGCGAAGACCTGGAACTCTATCCCCAACCATCTCCGCTCAACACAGGACCACCTCTCCTTCAGAAGGCAGCTCAAGACCTGGCTGTACGAGCAATAACCCCCTCCCCCCCAGCGCCTTGAGACCCTTTTCGGGTGAGTAGCGCGCTTTATAAATGCCAATGATTGATTGATTGAAAGTGGCACAATCCATGCATTGCACTACTTTGTAAATATGGCACAACGTTTTTGGACTCCTAACGCCACATTAGCATAAACACATTATGCTAATGTGGCTTTAGAATGGCGCTAGGGGCTCTTAAATATGCCTCTATATTTTATGTGGCTAGTTGAGTGGATTAGTGAAGCCAGCCTTTACAGGTGCTTTAAAACACATGAATGTATGTGAAAGGAGAGCGATGGAGAGATGAGGGGCATATTTGCCGGGTGTTAGTGAGTGAAACCGAGGAGGTCACGGGATGGGGGGGTGCCACAATAAACTGTCGCACGGTCCTAAAGCCGACCCTGTCTACACTCGTAAACCTACTATTAAAATGCAGTTTTGTGAATACAGAAACAGCGTAAACTTACACAAACCTGTACGTCTACTTTTGTAAACAAGCTCTCAGTTTACCTTTGTGAATAATTACCTGAACGTCATTCTGTTCGTGACCATACTTCCTTTTTGATGAAGACATCTCCACGAGCTTACAGAATAAGGGAAAGTTGAACAAAGCAGCTGGTTTCTGCATTTAACTGAGATAACTCTTGCCTGACCCTATCTACTTAATATAACGCTAACAATTTCCAAATTGTAAACATAGATAGGTGAATACAAAGTCACTGTTGATGGAATTTGCTATTTTGTAAATTGCTGTGTCCGCAGTCTGCCAAATTAGAAATGCCAGGGTCACTAAACTCTCAAAGTTATTTATAGTCAGTTAATGTTTTGGATCTGTCTGAGAGTTCCACTATGTCTTCTTTATGTTAACACGTACTGAACTATAAATAATGATAACAAAATGTTAAAGTTGTTTTTCCAATATGGGGACTTCAGCCATGTCTAAAAACGGATATGTTTACAGTGATAACTGTAGATTCAATATCCTTGTTACTTTAGCACGTCACAATTTGTGTAGTGGCTGAATTTGTTTTGGTTAGGTATTTACTAATTACATCTTAGAACCTGTAGTACCCGAAAAACATGGAGTAAAAGGGCTGCATGTGGTGCATGAAAGGGAAAAGATACCACTGAATTTTTTTTATTTCGGTGGAAGGAAGATGACTGTTGACACTTCATGGCAGTGTGAGGAATTTTACTTTCTAACTGAATTTAGATAGGAAATGGAAATGATAGGCATTACTGTGAAATTGAAAACACCATTTGCTTTGGTGCTAAATCTGACCTGGGAAGAAGCAACACGCCTCTGGATACTACAGGTAATGGCAAACTGTAAAGAAACGGAGACTGATAGGCATCCTTAAATATAGGTCACTCTATAAGTCCACAATTGTCTTGATCCTAATGCTATGATTCCAAACTCTAGTGGTACATTCAAAAAGGAAATCTATGTAGGGTATGACACTCAAAAATGGATGTGAAATATAGTGATTAGTCGCAGCTACAGACAATAAAATAGTGGGGCGTTGCCTCAAGAATTGACTCAGTTACGAGACTGGAAAGGCTGGGATTAGATGATCACTCATATATACACTATCTCTATGGTAAAAGAAGTAGGTGACATCTGCTGCCCCCCACTCAACTAACACTAGACCCATGGGACAAAGCCACTAGTTACTTGGGTTGGCAGGGAAATGTGACAAGCAAACACTGCTGTGGGAGGGGCACACGCTAAAGGAAGTCAGGAAGCTGACTGGATTCCACCAATGGCATACTAAGGGCATCTTCATGATAGTATGAACTGGGATCTCCACAGAAATATATTTCTTCAATTACAATATGCACTGTGAGAGGAGAAAATAGATAGTGAAGAGGTTTCAGAAAGCAGCCGCCTAGAGAGTGGGCTACTCGAGGAGGAGATTACAAGTAGTCTCACAAATAGATCACACTATAATACATAATAAATAATAAAGATTATACACTTACAAATCTTAGGGCTATCTGGAAGAGAATCTTTAGTCCTATGAAAGAACAGATCAGGAGGTGGCCCTAATGCATCCCAAAGAGGTAGGCATCAAGTCTAAATTGAGATTAATTTACATGGAAATCCTACATATGTTCTACTATAACAGGAGTTGATTATTGAAAATGGGCAGGGCTCAGAGTCCAAACTGTTTGCGATGTGGAGTAAATGAGGGCTCATTCATACCACTCTCTAGGAATGCCCTCTAATTGCTGGGCATTAGTACGCCGTTCTTGAAGAAATGGAAGCAATTATGTATGTGGGCATCCCTACAGCACCACAATTTGTCCTGCTAGGTGTTCCTAGCAGGGCAAAATTTTTTTACACAGTCAACTCGGTTTTGTACCTTATGATTCATGCTAGCAAATAAGGGAACTACCATGATTTGAGGTAGGCAACAACTACCAACTAACCAGCACTAGACTGCAGGCATGGTTATATGTATAGGAGCAGAAATAGTGGTTTATCGTACCAGATGTTACCTGAAAACGTTTAATAAAATTTGGGGCAGGTGGACAGAGTACTATACTCTAGAATGATAGGGTCAAGATGTACTACTCTGAAGCTTAATCTTGCTACACTAATCTGTGGGGGAACTAACCCTATACTTCGCCATGTGGACATAGGGAGGACATAGGAAGGAGGGGAGGATGGAATGGACTGCCTTATCAAACACAAATTATAACAATGGGATTGTGTGTAATAATGAATTTGATGTAAAAGGGAAAACTATTGTGTTAATGAGGAAGTCACTTGTTTTTTGTTTTAAAAGTGAAATACAAACATTTTTTTTAATAAAAAACAAGAAACATATTGATTATAGAGGGAATCTCATAAATAATTCCTTTGATGGTTTGGAAGTCTGACATCCCGAATGAGAGAGTTTTAGCCAAGGCCCCAGCACAATACACATGCTACAAATTCACAACCATTTCCTAGTAGATTTCACCCTTATTCCATGTTACTTTTTTTAACTTTTAGGATTCACAGTCAGTTGTAATGTTGTGTGTTCCTATAGGGTTCTATTCTAGAATGGAACCCATGGGAGGGTGGGTAGCAGTTGCAGGAAGCTTCCTCCCAGGCGAGTTGTACTTACTTGACGTGTGAACAAACTCCTCACTCTCTTCAATCTACTGCTTTCTCTACTTCATTTCACTGGCAATGAGTGACTGGTCATCAGAAGTCCTCAGGACAAGAAATCAGCTTAATTTCCGTATCAAGTAAGTGAGTATATTGACACGAGTGCAGAAAGAGTGTGAGCACGAAAGAGTGCGCACGTATAGCATGGAGGAGTTTTGCCTTCAACTATCTGTGTGTGTGGCACACACATACATATAAACGCTGTGGCTTGCAGCTACATGATTACTTTTTTGGTTGCCTTGCAACATACGCTACACTGGCCATGAACCTCTCTACTTGGTAACCCTTGCTGCCTCAGCAAGTTTTGCATCTTTATCAGCTATGCTGCATAAGGATTGTTCTGGTTATTGTGATCATTTAAAGCACCTCCGTAGAAGGTTTATCAATTTCTACTGTAATATTACATGCCCCAGCTGATTCATGGAAATACTTGAGAGATTGATTTGAAGCATATGTTCAATTAAATTGAATTGGATTCACTGTGCTGCTTTACTACCAGCTAAAACATTTATCCTGATTAAATCAGGACTGCAGATCCTTAGAACCCTGGCAACATGTTTTAAAAACGACCTTAAACAATTGGCTTATTTTCATAGAGCGATCTATGACCTTCCTGAAGCCATTGGATGGTAAAATAAAAGAGTGGTATTATTGATAACACACCAGGGCTACATAAAATGGAAGGCTGATTGGCAAAGTTTTATCGTTAACATGACTAAGATGTGTCTGATTGCTATAAACTAGGGGTGCTTCCTATTTCAATATTCTGTCTTGATGATGACCCGCCTGAATTAATTTCTTTTTTTTGGGGTCGAAACGTCAACATTGAATTTGAAAATATGGATTGGCTTTTGAAACATTCAGCAGGCTCACAGCACCTATTGTAATAGGTGGTTATCTGAGACCTTGTGCTTTTAACCACAGATTGGTTTTAGTTTTCATGTAAATAGCACTGCAACACTAATACTAACACATAATTCTCTCACACTGCGCCATTATACAGGAGCACCTTGATTACTTCACTTTAAATTGTGGAATTTAAGTTTCTAATAAATGTGATATATTATTCAGAAACTTCATCGGGACAGAAAGTTCTTTATAGTACAACCACTGTTGTGGAAATTAATTCATATCCTGTGTCGCCGCGCACGACCACGGCAACTCTTTCTCGAGCCACGGTTGGGCCGGCGGTCTGGGTTTCGGGACGCCGGCACCTCCGCAGCCCATTGTTTTGCCTACCTGTTTTCCCACTTTTTTAATTTTTTTCCTCTGGGACTCCTTCTGGAGTGTACGGTCTGCTTAGACGTTCCCTATCAAGCAGCACCATGGCTACTAGAAAGGGTCGCCCTTATCTTGGTCAGTCCAGAACCATTAGAAGACCGAGTGTTCCTTCAAGTTCTTCAGCTAACAGTGGTAAGGACGTGAAGACCTTGACATATCCTTCCCCCGGAGTAACCAAAAACCTTTCTGTTATATTATTCAATTAAATTGAAGGGCATATTTTTACTGCATCTAGGAAGCTAGCTTTACTCAAGCATTGTGTGGGTGTAGAAGGGAGGAGAGTACTGAAATTCCTTCCTTCCATTCACGAGGATGATGATGATGGAGGTGTGGAAATGGATGAATATGATGCTGCATTAAAACAGTTGACTTTGGATTCTGGGAAAAGGAAAAATGAAGTGGTGTAAAGGTTTAAGTTTGTTAAGGGAAGTCACATGCCAGGAGAGTCCATGGCTAGCATAAGGTCAATTGCAGCAACATATAACTATAGAAATGTACTAGATGAAATGCTAAGGCATAACCTTCTGCTGAAGGTGAAGAAGAAGTTATTAAAAGAGAGGATTTCACTTTGAAGCAGTTTGTGGAGATTATAAAAAGGTCTGAAAACACTGATGAAGGCCTGAAGGAGTTGTCTTATGAGGGAAAGGGTAGAAGTTGTTCAAAACGTGGTTCAAAAATTAAAGATGGACAAGACCTGTAGCTCATCTACTTTAGCTAAGGCTAGTGACAGATCTGTTTCGGCTTGCTTCAAGAGTGGGTTAAAGGATCACCTTGCAGCTGATGAAACGTTTCCAGCTTTAGGTCAAGTGTGCCAGAAGTGCAAACTGAATGAACATTTTACAAGGGTGTGTCGGGGCAGGATAGGAGAAGTTAAGAAATCAACTAAATCCTCTAACAGTGCCATAGTAAATAGTGAGGAAGAAGGGACAGGTTATGATGATATTTTGCAAGTTGACCAAGTAGGAAATATTAGTGATGACAACCCATATTGTAAGATCAAAGTTTATAGTGAGAGAGTGAGGGTGCTAGCGGATTCGGTTGTGCGATGCAGTTAGTGGCATATGGAAAATAAACCCATAGATCTGGTGAGTTATATAGACGCTTACTTGGAGTTTCAGAGTGTGGAAGTTCCTTCTGCAAGGTATTTTGCTAAAGATGGTTTGTGTTTACTAAGTTGGCCCCAGCAAAGAGATTTGTGCATAAGATACACAACAAGCAACCTGACCAAGTTTTAGGTGCTCAGTCTGATGTGGCTGTTGTTGAGGAAAAGTCACAAAAGTCTTTTTGTGAAGTTTCCTCAGATGTGCAGTGATAAGTTGGGTTTGTTGAGAGGTCTTATGCACAAGATAATTTTAAAGGAGGGAGCTGTTCGAAAAGCTCATAAACCTTTTGTAGTTCCTCTAGTAATGAGAGAGCTGTTGCCTCAAGAGTTATGGATGGTGGAATTATTGAGGAGATAGAGGCACCTCAGTGGCTAGCTCTCATGGTCCTAGCCAAGAAGAGCAATGAAGATTTAAGCATATGAGTGGACCTGTGGGATCTTAATGCTAACATATGGGTTTATAGACACCCTTTGCCCAGAATAAATGAGATGTTAACTACCATAAAGAAGGCTACTGTGTTTACCACCTCAGATCAGTCACCATCTTACCATCAGATAGTGCTGCATCCAGAACCAAGACCGTTGATGCATTTTATTATGCCTGAGGGTGCCTACAGATACAAGTGGAAGCAATTTGGGTTGGTGCCAGAGGCAGCAGTGTTCCAGCATGCTATGCATCACTTCTTCAAAGAGGTACTTCATGTCACTTAATTCCAGGATGACATTCTGCTGTTTGGAGGAGCATGCCCAGACTTTGAGAGCAGTCCTTAGAGTCTTGCATTGCAAGAATGTGGTTTGACCATTAAAAGAAGGAACTTTTTAGAACTGGGGTTTCAGGTTGTCAGAGTATATATCCTGTAAAAGCAGGAAGTTTCGCTTCTAGTGAGGGTAAGCTAAATCCACACCTAGAGATAACCTGTACTCCCCCCTCTGGTAGCGTGGCACAGAGCAGGCAGACTTATTTAAAGAGGTAATGTGTAAAGTATTTATGCAATACCCACACACACAGTAGCATAATGAAAATACCACAAAAAGGATTTCACACTGGTATAGACAAATAGAGAATATTTATCTGAGTAAAAGAAGACCACAATGACAAAAATACAATCAGTAGAAGTCGAGATATGCGTTTTAAAGATTAAACTAAAAATAGTGCTTAAAAGTCACTAGCAGTCAAAGGGTTACTTGAGGTCATGAGGGAACAGTGGAAATCCAAAGTTCAGGCTGATCGCAACAGAGAGTAGGCCGGCAACAGAACCCATGCAGGGTCCTCTGAAAAAGTAACTTGGATGGAGCAAGCGTTGACGTTGAGGAGCAAATGAGAAGGCGATCCATCAATATTTTCCACACATTTGGGTCACAGCATCATCATGGAGGCTCCCAGTTGGTTTCCGCACTGGCATCAAACTTTGTTGAGATGAATGTGATGCACCGTTGTCGAACTGCGCAGATTGTCATCATTGGGCCACTCAAGCCATGGGTTCGCTGTCCTCAAACAGCCTCTGTGTCGGTGTTGAAGAGGCGATGCATCGGTTCTGACTACCACAGTGGCGATGATGCATTAGTTTTCACCAGAAAGAAACTGCAAACCCCACTTCTGAGGCCTAGGACTGGAGGGGACACCTCAGGCAAGGGTGGGACTCACAGATGTCCAGTAGCATCTGGAGAGTTGTAGGCAGTCTTTGATTTCTGAGAGACAGCAAAAGGACAGGGGGCAAGCTAGCAAGCCCTTCTAGTCACTATGGGTTCAAGTGAGATGGGTCAAGTCCTTGTCCTCAGCGGGGCAGAGATCAGCAACGCAGCCCAGCAGGCAGAGTGGCAATCCTTACAGCGCAGCATTCTTTACACCAGCAGAGTTCTTCCCGAGTCTAGTAGTGTGCTGATTTGGTGGGGTCAGAGATCCAGTTCTTATACGCAAATGTGCCTTTGAGTGGGGGTGACTTCAAAGAAGGGTCTTTGAAGTATAGAGAGATACTTTCTTCCTAGCCCTGGCTCCAGACAACCAGTAGAGGGTAATCAGCCATTTGAGGGAGGACAGACACTTCCCTATTCAAGTGTAAGTGTCAGCTCCCCCCACACGTCCTGCCCAGGAGGGCCCATCAGAATGCAAATGAGTGCTCTGACACACCTAACCTTTCTGTGTTTGTGGCTATCTAGGTGTAATACACAAAATATAGCTGTCACCTACCCAAGACGTGTATTGTAGACAGGCTGCAAGGCACACAGAGCAATGAGAACAGAGAAATGCCCATCTTCTAAAAGGGGCATTTCTAAAGTAGTAATGTTAAATCTATATTTACCAGTAAAGAGGATTTATCATTAGTCAAATTCCAATTATATGAAACATGATGTAGTTACTCCTTTCTGATCAAGAGTTACAGTTTAACAGTACATCAAGGATTTTCCAGTGCTGGCCTATGAGAGGAGTAGGCCTCACAGGAGTGAAAACGACTCTGGGAGCTTTTCACTACCAGGACATGTAAAACTTAAAAGTACATGTCCTGCCTTTTACTTACATGTCACCGTGCCCTTTGGGCTACCAAGGGCCTATCTTATAGGTGACTTATTTGTAAGAAAAGGGGAGTTTATGGCTTAGCAAGAAGTTTTAAATGCTAAGTATAAGTGGTAGTGAAACTACACACACAAGCTCTGCAGTGGCAGGCCTGAGATATGTTTAAAGGGCTACTTCTGTGGGTGGCACAATCAGTGCTGCAGGCCCACTAGTAGCACTTAATTTAGAGGTCCTGCATATTTGTTAAACCACTTTACAAGGAACTTTCAAGTAAATTAAATATGCCATTTGTGGATTCACAAATGTTACAGTGTTTAGGGGAGAAGCACATGCAGTTTAGCACATGGCAGCAGTGGTAAAGTGCTCAGAGCCTTAAACAAACAAAAACAATGTCAGAGAAAGAGGAGGAGGAAGGCAAAATGTTTGGGTTAACCCTGCCAAAAGGGCTCTTTTCAACAGAAGTTTAATATCACAGTGGTGTTGAAATTTGGCTCACTGGTTTGAGAAGAAGGGAATTTCTCCCAAAGTTAAATTGGGTACAGCCATTGAAATGGTTCCCTCAACAGAGAACAAGGACCAACTACATTCAGTTTTGGACCTGGCAGAATACTATTCAAGGTCCATCCCTATGTATGCAGATAAGACCAATTGTATACGAAAACTCATGTTGTAAAGTGAAACATTTGTGTGGTGTATTGAGTGCAAAAAGTCATTTTGTGAGCTCAAAATAAGTATTGCTGTTGCACCAACACTCAAATGTTTTACTAACGACATAATTATCAACAAAGCTAATACTATTAGTGCTGGTCTGAGTGCGGTGATGCTGCAAAACCATGGTGGGACTGATGCCACCATTGCCTATGCTTTTAAACCATTGAGAGCTGCGTAGAAAAGTTATTTTACAATTAAGAAGGAAGCACTGGCATGTTGCCGGGTAAAGAAGAATGTGTGGGGAGCAGAGTTTTGGATCAGGACAGATCATAAACACTTGTTGGATCTGTTTTCAACTGGTGTGACCAGAAGGACTTCTCCTAGGATTGCACGTTGGGTCATGAGGATGCTAGAATATAACTACAGGATAGAATATGTTCCTTGAAAATAAATGTGTTGGGCGGACTGTTTGTCCAGATTGCCTGTTGGTGAAGTTGTGGATGAAGTTGATGATAAAGAAGGAAGGGTATCCCATTAGGGGTGGAAAAGTGCTATGGAGTGTGATGCAGTGCTGCAGGAGGTAATGACATATCTAATTGTGGGTTGGCCAGCGAAGAGTAAGGCTTCCGAGACTGCAGAGTTTTTCTGGCATGTGAGTACTGAGTTTTCCATGGTAGCTGCATTGATGTTGAGAGGAGAGTTGTTGTTAATGACTTTAAAGATGGGGGAGTGAATTTCAAGGCTAGAACACAAAAGACATATTGGTGTGAGTGGCACCAATACATGTATCTGAGACTAGACTGTGATGCTGAATAAAGCATTAGAGAATGCTTGCCTCGTGCATGGAGTGTTAAGTTGCAGACGTTTGTAATATATTCTCCGGTGGTTTGTGATAAGTCTGGTGGTGCGTGGAGAAAGATTGCGGTTGACTTTACTGGTCCATTGTATGCTTTGGGAAAATGTCCCAAATTTGCCATTGTGGTGGTGGATTATTTTACTTGTTGACCTGAAGTGAAATTCACAGATCATATTACCATAGATGTGCTGATTGAGTTACTCAGTGAATTGTGTGACACAGAGAGAGAGAGTACTGGAGGGCATTGTTATGGTCAGTGGATTTGAATTTGTGCCCAGCGCTATGAAAGACTTGTTGGGAGAGGTATGGAATTCAACATGTACAGTCTTCTGCGTACCATCCCCAAAGTAATGGTTTGGTTGACAGGTGGAAAAAAACACTCAAAGTAGGGATACCTCTGGCTCTTGATAGTGGCATTGATTGGAGAAAAGCTGTGAGAAGGTTATTTTGGTCATACTGCTCTACGCATCATGGTGTGATGGGTAAATCCCCATTTGAGTTATTGAGAAGTCGCAAGCCCAGGGCTTTGTTGTCTAAAGGAGGAGAGAGTAAGGTCAGTGTTCAAGATGGTGATGGTGTGGATTACGAGGTAGGAGATTGGGTATGTTGAAAGGACAGAAAGAGAGCAAGTGTAAATCCAAGTTTTCTAAGCCTTTGCTTGTGAGGAAAGTTAATATATATACGTTGCTGCTCAGGGACTGAGCTGTTTGGAACCAGAAAGAACAGTGAGAGTCCCTGAATTCATGAAAGAAGGTAAAGGGTTGAAGAGAGAGACATTGCCAAAGGATCACACAAGGATCGATGGGCAACATACAATCCTCTGTGATCAAACAGAGATTAAATTGCCAACAAAATTTGATGACTGGGTTGTATATTTGAGGTGAAGTTGTTCACTGATTTATTTAATGTTTTATTGATGCATTTCCATGTTTCTTCTCCTTATTCATTTGTGCATAGTCCTGTGCCATATTGTTTCCCTATAGGTTTAACCTCTTGGGTGCTAATGGCTTGATGGGGATGCCTTCAGCACCAGGTGCTAAGGATGAGTCCAGCATGTCCTGGCACCAAAGGCTGGAAATTCCTCTGGTATAAAAAAATAACATGGTCAAAGAGAGTTGTTCCGCAAGACTCCCATTGCCCTTGGTTTGATGTGTTCCTGTAGCATGCACTAGGCCCAGCCACACAAGTGAGGTAGCATTTTATTGGAACAAGTACAAGAACACTAGGTGGTACAATGTTTGTGGATTCTTGTTGATTCTGGAAGTTTAGGTCACAAAAATGAAATAAAGATGTGCAATTTTATGCAAAGTTTGAGGTCTGCAGGGTTTTGCAGATAATACAACTTTGTGGGATCCATGCAATTCATACCACCCTGGACTACCCAGTGTGTCTAGTTTTCAGCAATGTCTGAGTTTGATAGGTTTCTCTGACTGGCTGTTGATACAGAGCCATAAAACCACCAGTGCCCCCATTGCCAAGTCAGATTATTTTTGCGACAGGAAATTTTGACGTCTACATATTGTATTTCGAATTCTTTCCTGTTGTGGGCACTAGGCCTACTCACACAGGTGAGGTACCACTTTTATTGGAAAATGTCAGGGGAAATGATAGGTGGTAAGATATTTGTGTCTCCTTGTAGATTCCAGAACTTTCCATCACAGGAATGTGAGGAGAATGTGTATTTCGGTCAAGGTTTGAGGTTTGCAAGAGCTGCTGGGTTTGAAAACCTGGTGCAAGCCACGCAAGCCACACCATCCTGGAGTCCTCGGTTGTCTAGTTTTGAAAAATGTGCAGGTGAGTTAGTTTTCCCTAAATGCCCACAGCTAGCCACATTGCAAAGAAAGAGTCCATTTTCATTGGAAAAATGTGATGTGTTTGCTGCATTTTGGGGCATTTCCTGTCACGGGCAGTAGCCCTATCCACACAAATGTGGTACCATTTTTAACCAGGAGACTTGGGAAAGAACTAGGGGGGTAGAAAATGTGTGGCTCCCTGCAGATTCCAAACGTCTTCCCCACTGAAATGTGAGGAAAATGCTTGTTTTTTTAGTCAAAGTTTGAGGTTTACAAAGGTTAAGAAAACCTGGTGGTAGCCACACGTTGCCCCACCGTGGAATCCCCCATATGACTAGTTTTAAAAAATGTACATGTTTTCCAGGTTTCCCTAGGAACCTGCTGAGCTAGGGCCCAAATTCCACAGCTACTCACATTGAAAAAAAGTGTCAGTTTTCAGTGGAAAAAATGTGATGTGTCCATGTTGTGTTTGGAGCCGTTTCCTGTCTGTCTCAAGCACTAGGCCTACCCACAAAAGTAAGGCACTATTCTTATCTGAGACATGTGGAAACACAGACTAGTAGAACATTTGTTATTACCTATTTTATTTCTTGGCATTAGTGCATTCCAAATGTAAAGCAGTGTGTAAGAAAGGAGACATTATGGTAAATTGCCCTTTGAATCACATGGTAATATGGGTACCCACAAACTCAGTGATGTAGAAATAGCCATTGCTCATAAACTCTGTATGAGGTGTCAGAAATGGATAGGTTTCTTTGATACCCATTTATCATTCTTTATATTTTGCCATATGAATTGGCATATACCCATACGGAATGAAAAACCATTGTATGGTGCAGTTCATTTGTTGCCTCTGGGTACCTCAGATTCTTGGAGAACCTACAAACCCTATATAACCCTCAACCAGAAGTGTTGAACAGACATAATGGTATATTGCTTTTGTATATTGGCCATTGTGACAAAATGTTACAAATGAAAACGTTGTCACAAATGGCTGTTTTTGCTACTCCTTTTCAAGACTTTTTACATGCTCTTACAATGGTAGCAGTGGGGTAGGAAATACACATCCAAGAAAAGTGTGGCTCTAATCCGAGAGATAAAACGTTAATTAGTACAATAGTCTACATAAAGTAACGGTGATCACCATACAAACATCCAGCTACCCATGATGTGACACGAGTGACCGAAAGATCTTTCTCAGGACTGTGAAGCAGTAATAGTTATGAAGTTAGCTGTCAGGGTAAAATATAGTTAATTGGGAAAGTAATGGGCTCCAATGTGATGATGGGTGGTCCAATACATCTTCGTAAATGTGCCTAATGTAGTACGGCCCGGTAGCAGTACCTTTATTTCAGACCATAATTAAAAAGAAATTATAAGAAATGTTGTTGTTCATCTGAATAGGCTCTCAAAACGTTTGGTACAATGGCATTAACAATGATGGTACATAGGAGCTTAAAGGCTGGAGCTAACACATGTAACTGTTCATTTGTACACTATACTATGGTATTCAATGCCTGGGGCACGAGTTAAGATGACTGGTAATGAACTTGGGAGAAATATCCTCTGTAGAAGAGGAATTAGGGAAGGATGTGTATTATAACTCGCGTTTTTATCTATACTTGTGTGGTTTGAAGTCTGGAACTAAATCTGGGATGCCCAAATGTGAGGGCAAGAGCTTGCTGATGACCTGCAATGTGGATGATAATGCCCTCTTGGACTACAAACTAAAAGACCTTCACTGTGCTCTAAATAGACTACACATTCATGTGGTGCAATACTCTCTGATAATACTTTAAAAAATACACATATTAATTCCTCTGCCTGAGATCCTTCAGGAAGAAGATGGTTGTTGACCAGAATAAATTTGGACATAATTAGTCACTCTAAATAACATGGCACTATGATAAATAATTTTTACCCGTGTTGACTATTTATGATAAAGTGGACCTCAACACACTATCTGGTTGATATTCAATGGGATGGATACTTGTGAAGTCATTCAGTATTAAAACCTTTTTTTTTTTAAATGAATACCTATGATTTGCTAAGGGTCTCTAGTTCACTTATAATCTCTGCCATCTCAGGTTCTGCAAGAAGCTATAAATACAGAGTAAGGGCTTAGATCAGCTTAATATAAATATTTAGCTTAATTTCTGTTGTGAATATGGAAAGCAGGTAATAACTGCTTGGATCTATGATGAGTTGGCCCTACACAGACCATTTTTATATCCTGGATGCATATTGTGGACTGCGAAGTATCGTCTGAGATGAAACTGACTTTCAGAATGTTTTCCAAAACAGTGAAAGAGGCCACAGAACAACTGTTTTAGAAGGAAACTCGCTTGGCAATTGAGAGTAAATGTGTTCCATTATAAGTGTGCGGGTAGTGTCCTTTTCCTAAACGTCTGTAAATGGTTGATTACCCAGAGCTTAGTTGAGAGTGATGGGTAATGTTTAGATATATAGTACTCCGAGCATGGAGTGGTGTACTGATAGATCAACACACATGCAGACTGTGAAAGGACAAAATTAGATTTCACTTTCTACAGTCATTTCCGTGGTGCCTAGAGTACACATTATTTATCAAATAAATAACTGGCAGTATGACTTAACAATGGCACTCATGAGTATGTGTAGACCATAAAAACAGTATACATGTCCTGAGAAGATGCCCAGTGATATGTGTGACAGGAGACAACTCTTAAGTAAACCTGTTAATAATGATATCAATTTTTAATACCGGAATGAAAAATAGTGACTTTATAAACTATTAACTAATTGAATGTTGCTATCAAAGAGAACAATGCACAATACATTTTGGGACCACTGATGCCCCTTATTGCTCACTGTTGTGTGTTGTAACTGATGCTCTTCACTGAGTATAGCCACTGATGTATATACTACCTGGCACACGTAATACATGTAGTAATGTGCAAACTGCGTGTGTCATCACCGTCTACCCTATATTGGGTGTACGTTCTTAAAACAATCCTGTTTTTTCGCAACAAATTCCGTTAGATTTAGTTTTACTACTTGCAAACTTTCTGGTAAACTAATTCAAAGACTAAAACAATAAGACTGTAGATATCAGTGTTGAACCTGTTTTTCTTTTCCAATTGCTCACATTTAAAATATCTGGCATATACATGTCACATATATAATCTCTGCAAACATAGAAATGCCACACATTTGCATACTGTAAAGATATTAACTGTGCAGACACCTCAACTGAAGATGAAATCGGAAATGCCCAAATTTAGTCTGTCTAAAAAATGGGATGCATTTCATGAGTGGCCTTTTCCAATGAAGAAAAACTGTTTATGGCCTCATGTTTACGAAAAGCAACATTGAAGATTTGTTAACAATGTTATCAGACCTCATTAGTTATTACAGAAATACATGTAAGACCTCATACTTTTTGCCGACCTGAAAAAAGCTCCATATCTCTTCAGGTGTGCAGGACCAGAGTCTCTCATCAGATGATGAAGAGTCCGACGGGTCATACTAATGAAGAAGATATCAGGACATTACAAACTTTGCCTTCTGATGACATTATTATGAATGAAAAACAGGAGAGTTGATGGGTCACCACGGTAGGAGCCTGTTGTGTTTCCAGGTAAGCTCTGTCATGGGGGTTTTGAATGAGTTTACATATAAGCCCAGCGCTCACAATGCTGCAACATCAACCAGCTTCATCATTGGGCCCCGGGCACCAAAGAGACAGACAGGCACTGTACCAGGAGGACCAGGGGACTGCAGCAGCAGCACTTCCGGCTGCAACATCCCTGGTAGCAGTGCAGCATTCATGAAACTGTGAAATAATATGATGTAAACTGATTTGCATATGCTGATCTGAACCCTTGACAGTATTCGCCAATGTTTAAAAACATGGCATGCAATTATTTTTTCACAATGTGTTAGTACACATTTCTGAATCCTTTAATCATGATGAACAAGGGCATATGTGTGTTATTGCAACCAAAACAGTCATTGCTGAAAATTATGGATTTGAAATATGCATTTTACATCCTTTTCACGAAGGCCCAAGACTTCAATGATTCAGTTGCATGGGACTCAAATACTTTGAATTTACACTAGATTTATAATGCGGATAAAATTCAAGAGTTTAAAGTGGCATTTGTATGCATTAATAACCCAAGGCAATGTGGGTGGGAGCCCGGGTGTTTTCTCATAAGCAGGAGAGTTAGACAACATCGATAGAAGACTAAAGCAGTTTGCACGCAGTACAATGCAGATAAACGGCTTACTTTCAATTAATCCAAAAAGATCCATTATTCATTGCCAGAAGACGTGCTCGGTGATTCAGGGGAAGTAAATGACATTGAAGTCAGGTTTCCTGTGTCCAGAGCTGAGAGATTGTTGAACAATGCCCCAGTTTGATACTTTTTGCACAATCGCACCTAGTTTTTGCTAGATTTTATTGCTGGTTTTTGGCTCTGCACATCGACTCACTGCTGTCAAGTGCCCAGTGTATGTTTTTTTACATCGTAAACATTCTGAAATGGTATATACCCAATTGGCATATCTGATTTACCTATAAGTGCATGGTATAAGGTACAAAGTATACCCAGAGACCGTAAGTTGAACGTCACTAGTGGTCGGCAACACACTAGAGTAACCATGTAAAACATGACTGCTGTTCTTCCACTAGTAATAGGGCAGCTCAGATTTAAACTGCAAATTCGACCAGTCTAAATAACGCTTCTTGACAGGCCTGGGCCCTACTAAGCTGGTCATAAATACCCATAAGAGAGAGAGAACGATATTTAAAAGCAGGACATGTAGATGTTTAATGTTGAACATGTCCATACTGTCACAATGTCCTCAAAGCTATTTCCACTGTAGCAGGGTTAGCTGTTCAATAGAAAAGCACTGGGATACTTGATTAAAGTTATCTCAACCTTTCAACCAGATAAAAAAAATATTATTGGACTTTTTAATATATTTAGTGCAAATCTAATTTATTGGTAAAGTCAGATTTGTAACAGATATTTTACAAAAATTACTTTTAAAGAGTCACATTTGCCTGCTTTAATGCTCTAGAAGACCATTGTCTGAGCTTCTAACTGTTACCCAGGAGTTAAATAGCCCCTTAATTAAGTGTGAACTGGCTTCCAGAGCTGAGACAAAAGGCTTGGGTGTGGGGAGGTGTTCTGTTTCTCAGACAGACTGACTATCTGAGCAGTGCCCAGCAACTTAACTATTTTCAAAGGGGTCTGTCCTGTCACAGGTAGATGTAGCCGACACTCGGGCCTTCCCACTCTATTGTCTTTTTATCCAGCCATGTACCAATCCAGTGGGAGAGGAGTTGCCCAAAGACCAGTTTTCTGTGTTCGGAGGGGGAGGTTTGCACATTTCCCGGGCCACACCTCTAGGGCAGTCACAGAAGCTCTACACAGGGGAAAAAAGTTTCTGCTGTGTTGGATTTAAATGGAGAGGGGCACTCTTGGATTGTTCACAGAAGGGCACACAGAAACTGCTGCAAATGTGGGTAGGGTTACCAGTGGGTACTTTTTTTCCTATTGGTTAGGAAGGGGCAAGAGTCACCTCCACCCACAGGCTAGTGCCACACATAAATATGGCACCTCTGGGTACCTTCTTCAGACCACTACTGGACCTGGGGAAGACAGATGAAGGACTGCATCTGTTGTGGTATCCTGGACATGAACCTAGTTGAATCTGCTCCCACTTTTACCCAGGATAAAGAAGTGGTATTCAAGGGTCAGTTTGTTGACTTTTTAAGTTGCAGGGACACAAAAGCATCCAGAAGCCCACTTTTCTGGATATTCCCAGCTGCCCAGTTCCCATCGGGCCTGCCCTTGACCATGCTGGTGGCTTCTGTGGAGTAAGTTCTGACCTCGAAGTACTATTCCTGGAACCCTTTGCTAGTGTCAGAGTGTACTCCTCTGGCCCCAACTACTGAATACCTTTCTGCAAAATGTTGCCTGGAGAACAGTCAACAGACTGGGACCAACCTACCAGCTGATCTGCCGAGGGTGTACTGGCCTGGCAGTAAGCCTAACTTTGTTGTAGCTGTTGCTACTGTCTCTGCAGAACCTGTTGATGCCAAGACCGCTTCAACTCCATCTCAGAGGCCCCGCCTCAAAGCCGAGATTGATGAGGATTGGATCAAAGCTGAAGATCTCTGGATGTGAACACTTGAACTTCTCCTGCTCAGTCTTCCCACCTTTGTCAATGACCACATCAGGACCTCGTCCTCCACAATTCAACACTATCGAGCCCTGCTTCAGCTTTAGCCTGATGCTTTCGACAAACCCATTAATGACCTTTCCACATCCGGAACTGTTTATAAGAAAGAGGGTCTCTTTTTGACTGGGGAAAACCCAGTCTCAATATCTGACCTGCCATCAGCTGTTGTTAGCTTTAAGTTTTGACTGTGCCCCAGTCTAGCACGACCACTAGCCCATGGGTGGCGTTAAGCGCTTTTGGTTCTATTTTGCTTCAAAACGTTAAAAACTGATATCTCCCATTCTCCTTATTTGATTTTGTCCTGTTGATGTCATTGTCTTCAATAAAATAGCCTCTATTTTTATAAATTGGAGTGGGATATTTATTATGTTTTTTACTATTTAATTGCTTTAATACTTGCCTTACACTTTTTCTTAAGTTGAGCACCTCTGCTCTGTGCCATAGCTACCAGGGGTTGAGTTTAGGTTTAAATTACTGAAAACCTTCAATGGACCTAACAAATATAGTGCTATTATGACTTGTGGTGGGCTACCATCGACGCAAAGTAATAATCCCCTTTCTCAAAGAGATTTATTGAGCTTTTACCCTTAGCTGTGCAAAGAGCAAAATTTACCACTTGTGAACTTTGAAATCACAAATTTCAGATTGAAATAAAACTACACTACTAAATGATCTATGTGCCATAAAGGAATGCTGGTTTTGTTTAAAATTAGATTTCATTTTAAGTCTATGCAGAGTCAAAATACTGGATTGTTTTAATTAAGTAAATGCAGGAGCATTTCAGCAGGCCAGATCACTTTCATGAATGGGAAACACTAGAAAACATTTTATGACTGTGACCACAGGTGAAACCCTGAAGGAGATATTTATCCAACTCATGCCCAAACTAATGGTTGAGTAAACTACTTACAGACCTAAAGGAAGCAGGTATTGAAAGGTAATACATTTCACATTAACTGTACTACTGCAGGAGTTTGCAATAGACTCCAGCATACTTGCAAGCATTGTCCATAAGCACCATACACGCAGCTCCAGAACATCATATTCTTATGAATGTGAAGAATTTGCTCTAAATGTTAAAAAGAAAATGGAATCCAGGACTCTTTTAGATGATCATAGCCACCTGTAGGTGGAGATTCTAACAAGAAACCTGTAAAATCCTGGGAGCCAGCAGCAGCAAAACCGAGGACAGAAATCAGGTACCTGCTTTCTCAAAGGATCTTGAAGACGCCCTGATCTAGACAAAATTCCTTCATGATAATTGGGCATCTCAGAATTCTCCTCAATTTTGTAGGCCATTACAAGAATGAATGAGATGTTAACCAACTGTTTTGTGTTTTCAGACAACTACAAAATAGAGAATTTTTTTAGGTCAGCAACATCACATGGCAAGTTTAATTCCGGATTCTGCTGCTCATTCAATATGACCATGGACAATGATCAGCCACAGTCCACTGATAGGCCCCTAGGAACAGAAAGAAGAGCATCCTTTCTTCTATCGCATAGGAGGCTGGTGTAGCAGATATGACATCAGATGACTTTTGACCTGATGCATCACATGACATTTCAGTGCATGACCCTCGCTGTGCATTCATTTCTATTAATTCCAGAAAAATGTGGTAAACATTTCAGCTTTTTTGTATATTTTGTCTATAATATATAATATTCTAAGCCTTTTTCAAGGAGAATTAGATTTAACAGGAATGTGTCATGCTCTTACTTTAGAGACCAAAGCTTTTGATATGAATATACAAATCATACAGATTTTGGTCTTAGACCACACATGTCTAACATAGTTCCAAAAAGGCAACATGAATGATACGCTGTCAGGATTTTCAGGATAAAACACATATAAATACAATGCACTTAAATACAATTCATTCAAGTAGTTAGTGGTCGGTTTTTCTGAAAACAATGCTTGAATCTAGTCCTTCTGGACCTTCACAGTACAACCCTGACAGCACAGCAATGCCTTTGGAGTATGCCTATTTTAATATAAGATGAGACTTCAGGCAGGAAAGCTATGCCTCAGTGTCAAACTCATCATGCAGATTCTGACTTTAGTACACAGACAGGCAGGCAGCACAGACCTGACAAGCTCAGGTGGCAGGCACTTGGAATATTGAGCTCCTGCAGGCTTAGGTCTCAGCTAATCCTTAAATTACAGAGATCCTAACAGCTCAAGCATCAGAGACGAAACCTGTCCTTCATCCTACATTGATCTCAGTGCCAAGAATCAAATAGCAGGACCAGACTGTACAGATCATAAAGGTTGAAGCCTCACACTTTTTCCTAAAAAGATCACATGGGCTTAGGAATAAAAGTAGTATCCATCAGTCTATATGAATTCTACAGGTTCTGATTCCGGATAGCACAACCATTCCCCAGGCACTAATCTTACAGGTTCTGCTTTGTAGAGAGCAAATAGTTTGCCAACGTTACACAAAGTGTGCAGGATTAGAAAGCAAACCATACTTTTACAGAGGTATCATAGGCTCAGAGCCCGAAGCAATCATTCAGTTACATATTTTGAAAGATCAGATTAAGCTTACACAGATATTATGATATCTGGCTTCAGAAAACAGACCTTCATGTTACACTGATCTTCAGGCTGTGGTTTTAGACAACAGAACCACCAATCAGCTTACACAACAGATTTGTCTGGTTCTGCAAAGCAAATTTATATTTCTATGGTGTCAAGTACGGACGTAAACAACAGAACTATTTATATTTGGATGCACGGATGTTTTCGGGTCAACTCAAATATCATAACTATACCCCACATGCAATAGATTTTATAGGTTCATGATTCATTTAGCAAAGATAATGCAAGCTCCGGTATCACACAGCAATCATAGTTGTATAGTTTTTACAGGCATAGGAGTTGAAGCTATCCCTAAGGTTAGCAAAACCAGCATTTTGAGCTGCGCGATGTCTATAATTAGAGAAAATGAAATTCCGACCGTTATTATGATCATTTCATAAACTCAGACTAAATGCACATCATCAGACGCTGAGATTAACCTTTTAACATATTCTTCTATTGCATAGTTTCCCATCTGCTTACATCTATGATGGACCATGAGACCTAGCCCTGACCACATTCTTGGCATCTGTAGCTAGCAAGCAGGCAACTAGGCAACATGTAAACTAGTTAAATGAGTCTATGATCAGTTTGACAATAGATACTTCTTTGGAGACTCCTGGATAGTTCAACGTGCCTTCAGCTGTCCTAAAGAGAGAGCTTATAATAACATTTTGAATAATTTAATTTAATTTATAAAGGTTAAAGAGCACGTTCTCTAAAGCTATGCAAGAAGTTAAACAAATGTTATGATGTGCAAACTAGCTATGTTCTCTTTCAAGAGGGATCAAAAGAGTAAAGAGTGGAAACAGAAAAGAGAGAGATGGGACAAGAGACCAAGATTTAGGTCTCAAAGAATAGATGGGATCAACATTGTAACATAATGTACAGGTGCAATATAACAGAAAAGTAATTTATAGAGTGTTCATTTGGCAAGCGGGTCTCTTGGCATTGAGAAGGACGCAAACATGGCCTACTAACTACCTAAGGAACTAACTGCTCATACTAACAGTTCCAGAGTGTGTGTAGCTGCACGCTTTAGAGGTGCTCAGAGGGCATTAAGCTTGTAGGGAGCTTTCTGCTGGTAACTCTATGAGGTTTTGGCAGTCCATAGCCTGTAAAGGGGTTAACGGGAAGAGGAGGTCTCCCTTTGTGATGGAGAAGTGGGGCCCACTTCAGTTGACCTTAAGGGCTGCATAGTATGGAATGGTGTTAGGTGAAAGCATTTGGATTTCCCAGGACCCCTCCAGACACAAGGCCATCCTCATCAACCAGTAGCAAAAAAGATGGAGAGAAATCACCAGAACTCCGAACCAATGATTCATGTGTATGCAAGCAGTAGGAAGTGGATTGCAGGTCACTAGTATTACAGTTACCAACCCAGGTAGGCAGGTTTATAGAACACAGGTATGATCCTGCTTCACTTCTGTGGTGTTGGACTAGCTCACAGTATTATCCTACAGTCTTTACAAACATGTTATGCTTTCTAGAGTTTAATTTTGGATAGTCATGGAGACCTGAGGAGGGAATTACTTAACATCTGCTCGCAAATGTCTCAGTGCCACCTCCCTATATATTACACATTCTGCCCCAGAACAGGTGTAGGAAGCTTCTGAGTTTACACCACCAAGGAAGAGGTAACTCGGCATGTGGTGATAACAGGATTTAGTGATATTAACACTTTTATGTAAAGTGAGATACAAGAATCAGAATGTGAGATGTGGAATCCCTATGAGCCTCCCATAGTCTGAGAATATCTGTATCTGCTATGACAGAAGCAAAGTATGTTTAAAGAAACCTTCAGAATATGGCACTCAGCCTACCTTGCATATTTTGTCATGGCACCAGACTGAAACTTGTATCAGTGTGTCCTGGGCCCTAATAACAATATAGCTGGGAGAAAAAGTGGAAAAGGATCTGGGAGCAGTGGCTGAACCCAAAGTGTTGGGCACCCTCTGCAGAATGTGGTGAGGGACACCTGAGGCTCCCCCAACTCAAGTGATATTTATAGGTTATATGCTGAATAGAGAGCCCTTTAGAGTGGGGGCACCCAGTGCTGCCCGGACTCTAGGTGTCTATTTGGGAGCTGCAGCATCAAAATGTTAAAAACAATATAATCAAGAAAGAGTGAGTAAGATGGAATGGTACAGAAAGAAAACAAGAAATCACCAAGGACATCATGTTATGCAACCAGATAGCAAAGAGAAAAGGTTAAGAGGAATGTCCAGGTCATGAATCAAATGTGTCAAAAGAGAAATAAGAACATATCAACAGAAGACACGGACCACAAATGAATAGCATTATCCTCCATATCAAAAGCAGCTGAAACGTAGTGGAGGTAAAGAGTGATACAAGTTTGGAGTGAAGGACAGATGAGAGAATTACTGCAAGACAGAAGAGCAAATTATGTGAAGTAGGCTGATCGCATACCATACTTCACAGGACATATAAGAAAACGGATCCAAATTCAAGTCAACTCACTCCCTGTGTATACTGTATTGAGCACAAGTAAACACTCACTGCATGTGTGAAGAAGTGAATCCCTGGAGGAGCAGGTGTGTGGATGGCTCTCATACCTGACTCGCATTTCCTCTAGCTGTTGGGTCAGTTCTTCTAATTGTTTCTTCTTGATTTCATTTTGTTTCAGTTCTTGCTGGTACTTCTGAATAGCTCGTCTTCTCTTAGCGTGGTTGTCCTTCACGAAACCATCAAACTTCTCAACTTTATCATTGTTCTGACAAGAAGAAGAAATTGTGCATTCTAATCAGGTGAGGAAGGTGGCAAATATGCAACACCCTCCACATGGTTTAAGCCCTGACACTCCATCGTTTGACCTTCAATCAAGGTCGGGTCCCTGCCGAAGAGTGAAAGGGTGAAAGGAACTTGGCTAGTCTCATTCATCAGAATACATTTACATTACTTGATCCATACCTTTTTACTTCTGTATGAGAATGTGAAGCTAAGCACTGCAAGAGGAATGCCATGATTGTTTTGTATTCAATACTTGGTTGCATGTGAAGTGTTGTGCTTTGTTATTTAATGAATGCTTTCACAATGTATGTATCTGAATTGGCCACGGATAGTTGCCTGTACTTGGTAAAAATGAGTGACACAGAAAAACCTCTGTAAACTCTTGGCTCGACTTTCTTAGGTGTCTGAATTGAATTGTTTGTTATAAGTAACAAGAGAAATGTGAAACACACACAAAGTATAGATTAGTGCACCCCAACATTAACATGTTATGACCAAAGAGTCGCAAAGAGATTCTCTGGCACGAACTGATATAACTGTGCCCTTTAAATTATTTGACTATACGGGGGTATCTTATTCAGTATCAAACATAAAAAGGTTTTTATGCCTCAATATGTAAACTATTCTTTCAGCCCCAAACCATCATTTGTTTCTGCCATATTTCCGTCACCCACAGTTTGTTTCAAATATCAGACAAAGAATCTTTATAATGTGGACCTCATAATGGTGCTATGTCGCTAATAAAATTGCTCAACCTCTATGCCATCATTCTAAATAATAATAATACTGTTTCGTGAAAATTACGTTTATTTGTATTTTTCTTTGCAAATTGTTGTGTACTTGAATTATTATGACATAAAAATGTTGGTCCCTCAGTTCGTGCTTTTGTATTTTGCTGCTGGATCGGGAGTCGGGGAACTCTTCATTTAGAAGTTTGCTCCTGACACATCCTTGGGAACGGACAGGTGAAACATACCAGAAGTACCTATGTCGAAAGGTACAGACGGTGACTTCTCTCAAACAAACATTGCGTCCCACCAGCATAGCCCCATTCCTCGTGATTTTATTAGAATCTAAGATTGACAGCAGTTCCTGGTATAACTATATATTCCTCGTACCTGAAAGTGGGGCTTAATGCACTAAAAAGCCATGTCATCCAAACCGTTCTTTTCTTTTGCCTGTACTGTGGTGCTTATATCATAGCAGTCATGGTAGTTGCACACATCGGAGAACAAAAGTACCAACAGGTGCAAACAGAATACTTTAATGTGAACTTATATGAAGCATTAAGCTTACACCCCTGCCTGAACAGGATGCTTCACAGAGTGCAATGCAGCATCAACTAGATGGCATTTCTAAACAACCATATTTTAGAGCCTGTCATAAATGAGCAGATTATGGTGACTGGACGTGAAAGGAGGTTACAGTGGAAAGAAAGTGCAACAGCCTGCAAATAAGCCGTCCTATTTAAGCAATCTTCAGCGTCATCTTACTTTTCCCCAATAGGTGATACACAACACAGAAGATCACATGTAACTGAAAAGCACAGAAGCCCAGTGTGAACATGGAATGGTACAAATCCAATCTCATTCATCTCTTAAACAACTCTTAGGAGGACCATTCTATTTCAGAAGACGTCTTCCGTGCTGTAAAACAAATACAATTACCAGCAAATCACCACTCCAAAAAAATGTAACACCCAGTGCCTTCTCTTGATGTATTGTGCGAACATGTGAGCACATGAAAATATTTGAACATTGCAGGTCAAAATCTAATTAAATCTATTCAGCACCCCGATCGTCACACATTCCTAGTCTTGGCCAAGAAGTCCCCAGCGGTGAATTATAAGTGCAATTCTTTGCAAAGCCATACTCGATCCATGCCTTTCCATGCCTTTCTCATGTCCACTGAAATACATCACCTGACATCATGAACTTTATTAACCAGGTCTTCCAAGGTGCTCAAAATAGTGAGCAGACCCAGATAAGGGTGAGGATAATGACCTGGAAGGACCACTTGGCATATGCCCTGCATTCTACACCCTAGGCAAAGAGACATCACGTGGTACTACATGCATACCTGCAACCTATCAACGCCCTCAAATGCAAACACAAACACTCCAGTCAAGTTCAGCACAGGTGTATGTAACATCCTCCCCAGCCTGGGTACCCACCAATGACTATGCCACACCCAGAGCTGTAAATCACATGTCTTTATTCCTCCGCATGCACCTTTGAACTGCAACATTCTAAACCAAGCTTTCATTAAATTCTATTCTAGTGATTACATCACACTGATAGAGTCATTTTGGAGCCAGAAAGGTTCTGTCCTAAAACATGCAGAACACTACATCTCCCCCTTTGTTAAATAAAATATATATTTTTTTTTAAATCAGTAGACATACAAAATGTATTGAAACATGTACAACTATATCTCTGCGGAGATGTGGGGCTGCAGCTCGAGTCATCTTTCGGGTCAAGGAAAGCAGTGTCCGTGGGAGCAGCAGCATCTGGAGCAGCTCCACTGTGCAGGGAGTACCGCCTGCAGGCAGACACCGCAGTGAGTGCAGATGACATATCCTCTGGCGAGGACCAGAGCCTCACAGTCAGTGCACCTAATGAGGTACAGGTGCAAGGTGAATGGGGGTCAGTAAGAGAAGGAAGATTACTTGGGGGCCTGTAAAGGGTGGAGAGGACAGGCTCAGGAAATCGAGGAAGCCTCCTTTCAGGTCCAGTGCTTGGCCCCCATGTATACGGCTCTGAAAACCACATAGATATTCTCTCAGGTCCTTGAAGGAGAAAGGAGTAGCAACTTTGGTTTTATATAGGTCTGATAGCAATACAGAAACATAATCCCTGGGAAAGGAGCCCTCTTTGTGTAAATGTGCCAAACAGGGGTGCAAGAAGATTTTAGAGCCATGTTTAAGGCGCAGATTAGGTTTCCTATCTCTGTAATCTCCGTCTTCAAGACAATAGAGAAAACGGACAAGGGTGCCCTGGTAAAATCACAGGAAGGGGTCAGGAGGGGCAGACTGTGACAATTTCAATGAAGGTCTCTGGACTTGATGCTGGAGGAAGGGTGGGGGCATAGCATGACAGGGGACCTTTAACCCCACAGAAGAGGCATTGATGTTTCACACAGGCTCTGCCGCCCCAATCCAAACTGGCTTAGGCATACACATTCCTCTGACAAACAAGTTCCAGGTCCTAACAGATTCCACTGTAGTTAGAATAGAGGAAGATGGCACTCCAGAAACTGGGAAGAAATCCACGCAACCTTCACAGAATTTGAGGTACTCCAACTTGTCTACTGCAGAAAAGGTATCAGTTGGCTGTTCTTCAGGAGCTAGTGAGGGCACACATGGGTGCTGTCAGCAGACTGAGGGATCGTCATTGTCAGAACTACTACTTTCTTTGAATGAAGATATGATGCAGAAATTTGAGACCTCGGACCAGAACCAAAAGACGATACGTGGGGTCCGTCAGGAACTGGATGATAAGCTGGATGCCTTGGCTCACCAGACTGATCTCCTTGAAGAGGGAATAGCCCAGATAAAAGAACATTTTACAAAGAACACAAGGGAAATTGAAATCTTATAGCACTAAAACAAGCATTTGAGGGAGGATGTAGAAATGCTAGAAATTCACTCTAGAAGGAATAACTTACGCCTGTTGAATATCCCTGAGGAGGCAGAGGGAGCAGACATCAGGGCATTTGTGGTTAATCAATTGAAGAAGGGCTTCCTCAAAGACAGGCCAGATGTTCACTTAGAATCAGACATTCAAAGGGTGCGCCAGGATCTTTTTAGGTGGAACTCTATCGGTAAATCCCCAAGGAAGATGCAGGTTAATTTCCAACCTTATACCTTAAAAGAATTAGGGGGTCATTCTGACCCCGGTGGGCGGCGGGAGCCGCCCGCCTGGAGGGAACCGGCAGAATACCGCTGCGCGGTCAAAAGACCGCCGCGGGTATTCTGGGTTTCCAACTGGGCTGGCGGGCGACCGCCAAAAGGCCGCCCGCCAGCCCAGTGGGAAACACCCCTCCATGAGGATGCCGGCTCCGAATGGAGCCGGCGGAGTGGAGGATGTGCGACGGGTGCAGTAGCACCCATCGCGAATTTCAGTGTCTGCTGAGCAGACACTGAAATTCAAAGTGGGGCCCTCTTACGGGGGCCCCTGCAGTGCCCATGCCATTGGCATGGGCACTGCAGGGGCCCCCAGGGGCCCCACGACACCCCTCACCGCCATCCTGTTCCTGGCGGGCGGAACCGCCAGGAACAGGATGGCAGTGAGGGGGTCGGAATCCCCATGGCGGCGCAGCAAGCTGCGCCGCCATGGCGGATTCCCATGGGCAGCGGAAAGTCGGCGGTACACCGCCAACTTTCCGCTTCTGGCCGCGGCTGTACCGCCGCGGTCAGAATGCCCGGCGGAGCACCGCCAGCCTGTTGGCGGTGCTACCGCCGACCCCGGCCCCGGCCTTCTCAGCTGTCTTGAAAATAAAATCACTATCCTTTAATTTATACACATACTTGATCAGATCACACATAGGAAGACTTGCAGCGCAACTGCAGTGGGAACGTGAGGGGAAGATGAAGGAATTATGAAATCCAGTTTAAGTTCCCAGCAGGTTTAAAAGTGATGTGGAGGAACAAGATACACAATGTAAGGGAAGTCAGTGAAGCAGAAGATGATTTACTAAAGAAAGCTAAATCTTCTGCAAGCTCCTAGAAGTAGAGGGCGATGTTTCAATAATCTAATGATTTACTAATTTTGAAAAGGTGCCCATCCCTTGCATTGATCTTTATTTTCTTCCCTAGGCATAGTGGGGGTGTAAGGTAGGGGATAAAAGGTTAGGCTTAGCACAATAAAATGTGCTTGTATAGTGATCATGAAGTGGAAGGGATTAGAGATAGAATAGGGAAAGAGTAATTGGCACGTTGGGTTTTTCTCTACTGGAGGCCCTATAGACATGATGACAACGCCAGATGTATTTGGAAGGGTTCTGCAGGAGGGTGCTCAATGCTGGGGAGCACGTGGTACAAAAACAGAAAAAGAACTGTCCTCAGTAGGCTAAAAAACAAAATTCCCAGCAAAACCCTACACGAGGAGATGAGTATGCTGAGGAAAATTTATAAGCAACATAGGTACAGGGGTCAGAGGTAGGGATAATGAGCTGGAACGTAATGGCTTAAGAGGCAGGAAAACACTATGATTGGGTCAGGAGAAGTTAAAGGATGCTACGGCCAAAATCATTATACTGCAAGAAACCCACCTAAGTAAATCAGAGTGTCTGCAAGCTTTCTTAAGATGTTTATGGGTGCAGGAGGTAGTGGCCTCCAATCAATCTTGCAATACTAAGGGGGTTGCTATACTTGTTAAGAAGAACTGTGTAATTAAAGTTGTTTATCATAAGACAGATGGTTCAGGTAGATGGGTCCTAGCTACCTTAGAAAAGAAAGGGTATGAGTGGTCATGTGTGGGGAATTGTGGACCCAACTGTGACGAATCTAGCTATTTGATTGTCCTAGAACACCAGCTGGTACAATTCACCTCCCCGTATACGGTAGATGGCGACTTCAATGTAGCTCGTGATAATAAATTGGACAGAACATTTAAGGTTAAATATACGAACATGCAAAAAGTGAAGGTTAGGTTAAGAGATCTGATGCGGGGCTTGGGTTTGATGGCTATAAGATGGGAATAGGGTGGCAAGCAAAGAGGGCACATTTTCTTTAGCAAAACATATGGGCACAACTTCCGCATAGACCGTTTTCTTCTGAATAAGTCCCTGGCTCAATATGTTAAGTCAGTAACAATGTCCCGGCCACGATGTCTGAGGATGATGAAGTGCATTTAAAAATAGAGCTACTAGAGACACAGCCTAGTGGGTGGTGTACATTGGTTAGAACACTACTGCAAGATGGTGAAATAATAGCTTATCTCAAGAGTCCAGGACCTTCTTTCAGAATAATAGTGGGACTGCTAGTGAGCATATAGTATGGGAAGCCTATAAAGCATTTTTGAGGGGGTGTATAATTAAGGCAGCTGGGGGAGATGATGGACAGATGTGGCCTGAAGGAAAGGGAAATCCAGGTCTCAGCTCAGCTGTTGGCAGAACATGTTGCAAATCTCAAGGATGAACTAAAGAATCTACAAGGCAAGTTTAAGACCACCCTTCAGCAAAAGGGTATGAGATGGATGAAATACGAACAGAATGCAGCATTTCAAGTATGGGGGAAGAGAGGAGCATTTTTGGCATGGAAATCAAAGACAGAGCTGGTCAGGAATCGTATAGGTACTTTGGTGGGAGCAGCAACAGAAAAAGTATAGAAGGCAAAGCAAGATGTTAGAGCAGAATTGTCAAGAACTTTGAGTGCAGTTTACCCTGAAGATCTAGATCCAGACCACAGGATATCAAGGACTGACTGTCAAATAAGGAGTTACCTAGTCTGTCCCAGGAGCGTACAGACTATTTGCAAGCTGAGATTAATGAGGTGGAAATTAGACGCTAACTGGCTAGTATGGAAAATGGCAAGGCAACAGTTTCGGTGGGTTCCCCACAGAATTATATCAATGCCAGGTCGAGAGCCTGGTCCCACTCTGGAAATCCTTAATTAATCAGACGTATTTAGACAATAAAGAGATCCCTTCTTCTTGGTATGAGGCAACAGTGTTTCTGATACTGAAACCAGGTAAAGACCAGAAAAAACAAGGGCACCCAATATTAGCCACTTGAGGCTGTAGTATACTGCTATGCACCCTTAACTTGGCCAGGAAAAATTGAGTACCAGTTTGGTGACCCTACATTAAAAAAAAAGTTTCCCTGAAGGTCCTTCAGCCAGAATTTTGAATCTGGGTCTCTGTAGGGAAAATTATTGGAATACATTAATACTCAGACTTGGCTCCCATCTGGGACTCCCCTGGAACTGCGGAATGGCTAAAGGACAGACTTACTCAAACATTACAGAGGATGAACTTTAAAAATTGGGGGATTTTAGAGTTGGGGAAGCCCTGATCACTTGGCAAGATTTACTGATGTGGGCAGGTGGGGAAGTGGGGAAGTTGAAATACTTTCAGCTATGTTCATGTTGGACTGCGCAGAGACTGACAAAGAGGAGTGAGTGGGAACAAAAAGCTCTTTCTAGAGGAGTTCAGAACCATCAATAAATAAGTGTCTCTGTAGTATTGGGATATGGCAGCTGCAGAGGACTCGAAAGGCATGGAGTCTTATCAGATCTCGAAGAAAGACTTGTCAGAGCACAGGCACCAGGATTTATAAAAAGTATCTTCTTTTTAAGACAGTGAAACCAGCTCAGTTAAAGTGCAACTGTCTCTTTACACTTCATAGGCCCTACTGGGCCCCCCTAAAGATGGCCATGTTTGCACAAGGAATATTAAGGTATAAGAGATGCAGTGCAGCAGATGCAGATGACAAGCACATTTGTAGAAGGCCAAGTTCTAGCAGCTTTTGGAGCGAGTTCAGTGGGGTAATGAGTGAAATCTTGGATGCCGAAAACAAGGTAAGCCACACCCTGAAATTATTTGGTATTGACACAGGTATAAGTGTCTTGAATAAGTGGCAGAAGGGCCTATTATTTATTTCATTGCTGATAGATATAAAGGATAGAAATCTGTAGAAACTGGTTATCGCAGGATCTTCCATCCAAGCAGACTGGGTGATGGCAGCTAGCCTTTACTGTCAAAGGGATGTAGCCTGCAACAGAGGCCAAGAAAAGGTGGCTACCACTTGTAACCTGGTGTAATAATGCCATCACGGTCCAATGATTATCCTATTGCTCTACTGAGAGGAGTATAGGTATTGATAGAACATCACTCAGCAATGGTATAGCCAGGTAAGAAGTGGTAATGGCATCAAGCTTTCGCTCTTCAATAAGAGAGTGAACCTCCGGGCTGTGGAATGAGGGCCAAAATAAAAGGAAAAAAAACCTGCTGAGTGCTCTTTGAGTTATGAGTCATATTCACTAACTTGAACTTAACACGCCTCCCCCAAGGGAGCCTTGGACTGCCTAACCATAGCTACCACTGAGAATCAAGTTCAGAAGGGGTACTTGGCCCAGTTGCTCAGGATCCATAGTGGGGCGGCCCCAAGGACATCAGGAGCAAAAGGCCTCAAACAGCACGGTTGGGCCCAGTAATGTCTGAGTGCCCTGTGTCCCTCTGAAAGGGACTCTGACTGTCAGGGTTTAGCATCATCATTTGAAGTTGGGGGGGGAAGATACTTTTTTGGGGGGTTGGTCCTTAAAAAATGCATTGTACACCCACAAACACATTAGCCTGTGAGTAAAAGGAACAGGCCAAGAACACCACCATACTAAACAAGGGGGCATAGTTACACAGTTTTCCATAGGTAAAAATAAAAAATAAAATAAAAATAAAATATAAAAACGGAAAAGTTACATGTGCAACTGCAACTCTCACTTATACGTTTGTCTCACATAATGGTGACTAACATGGTGTTTTGCTGCACATTCACCCCCAAAGAGGTCTCTATGCAGTATTGACAAACAGCAGATGTCTATTGTTGCTCAACTCAATGGCATTCATTGTATCAATGTAAGACAGACAACAGGATGAGTAGACCAACCAGGATTAGAACCAAACACAGATCCTAGTGGATGCATTAGTGTGGTGAACCACCGGACACGGTTAAGAAGAAAGGCATTCTGGCTTGTTACCATTGTCTCTGGTCATGGGTTTTAATGCTAGTTTTGGGCCCATGCACTTCAGGAAGTGGAGGGATGTGCAACACCACTGTACAAAGCCCACATGAAGAACATTAATCAAGAATTTCGGGCACCTCACTCAGCTGTTCTGGGGCTTCATGGACTGGCACCTGCCTATTTTAAAGCATAATGCAAAAACATCTCATCAGATCAGCAGCATTGTTTCCAGCATTGGTGCAGTCTGAAAATATCCCTACCTTGTTTATTATTACATGAGCCTCGAACCTGATCACCACAGTGTTTATTGAGGTTACAACAGACTATCCCGAGGCTTGAAAATCTCAACAGAGTTTCTCTGAGCTGCATTTCCTACCAGTTGATAGGTTTTTGACAAAGCTGCGGCAACTGCCTATAGAGACTATTCTCAGAGAGGCAATGAATGGGGCCAAACATCTAGGGGCCGAAAGACTGCAAGAATGAGATTGTATGATAGGTCATTTACTCTTCATTCTAGATTGAAGCTCTGGAATTCTCCCAGTGTCCTTTGCAGAAAATGTAAATGTATTTGCCCATTATAGTGATCTATGCAACAATATATTGGCCAAATGCTCTGCTGATAATCTGAATTGGACCTTCTCTGTGTCCTTATCCTGCCCAGAATGCTGCTGTTCTCTCCTTTGTTCCCTTTATCCCGCTTAGTCCCACCCATAATTGTGTGGTTACATTTTTAAGGTGTAATTTTAAGCATGAATAAAATCATTTAAAAAGCATGCTCACATTTTGTGAATTGCAGTTACTTGCCCACTTAAGTGATGCTAAGATGCCCTATAGATACATCTATTAGTGCTAATTCAGCCTTGTTCACAAAAGGTTAATTTGCATTAATAAATGGCCTTAGTTCATTGTACAATTACACCAGATTAATATAATGTTCTTGTAAAATTCTAGCAGCCCAGCACAGAGTGAGAATACCATGCAGTAATACTGCTCCCAGTACTACCATGCCATGTCGGATGTATGTCGGAACAACGCCTGCCGGAACAATGAATGCCTGAACAACGAGGTCGGAACAACGACCTTGTTGTTACCACTAATGCCTTTACCACAAATGCCTTAACAACGATTTTTTGTTGTAAAGGCATGCCTGGTAAAGCATTAGTGATAGGCATCCATTGTTCCTGCATGCGTCCCCCCGGACCCCCACCCCCACACCTAAAAATTACCGAAACCCCCCCCCAACAACACCAACCCCCCACCCTGCCCCTAAACCTAAACCCCCCAACCCCCCACCCCACCCAAAAAATTACCCGACCCCCAACCCACCCCTAAAACCTAAAACCCCAACCCCCCACCCCCGCCCCTAAAACTGACCCCCACCCTACCCCCAAAACCTAAAACAACCCCAACCCCCACCCCATGCCTGAAACCTAAAGTACCACAACCCCCACCCCTAAAACTACTCAGAGCCCCCCACCCTGCCCCTAAACCTAAACCCCCCTAACCCCCAACCCGCCCCTAAAATTACCCCACCCCAACCCACCCCTAAAACCACAACCCCCCCCACCCCCGCCACCCTAACCCCAAAAACTAAAACAACCCCAACCCCCACCCCATCCCTGAAACCTAAAGTACCCACATCCCTAAAACTACTCCAAGCCCCCCACCCTGCCCCTAAGCTCCCCCACCCCACCCCTAAAATGACCCGACCCCCCAACCCACCCCTAAAACCTAAAACCCCAACCCCCCACCCCGCCCCTAAACCAGAAAATACCCCGACCCCCCACCCCAGGCCCTAAACCTAAATCCCCGACCCCACACCCCCGCCCCTAAACCGGAAAATACCCCGCCCCCAAACCTAAAACCCGACCCCCCACCCCGCCCCTAAAACAGAAAATACCCCCGGCCCTAAACCTGAAACCCCCACCGCCGCCCCTAAAACAGAAAATACCCCAACCCCCCCACCCCCGGCCCTAAACCTAAAACCCCAACCCCCCCAGCCCCCACCCCCCACCCCTAAAACAGAAAATACCCCTGACCCCCCACCCCCGGCCTTAAAACAGAAAATACCCCGACCCCCCACCCCCGCCCCAACCCCAAAACAGAAAATACCAGATCCCCCACCCCGCCCCAAAAACTAAAACCACTACCCCCCCACCCCCGCCCCACTTACCTGAGTCGTCGCCTCGTCGTCTCCTCAGCCGACTCCCTTGTTTGTGCCTTAACCACGCATGGGCGTTGTTCAGCACATGCATGGTTAAGGCACAAAACAACAATGTTGTGGTTAACGAAAGCGTTAACCAGGACTTCGTTGTTCGGGAGTCGGCCTTAAGGCCGTTTCCCTGCCACGTCAGCAGGGCCACTTATGATCGGCCTCCTAACAGAATTTACTACATGAAAGTTATAAAAATCATGAATAACACCTGTTATTGACAGAAATATGGCAAACGGTATTAACAACATAGATTTATAACTGCCAACCAGATGTTTTGTTCAGTGTACCAGACCCTGAGAATCAGAAACGTGCAGAAGGAGTTGCCAACCAGGACTAAATAAGTTTCAACTTTTCCCATTCGTATGTTCTCATGTCTGTGCAGAAAAACAAAGGGTCCACTTTAATGCATAAGATGGTATTGTTAAAAATTGGATTTCTGGCTGGCAGAGATATGCAAGCTGTCCAAGTAGTAAGCACAATCCTAATCAACAAGTCTTTGGAGTCTTTTGGTTCTGGTTTGGAGAGATGCAGGTCAGTCCTTCTCAATCCCTAGCAAGGCTGGCAGCAAGCAGCAGGTCAGCAGAGCAGGAGTCCAGAAGAGTAGCAGTTCAGCAAAGTGTCAGTCCTTGTAGTAGCACAATAGTTCTTCTACCTGGCAGAGTATCCACATATCCAGACGTGTACTGAAGTGGTAGGGTCAACAGTCAAGTCCTTATACCCAGTGGTGCCTTTGAACTAGGGGATACTTCAAAGAGACATCTTTGAAGGGCAAAGAGTCCCTGACCTTTCTGTCCTGGCTCCAGACTCACAACAGGGGGTATGCAGCCCTTTATGTGGGGACAGGACACAGCCTATACAGGTGTGTCAGCTCCTCCTTCCCATCCTGGCCACGATGACCCATCAGGCTGTGGATGGTGCATCAGTCACACCTAAGTTCTCTTTGTGTGTGACTCTCTAGCGGGAATGCACAAAGCCTAGCTATGACCCACCTCAGACATAATTCAGATACAGGTAGTAGTAGCAAAAGACATGTACGAAAGTTTGTTTTAGTGGTTTCCAAATAGTGAATTTGTAGAAATCACTATTAGGAAATCTCAAAATGTAATGCACATAGTAGTGTATTCCTCTAATAGCTATTTATACAGATTCACAATCACAATTAGGAAATTGGAACTTGGGAAATCACTAAATTGCTATTTCTTAAAAGGGATTTGCAAATTAGGAAAAGTAATTTTACTTTAGGTTTGGGTTGCAAATGCAGCCACTCCTTCTCCCCTTTCACCCACCCAACACTCTCTAATGCCAGAGTAGCACTGAATGTTCCCTTCTGCCAGCAAACCACCTCTGCTTTTCTTTCAACTGTCACTGCCTCACCCCCACTTCGATCAAAGTGGATTTGTCCTCAAAATAGGGACACATACTCTGTTATTGTATGTGGTAATGTTGGGCCCACATGTTAATCCCTATTCTGGGGAAAATATTCGGAATAAAAGGATTTATGTGCAAGGATACTGGCAAGGAAATGTTATTACAGGTGACATGGTATCCCTGCACATATATCCACCCACCTCATAACTGGGGTCTAAGTGGCACAGCATTTTGCCTAACACAGCTCTATTTCTACTCAGTGGGAAGGAGCACTGCCTATATTGCCCATCAGTTAACATTAGGTAGTGTGATGAAGGTCTTCTCCATAGCCCAGGTTTGACTACTGTTATAATGCATGGCATTATGGATACGGTGGTTATGCAAGTGTAACATTGAAAAGAGGTGATCGGATTTAGCAGCTTAAGTTTTTTGATGTGGTAAATCATAGTACCCTATAATATGGGTAAAGCATTTCCAGGATCATGCAGTGGCTGACAAACTGTGTCACTATGATGTGGAGAAGCCCGGTGAAGCACGGTGCGTGCATTGTCTTACCAAGCATTATGGTAGGATTCACACTGGAGCCATTGCCAGACACTCCAATTCCAAGTTGTAGTTGCTGTGAGTTACCTACTGTGGCACCACCTAATCCACTTTCTCTCAGTTGTTAATCCTCGTTAGTGTCTGTGATCCATTCCAAGCATGCATACAGTAGCTTGTTGATGAATAACTTGCACTTGACCAAGCCACAATGCATGACTAGTCCAAGGGCCTGATTTAATTGTTGGTGGACGGAGTAATATTTGTTGGCCTGGAGGAGGGCTTAAGGTCCACCAGGTCGAGACTATTCAACCCTCGAAATTTGGAAATGACACCAAGGCAGAAGTCCTTTCTAAAACACTGTCAGGAACCACTGTTGAGTGGTTTCTGTCAATACTCTTTACAGTTTGGTGCAAGGCTCCATCATCATGATGGAACCCTGCACCAAACTGTTTTTTTTATTATTGTCAAACAGAAAATCCGGAATCTGGATTTTCTGTTTGAAAATAAACAATAAAATGCTCTCATCACCATGGGAGTCCTCTCCCATGGCGAGGGGAGAATTTAGCAGTTTTCACTGCCACTTCCTGCCAGGGTTTTGCTGGTGGTGAGGGGCAGTGAAAACAGACCTCCAACTCCACCCATCCAAGTTTGGTGGTCTCAGGTCTGTAAAGTTGTGCTCCAGCAGTTTTGTGGAGGCAGCGGAACCTGTACTTCAGTATGCCAAAAGTCCCTTCGATGATGGACCATGTTGTCTTATGTGCCCCGTTGTTCTGCCTTTCACTTCTGGTTCTTGGAATGAAATACAACATCACACACTAACTATACAATGTGAGAATGGGTGCTTTTCATATTTCGATATATGAACTTATGTGCACAAGACTAGCCTTGGGGATGTAGCCAGCCAAGACGGCAGATTAGACTCTTCTGACTGGAGCTCCCACTTACAATGGAACTCTCCTGCCGAAATCCTACTGAATCCATCACCGTTCCTCCCCCTGGTGTGCTTCTATTCCTGCCCACATTGTTTGGAGACTGGGGGGGCCTGCAGCCCCCGTAAACCATTTCTGGTGCCAGAGGGGTATGGCCGCAGGCCGGGCCACCGGGCCTCTCTGTATCTCAACCTAGGAGAGATGATGGCCCCCGATTGTGGAGAAGGAGCCTGATGGTAAGTTTGGAGCAGCTCTAATCCCATCTACTATGCCCCCGCTGTGCGTCGGTCTCTGTTGGGACGGGGGATGTCTGGCAGTGTAGGAGGGTGGTTTCAAGCCCTCTGGAGACAAAGTGGAGCTGCCCGTAAGTGAGGGCGGCATATGACTGCCTTGGAATTTGGTCCGCGCTTGCACCAGCATTCTGCCTGGAGCTTCGGGGTGGACTGGCGAGGCAGCCCTGATGGTGTCAGGTCCCTGACCATGACCATGACACAGCTCTTCTATCCTGAGTCCACCCCCATCGCTAGTGAGTCCCCGCTGGGACTGGGAATCACCTAATGAAGTGTCAGGAGGCAATGGTGATCCCTCCGATGAAGGTGTGATACAGCCGGAAGAAGGAGGCAGCGCAGTGCCGAGATCCTGTGTCATGCTTGAGACCACTGGCAAGAGAACCGAGGCAGCCTTGCAGTTGTTGAGATGTGGAGGCAGGCCCATCTCCCTGAAGCGAGTTGACGTGCTGCACCGGGAACAGCTTCTGGGGAGCTGCTGCAAAGATGTACAGCATAGGAGAGGTCCATGGCACGGCTTACTGGTTGCCCCAGATTAGACTGGCCATGGGGCTGGGGTTCCATTGGTGAAGCCTTTATACTGCAAGAAGGCTCCTAACACAAGAGACTGCTGGTGCTCTGAAGACTCTGGTCGAGGGACCTGTGATTCAGATGCATCGTAAGCAAAGAATGTTTGGTGGAGCAGCGGCCGGTGTGGTGACATCGGTCCTTGTGTGTCTGAAGGGGCCCCTGGAGCCATGGGAGGAACGGTGGAGTGGAGGGGATGCTGGTCTCACCTGCAACTTATGGTTGGAGCTGATGCAGGCCTTGTGAGAATGCCTCCAATGATGCATGACTATATCCGGGGGGGAGCTGATGGCCCCCAATTGCTCCTGATGAGAGTCTGAGCTCTTTGAGTGTGAGGGCCCCGGGGATCGAACCAAACATGACCGTTCTTTGCACCCTCAAGCCTGCTGAGCACCCCATCACAGCGGTGAAAGAAAAAGGGCCCAAGCCCCCATAATCAAATAAAATTGTTGACTACACACACACATCACACCCCTGCGGCCAGATCAGAGATGGTGTGGTGAGAGGCCCGTAAGCTGGAACTGAGGAGGTGTCGGGCTAGGCCCCATCTCTTGCAGACTTACTTGCTGCAATCCAGAACTCCTGGAATGAGATGATTACTAAAATCGACTCTGTTGCAATTGATGTCAACTTAATCCAGACAGATCTACGAAAGGTAGAGGACAGCATGACCATCACTGAATAGCACATGGACACCTAACAGCAAGAGGTTCATTCCCCGCACACACCAGTCTCCAACCTCCAAAAACTGACGGCTCGACTGGATGAGCGCATAGAAGATTCCAAAGGGAGTACCTGGAGGAACAACCAAACTTTGCGGGATTCCCAGAGAGGGTGGAGGGGCAATCCACCAAACTGTTCCTGGAGGATTGGCTTACCAAGACCCTTCTTCTTAAAAAACTGTCCATATTCTTTACAATCGAGAGGGTCCACAAGATACTTGCTCCCCTGCATAAACCTGGAGCTCTACCGTGGGCTATATTTGCCTACCTCTTCAACTTTTGTGATCGTCACGCTATTCTCCAGTGTGTCTGTGTACAAGGTACTCCATTTTCGAAGGGTCTTCCATTTCTATATTCTCAGACTACACACAGAGTACAAGAACAACACAAAATCTTTATAAACGTTAAAAAACACATGAGAGAACTGAACATGAAATACCGACTAATTTTTCCTGCTAAATGTCATGTACAATATGATGGGATGGTGCTGTTCTTCTTTAGCACTATGGAGGCCAGTGATTGGCTGGACATGTTGGCTAGTACAGATAGTGACAGCACTGGTTTGAAGTGATCTCTTTGAACTGCTGGTCTGACTGTGAGTATTGGGCTTCCTAAAGGGGAACACCTATTGGAGTGACTTCTACACCCATAGGCACGGGCGATGGGGATTCAGATGCAACCTCACATGCCTGTTGAACAATGTTGGGGGGCTCTTCACACAAAGGGCCTGATTGAGGTGTTGGCAGTTACAGTTCTGCTGCCGGTTTTAAATCAGAAAACCCACCAGCCGTCTTGGCTGTCCACTCGCCCTATTTAGATGCTTGTGGGACCATAGGCAACCAACTTGTTTTACCGACTCGGGCACTGCAAATAGTTTGGGACCTCTGCAGAAATATACATGCCACAGGTATTCTTTTGAATACCTCTGACATGCATATGTCGGGAACACATTTATGTCAGTGTTTAATGGGGACACACTGGTACAAGACACATATCGCACACATACACAATTGTTATTGTGGTGTCAGTATTCATTGACAAATGAATGCTGGCATCACAATAATGATGGCATCACACTTGTCACCATGTCTATGTTTGCACATTGCAAGTCAATCTGTACCTGTGATACTGTGAGTCCAGTTGCGTATGTATGTGTGGGATTGGACTGGCTGGTTGAGGTGGAGTGAGCTGGAGTGGGTGATGTGGTTGTGACTGTATGTGTGCCACGTGAATGTGGGTCTGACATGTGTTATGTGTTTTGGGTTGTGTGTTGTGTTACTATGTGTAACATTCAGGTGTGTGTTGTTGTTATGTGGTGGTCATTGTGATGTGTACAATTGTGCTTTTGTGTGCGTATTGGGGTGGATGGGCAATGGATCATAGTGTATGTGTTGTGTGGGTGGACACATATGGCTAAGGTACAAATTGTGTGTGTAATTTACGTCTATGCGATAGCCACTGCCATTGTATAATGCCTAATGTCTCCCGCAATGGGCTCCCTCCAACACAAGACGGCTGCCAGTACACCGCCTCCATGACTGTAACATCTAAATACGGAGGGTGGAACACCGTCGACTTGCCAGTGTGTTTGAGTCTGCCACAGCAGCAGATTATTACCGCCAAGATCTAAATCAGGCCCAAAGTTCATGGAGGTGGTAGAAAGGGGGAGTGCTTTCATCCGTGCTCCTCCTCCTGAGACCTTATCTCTAGCAGAGCATAAAGTTTAACCATTGGTGATTTCATCTAGTTTTCAGCTTTAGGGAATGTGCCAGAACATGCTGGCTCCTGACTGGCCAGTTGCTGGGTGGGAGGTTCTAGTTCAGCTGCCTATGGGGATGGGGATGGGGATGGGGGCTTTGGGTAGGTGTTTGTTCCTAATGATTCAATGGTTTGGGGAATTGCATGTTGCTCTTGTGTACAGGGGTTCCAGCTCCTGCCATTGGTGTTCCTCCCTGAGCAGCAAACAGAAGATGTTGGCCTCCTAGCTGGACGGTTGGGGGGGTACCCTCTATGTAGCAATAATAGGCCACAAAACTAAGCTTCTGCCCTGGAATGTTCAGGATGTAGCCCAGTGGGAGAAATGTAGAAAGGTACTTGCCTATTTGAAACATTCTAATGTGTATATTGCATTTCTACAAGAAACACATGTGTTGGGCATTGCATTCCTTGTCTCCAGAAACTCTAGAGACAACTGTTCGCCACCTCATATTCCGGTTATGCCTGGGGGCAGGCCGGGAGGGGGGTTGCTGGTGATTATATGGGTGGCCCAAGTATCCCGTTTCTCCACAGAAGGCATGTCCCAGACCCAGAGGGTAAATTTGTCATTTTATATGGTACCCCTGATGGCCAAGAAATATGTCCTACTAAATGTCTACACACCAAATAACGACCGCCTTGACTTTTATGCTGGTGTCATTGCTACAGTCTCACCCTACCTTGTTGCATACACTATTTTGGCAGGAGACTGTAATTGTGTTCTCAGCGATACCTTGGACTGAGTCCCACCCAAAACTTCATACTAAATCTCGTCTGACCAGCACATTGTGCGACATGATGCGCAAAATGCGTCTTTTCGATATCTGGAGGGACAAGCATCCAAGAGACAGGGTGTTTTCCTGCTACACCTCTGCGAGGGGTCCCATAGCCAGTCGGACTGTTCTTTGATCTCAGGTGATAAGGCACAAATGGTGATAGGAATCTTGTACTTGGCCTTTCATCTATATGACCACACCCCTGTTCTTATGGGTTGCAGGAGGGAATGCGGACGTCCAGCAATACCCCTTTGGAGCCTGTGAACAGAGGCACTGACAGACCCCCCATTTGAAGCAATGGTTAGTGACGCATTGACACACTACTTTGCCGATAACTAGTCTGCACACAGAGGGCCATTAATGAGGTGTTTCACTTCCATTTACGTAATACCTATGCCAGGTAGGTGACATGACTAGCAGATCATGTTCAGGACAACGTAGGTGGAGTCTCACTCACGCGCATCGACCTGGATGACCGCATGAGGTTGAATGGTTCTATTACGCGCAAAGAGATTCTCTCTGCGATCCATAGGTTAAAAATGGCGAAAACAAAGGGAAACAATGGTCTTCTGGTGGATTTCTACAGTAAGTATGCCAGTGAAGTGACTGATAAGCTTCTGGAGGTCTAAGAGGAGGCTTTCTGGTTAGGTAGTCTCCAATCCTCAAAGCGTGAGGCCCTTATAGTGATGGTACAAAATCCGAGGTGGGACCCAACGGTGGCCTCGGCATACAGACGTAGCTCCCTCTTAAATACTGTATAGATACAAGCTCCTCAGAGGTATACCAGCGCTGCGTGTCATCACCTGGGTATTTGTCTGGCCCACACTAAACAATCATTTTTAGAGCTTAATACTGGCACGGTGGTGGAAGGACTGCATGCCTCCGTCTGGTTTTGGAGGGATCTCCCTCTGTCTCTTATGGGCAGAATCCCCATTGCCAAAATGATAATGCTTCCTAGATGTCTTTATGCACATCAGGGCACTTTCTACTCGATCTCTCAACACTATTTTAAGTCTCTTGATAGCCTCACCATGGATCTTCTATGGGCCAAAAAATGAAAGCATGTGGAGTTATCCACTTTGAAGTGATCCGGGAACCTTGGAGGTCTGGAGGGCCCCAGCTTGGAACTCTATTACATGGCAGCACACTTGCAAAACGCTGTTCATTGGCTCGACTCAGAGGAAATTTGGGAGAAAGACCTTTTGAGGGCCTTTCATGCAGAGAACATGTTGCCTTTGTTGCAGATGAGTGCATCTCAGGTTCCACCAACCACATCCTACCTTATGTGTCAGGTGGCCTGGTTGTGGGAGAGGGCTGTCAGGGGTGCTTTATCAGGCACCTTACACCCCAAACATGCGCCAGTGGACCCTGCAGCCATTCCGACAGATAGATAAGTCCATGTTGATGCAGAGCTGGAAAGATGACGTCTACAACACCCTTGGTGATCTATACCCAGGTGGGTGATTTGTCACAAGGGATGAGGCTGTAGAAACCTTTGCTTTGGGAGTTGGGTGTTTTTATAGTTTGTACCTGGTTCCCACTCACATTGATAGTAATTGCTTTTTTGTATTGATGGTAATTCATTTCCTAAATGTCCATTTTGCGACTACTTGCAATTCGGAAATACTTTGTACATATTGTTAGCGATTCGCTATTTGGAAATCCCTATTTTGGATTTCTTATTTAGCGATTTCCAAAATGCAATTTTTATTAGGATTAGATTGAAACTGCATTTTGCACCACCGCAAATGCCTTTCATACATGCCAAAATGGCATTTTGCATTTCCTAACAGCCTGAAACAGTGATTCACATTTTAGGAAATGCAAAATGCCTTTATACATATGCCCTTACGTGGCTAAATTAAGAAAATACCAACTTTCTAAAAGTGCCATTTTCAGACTAACAACTTAAAATTAGAATTCACTAGAATTTGTGATTTTAAATTGTGATTCCAGAGACCCCAAACTGGGGGGCTTACCTCTTCCCAAATGGAAATTACACTTAATAATGCAAAATGTTAATCCTAATATTATCATTTAGGAGAGACAGGGCTTGCAGTAGTGAAAAACGAATTGAAGAGTTTCTCACTACTAGGCCATGTAAACCTTAAAGGTACATGTCCTGCTTTTTATATACACTGCACCCTGCCCTTGAGCTGTCTAGGGCCTACCTTAGGGGTGACATATGCATTACAAAGGGGGGGGTTTGGACCTGGGTAGGGGGTTAACTTGCCAGATCGACTTGACGGTTTAAAACTTATCCTACAGGCTCTGCAATAGCAGGCCTGAGGCATGTTTAAAGGGCTACTTAAGTGGGTGGCACAATCAGTGTGGCATACCTACTGGTAGTATTTAATTTACAGGTCCTGGGCACAGGTAGTGCACTTAACTAGGGACCTACAAGTAAATTAAATATGCAAGTTGTAGAGAAACCAATGTTACTATGTTTTGAGTACAAAACACCTGGACTTTCGCATTGGTCAGAAGTGGTAAAGTGCCCAGAATCATAAAAAGGCTGGCACAAATGAAGTATTGTGATAAGCCAATGATACTGTGTTTCAAACAGAGAGCACAAGCACTTTAGCACTGGTTAGCAGTGGTAAAGTGCCCAGTGTCCTAAAGCCTGCAAAAATGAGGTCAGCAAGACAGAAGGTCTAAAGGCAAAATGTCAGGGGAAACTACACCAAGGATGCCAGGTCTAACAGATGTGAAACCACTATTAGACTTCAGTCACTGGAGAAAGACTGTGACCAAAAGAAAAAGTAAATTGCATAAAGTAAAGGGATGAGATACTCCGATGGACATTAAAAAAGACAGAGAAAAGGGACAAAGATGATCACCATCATTGTAGTGATTACTAAGCTTTCCAGAAGGTGAGGTAGAAAGTAATAAAATACATCAAATGCAACCTGACAATAGCATGATGTGCAACAAAAATAACTAAAACGATGCCAAACTTTGTGTGAAAAAAATCTTACAAAGAAAACTTCAAGCACACCTAAACCTGCTACATGTAATGGCTGCTTCGTGTTGAATCCAAAATGATGGCACATTTGGTAGGAATATCCCATACATCGTTTACAGGCATACTCCCCTGCCTTGAGTAACCCACCTATATGTGAATGTGGTATTCTGATTTTTACTAACCCATTTATCACGCTAATCAAACAGATGCGCTGAGGAGAATATGTCCCTGGAAATGCCAGGGTTCAGAAATGGTTGTGACCAGTGGCGTAGCGTGGGGGAGTGCAGGGGGGGCCGGCCGCACCGGGCGCAACATCTTGGAAGAGACTCGAGTGCTAAAATCCACGGGTTAGGGGGCGCAAATTACTTGCCTTGCCCCGGGTTAGGGGGCGCAAATTACTTGCCTTGCCCCGGGTGCTGACAACCCACGCTACGCCACTGGTTGTGACTTAAAGGGAAATACCAGGAGCCCCCTTTTTTATGACATGTGAATTCAGTTGGCAACGTACCTATTTATGTGAATTAATGGTCATGACCAGACCTATTTTCTGTGTCGGAAGGAAGTGTGGCCTATTGGCTCCACTTAATTAAACGTTCTGTATCAATGCAGTAAGTAACTAGATCTATGCACTGACATTCATTGTGTGTGTTGAATGTGTGTGTTCAGTGTGTATGTGTGATACATATATAACAATTACATTATTTGCAATGTGGAAGTGTTTGCTGAGACTAGTGGGATCCATCCTGCCTTTCCCCCAATTTAGCTTGGCATAAGATGAAGGACATATACAGCTTTTACCAGACAGTGAAGGTGTATTACTTGCATTCACAATATCAGAGGGTGGAGAACCAGACACTGATGTAAGGGCTGATGGAGATATGACTACCCTTAATTTGCTGATTAGATGTTTCTGTGCACTGCCATTTGGTACAAGTATGGGAGAAGGAGTGATTCAGAAGATTCTGTTGTTATAGGTAGAAAAGTTCCTAGGCAGGGCTTACCCTTCTGTCGGTCCTTGATTGCTACTTCAAGGAAGCTCATGACAACCACATGCAGAGTCTTCACAAATCATTGTGCCCATGTTTTAGAAATTCATGCTTGGAGCCAGCATCATCACTACTAGCTGTGAGCTTGCACAATGGCTGTATTTCCACTGCAGCCAGAACATTATATTAGAAAGGGAACCACCTCTACCCATTTCCAAGAGTGTGGACAATAGATCCACACACCCTGTCTGGAAAAAGAGTGAAAACTTGGGACCATCCACCCCACTCTGTTACAGCTCCAAATTCTTCTTGACTAAAGAAAGGAGTGCTCCACATAGTGCTTGAAGAGTTGTTGTGAAACCAGTGCTAGTCTATTCATGACAACCAATCTTGCAGGGGAGTGGGGACATCACCTAAAGTCTGCATGTTGGTGGAGAAGCTGTGGGTCAGTCTAGAGTCTAGAAGCCTGTTAGAGTGTCTGCTCTGTGAGCGAAGGAGAGTGTCTAGCGCTGCAAATGTAGAGAATAAACAGGTGGATAAGCCCAGATATACTCCCATTGTGTTGTTTTCCCAGAGGAAACTACTCTGGGGCAGCATTGATGGGATCGACCTGTACTGGGTGGGATGCTCTGGTCTCCACTGGTGTGATTATAAAGGCGAAGAAGCATAACTGCATAACTTTGCCAGCCAGCACTTCTACAGTCAGAGGATTAGTGCTGCTGCTGCCAGTGTGTGGTGCAACCACGAAGAAACAGACAGCTCTGAAGCCAGAAGTCTGACCTGGCCCAGAGTCTACATCATCCAGGGACATCCAACCCCAAATGCTGCACCTGGCATGAACACCGAGCTGAGGAGAGGATCTCCTAAAATCTTGCCCTCACCAGTCCCACCTGCAACACTGAATCCTAAAGCGGTCTGCAAGAAAGAGAGAAAATGCAGGACCCTCCCTGCTGACAAAGAGACACGACCAGGGATGCCATCCATTGTAAGCTCACACACCAAACGTAAGCCCATTTTTCACTAGCAAGTCAAAGAGAAATGGTCTTCAGAAAATGGAAAATGCAAGCAAAGCCAAACTATAATAGAGATTTAACATTATCAGTAGAACTATTTTGTGTTAAATAACAGCCCAGGGAGAATTGCTTAGTAAGGACTACACCTTTCTCTAATTTTGCCTAAACTCAATTTATGGAAAGGGACCAGCTTAGACATGGGCAATGTAGAGTCGGAAAGAGGACCCTGGTTTGGTGCAGAATTTCAGCATAAACCCAAGCGTGAGGTTGTTTAACTTTAAATCAGATACCTAATTTTGTAGTTTTGTGTACCGTTGTTATTTAAAAGTAATTTTGTTTTCTTAAAAGACAAGCACTGGATTAGACCGGAATTTGTTTGATGTGATGGTTGAGTTGTAAGTCTGTGTCTCCAACATAACTTCCATGAGAAGCCCTTGACTGCTCTTACTCGTACCCTGTTAGTCAAATGCATACAGGGAATACTTAGCCCTATTTGCAAAGCAATAATAGGATTAACCTCAGGACACCAGTGGCAAATGACCTCAACCACCAAGGTTTGGGCCCAGTAGCTCGGAAGGCATCTGACAGGTACACATTTACAAACTAAAAGATCATTTCATTTTTACTTTAGAACACACCACTATTCAAGGGGTACGTGGAGCACATTATATTTAAGCATAACAAACTTGGTTAAACTTAATTAAGTAAATATCAAGCAGAATACCTGTGTCATTCTTTTAGCTCAGGTGAACTTGTGTTTAGATGAAGACTTCAAAATGTAATGAGCTACAATTGAGAATGCCCAGCTACTGATGCATGATGACAGGGATTGCAGAGTCTGAAGATCTATGTACCTTTTCAGCAAATTGGCGTTGTTAGCAAACAGAAGAAAGAGCCTTCTGGACCACAAGGGTTATCGTTAAAGCCACATGTAGTCACTGTAGATGACAGACATGTCTCGGTTGTCAAGAAGTCACAATCTACACATGCTGTTACCTTCTACTCAGACACAAAGTGTAGTTGTGCATTTAAGGTATGCCAATAAATAAGCACTCCTTAATGCTTATTTTGTCGTTGTACAAACCCAATCTGTTTTTTCGAGGTTAAGTGCCAGGAGACAGTAAAATTGGTGGGTCCTAGTCACGAGGATATGTTTATGCTTCCTTTAAACTCCTAGTTCGAAGGCTTCCTCCTCCATCCTTTATCCCTCCGCAACTTATTTCTTGCCAAGATCTTGTAAAACTGTCCAAGTGGTGTGGCCAGGCTTTCCACAAAAGGTGATGCTAATTTTAAAGGATCAAAGCTGCTTGACTGTCGTACACTTATGAAAAGCCTGCATTAAAATGCTGGATCCCTCTTTTTGCACCCGTGTGACAGATTTTTGCCATGCACCTAGTGCTATTCTCAGGAAATGTCGGTTCAAATAGGGTCACTAGGCTTGATCCTCCCAATCCTCCGACTGGGGCTAAAAACTTTGAAAATATATAGAAATAGCGTAGGAACATTGGACACTTGTTTGCTTTTAAATTGCCCAATAAGAACTAAGTCAATGTTTTAATAAAAAGTAAACCCGTCGCGTTCTTAACTTTTCTGCTGCCTCCATTATTTCAATAACCTATGTCTCGAAAATGGAAAATTGCTTCAAAACCATTTCTCTTTATCGACCATATGCTACTGGCAAATAATACCTGTAATTTTAACTGCAGTTTCCTGTTGTTTTGCTCTATTGAGTTTAGACGTGTTTTGATAATACATTATCAGAGTGACCTTGCATTTTTGCACCTATGATTGAATTTTCAGCTTGTATTGGGCTCACAAAAATGCCAAGGTTATAGATGACGAACTTTTCCGCTACGATCTAGTTATTATTATTCATACAAATGTAATTATTTTTGCCTCCTCATGGAAATTAATTTCACTTGTGGGAAGCCCTCTCTCTTTTCCACTCTGGAATCAGACCTATCTAAGCCTTCACCAGGGGGGCCTTTCTGTCTGCTTCCAGGTTGGGACACATCAATCATAAGTGTTGTGAACATCCATAAAGTTCCGCTTTTTCAGAAGTTCGGTAGAGTTTTTACAACAATCCATTGGGACACACTTAACGCTGTTTTGCCAAACACTAAATTAATTATATAACACAATCTGCCAAGGAGGTGTACTTTTCAGAATGAGTGAGTGGATTTGTATTCACAAATATGCTAAATGATTTGCTTTTTATCATTCAAAAATCCGCCTTTTGGAGCAGTGAATCGACACTGTGGTGTGCAAAACATTTAGCAAATGAAAATCAATATAGACTAATCTTCTGCTGATAATAACATTTACATTGTTAGGATACTTTTGCGAGCCCCACTATTTCTGTTCTATTGGGCCTTTACCACCGCATACTTGTCTGTACTTTTATAGAGTGGATCACGTTTGAATACTGTGATATCAATATCTAAATGGGAACAAAATCAAAATATGAATACAAATAACATAAAAGCAATGAGGTTCAATGGATTGATGGTTCCATGGTGTTTTTTGAGATATGCTTTTGGTAAACCTTCTGCTGTTCGATTCCTGTAATACTTTCAAACATCTACTTACTTCCTTCTGTCTTTTAGCCAATTCAAACTTCCTTAATTCAACTATTTGCATGCGCTCCCTGAACTCTTGCTGCTTGGCGAGGAGCTGTGCACTGACGTCATCAAATTCCACCTCCTTCTTCAACACTAGGGTCCTCTGGAGAGTGTTTTTACTGGTTTCGAGGATCTTGCTGGCAGGCTTGGAATTTAAAAGCACATATTTAGGACAATCATTATAGAGCCTCACCAACATAAATGAACCTCTCATGCATACCTAGCTCGGTCAATCATTAGATGCAAACCAATCAGGAAAGTGTTGAGCAAACATGTTTCGCTTTGACACTAATATCATGAGGGTGCAAAGATATGCTTCTAAACCTTATGAAGGAGTATATTTGTTAAATTGAAAAGACAGCAAATCAGAAGTGGTGAGTAGCTGAAGTCTAATTGGAGTGGGAAATGAAAGAGCGGATTGACAAAAAACAGCTCACTATCACAGAAATTGATCATGCTTGATTTTTAACATGGTGACCAGAATGTCACGAATCCAGTACTTATAGCTTTTCCTAGGAACCCGCCACTAGCACTGCTGAATGCTGGGGCTTCCCAACATCGAGGCTGCAGAGTCTTGATTCCACCTCATACATCTTTCTTCCACAACTGTATACTTTTTGTTGCTGTGTTTCTCTTTTGCAAGTTTTTTTCACCCTTACTTTCCTATTTGTCACAGCTGTCCTAAACGTCTCTTCCTCCTTTTCTATCTTTCCCTCTCTCTTTCTGGGTCAAAGTATGATGACAATGCAAAGCAAGTCCTGTACCAGTGACGATTTTTGAGGACTGGGACTTGCTTGCAAGATTCCAGTGCTAGCAAGCATTGTTGGAACCAATAGGTTCGCACCGACCCGACCGGAGGACCACCCTCAGAGGATCCCTCGTCTACCGTCCTCCCGGACCTCGCGCCCCTTTCAGCGACACCATCGCTGACTTCATCTCCCCGCACGCCCTCGCCTCACCGGACTACATCCTCCTAGGCGACCTCAACTTCCATCTGGAACAAAACAACGACCCCAACACCACCACCCTGCTCGACAACCTCGCCAACCTCTGCCTCAAACAACTGGTGAACACTGCCACCCACATCGCCGGACACACACTCGACCCTATCTTCTCCGCCAGCAAACACGTCTTCTTCAGCCACGCCTCCGCCCTTCATTGGACCGACCACAGCTGCGTCCACTTCACACTCCGCACTCAACCCATCCCTCGCCGACAGTGGAACAAGATCCCTGAAGAGCAACTCTTCGCCGCACTCGCCGCCAACCAACCCACCCTCACCACCGACCCCAACGTCGCAGCCCTCAACCTCACAAACTGGATCTCCAACTGCGCAGACAACCTTGCTCCCCTCAAACGCTCGCAGCGACAGAACAACACCAAGAAACCCCTCTGGTTCTCTGACACCCTCATAGAATCAAAGAAAACTTGTCGCGCACTTGAGAAAGCCTGGCGCAAGGACCGCACCGCTGACAACATGACCGCCCTCAAGAACGCTACCCGCAAACACCACCACCTGATCCGCACTGCCAAAAGGAATTTTTTCACCGACAGACTGGACAAAAACAGCCACAACAGCAGAGAACTCTTCAGCATCGTCAAGGAGTTCTCCAACCCCAGCGCCAACGCCAACGCCGTCACGCCCTCACAGGATCTATGCGAATCCCTCGCCACTTTCTTCCATCGCAAGATCAGCGACCTCCACGACAGCTTCGGACACCAGACCCAACCTAACACCACCGAACCCACATCCCCGACCATCACCCTCAACAACTGGACCCACATCAGCACGGAAGAAACCAAATCCATCATGAACTCTATCCACTCCGGCGCCCCTTCGGACCCCTGCCCGCACTTCATCTTTAACAAAGCCGACAACATCATCGCCCGCACCTCCAGACCGTCATCAACTCTTCTTTTTCTTCTGCTACCTTCCCCGAATGCTGGAAACACGCCAAAGTCAACGCCCTACTAAAGAAACCTACGGCTGACCCGAGCGACCTGAAAAACTTCCGCCCCATCTCCCTTCTGCCTTTCCCAGCCAAAGTAATAGAGAAGACCGTCAACAAACAGCTGACCACCTTCCTGGAAGACAACAACCTGCTCGACCCCTCACAGACCGGATTCCGAACCAACCACAGCACTGAAACCGCCCTCATCTCAGTCACAGACGACATCAGAACCCTGATGGACAACGGTGAAACAGTCGCCCTCATTCTTCTCGACCTCTCGGCTGCCTTTGACACCGTCTGTCACCGCACCCTAATCACCCGCCTCCGCTCCACCGGGATCCAAGACCAGGCCCTGGACTGGATCGCCTCCTTCCTCGTAAACCGCACCCAAAGAGTCTACCTCCTTCCGTTTCGCTCAGAACCCACTGAGATCATCTGCGGCGTACCTCAAGGCTCATCACTCAGCCCGACACTCTTCAATGTCTACATGAGCCCCCTCGCTAACATCGTACGCAAGCACGACATCATCATCACCTCCTACGCCGACGACACCCAACTTATACTCTCCCTCACCAAGGACCCCGCCAGCGCCAAGACCAACCTACAAGAGGGTATGAAGGACGTCGCAGATTGGATGAGGCTCAGCAGCCTAAAGCTGAACTCTGAAAAAACTGAAGTCCTCATCCTCGGCAACACCCCGTCCGCCTGGGACGACTCCTGGTGGCCCACGGCCCTCGGCACCGCACCGACCCCCGCAGACCATGCCCGCAACCTCGGCTTCATCTTGGACCCCCTTCTCACCATGACCAAGCAAGTCAACGCCGTGTCCTCCGCCTGCTTCCTCACCCTCCGCATGCTCCGCAAGATCTTCCGCTGGATCCCCGCCGACACCAGAAAAACCGTGACCCACGCCCTCGTCACGAGCCGCCTGGACTACGGCAACACCCTCTACGCTGGGACCACCGCCAAACTCCAAAATCGCCTGCAACGCATTCAAAACGCCTCAGCCCGCCTCATCCTCGACGTACCCCGCAACAGCCACATCTCCGCACACCTGAGACACCTGCATTGGCTCCCAGTCAGCAAAAGGATCACCTTCCGACTTCTCACCCACGCACACAAAGCCCTCCACGACAAGGGACCGGAATACCTCAACAGACGCCTCAACTTCTACGTCCCCTCCCGCTCCCTCCGCTCCTCTGGCCTCGCACTCGCCGCCGTCCCTCGCATCCGACGCTCCACGGCGGGTGGGAGATCTTTCTCCTTCCTGGCGGCCAAGACCTGGAACTCCCTCCCCACCAGCCTCAGGACCACCCAGGACCACTCCGCTTTCCGGAGACTCCTAAAGACCTGGCTGTTCGAGCAGCGATAACCACCCCCTTTGTCCCTAGCGCCTTGAGACCCGCACGGGTGAGTAGCGCGCTTTATAAATGCTAATGATTTGATTTGATAGGTCGCGCCTATGCAAGAGCTATTGGCTTTGCCAATATATTTTATCCATGTTTTATACCAGAGTGATTACTGTTTATCATAGTTAACTGTTAGTGAGGTAAAGGAGAGTGGAGTGATTGGTGTAAAGTGCAGTTGCATAGAGTAGAGTGGTGTAGAGTGCAGTGGTGCAGAATAGAGTAGCATAGAGTGGAGTGATGCAGAAGAGAATGGTGTAGAGTGTAGTGGTGTAGAGTGCATTGGCATAGAGTGTGTAGAGTGTCATGAAGTTGACTGGTGCAGAGAAGAGTGCAATGGCATGGCGTGCAGTGTCATAGAGTGCATTAGTGCAGAGTAGAGTGTCATGGAGTGCATTAATGTAGAGTTTGGCGGTGTAGAGTGGTACAGAGTAAAGTGATGTAGAGTGCAATGGTGTAGAGTGGCATAGAGTGCAGCAGCTCAGAGTAGAGTATTGCAGAGTAGAGCATAGAGGTGTACAGTGCAGTTGTGCAGAGTAGATTGGTGTAGAATGCAGTGGCATAGTGTATTGGCTTTGAGTAAAGTGGTGTAGTGTGCAGTGGTGTAGAATGCAGTGGCATACAGTGCAGTGTCATAGAGTGAAGTGGAGTGGAGAGGAGTGGCACAGGGTAGATTACAGTGGCTTAGAAGAGAGTGGATTAGAGTGGAATGGTGCAGAGTGGCATGGAGTGCAGTGGGATAGAGTAGATTGGTTCAGAGTAGAGTGAAGTGGCATAGAGTGCAACTGTTTAAAGTAGAGTAATGTAGAGTGCAGTGTGTAGTGTGCAGTGGTGCAGATTAGAGTAGAGTGGTTCAGAGTGGATAGGTGTAGAGTGTAGTGGCAAAGACTGCAGTGGTGCATGGTAGAGTAGTGAGGGGGAGAGTGCATCGGCATAGAATGGTATAAAGTAGAGAGACGTCGAGTGAAGTGGAGTAGAGTGGAGTGGTGCAGAGTATGGTGCAGTGACGCAGAGTGGAGTGGGTTGTGTGAGAAAGTAGCCTCTTTCTAGCCTTGTTACCCCCACTTTAGGCCTGTTTGTGAGTGTGTGTCAGGGTGTTTTCACTGTCTCACTGAGATCCTGCCAGCCAGGGTCCAGTGCTCATAGTGAAAACCCTATGTTTTCAGTATGTTTGTTATGTGTCACTGGGACCCTGCTAGTCAGGACCCCAGTGCTCATAAGTTTGTGGCCTATATGTATGTGTTCCCTGTGTGGTGCCTAACTGTCTCACTGAGGCTCTGCTAACCAGAACCTCAGTGGTTATGCTCTCTCATTTCTTCAAAGTGTCACTAACAGGCTAGTGACCAATTTTACCAATTTACATTGGCTTACTGGAACACCCTTATAATTCCCTAGTATATGGTACTGAGGTACCCAGGGTATTGGGGTTCCAGGAGATCCCTATGGGCTGCAGCATTTCTTTTGCCACCCATAGGGAGCTCTGACAATTCTTACACAGGCCTGCCACTGCAGCCTGAGTAAAATAACGTCCACGTTATTTCACAGCCATTTTACACTGCACTTAAGTAACTTATAAGTCACCTATATGTCTAACCTTTACCTGGTAAAGGTTAGGTGCAAAGTTACTTAGTGTGAGGGCACCCTGGCACTAGCCAAGGTGCCCCCACATTGTTCAGAGCCAATTCCCTGAACTTTGTGAGTGCGGGACACCATTACACGCGTGCCCTACATATAGGTCACTACCTATATGTAGCTTCACAATGGTAACTCCGAATATGGCCATGTAACATGTCTATGATCATGGAATTGCCCCCTGTATGCCATCCTGGCATAGTTGGCACAATCCCATGATCCCAGTGGTCTGTAGCACAGACCCTGGTACTGCCAAACTGCCCTTCCTGGGGTTTCACTGCAGCTGCTGCTGCTGCCAACCCCTCAGACAGGCATCTGCCCTCCTGGGGTCCAGCCAGGCCTGGCCCAGGATGGCAGAACAAAGAACTTCCTCTGAGAGAGGGTGTTACACCCTCTCCCTTTGGAAAATGGTGTGAAGGCAGGGGAGGAGTAGCCTCCCCCAGCCTCTGGAAATGCTTTCTTGGGCACAGATGTGCCCAATTCTGCATAAGCCAGTCTACACCGGTTCAGGGACCCCTTAGCCCCTGCTCTGGCGCGAAACTGGACAAAGGAAAGAGGAGTGACCACTCCCCTGACCTGCACCTCCCCTGGGAGGTGTCCAGAGCTCCTCCAGTGTGCTCCAGACCTCTGCCATCTTGGAAACAGAGGTGCTGCTGGCACACTGAACTGCTCTGAGTGGCCAGTGCCACCAGGTGACGTCAGAGACTCCTTCTGATAGGCTCCTTCAGGTGTTAGTAGCCTATCCTCTCTCCTAAATAGCCAAACCCTCTTTTCTGGCTATTTAGAGTCTCTGTCTCTGGGGAAACTTTAGATAACGAATGCAAGAGCTCATCCGAGTTCCTCTGCATCTCTCTCTTCACCTTCTGCCAAGGAATCGACTGCTGACCGCGCTGGAAGCCTGCAAACCTGCAACATAGTAGCAAAGACGACTACTGCAACTCTGTAACGCTGATCCTGCCGCCTTCTCGACTGTTTTCCTGCTTGTGCATGCTGTGGGGGTAGTCTGCCTCCTCTCTGCACCAGAAGCTCCGAAGAAATCTCCAGTGGGTCGACGGAATCTTCCCCCTGCAACCGCAGGCACCAAAAAGCTGCATTACCGGTCCCTTGGGTCTCCTCTCAGCACGACGAGTGAGGTCCCTTGATTCCAGCGACTCTGTCCAAGAGACCCCCACAGTCCAGTGACTCTTCAGTCCAAGTTTGGTGGAGGTAAGTCCTTGCCTCACCTCGCTGGGCTGCATTGCTGGGAACCGCGACTTTTGCAGCTACTCCGGCCCCTGTGCACTTCCGGCGGAAATCCTTTGTGCAAAGCCAAGCCTAGGTCCACGGCACTCTAACCTGCATTGCACGACTTTCTAAGTTGGTCTCCGGCGACGTGGGACTCCTTTGTGCGACTTCGGGTGAGCACCGTTTCACGCATCCTCGTAGTGCCTGTTTCTGGCACTTCTCCGGGTGCTACCTGCTGTTGAGAGGGCTCCTTGTCTTGCTCGACGTCTCCTCTCTCTCCTGGTCCAATTTGCGACCTCCTGGTCCCTGCAGGGCCACAGCAGCGTCCAAAAACGCTAACTGCATGATTTGCAGCTAGCAAGGCTTGTTGGCACTCTTTCAGCGGGAAAGCACTTCTGCACGACTCTCCACGGCGAGAGGAATCCGTCCACCAAAGGGGAAGTCTCTAGCCCTTTTCGTTCCTGCAAAAACCTCAGCTTCTTCTGTCCAGTAGAAGCTTCTTTGCATCCACAGCTGGCATTTCCTGGGCATATGCCCATCTCCGACTTGCTTGTGACATTTGGACTTGGTCCCCTTGTTCCACAGGTACCCTAGATTGGAAATCCACAGTTGTTGCATTGTTGGTTTGTGTCTTTCCTGCATTATTCCTCTAACACGACTTCTTTGTCCTTAGGGGAACTTTAGTGCACTTTGCACTCACTTTTCAGGGTCTTGGGGAGGGTTATTTTTCTAACTCTCACTATTTTCTAATAGTCCCAGCGACCCTCTACAAGGTCACATAGGTTTGGGGTCCATTCGTGGTTCGCATTCCACTTTTGGAGTATATGGTTTGTGTTGCCCCTATCCCTATGTTTCCCCATTGCATCCTATTGTAACTATACATTGTTTGCACTGTTTTCTAAGACTATACTGCATATTTTTGCTATTGTGTATATATATCTTGTGTATATTTCCTATCATCTCACTGAGGGTACACTCTAAGATACTTTGGCATATTGTCATAAAAATAAAGTACCTTTGTATTGTGTTTTCTTATGATATTGTGCATATGACACTAAGTGGTACTGTAGTAGCTTCACCCGTCTCCTAGTTCAGCCTAAGCTGCTCTGCTAAGCTACCATTATCTATCAGCCTAAGCTGCTAGACACCCTATACACTAATAAGGGATAACTGGGCCTGGTGCAAGGTGCAAGTACCCCTTGGTACTCACTACAAGCCAGTCCAGCCTCCTACATTGGTGGCAGCGGTGGGATAAGTGCTTTGAGACTACTTACCACTCTTGTCATTGTACTTTTCATAAGAGAAAAATATACAAAACAAGGTCAGTGTATATACACATAGCCAAAAAGTTTTGCATTTCCTCTTTTCACTCTTTTCTAAGTGCTGAAAAGTACTTCTAGCTTTCTAAAAAGTTCTAAAAAGTTTTAAAAGTTTTTTTTCTCTGTCTTTCTAAAAGCTCTGACAAACTTTTTTCTCTTTTTCTATCACTTTAACTCTCTCTAAAAATGTCTGGCACAGGCCAAAATGTTGATCTGTCCAAACTCGCATATGACCACCTTAGCTGGAAAGGAGCAAGGAGTCTCTGTGTAGAGAGAGGTTTGAGTGTAGGGAAGAATCCTTCCTTGGAACTGTTACTTAACATGCTTAGAGAACATGATAAGGCTAAAAGTGCCCCATCTGTTGAAAAAGTAGCTAATGGTTCTCAATCTGATCCAGGGACTCCCCCAGGTAAAGGTTCAGGAAAGAAACTTCTTAGCCTTCCCATTACAAGACAGTCTAGCATAGTTGGTAATGATGAAGAGCCACACCATACAAATAGTGTTGCCTCATATCATAGCAAAAGCATTTATTCTCACCATACTGGTAGTGATGTTTCTGTTAGCCAAGCTGTTAGGGTGGCTTCTGTAAGGGACAGGTCTCCTTCTGTTCATTCCCATCACACCTCTGTATCTAGGAATGTCCCTCCCACCAACCCTGATGACAGAATGTTAGAGAGGGAACTCAATAAGTTGAGGGTGGAACAAACCAGACTGAAGCTTAAAAAGCAACAGCTGGATTTGGATAGACAGTCTTTTGAACTAGAGAAGGAAAGACAGAAGTTGGGTTTAGAAACCCATGGTGGCAGCAGCAGTATTCCCCATAGTCATCCTGCAAAAGAGCATGATTCCAGGAATCTGCACAAGATAGTTCCCCCTTATACAGAGGGGGGTGACATTAACAAGTGGTTTGCTGCACTTGAGAGGGCCTGTGTTGTACAGGATGTCCCTCAAAGGCAGTGGGCTGCTATCCTATGGCTATCATTTAGTGGAAAAGGTAGGGATAGGCTCCTTACTGTGAAAGAAAATGATGCTAATAATTTCCAAGTTCTTAAGAATGCACTCCTGGATGGTTATGGCTTAACCACTGAACAATACAGGATAAAGTTCAGAGAGACCAAAAAGGAGTCTTCACAAGACTGGGTTGATTTCATTGACCATTCAGTGAAGGCCTTGGAGGGGTGGTTACATGGCAGTAAAGTTACTGATTATGAAAGCCTGTATAACACAATCCTGAGAGAGCATATACTTAATAATTGTGTGTCTGATTTGTTGCACCAGTACCTGGTAGACTCTGATCTGACCTCTCCCCAAGAATTGGGAAAGAAGGCAGACAAATGGGTCAGAACAAGGGTGAACAGAAAAGTTCATAGAGGGGGGGACAAAGATGGCAATAAGAAGAAAGATGGTGAAAAATCTCAAGATAAGCATGGGGATAAGGGTAAAACCAAAGATCCCACTTCAAATCTTAAACACTCTTCAGAGGGTGGGGATAAAACTAATTCTTCCTCTTCTTCTCAACCCACACACATTAAAAAGCCTTGGTGCTTTGTGTGTAAAAATAGAGGCCATAGGCCAGGGGATAAGTCCTGTCCAGGTAAACCCCCTGAGCCTACCACCACTAATACATCAAGCTCTAGTGCCCCTAGCAGTAGTGGTACTAGTGGTGGGACTGCTGGCAACAGTCAAGCAAAGGGTGTAGTTGGGTTCACTTATGGGTCCATCATAGAAACTGGGGTAGTCAGTCCCAAGACAGTTTCTGTCACACCTAGTGGCATTGGCCTTGCCACACTGGCTGCTTGTCCCCTTACAATGGATAATTACAGGCAGACAGTTTCAATAAATGGTGTTGAGGCCTTGGCCTACAGGGACACAGGTGCCAGTATCACTTTGGTGACTGAAAACCTAGTGCACCCTGATCAACACATCATTGGACAACAGTATAAGATTATTGATGTCCATAACTCCACTAAATTTCTTCCCTTAGCTATAATTCAGTTTAGTTGGGGTGGAGTTACTGGCCCTAAGCAAGTGGTGGTATCACCTAGCTTACCTGTAGACTGTCTCTTAGGTAATGACCTAGAGGCCTCAGGTTGGGCTGATGTAGAGTTTTATGCCCATGCAGCCATGCTGGGCATCCCTGAGGAATTGTTCCCTCTCATTTCTACTGAAATGAAAAAGCAAAGGAGAGAAGGGCTGAAAACTCAGGATCCCTCTCCATCAACAGGTAAAAAGGGTATCACAGTATCCCCTAACCACCCTACCATTCAGGATACCATTCCTGTGGTGGGAGAAACCTCTCCTAGGGTGGCACCTGTTCCAAGGGAATCATCAGTTGGCAAAGCTGAACTCCCTGAGGTAGAAGTACCTCTCTGTGGGATAACTAACATTGGTGAGAAAAAGAGCACAATTTTAGTTAACATGGAGCATCCCTCCAACCCTCCCAGAGAAACTTTAGTGCAGAAACTCTGCACTGCCTCACAACACTTAGGACAGCATCCCTGCCCTAGTATGGAGCTGATAGGAGAGCATCCCTGCCCTGCTCCATCCCAAGAGAAACAGCATCCCTGTTCTCTCTTCCAGCCATATGGACAAAGTTTTTGCCCAGCTATGGCTTTTCTGAGACAGCATCCCTGTCTGGCATTTCCATCACTACAAATAGGTTGAGTGGACAATTCCCACTGCTCTAAACTAAAACTTACTGATAGAAACTCTGAAAATACATCTTCACATTGTTGCTTAGCTAAAAAACTTCAAACAGGGTAGTTTACATCCCCACAGGGAAGTAACCATATAGTGGATGATAAAGGGAGTAACCAGTCTATTGCAGAGCTACTCTCTACTTATCACCACTTAGACAATAAAGTCTCAACTGGCCAAGGTTAGCCTTATTGTCCTTCGTTTGGGGGGGGGTTGTGTGAGAAAGTAGCCTCTTTCTAGCCTTGTTACCCCCACTTTAGGCCTGTTTGTGAGTGTGTGTCAGGGTGTTTTCACTGTCTCACTGAGATCCTGCCAGCCAGGGCCCAGTGCTCATAGTGAAAACCCTATGTTTTCAGTATGTTTGTTATGTATCACTGGGACCCTGCTAGTCAGGACCCCAGTGCTCATAAGTTTGTGGCCTATATGTATGTGTTCCCTGTGTGGTGCCTAACTGTCTCACTGAGGCTCTGCTAACCAGAACCTCAGTGGTTATGCTCTCTCATTTCTTTCAAAGTGTCACTAACAGGCTAGTGACCAATTTTACCAATTTACATTGGCTTACTGGAACACCCTTATAATTCCCTAGTATATGGTACTGAGGTACCCAGGGTATTGGGGTTCCAGGAGATCCCTATGGGCTGCAGCATTTCTTTTGCCACCCATAGGGAGCTCTGACAATTCTTACACAGGCCTGCCACTGCAGCCTGAGTGAAATAACGTCCACGTTATTTCACAGCCATTTTACACTGCACTTAAGTAACTTATAAGTCACCTATATGTCTAACCTTTACCTGGTAAAGGTTAGGTGCAAAGTTACTTAGTGTGAGGGCACCCTGGCACTAGCAAAGGTGCCCCCACATTGCTCAGAGCCAATTCCCTGAACTTTGTGAGTGCGGGGACACCATTACACGCGTGCACTACATATAGGTCACTACCTATATGTAGCTTCACAATGGTAACTCCGAATATGGCCATGTAACATGTCTATGATCATGGAATTGCCCCCTCTATGCCATCCTGGCATAGTTGGCACAATCCCATGATCCCAGTGGTCTGTAGCACAGACCCTGGTACTGCCAAACTGCCCTTCCTGGGGTTTCACTGCAGCTGCTGCTGCTGCCAACCCCTCAGACAGGCATCTGCCCTCCTGGGGTCCAGCCAGGCCTGGCCCAGGATGGCAGAACAAAGAACTTCCTCTGAGAGAGGGTGTTACACCCTCTCCCTTTGGAAAATGGTGTGAAGGCAGGGGAGGAGTAGCCTCCCCCAGCCTCTGGAAATGCTTTCTTGGGCACAGATGTGCCCAATTCTGCATAAGCCAGTCTACACCGGTTCAGGGACCCCTTAGCCCCTGCTCTGGTGCGAAACTGGACAAAGGAAAGGGGAGTGACCACTCCCCTGACCTGCACCTCCCCTGGGAGGTGTCCAGAGCTCCTCCAGTGTGCTCCAGACCTCTGCCATCTTGGAAACAGAGGTGCTGCTGGCACACTGGACTGCTCTGAGTGGCCAGTGCCACCAGGTGACGTCATCGACTCCTTCTGATAGGCTCCTTCAGGTGTTAGTAGCCTATCCTCTCTCCTAAGTAGCCAAACCCTCTTTTCTGGCTATTTAGGGTCTCTGTCTCTGGGGAAACTTTAGATAACGAATGCAAGAGCTCATCCGAGTTCCTCTGCATCTCTCTCTTCACCTTCTGCAAAGGAATCGACTGCTGACCGCGCTGGAAGCCTGCAAACATGCAACATAATAGCAAAGACGACTACTGCAACTCTGTAACGCTGATCCTGCCGCCTTCTCGACTGTTTTCCTGCTTGTGCATGCTGTGGGGGTAGTCTGCCTCCTCTCTGCACCAGAAGCTCCGAAGAAATCTCCCGTGGGTCGACGGAATCTTCCCCCTGCAACCGCAGGCACCAAAAAGCTGCATTACCGGTCCCTTGGGTCTCCTCTCAGCACGACGAGCGAGGTCCCTCGAATCCAGCGACTCTGTCCAAGTGACCCCCACAGTCCAGTGACTCTTCAGTCCAAGTTTGGTGGAGGTAAGTCCTTGCCTCACCTCGCTGGGCTGCATTGCTGGGAACCGTGACTTTTGCAGCTACTCCGGCCCCTGTGCACTTCCGGCGGAAATCCTTTGTGCACAGCCAAGCCTGGGTCCACCGCACTCTAACCTGCATTGCACGACTTTCTAAGTTGGTCTCCGGCGACGTGGGACTCCCTTGTGCAACTTCGGGTGAGCACCGTTTCACGCATCCTCGTAGTGCCTGTTTCTGGCACTTCTCCGGGTGCTACCTGCTGCTGAGAGGGCTCCTTGTCTTGCTCGACGTCCCCTCTCTCTCCTGGTCCAATTTGTGACCTCCTGGTCCTTCCAGGGCCACAGCAGCGTCCAAAAACGCTAACCGCATGATTTGCAGCTAGCAAGGCTTGTTGGCGTTCTTTCGGCGGGAAAATACTTCTGCACGACTCTCCAAGGCGAGAGGGATCCGTCCACCAAAGGGGAAGTCTCTAGCCCTTTTCGTTCCTGCAGAAACCTCAGCTTCTTCTGTCCAGTAGAAGCTTCTTTGCATCCACAGCTGGCATTTCCTGGGCATATGCCCATCTCCGACTTGCTTGTGACATATGGACTTGGTCCCCTTGTTCCACAGGTACCCTAGATTGGAAATCCACAGTTGTTGCATTGTTGGTTTGTGTCTTTCCTGCATTATTCCTCTAACACGACTTCTTTGTCCTTAGGGGAACTTTAGTGCACTTTGCACTCACTTTTCAGGGTCTTGGGGAGGGTTATTTTTCTAACTCTCACTATTTTCTAATAGTCCCAGCGACCCTCTACAAGGTCACATAGGTTTGGGGTCCATTCGTGGTTCGCATTCCACTTTTGGAGTATATGGTTTGTGTTGCCCCTATCCCTATGTTTCCCCATTGCATCCTATTGTAACTATACATTGTTTGCACTGTTTTCTAAGACTATACTGCATATTTTTGCTATTGTGTATATATATCTTGTGTATATTTCCTATCCTCTCACTGAGGGTACACTCTAAGATACTTTGGCATATTGTCATAAAAATAAAGTACCTTTATTTTTAGTATAACTGTGTATTGTGTTTTCTTATGATATTGTGCATATGACACTAAGTGGTACTGTAGTAGCTTCACCCGTCTCCTAGTTCAGCCTAAGCTGCTCTGCTAAGCTACCATTATCTATCAGCCTAAGCTGCTAGACACCCTATACACTAATAAGGGATAACTGGGCCTGGTGCAAGGTGCAAGTACCCCTTGGTACTCACTACAAGCCAGTCCAGCCTCCTACAGGGTGGAGTACTGTAGTATGGAGTGGTGTAGGGTGGAGTGCAGTGTCATGGAGTGGTGCAGTGTAGAATGGAGTGGAGTGAGGTTGGAGTGTGCATGGAGTGGTAGCGCACACTCATTACAGACAACACATTTTCAATTGAAATGACCATTAAACATGCACAGCCATACAATTTTACTGAAAAATGTATACAGCCCACAAACCGTAATGTGTGTTAATGTCATTACCTAGTTTACTGATTTGTTTTGATTGTATTAAAATATTTGTTTCAACCACTCTTTAGAATCACCAAAAAATGAGTGTCAATTGTGTTTCACACATTCTGAAATATCTGCTCAGGTCATTTACAGACCTTTAAATTTTGTTTTCTGCTAGAAAAATAACAACATTGTACAACACACCCTGAGTAGCCAGCATGATTGCCACATAAATCTTCTCACTTTGAAATCAGAGAAAGCTCCCTGGAAAACAGAGCCTGATATTTGACCTCTGTCTTTGAATGCACAGCAAATTTGACAAGATAAGAACAAGATGTAAAGGCCTGTTACCAGAAATTCAGTACTGGTGGAAGAATAGACGAAATAGGGTCTGGTCAAGGGAAGGGACGGACTAAGCTGGAAAGCCAAAAAACAAACAAAGCCAGCAAATAGAAAGCAAGCAAATGTGAGTTACAAACCACAAAGCCAATGTGTTAGAAATGAAGTCTCTAGTTGGCAGTGGTTTGCACCCTGTCCAAGCAGGGATCCTCACTCTAGTCAGGGTAAGGGAGTCACACAGATAAAATAACCCCTGATCACCCCCTTAGCAGCTTGGCATGAACAGTCAGGCTTATCTCAGAGGCAATGTGTAAAGTATTGGTACACACACACAAGCACACACACAGTAGCAAAGTGAAAACACTGCAAAATGACTCCACATCAGTTTAGAAAAATAGCCAATATGTATCTGAATACAAAAAGACTAAAATGACAAAAATCCAACATACACAAGCAAAGATACACCTTCACCTTTTTAAAGATTAAATTTCAGTAAAGTGCTAGAAACACAATATCTACAACTGGGGCTATTGCAGCGTCATTGATGGAGTTGTTTCTAACAGTCCTAGGCCACTCACGAGGGAGTGTGGCCAGTCACAGAGTCGCATGGATCCCAGGTACAGTACCCTTGAAAATGATGAGGAAACAAAGGGCCAGATGTAGAAACGAAACATATTGCGACTTGCAAATAGCGAGTCATAGCGACTCGCTATTTGCAACTCGCAAAATGTTATGCAGTACGGTGTCTCAGACACCGACTGCGACTCGCTATGGGGTCGCAATGACCCACCTCATGAATATTCATGAGGTGGGTCGCAAATTGCGGCCCCATAGCGAGGCAAGGCACTCGCAAACATGGAGGCCTGCTGTAGTCAGCAGACCTCCGTGTTCGTGACTGCTTTAAATAAAGCAGTTTTTTTTTTTTTTACGTGTAGCCCGTTTTCCTTAAAGGAAAACGAGCTGCACTTCAAAAAAAACGAAACCTTTAGTTTCGTTTTTTTTTCAGGGCTGGCAGTAGTCCCTTGGACCACTACCTGCCCTGAAAAAAATGTTTGGGGTCCATTCACAAACTGGAAGGGGTCCCATGGGGACCCCTTCCAATTTGCGAGTGGGTTACCATCCACTTCAAGTGGATGGTAACTGCGATACGATTTGCGACCGCTTACGCGGTCGCAAATGGTATTGCACCCCACTCAGACTCGCAAATAGGAAGGGAACACCCCTTCCTATTTGCGAGTCGGAAATGCATTTTGCGAGTCGGTCCCGACTCGCAAAATGCATTTCTGCATAGGAAACTCACATTTGCGACTCGCAAACGGCAATTTTTGCCGTTTGCGAGTCGCAAATCGTTTCCTACATCTGGCCCAAAGACACTACACGGAGTCGGGGAGGTGAAGTGTCGCTGGAGGGGGTGCAGAATCTGTTCCTTACTGCTACCAAGGAGGTGAAGCATCAGTTCCTTACTGCAAGGCAGAAGAGGTGAGTGTTGGTTCCTTACGGTTGCATGGGAGGTGATGCAGCGTCAGTGGAGAGGCATCGGTTCCTTACGATCTGGCAAGGTTGATGAATCCAGCAGGTCATGGTGTAAGGCATCCACTTTGCAGTGTTGTGATCACAGCATGGGGCCACAGGTGCTATGGCAGAGACAGAGTCGGGTATCCCAGAAGTCGGGGGCACAGCTCTCAGGACTCACGCTGTGGTGGGACTTCAGAGGTGCTCCATCGGCATTGGGCCTGCAATGTCTGTCCCCATTGTTGCACTCAGTAGGAACCGCAGCTCCGGAATATCAGCAGCACAGAGTCAGACAGTGTGTAGAAAGTAAAGACAAGTCTTTTCACTCCCAGGACAAAAGCAGCAAGCAGCAGTCCAGCACAGCAAAGCAACAGGCAGAGTTGCAGTCCCTTTTACAGCATTTGGCTCTTCTGCCTGGCAGAATGTCCTCAGTCCAGAAGGATTCTGAAGTTGTGGTCTCAGATGTCCAATACTTATACTCATGTCTGCCTTTGAAGTAGGCAAACTTCAAAGGAAATTCTTTGTAGTGCACAAGATCCTGCCTTTCCTGGCTTGTCCCCAGACACACTCCAGTGGGTGGAGACTGCTTTGTGTAAGGACAGGCACAGCCCCTTTCAGCTGAAAGTTTCAGCTCCTCCCACCTGTAGGAGGCTGGACTGGCTTGTAGTGAGTACCAAGGGGTACTTGCACCTTGCACCAGGCCCAGTTATCCCTTATTAGTGTATAGGGTGTCTAGCAGCTTAGGCTGATAGATAATGGTAGCTTAGCAGAGCAGCTTAGGCTGAACTAGGAGACGTGTGAAGCTACTACAGTACCACTTAGTGTCATATGCACAATATCATAAGAAAACACAATACTCAGTTATACTAAAAATAAAGGTGCTTTATTTTTATGACAATATGCCAAAGTATCTTAGAGTGTACCCTCAGTGAGAGGATAGGAAATATACACAAGATATATATACACAATAGCAAAAATATGCAGTATAGTCTTAGAAAACAGTGCAAACAATGTATAGTTACAATAGGATGCAATGGGGAAACATAGGGATAGGGGCAACACAAACCATATACTCCAAAAGTGGAATGCGAACCACGAATGGACCCCAAACCTATGTGACCTTGTAGAGGGTCGCTGGGACTATTAGAAAATAGTGAGAGTTAGAAAAATCACCCTCCCCAAGACCCTGAAAAGTGAGTGCAAAGTGCACCAAAGTTCCCCTAAGGACAAAAGAGTTGTGTTAGAGGAATAATGCAGGAAAGACACAAACCAGCAATGCAACAACTGTGGATTTCCAATCTAGGGTACCTGTGGAACAAGGGGACCAAGTCCAAAAGTCACAAGCAAGTCGGAGATGGGCAGATGCCCAGGAAATGCCAGCTGCGGGTGCAAAGAAGCTTCGACTGGACAGAAGAAGCTGAGGTTTCTGCAGGAACTAAAAGGGCTAGAGACTTCCCCTTTGGTGGACGGATCCCTCTCGCCTTGGAGAGTCGTGCAGAAGTGTTTTCCCGCCGGAAGGACGCCAACAAGCCTTGCTACACGCAAATCGTGCGTTTGGCGTTTTTGGACGCTGCTGGGGCCCAGGAGGGACCAGGAGGTCGCAAATTGGACCTGCAGAGAGAGGGGTCGTCGAGCAAGACAAAGAGCCCTCACTGAAGCAGGTAGCACCCGGAGAAGTGCCAGAAACAGGCACTATGAGGATGCGTGAAACGGTGCTCGCCGAAGTTGCACAAAGGAGTCCCACGTCGCCGGAGACCAACTTAGAAAGTCGTGCAATGCAGGTTAGAGTTCCGTGGACCCAGGCTTGGCTGTACACGAAGGATTTCCGCCGGAAGTGCACAGGGGCCGGAGTAGCTGCAAAGTCGCGGTTCCCAGCAATGCAGCCCAGCGAGGTGAGGCAAGGACTTACCTCCACCAAACTTGGGCTGAAGAGTCACTGGACTGTGGGGGTCACTTGGACAGCGTCGCTGGATTCGAGGGACCTCGCTCGTCGTGCTGAGAGGAGACCCAAGGGACCGGTAATGCAGCTTTTTGGTGCCTGCGGTTGCAGGGGGAAGATTCCGTCGACCCACAGGAGATTTCTTCGGAGCTTCTGGTGCAGAGAGGAGGCAGGCTACCCCCACAGCATGCACAAGCAGGAAAACAGTCGAGAAGACAGCAGGATCAGCGTTACAGAGTTGCAGTAGTCGTCTTTGCTACTATGTTGCAGGTTTGCAGGCTTCCAGCGCGGTCAGCGGTCGATTCCTTATCAGAAGGTGAAGAGAGAGATGCAGAGGAACTCGGCTGAGCTCATGCATTCGTTATCTAAAGTTTCCCCAGAGACAGAGACCCTAAATAGCCAGAAAAGAGGGTTTGGCTACTTAGGAGAGAGGATAGGCTACTAACACCTGAAGGAGCCTATCAGCAGGAGTCTCTGACGTCACCTGGTGGCACTGGCCACTCAGAGCAGTCCAGTGTGCCAGCAGCACCTCTGTTTCCAAGATGGCAGAGGTCTGGAGCACACTGGAGGAGCTCTGGACACCTCCCAGGGGAGGTGCAGGTCAGGGGAGTGGTCACTCCCCTTTCCTTTGTCCAGTTTCGCGCCAGAGCAGGGACTAAGGGGTCCCTGAACCGGTGTAGACTGGCTTATGCAGAATTGGGCACCTCTGTGCCCAACAAAGCATTTCCAGAGGCTGGGGGAGGCTACTCCTCCCCTGCCTTCACACCATTTTCCAAAGGGAGAGGGTGTCACACCCTCTCTCAGAGGAAGTTCTTTGTTCTGCCATCCTGGGTCAGGCCTGGCTGGACCCCAGGAGGGCAGCTGCCTGTCTGAGGGGTTGGCAGCAGCAGCAGCTGCAGTGAAACCCCAGGAAGGGCAGTTTGGCAGTACCAGGGTCTATGCTACAGACCACTGGGATCATGGGATTGTGCCAACTATGCCAGGATGGTATAGAGGGGGCAATTCCATGATCATAGACATGTTACATGGCCATATTCGGAGTTACCATGGTGAAGCTACATATAGGTAGTGACCTATATGTAGTGCACGCGTGTAATGGTGTCCCCGCACTCACAAAGTTCAGGGAATTGGCTCTGAACAATGTGGGGGCACCTTGGCTAGTGCCAGGGTGCCCTCACACTAAGTAACTTTGCACCTAACCTTTACCAGGTAAAGGTTAGACATATAGGTGACTTATAAGTTACTTAAGTGCAGTGTAAAATGGCTGTGAAATAACGTGGACGTTATTTCACTCAGGCTGCAGTGGCAGGCCTGTGTAAGAATTGTCAGAGCTCCCTATGGGTGGCAAAAGAAATGCTGCAGCCCATAGGGATCTCCTGGAACCCCAATACCCTGGGTACCTCAGTACCATATACTAGGGAATTATAAGGGTGTTCCAGTAAGCCAATGTAAATTGGTAAAATTGGTCACTAGCCTGTTAGTGACAATTTGAAAGTAATGAGAGAGCATAACCACTGAGGTTCTGGTTAGCAGAGCCTCAGTGAGACAGTTAGGCACCACACAGGGAACATATACATGCACACCTATGAGCACTGGGGCCCTGTGTGACAGGGTCCCAGTGACACATACATATAGGCCACAACCCTATGAGCACTGGGGTCCTGACCAGCAGGATCCCAGTGACACATAACAAACATACTGAAAACATAGTGTTTTCACTATGAGCACTGAGGCCTGGTTATCAGGATCCCAGTGAGACAGTGAAAACAGTGACAAACACCCTGACATACACTCAGAAACAGGCCAAAAGTGGGGGTAACAAGGCTAGAAAGAGGCTACTTTCTCACACAACCCCCCCCCAAACGAAGGACAATAAGGCTAACCTTGGCCAGTTGAGACTTTATTGTCTAAGTGGTGATAAGTAGAGAGTAGCTCTGCAATAGACTGGTTACTCCCTTTATCATCCACTATATGGTTACTTCCCTGTGGGGATGTAAACCACCCTGTTTGAAGTTTTTTAGCTAAACAACAATGTGAAGATGTATTTTCAGAGTTTCTATCAGTAAGTTTTAGTTTAGAGCAGTGGGAATTGTCCACTGAACCTATTTGTAGTGATGGAAATGCCAGACAGGGATGCTGTCTCAGAAAAGCCATAGCTGGGCAAAAACTTTGTCCATCTGGCTGGAAGAGAGAACAGGGATGCTGTTTATCTTGAGTTGGAGCAGGGCAGGGATGCTGTCCTATGAGCTCCACACTAGGGCAGGGATGCTGTCCTAAGTGTTGTGAGGTAGTGCAGGGTTTCTGCACTAAAGTTTCTCTGGGAGGGTTGGAGGGATGCTCCATGTTAACTAAAATGGTGCTGTTTTTCTCACCAATGTTAGTTATCCCACAGAGAGGTACTTCCACCTCAGGGAGTCCAGCTTTGCCAGCTGATGATTCCCTTGGAACAGGTGCCACCCCAGGAGAGGTTTCTCCCACCACAGGAATAGTATCCTGAATGGTAGGGTGGTTAGGGGATACTGTGATACCCTTTTTACCTGTTGATGGAGAGGGATCCTGAGTTTTCAGGCCTTCTCTCCTTTGCTTTTTCATTTCACTTGAAATGAGAGGGAACAATTCCTCAGGGATGCCCAGCATGGCTGCATGGGCATAAAACTCTACATCAGCCCAACCTGAGGCCTCTAGGTCATTACCTAAGAGACAGTCTACAGGTAAGCTAGGTGATACCACCACCTGCTTAGGGCCAGTAACTCCACCCCAACTAAACTGAATTATAGCTAAGGGAAGAAACTTAGTGGAGTTATGGACATCAATAATCTTATACTGTTGTCCAATGATGTGTTGTTCAGGAGGCACTAGGTTTTCAGTCACCAAAGTGAAACTGGCACCTGTGTCCCTGTAGGCCAAGGCCTCAACACCATTTATTGAAACTGTCTGCCTGTACTTATCCATTGTAAGGGGACAAGCAGCCAGTGTGGCAAGGCCAATGCCACTAGGTGTGACAGAAACTGTCTTGGGACTGATTACATCAGTTTCCACTATGGACCCATAAGTGAACCCAACTACACCCTTTGCTTGACTGTTGCCAGCATTCCCACCACTAGTACCACTACTGCTAGGGGCACTAGAGCTTGATGTATTACTGGTGGTAGGCTCAGGGGGTTTACCTGGACAGGACTTATCCCCTGGCCTATGGCCTCTGTTTTTACACACAAAGCACCAAGGCTTTTTAATGTGTGCAGGTTGGGAAGAAGAGGAAGAATTTGTTTTATCCCCACCCTCTGAAGAGTGTTTAAGATTTGAAGTGGGATCTTTGGTTTTACCCATGTCCCCATGCTTATCTTGAGATTTTTCACCATCTTTCTTCTTATTGCCATCTTTGTCACCCCCTGTATGAACTTTTCTGTTCACCCTTGTTCTGACCCATTTGTCTGCCTTCTTTCCCAATTCTTGGGGAGAGGTCAGATCAGAGTCTACCAGGTACTGGTGCAACAAATCAGACACACAATTATTAAGTATATGCTCTCTCAGGATTGTGTTATACAGGCTTTCATAATCAGTAACTTTACTGCCATGTAACCACCCCTCCAAGGCCTTCACTGAATGGTCAATGAAATCAACCCAGTCTTGTGAAGACTCCTTTTTGGTCTCTCTGAACTTTATCCTGTACTGTTCAGTGGTTAAGCCATAACCATCCAGGAGTGCATTCTTAAGAACTTGGAAATTATTAGCATCATTTTCTTTTACAGTAAGGAGCCTATCCCTACCTTTTCCACTAAATGATAGCCATAGGATAGCAGCCCACTGTTTTTGAGGGACATCCTGTACAGCACAGGCCCTCTCAAGTGCAGCAAACCACTTGTTAATGTCATCCCCCTCCTTATAAGGGGGAACTATCTTGTGCAGATTCCTGGAATCATGCTCTTTTGCAGGATGACTATGGGGAATACTGCTGCTGCCACCATGGGTATCTAAACCCAACTTCTGTCTTTCCTTCTCTAATTCTAAAGACTGTCTATCCAAATCCAGCGGTTGCTTCTTGAGCTTCAGTCTGGTTTGTTCCACTCTCAATCTATTGAGCTCCCTTTCTAACAATCTGTCATCAGGGTGGGTGGGAGGGACATTTCTAGATACAGAGGTATGATGGGAATGAACAGAAGGAGACCTGTCCCTTACAGAGGGCACCCTAACAGCTTGGCTACCAGTATAATGTGAGAGCACACCATCAGTATGGTGTGATTCAACCTCTGTACCAACTATGCTAGACTGTCTAGTAATGGGCAGGCTGAGAAGTTTCTTTCCTGAACCTTTTCCTGGGGGAGTCCCTGGATCAGATTGAGAACCATTAGCTACTTTTTCACCAGATTGGGCACTTATGGCCTTATCTTGTACTCTAAGCATATTAATTAACAGTTCTAAGGAAGGATTCTTCCCTACACTCAAACCTCTCTCTATGCAGAGACTCCTTGCTCCTTTCCAGCTAAGGTGATCATATGCAAGTTTGGACAGTTCAACATTTTTTCCTGTGCCAGACATTTTTTAGAGAGAGTTAAAGTGATAGAAAAAGAGAAAAAAGTTTTCAGAACTTTTTGGAAAGACAGAAAAAACTTTTTAAACTTTTAAGAACTTTTTGAAAGTTTTAGAAGTACTTTTCAGCACTTAGAAAAGAGTGCAAAGAGGAAATGCAAAACTTTTTGGCTATGTGTATATACACTGACCTTGTTTTGTATATTTTTCTCTTATGAAAAGTACAATGACAAGAGTGGTAAGTAGTCTCAAGCACTTATCCCACCACTGCACAACCAATGTAGGAGGCTGGACTGGCTTGTAGTGAGTACCAAGGGGTACTTGCACCTTGCACCAGGCCCAGTTATCCCTTATTAGTGTATAGGGTGTCTAGCAGCTTAGGCTGATAGATAATGGTAGCTTAGCAGAGCAGCTTAGGCTGAACTAGGAGACGTGTGAAGCTACTACAGTACCACTTAGTGTCATATGCACAATATCATAAGAAAACACAATACACAGTTATACTAAAAATAAAGGTACTTTATTTTTATGACAATATGCCAAAGTATCTTAGAGTGTACCCTCAGTGAGAGGATAGGAAATATACACAAGATATATATACACAATAGCAAAAATATGCAGTATAGTCTTAGAAAACAGTGCAAACAATGTATAGTTACAATAGGATGCAATGGGGAAACATAGGGATAGGGGCAACACAAACCATATACTCCAAAAGTGGAATGCGAACCACGAATGGACCCCAAACCTATGTGACCTTGTAGAGGGTCGCTGGGACTATTAGAAAATAGTGAGAGTTAGAAAAATCACCCTCCCCAAGACCCTGAAAAGTGAGTGCAAAGTGCACCAAAGTTCCCCTAAGGACAAAAGAGTTGTGTTAGAGGAAAAATGCAGGAAAGACACAAACCAGCAATGCAACAACTGTGGATTTCCAATCTAGGGTACCTGTGGAACAAGGGGACCAAGTCCAAAAGTCACAAGCAAGTCGGAGATGGGCAGATGCCCAGGAAATGCCAGCTGCGGGTGCAAAGAAGCTTCGACTGGACAGAAGAAGCTGAGGTTTCTGCAGGAACTAAAAGGGCTAGAGACTTCCCCTTTGGTGGACGGATCCCTCTCGCCTTGGAGAGTCGTGCAGAAGTGTTTTCCCGCCGGAAGGACGCCAACAAGCCTTGCTACACGCAAATCGTGCGTTTGGCGTTTTTGGACGCTGCTGGGGCCCAGGAGGGACCAGGAGGTCGCAAATTGGACCTGCAGAGAGAGGGGTCGTCTAGCAAGAAAAAGAGCCCTCACTGAAGCAGGTAGCATCCGGAGAAGTGCCAGAAACAGGCACTACGAGGATGCGTGAAACGGTGCTCGCCGAAGTTGCACAAAGGAGTCCCACGTCGCCGGAGACCAACTTAGAAAGTCGTGCAATGCAGGTTAGAGTGCCGTGGACCCAGGCTTGGCTGTGCACGAAGGATTTCCGCCGGAAGTGCACAGGGGCCGGAGTAGCTGCAAAGTCGCGGTTCCCAGCAATGCAGCCCAGCGAGGTGAGGCAAGGACTTACCTCCACCAAACTTGGGCTGAAGAGTCACTGGACTGTGGGGGTCACTTGGACAGCATCGCTGGATTCGAGGGACCTCGCTCGTCGTGCTGAGAGGAGACCCAAGGGACCGGTAATGCAGCTTTTTGGTGCCTGCGGTTGCAGGGGGAAGATTCCGTCGACCCACGGGAGATTTCTTCGGAGCTTCTGGTGCAGAGAGGAGGCAGGCTACCCCCACAGCATGCACAAGCAAGAAAACAGTCGAGAAGGCGGCAGGATCAGCGTTACAGAGTTGCAGTAGTCGTCTTTGCTACTATGTTGCAGGTTTGCAGGCTTCCAGCGCGGTCAGCGGTCGATTCCTTATCAGAAGGTGAAGAGAGAGATGCAGAGGAACTCGGCTGAGCTCATGCATTCGTTATCTAAAGTTTCCCCAGAGACAGAGACCCTAAATAGCCAGAAAAGAGGGTTTGGCTACTTAGGAGATAGGATAGGCTACTAACACCTGAAGGAGCCTATCAGCAGGAGTCTCTGACGTCACCTGGTGGCACTGGCCACTCAGAGCAGTCCAGTGTGCCAGCAGCATCTCTGTTTCCAAGATGGCAGAGGTCTGGAGCACACTGGAGGAGCTCTGGACACCTCCCAGGGGAGGTGCAGGTCAGGGGAGTGGTCACTCCCCTTTCCTTTGTCCAGTTTCGCGCCAGAGCAGGGGCTAAGGGGTCCCTGAACCGGTGTAGACTGGCTTATGCAGAATTGGGCACCTCTGTGCCCAACAAAGCATTTCCAGAGGCTGGGGGAGGCTACTCCTCCCCTGCCTTCACACCATTTTCCAAAGGGAGAGGGTGTCACACCCTCTCTCAGAGGAAGTTCTTTGTTCTGCCATCCTGGGCCAGGCCTGGCTGGACCCCAGGAGGGCAGCTGCCTGTCTGAGGGGTTGGCAGCAGCAGCAGCTGCAGTGAAACCCCAGGAAGGGCAGTTTGGCAGTACCAGGGTCTGTGCTACAGACCACTGGGATCATGGGATTGTGCCAACTATGCCAGGATGGTATAGAGGGGGCAATTCCATGATCATAGACATGTTACATGGCCATATTCGGAGTTACCATGGTGAAGCTACATATAGGTAGTGACCTATATGTAGTGCACGCGTGTAATGGTGTCCCCGCACTCACAAAGTTCAGGGAATTGGCTCTGAACAATGTGGGGGCACCTTGGCTAGTGCCAGGGTGCCCTCACACTAAGTAACTTTGCACCTAACCTTTACCAGGTAAAGGTTAGACATATAGGTGACTTATAAGTTACTTAAGTGCAGTGTAAAATGGCTGTGAAATAACGTGGACGTTATTTCACTCAGGCTGCAGTGGCAGGCCTGTGTAAGAATTGTCAGAGCTCCCTATGGGTGGCAAAAGAAATGCTGCAGCCCATAGGGATCTCCTGGAACCCCAATACCCTGGGTACCTCAGTACCATATACTAGGGAATTATAAGGGTGTTCCAGTAAGCCAATGTAAATTGGTAAAATTGGTCACTAGCCTGTTAGTGACAATTTGAAAGTAATGAGAGAGCATAACCACTGAGGTTCTGGTTAGCAGAGCCTCAGTGAGACAGTTAGGCACCACACAGGGAACATATACATGCACACCTATGAGCACTGGGGCCTGGTTATCAGGATCCCAGTGAGACAGTGAAAACAGTGATAAACACCCTGACATACACTCACAAACAGGCCAAAGGTGGGGGTAACAAGGCTAGAAAGAGGCTACTTTCTCACACCACCTCTATAGTCCAGGAAGACCCATCAGGATATGCAGGGCACACCTCAGCTTCCTTTGTGTACCTGTCTAGGGTGAATTCACAAACAACCCAACTGTCATCCTGACCCAGATGTGTATTCCACAGTCCGGCATATGCAGTGCGTGGTTAAGCAACAAAATGCCCTTTTCCAAAAATGGCATTTTCATACTTACAGTTTAAAAAACAAACTTCATTAAAATATGTATTTTTAAATTGTGAGTTCAGAGACCCCAAAATCCAGATCTCTATATGCTCCCAATGGGAAATGACACTTGAAAAACATTTAAAGGCAATCCCCATGTTAACCTAGGGGATAGGCCTTGCAATAGTGAAAAACAAAGTTAGCAGTATTTCACTATCGGGACATGAAAAATACACCAGTGCATGTCCTACATTTTAAATACACTGCACTCTGGCCATGGGGCTGCCTTGGGCCTACCTTAAGGTGGATTATTTGTAATAAAAAGGAAGGTTTAGGCCTGGCAAGTAGGTGCACTTGCCAGGTCCAATTGGCAGTTAAAACTGCACACACAGACACTGCAGTGGCAGGTCTGAGGCATGTTTACAGGGCTACTCCTGTGGGTGGCACAATCAGTGCTGCAGGTCCACTAGTAGCATTTGAGGTACAGGTCCTGAGCACATATGGTGCACTATATTAGGGAGTTACTAGCAAATCAAGTATGCCAACCATGGATAAACCAATCACCAATACAGTTTAGACAGAGAGCACTTGCACCATAGCACTGATCAGCAGTGGTAAAGTGTCCAATGCCAGCATAAATGGCATTCAGCACAGGATCAAGAACAGAAGGTCAGAAGCCTAAAAGACACGGAAAATCACACCAAGAGCTAAACTAACAGGTCCAACACAGTGGTAAGCAATGGGTGGAATGTATTCCCAGGGAAGCTTTCCAAATGTCCCCAAGATGGTGGTAGCAAACCCGACATCTGTGCAGTCTGGTAGGCTTCGACCTAAAAATGGATGATGTGTATTTTTCAGCAGCCTGGCAGTATGTTAAACCTCCAGCAGCAGGCACAGGCATGGTGGCTGGCACAAGGAAGAAGATGGCAGGAGGAAGAGACAGGAGAACGCAGCACAGCAGGAAATAAGGTGATTCAGTAGTGTTGTCAGCTAAACTTTTGGAGCAATAGACAGCATGCACAGAGTTGATGATTCCATTATACACCTCCTCTAATTATGACCAAAGGCGGATGGAAACATAGTTACATTAGGGAATTGTTAATTTTCCTGGCATTTCTGGGCATAATTGTCGAATTTACAATCAGTAGAACCTTTGGCAGCATGGAAGATCAGACATTATGTTTGTAATAGACTACTGATTCAGCTAAAAGGCTATTTTAGTGGCTCGAAATAGCAACTTTTTGTCGTAGGAGGTCTACATAACTTCCTGTCCAAAGCCACCAGAGGATTCATATCATACAGAATCATTCTAAGATGGTGACTTGCACGTCTGAGCCATGAGAGAAGGTAGCATCTTGAACCCTCTACCAAAGGCAAATACTCTTGTAATACAATGTGTCACAATGCTTTGGAAGTGTTGTGACTGTCTTGGGCATTGCCCCTTATTTCCCTTTCGGGTTCTGCCTTTTCTTGTTGATTATGTCCTTACTTGCTTTTCCTTTTTGTTGACACTATATATTATAGTATGTTCAAGTGGAGATTAAAGAAAGCACAAAGGTCATGGTAGTGTGTAGACTCCAGAAAGAGAAACAAAGGTGTCACCCCACAGGTAGATCTGGGTCATATGGTCCAACCCACATATAATTGGGAAAAACCGGTATTTGAGCTGTCCCACTCCATCTGTTATCAATTAGGTGAGCACAGCTGGTCTTCACCACAGCAGAGATTATCAGCATTGGTTGGTTTTATATTCAGCTGCTTTGCTTAGCTAAATAAGCAGCTACCAGCTGCAACTGCAGGCTGAATATGCAGGATTGAGACTACATCATATTCTTTGTGCCAGGGAAGCTTCAGATTGTACCACTGTGTAGCAGGAGGCTCATCACTGTAGGATGGCACCTATCTCAGATCACTTGTGCCCACTTCTACTGAACAAGGAACCAGACGGATGTGCGCAGTGTGCAAAGTGAAGTACAAAAATAATAGAAAATTGTGTTTGAATGCAGCAGCCATACTAGAAGCAGGGAATGCATAGGACAGTCAAAGTGCATTGTACCAGCCCTACTATTGTTGCCAGATGTGGCATGGTACCCTATTTTTTTCCCGGGGGTGACAATTGCTGCAATTATAGCAAAGGGATGATTGAAGAAACACAGACTATTAGGAACATTAGGTAATAATGCACCTACATTACAGTTCATGGAATTATCATGTGCATAAACTTCAATAAAATTACATCGTATGTGGATTCCCACAATTACTGTCCAAATGAATAAGGCCTCTAGTTGTTGTTACACTGTTCCAGATAGATAGGTAACTGTTTGTCAAAATTGGAGTCTTGGGGCAGTGCTCAATGTGTACAAGATTACCGGGGCACACATTTTTCATGAGAAACTCCCCAATGGAGCCGTTTTTCTGTTGATCACCTCAGGTCGGCGACAGATGCATTGTCAAGCCAGACATACAAAGAGTACAGGCAGCACACACACACACACAACATGACATACCTATAATTGTGAGGACCGGCCATTGACCGTTATGAACTGTGTATTTACTATTCTAACTCCATGCGCCACTTTAGGGAAAGTTATAAAGCGGACCAAGGCAAATATAACTGCAATTTTTGTTTTTTGATGCACTCGCTTGAAACTACCTAAACACACTATGGGGACAGGACCTCAAAATAGACCGGACCTCACAAGGATAGTGTTAGTCTGGACCTGACAGTGTTTACCCACGCTGTGAGGACCAAACTGGTCCTCACAGTGTGGGTTATACATGCCCCCCACACACACACACACAGCGTAATGGAACTTGCAAAGCACCTGGAGGGGGTTTCCCTCCCCCTTGGACCCAGTTAAGGGCCTGACACCCGTGCACAGTGATGAGGGGGCCCCATGGAGGTCGGGCCCCCACGCCACAGGGTCTGGGGGGGCCTTTGTTACGCCACTGAGGCAAACACACACACACATATCAACTAAGTCAGAAAGGGAGATGTGGGAGGTGGCGAATAAGAATGGAAAGAAAAAGGAAAGAACTCATATTGTTAAATTTAAAAAACAAAACAATTAAACCACGACAAAAAACGAAATTCAGAACTTATAGTTTAGAAGCAACAGACCATCGTTATGTTGATATTACCACTAAAAGTGTGCTGTTGCAATTACCACTGGTTAGGTGGAATAACCATAAACAAAGCTGTATGTCGAGGGAGACCACTTTTCCCAATCTAGAACCGTTTCTGATCTCCGACTTTGTTTTTACTGCAATAGGGATCACTTGAACTAATTTAGATTTAAGGAATTTACCCATTGACAAGTACTTCGCCATCGGTAATGGGAGTAATCTACCAAATACCACTGGCATTATTCCTAATACCTTTCCCATAATATAGCCATCTCGTGGAGGCACTCACATTTCATAATATGATGCAGGATACTTTCAGCTAGGGTTTATTTCGTTCAAATAAGAACATGGAAGGATGCAGTGTTTTTCTTGGGTGCTAACCTCTGGTGGGCCTGCATGCCTGCATACACTTCCCGTGTCTCTACTCTACTCCTGCCTCATCTATGCTTTCTTGCCTTGTCTTCTCTCATTTTCTCTACAGTTTCTGCCTTTCTCTCGCTCGGTCAAAATCTGAGGATGACAATCATTGGTAGAGCCAATAGATGCCAATGATTGTAAACAGAGACATTTCAAAATGTTGTTTTCATGGCTTATTTATAGTAATTACAGCCATTTTGGGGGAAAAGAAAGTAGCAAAAAGACTTCCTTTATGTGTATAATTCTTATAAGACTTAAGAACTGAACGTGAATAATCGTGTGATGATTAAGTCTACTGTTCAGAGGTAAAACAGTCCCTCGTGGTTTTGAATGGAACCACTGCTTCGACAATGGAGTGATACACCAAACAGCCAATAGCATAAACGTGAGAGTAATTAGCCTCTTTGAGGAGCTAATGCCCTTTATGTGTATATTTTGAAGAATATTTAACAGCACTCTATACAGATATATTGTCATGCCCGACCTAAAACATTATTCTCAATCCTCAAATATCAGTGTCAGTGTCCACCACCTGAAACCACAGGCACAAAATTAAGCACTGTTTAGTATAGATGGCAATGGCCTTATGATAACAGGGATATACTGGACGCTTGCCTGCCTGTGGCTCTGGGTGAGAGGAAAGCAGACTGCAAGCAGTGCTTAATTTGTGCTTGTTGTTTCCGGTGCTGAGCACCGGCACTTATTTTTGAGGACCGGCGCTTATTCTACTGCCTCAAGCATTTTTTTGCGAGCAAAAGACTCATATGGGAAAGACGGAGGAAGGGGAAAACGAAAAAGCGTCACAAAGGGAGAAATTAGAAAGCTGCAAGAGTGAGCTAAAGGGGCAGGGAGTTGCTTATATGGATTGAAGAGGCCCAAGATGGCTTCAGGATTACACTCCTCAGTATTCCGTGTTCACACAGTTAATTGCAGCAGCCGCGTGTTTAAGAGGAGGGCTTCGGGCACCGGCACCTTTTTCTTTACAAATTAAGCACTGGCTGCAAGGTCAAAGCACCTGATTCCAGTGGCCACTCCAAGCTGTTAGAAATATAGGAGAGATAACTTCTCACAGACCAGTGGTGATTTTAGTTTGATCACCGGAAGGTGATTAAAACAATTCATTCCCCCAGTATTTGTTGTGCACCTGAAACTGTTCTCATCTAAACTAAAGAATAATTTACATGTTTGTAATTTGTCTGTAAGCGATATTGTCACTGTCTTTCTCCGAAAATCCTGAGACTCTATAAGTGCGCAACACCATGGCGGGTAATGTTTTTTTTTCAGAATTTGATATAACATTGTACAGTTGTTCCAGTGCACACAAAGGAATCTTGAATTAGTGTAATAGAAACACACTCACACAATTTGGGACCACATCATAGCGATTGTGGCTACAATGAAAGAGATCCATCAATAAACCTAAATTGAAACAATATGTACAAAATATCAACATAAGAAAAAACATGCACAGTCAAACAAGGACCAGGGAACAAGATCTTGGAATATGGCTAACAATTTGTTCAAGTTTTCCTTTTTGCTATTTGCTGATTTCCCGTCTTGGGAATTACACAATGACAGTATATCTGTGCTGGGCCCAGCAACAAAAATGCTTTACATTTTTATATATGGAAAGTAAAACACAAAGTTAGGTAACAGATATAACGTTGTTTTCAAATAGCATCAAAAACCATTAACGGTCGCCCTTACCTCTGTGATAACAGGGATACAGGTTATACTTTCGTCTTCGTCATCTCTAAAACTAAAAAGATTGAGTTGAATAAACATTGGGTCCGTGGAAATGCGCACGCGCAGAGCGCAGTTTTTCTATCAGTGAACGGGAAGCGCACAACTAACAAACACAACACATTTCTTAAAACAAAACCTAAAATGATGCGCTGCTCGTGGTCGGAAGTGTTCCACTAATATCCTTTCTCTTGCTGTGGGTGAACGTAGAGATGCGTTGGCAGGGAATCGGGAGGTTGCATGTCCCCTGGCATGTCCACGATTAGACGGTTGGGAGAGGGCGGGTGAAAACATATATGAAAGGCTAGTCTAGTGGTAAAGGCAGCTGGGCGGGGGTAAGCATAATCACTGAATAAATGGAAACCGGGAATATTAGAAAAGTAAAACAGGCTTCGGGAAGACTGCAGCGGTCCTTAACTGGAAGTCGAGAATCAAGAAAGACTGCTGGCTCCTAAGCAGCACCTGTTTTTATGTCTTCACTGATGTATTGTGACGTCACTGTTTCTATGACGTGTCGCAGCATGTGTTCTGTCTGCACTTTGAAGAGGCGAGTGTGGGTATCTAGTAATAGGACTGTCCAGTGCTTAATATGCAAATACAAATATTGATATTGGTAGGCGCAGAAGCCCAAAGTTTTTGTGTTTTCCGACCACTCATGCTAATTGTTTTGATTGTTTCTCTTACTCTGTCCTCGTATTTCCTACATTGAGGGCCCTTTTCTGTTATTTTCATGGATGCTTTCTCTGTAGAATAGAACAAGAAAGCATCTAGTTGTTGTTATACAGTTCCAGATAATCAACTATGGTCAAAATTGAGAGGATTAGATAGAGGAATGCTTGAGGCAGTGTTAAAGGTTTGGATTACTTACCATTAATCTTCATTACTCTGATTCTGAATCCCTCGTCCGATTCCTTACTATATGCACGTTGTGCATTTAGTAAGGAATTGGATGAGGAGGTAATGTGTACCGTGGCACACATTTTTTAATAGAAACCCGCCGAAGGAGTTGCAATGGTCAGGGTTTCTGAATACCAAGGCTGTCTAGTTTTGATTCCACCTCATGCCCCTTTCACCCTCCATCAACCACGGCCCTTAGGTAGGGGCTGAGGGGCCACACCCCCTCACCCTTTTTCCCCTAAAGAAGAGTGTCTGTCAAGCTGAGCAAAGGTCAACTTGACAGACACTCCTCATTTTCAGGTCAGGCAGTTAGGAGCTAGACATGCCTAAATGTACAGGCTCCTGGCTGCCTGAGCTGAACTTTACTGGGCTGAGGATGTCACAGCACCTGTGGGTGTGACTTCCTCAGCTAAGCAAAGGTCCTCGAGGCCCCCCCCCAGGGTGACAAAGGGTAGCGTCAGTCATTGACTCGGACCTTGGCGTTTCAAGTTTAAGTCCTGAAGCATCCAGGGCCAAGTGTCAATCAGTGACACATTGTCTCAGAGTGGGGTGGGGTCAGCAGTCTTACTGACCTCATCCCACTCTGCGACAAGATTGGGACTGCTGTCTTCCTTTATTGGCTAACCTTTTTATGAATACTACATTTCCCATAACATTTCCTTGTGACATCCTGTTTATAGCACTAATCACAGCACATAACCATGTGTATAAACGATATGGCGCCAAAATACGTCATCTTACTTTGCTGCTTTGCAATAAGATACGTGTTATGCTTATATTTTGTCTTTTCAGTGGTATATTGTTTATTGTATTTTTTGTAGTATTGTCTTTCCCTGTATCGCTACTGCAAAGCAATATTAATTAACTTTCTGTTGTCTAATCAGCATCTGACGGGGTGCCTGGAGGCCGGGAGACAGAGAGCGTCAGCAGGAGGACTTTAAGTCCTATTTCTAGCTCCCCTTCCCACATGTGCATTCTACGTGCAGCGGGCTCTTTTTCCGACTTGGATCAGAATTGCAAGCCTACTCTATGACTCAGCAAGATTGAGTCAGCTCCCGCTCTCATTCCTACATAGCGGTAGAGCCTGTTGTTTGCCCTACGCCCATTTCCCTGGGCTGGAACATCTGGCTCTACAGGCACTGTCCTGAGCGGGGCTCAGGACCCTTTTTCTGGGTAGACGTCTGCCTTGGTGGTCCCCTTACATTTACTGGTGCCTCCCTGAACAGGTTTTCTCCTGAGATGCCCCACAGAATTTCATTTGTACACCCATCTGATCCTTACAATGCCTAGTCGCAAATTCATAATATGGCAGATATGAATGACCCTAATGCCTTGTCTTATGACCAAGACCAGGAAGACCTACTACTGCCTCAAGGCACAGTCCCCACCCTAGATGCCTCAGTCACTCAACCTTTCAATAGGGCCCTTTCTGTAGTGCATGCGTACTCGCAAATATTTTCTCAGGGACCGAAAACTTTGTTCTGTGATGTGACAGAGGGCCGCATTAATGTCAGCAGGGTGCCATCGGGCTGGGGAGTTGGCATTAAGGTGAAGGAAATCATATATATCTAGTTGCTGAACTACACAATATGAAACCTGAAAACCTGGGATTAATCTCGGCTTCCCCACTTTATCAAATTGTGTGAGCTTGGCCATTGTTTCCTTTCACTTTCCCTCTTTTATTCTTCATTATAACATATGAGGACCTCGAAATAAATTACTTCAGGATGTCCGCTGTACAAAAACCTCTCCTGTGTTTGATTTAATAAACTAGGGGCCTCATTTAGAACTCAGCGGTCTTTTTTCAAGACCGCCGAGGTACCGCCGTGCTGAAGACTGCCAGTGCAGGCGGTTTTCCGCACAGCAAATTATGACTGCTGGCAGCCCTCTGCCCTTTTCCGGACGGAGAGCCGCCAGCAGCCATACTGTGGTCGGCAGTGAAGTGGAGGCTGCTCCACCTCCACCGCCATGTCACCAGAACACCACCCACCGAATCATGTCCCAGGATTTGGCATGGCAGTGTTCTGGTGACGGGGTGCTGGCGGCGGAGCAGCCCCAATGGATTCCGTTCCCTCCTGGAGGATCACGGGACCAGGTAAGGTAATCGTCCATTAGGGGAGGGGGGTGGAGGGGTGTTGTGCGTTGTGTGCGTGCATGTGGGTGTGCGTGTGAGTGTGCAGAGGGGGCGTGTGCATGTATGCATGCGGGGGTGTGTTGTGTGTATGGGAAATGTGTGCGTTTATTTCTGTGTGTATGTCTGTGTGTATGTGTGCGTGTATGTGTGTGTGTATGTGTAGTAGTTGTGTGAGTGTGCATGTAGGGGGTGTGTGTGTCAATGTTTGGGGGCGCATGAGTGTTGGGGGGGTCCTACCACCTTTGGTGGGTGGTAGGGGGGTCGTGGGTGTGGGGGGAGTACTCTGGGGAGGGGGATGGGGGAGACCCCTATCAGTGCCAGGGAACAAATTCCCTGGCACTGATAGTGCCTACAGCCATGGATTGAACCTCATGAAAATCCATGGCGGTATTCAGGGTCGTGATACCGCCGGTGGTGTAGTGACGGCCGCCGGGCTGGAGACCGAAGTCTCCAGCCCAGCGGTCGTTACCACCCTGGAGGTCGGAGTGGAGAAGTGGTGGTTTGGCTTGGAGGTCACCGCCATGCTTGTAATTTCATATTTTTTACCGCCGGCCTGTTTGCGGTATTACCACCACTTCTCCACCGACCGCCAGGGTTGTAATGAGGGCCTATGTTTTTCATGTGTAATAGGAACCCAGACCACCCAAAAAGTGCACATAACAACTGGTTCACTATTGGCATTTTGTTAGGGTGGTGGGAAGAATGAATTTCTCTAAATTTATGTTTGAGAACCGTTACTTTTGAAACAATACTTCTCAATGCACTGATATCTGATGTAGTAAAATGAAAAGGTAGTGCGTGTTCATTAGATACACGTTTTGAATTTTGTAGAAACTTTATCATGTTTTTACACTTTGGCTGCAAGAGGTCTTTAAAAATAAAGGTGCTTCTAAAGTTAAGTGGTGCAGAACTCAATGGTTACTTTCTTTATTTAACACACAGATTGACATTTAAATAAATACTTGCCTGTTTTATTTAACATAGTTTTTATGGTAGTGCTAGGTCGATTAAACAGCAGCCCAGTGCCATTGCCAGACAATTAAAGAGATATGCCCTGATGGTCCCAACCAATGGCTTGAGTCCCCCCATGCCTCTACCCCCTGGAAGAAATGATGGCCCTAGCCAGCCTTCCAACTAGCCCCATCCTGCAACCATGGCCTGCTTGTCCCAATAATGACTACTCTGCAGCTCAACCTTCAACAATCGCCCAAGTCAATCCCATTTATTCTCCAGATGGCATATCTGCCGATTCCCAATCTCCCCCTTCAGACTCAGATGATGACTCTACTCACCGTCCCAAATGGCGTTGCCATACCAACAGCGACCTCTCTTTCACTGCATCTCCAGGTGACTCTTCCAGCTCTTCCTCTGCCTTGACCTTTCACCCTGACTCTATTATCCACCCACAGTCATCTGACTGGACCCTTCTTCCTGCAGTCTCAGGCTACTCACATGACAGACTCCGGAGGAGTTTCAACAAAGACGTTTGAAACTGCATATGTTCTTAAAGCCCTCATCCTGACATTCCAGACAGAATAGCGATGACCCCAGAGCTTGAGCCTAACCTACCCACATTCCTCAAACGTTCCTATAAGGACACCAAAAAAAAGATCCTGGAAGTCCCGTCAGATTCGATTTAGCAGGTCCCTTTTGCAAGATTCTGGATATGGGGTCTCCGCAAAAGAAAGCAACATACCCATTGATCTTGATATCCTGGCAAGATGGGAATAATGCGCCTTATGTCTATGGGGCAATGCCAATTGTGTAATTTCAATAGTAAGACGGCGCTCAATTCTGTTACGTTTTGATCCTAAATTAACTGACTTAGCCACTGCAGAAACAGGCCCTCTATCCAATGGACTACTCTTCGGCGATAAGTTTGTAAAGGATCTGTGGAAATTCGTGCACACCTTCACGTCCCTAGACAAAGCCCAATTCCCTCTCAATAAGGTCTTTCATCAACCTCTTTTTGCCACCGCCAGCCCATATCAAGGGCATCTGACAGTTCTTTGGCCTCTTTCCACAACCACCCAAGCCACTCCAGCTGCCGAAGGCAGTGGATACTCCTCCCAACCCAGGGACACCTTTTACCCTGCCAGAGCACACGGTGGATGAGGCCGTTTCGGAAGAGGAGCCTTCCGTTCCCTGGCAATTATGCCTCTGGAAACAATTCCTATTGTAAGATTGATTCAACCCTTGTTGGTCATACTGGGGGCAGACCCCAAAACCTTCTGAACAAATGGTCCTGTTTGACCTCCAACCCATGGGTGTTGGAAACAATAACTGGGTTCAAGATGGAGTTCTTTGGGGTTTCTCAATAGCCCTCTCTTTCTCCAGTGATCCATTTTTTACAACTCAATTTCTCTTTTATTCAACAGGAAATAGATCACTCCTGACCTAGAATGAGATCGACCTTGTCAGCCAAACCCTTCAGGTTTTTTCAGCAACATCTTTGTAGTGACCAAGAAAGGGGGTGGCTCTTACTTAGTAATCAACCTGAAAGAATTCAACAGCTAGATTATTCACTAACATTTAAAAATGGAGGGGAGTCATCTCCTCTGTCACATCCTATGGGAGGGCGACTGGATGGTCCGCCTCGACTTGATAGATGCCTCTCTTTCAAGCCCAATATTTCCTCCACATCGGAAACTTCTTCAATTTGTGTGGAACAGCCAGTGGTTCCACTTTAAGGTCCTCCCCTTTGGTCTCTCCTCTGTCCCTTGGTGTTTCACCAAGGTCTTGCGCACAGCATTGGAGAATCTCCATTCCACAGGAGTACGTCTGATCATCTATCTGGATGATACTGTTCTCATGGCCCAAGATGTACAGAGCCTTCTTCAACATCTAGATTGGACTATCCAACTCCTACAAGATCTTGGTTTTCTTATCAATGCGAAGAAAACTCCACTGTCCCCCTCACGTTATATGGAATTCCTCAGATTCCAGATCGACTCTTCTACTTCTCTACTGTCCCTTCCAGCCCAGAAGTTACGCTCAATCCAGAAGGAGATCCTGAAGAAGATCCCGTCCACTCTCTACAAAGACAGGTTATCTCTCAGAGTCCTAGCCAGGATAATAGACCTATTAGCTTCCTCTATTCAGGCAATCGTTCATGCACCCCTGCACTACAGAGCCCTTCAGTGCCTAAAAACCTACCCTCTCCAGAGAGGTGTTGCATACTCTATAGCCCTCACTCCTGAGAGCAAATTTCAACGGTGGCCTGGAACAGCAGAGCCATATTTGGCTCTTTCCCAGAAATAGTGCTGGAATCAGACACCAACGAGTGGGGATGGAGTGCCAGGTGCAGCGCCATCACCACTTGAGAGCAGTGGTCTAGAGAGGAAGCCCATCTACACATAAACTGTCTGGAGCTATTAACAGGCCCATTTGCAACCAGAACTTTAGCCCCCGGTCCAGCTGTTGCATTCCGCTCTGAATGGACAACATTTCAGAAGTCCACTATATAAACAAGTTGAGAGGAAAAAAGTTGCATATCCTAGCGGAGATTGCAAAGACCTGCTGGCATTATTGTCTCCAAAATCAAATATCAGTTACAGCAAAATATCTGCTAGGTCAATACAATGTGGTAGCTGACTGGAAATCAAGGGGCCTCAGAGATGCCAATGAGTGAAAAATCCAACGGGGAGTCTTCCAAGTTCTTCAGAATTGGTGAGGCCAGTGTCACACGGACCCTTTCTTGTACTGTCTGTCTCACTAGCTGACTTGCTTCTTCTCTTGGAGACAAGACCCAATGGCTCTCGCCATAGCTGTCTTTCTCAAACAGTGGAAGGGCCCTCTGCATTATGCCTTCCTCCTTTTCTGATGATCATGAGGGTTGCCTCCCAAACTCTGCGCCAGTTGACAGAGCTGGTCATGATCACTCCCTTGTGGAAAGCTCATCCCTGGTTCCCAGTTCTGGTGGAAATATCTTGAGACTTGCTAGTCCAAATTCTCCTAGTTCTGAGTCTCCTGACAGACCCAGCAGGTCTGAACCAACCTCTTCTTCAACTCATGGTTTGGTGCATTTCAGGAAATGCCACTTTGTGCAAAACCTTTTGTAACAATCTCTTAAGCTCACATCCGCATCATGGTCGGACTCTACCCAGAAACGTTATGCTTCGGACTGGCAAAAATGGTTGGGTTGCTGCAAAACAAGGAATCTGTATGCCCTGTTGGCCCCCGTTACCTATGTCATTAATTTCTTAGTAGAAATCCAGTGGTTGAGTATATTTTTCTGTCAATAACTATTGATCCGCAATATCTGCGGGTTACTCTCCTTTTGAAGGAAAACCGATGGGTGAACATCCTCTGTTAAGTAGAGTTATGAGAAAAATTAGTCTATCTAATCCTCCCCTTTCTAAATACTCTAATCTATGGGATGTTACCATCATTCTCAACTTTCTCCAGAGATGGCCCACCAATTCAGACATGTCTAGAAAACAACTGTCCACTAAACTGACCATTTTATTGTGTTAAGGGCTTGAACATTTCGGGCAAGGTGTTTTCACCCAAGGGCGTCTCTTTTACTATTTCGAGACAGATCAAAACCCTATCTAGACAAATTACTTACCCCAGTTTTCCAGATAATCCAAAGCTATGCATCGTCCATTGTTTGAAAGAATATGGGGATCATACGAGGGGATTCTATCAATCTAATGGGGGTCAACTCTTGATTGCTCTCCAGAGACCATTCCACCCTTTGTCTTCTGCCACTTTGGCTCGCTGAGTGAAATGGATTTTTTTGGAAGCTAGTATTGATGCTTCCAAGTTTGGAGCCCATTCAGTGCCAGATGCCATGCCATCACAGTCTTTTAACTTGGGGGTCTCACCTTCAAGACATAATGAGAGTGGCTGACTGGTCTGCAGATTCTACATTCAAAACCTTTTACTACAAACCGATCTTGGTTGTAGCTTCTAATGTCCTGCAACAGCTTTGAACAAGCATAATCCAAAGCCTCTGGTCCTGAGATAGAATAACATTTTTTTTAGCTAATGTGTCAAGAATTTTAAAAAAATTTATGGACATGGAGGTGAGGGTTATCCTACCCTAACTTTTGAAACACATAAAATATATGTGAATATACTATTTCTGATTATGTTTTTAATGTTTCGTTCCCATATTTTTATGATACTCTTGATTACTTTATCCTGGAACACCAGGTGTTTTAATGCCTTTTCCCTATGTTTCTTTTCAGATTCTGAACATGTTAGCTAGAGCATTTTTTAGCCCCAACCCTTCTGAGTCATCGGAGGCAGAACTGCACTTAATTGTAATTTTTTTTTTTAAATGTTTGGTGCATGCGTACGTGCAAGTAAGTTTGAATATTTGTCAATGAGTGTTGTGAATGAATGTGTTTGCGTGTCTGTGTGAATGAATGGGTGTGTTTGTGTACGTGTGCATGTGTATCCCATCCGCCCCTCTCTCTCCTAAAATTACTGGCCACCAATGCCCACCATACTACAATTCCTTCAAATTTATCTCATGTCAACAGCTTCTTTTTCATCTTTGATTTCTCCCTTTGCCACTATTTTTCCATCTTCCTCTTCCTCACCCTGTCACCCTTGTCTGCCTTTCTTTCTCTTACTCTGGATCCACATCTCACAACAAAAGTAAGTCAAATTGGTCAACAAATACATGTGAAACCCACCACCAGCAAATACTAGACTAAATTAGGTCCTTGGTGAATTTAAGTGCAAATTCTACTGAATAACTTGCCCAAGTGGTTTGCAGTATATGGAAATGTCCAAGAGGAAACTGAAAATCTGCATTTGAGAGCATAAAGGCAATATATGAGATGCCATTCTAATGACTAAAAGTCACCCACTTCAAAGAAAGAACCCTTTCCCTGATGACTTGGAACAGAAATTATTAACAAAATTACATCCACAAGAGATGTACAGTTTCCTATCTATACACTCCACTTAAAAGAACAAAAATGGGTCTTCAAAATGTAGTCCCATTGCATGGGACTGAACAACGAAACCAAATGTGGCAAATTGTAAAGTCTTGAGCCTCCAGAAAGTGCTGGGTATATCCAGCAAACCCATTCATACTGTCAATAACTTCACAAAGGGGCCCTTCTCTTTCTTTAGTTGTACCTGAATAATCTGAATGTGGACTCCATGTCTTAGTCATCTGTAAACTTCTATTCTGAAAGATACAATGGCACTCCCCAGGTGTGATTCTATTGCTCAACCTCAGTATTGTAAGATTATTATGATTCATGTACATTAGACAGTCTAACCACGAACTCAACACAATAGCTCTGCCCTATATAAAATAGATCAAAAGTCAGACTATTGACAGTAGACCCAGATCCATTTGATGATTAGTGCCTAATAGAATGTAACGTGACCCAGAAGTTGTATGATTGACCACTTATATGGTAGAAAAGATATGAAAGGGCTGATGATGCACTGCCATGTTTACATATTGTGAGTGTGTCCTTACACAGCTAGAGAGGTTATTCCTACAACCACTACTCTGCCATAAGATTTCCTATTCACTGAGTAAGCAGCTGACTCTGTGATTGGCTCACATCCCTAGACATGCACACTGTCCGAGTAGCAACCAGAGCCTTTATCTTTCATTCACAGTGTGTGCTCTCCATTGTCTGGAAAGCCAGTGGTGCTGGAGAAGAAAATAAGAAAACCACATGAGAAGTGTTGTTACAAAATGGGTAAATGGCTCAATATCTGCATCCACTGCAGACCATACAGAGATTTCATCCATATTTCAAGGCTCTACTACCAACCTGCAAAAACTGCACTTTAGCTGCCTCATTTAGAACCAGGGACCAACTAGACTTTTTAAACAATTGTATTTTTGCATTTTGAACAAAAAACTATCACAACATGACACACGGCACGGTTCCGATTGAAGCATCATAACAAATAGTGTGGACAATAGAGCTCTTATATGCCCATCAAAGACATTGTCCTCTAGCTCAGCATGACCCCACTCCACAAGCACATGGGGGCCCCCAGGTTCCACCCAAAAACCCATAGTTAGCACTATCATTCAGTATGAATGCGTGGTTTGTTGTGAGCCTCCTTAGCGTCTGAGGGGGTTGCAACACATATTTCTCTTGCCCTCAGTGCTCTGGACATCATCAGGGGCCAGATGTAGCAAAACGGCAATTTGCGACTTGCAAATTGCGAGTCCCTGCGACTCGCAATTTGCAAGTTGCAAATTGCTATGCAGTACGGTGTCTCAGACACCGACTGCGACTCGCTATGGGGTCGCAATGACCCACCTCATGAATATTCATGAGGTGGGTCGCAAATTGCGGCCCCATAGCGAGTATAGGCACTCGCTAACATGGAGGCCTGCTGTCGTCAGCAGACCTCCATGTTCGTGACTGCTTGATCAATAAAGCAGTTTTTTTTTTTTAAGTGTAGCCCGTTTTCCTTACAGGAAAACGAGCTGCACTTAAAAAAAAACCGAAACCTTTAGTTTCGGAATTTTTTCAGGGCAGGGAGTGGTCCATTGGACCACTCCCTGCCCTGAAAAAATATTTGTGGGTCCAGTCACAAACTGGAAGGGGTCCCATGGGGACCCCTTCCAATTTGCGAGTGGGTTACCATCCACTTGAAGTGGATGGTAACTGCGATGCCATTTGCGACCGCGTACGCGGTCGCAAATGGTATTGCATGCCACTCAGACTCGCAAATAGGAAGGGAACACACCTTCCTATTTGCGAGTCGGAAATACATTTTGCGAGTCGGTCCCGACTCGCAAAATGCATTTCTGAATAGGAAACTGCGATTTGCGACTCGCAAACGGCAAATTTTGCCGTTTGCGACTCGCAAACAGTTTCCTACATCTGGCCCCAGATGTAGCCGCCCTGTCCTCTCCTGCAATCGTACACAAGTGGTGAATGGACGCTGTGTTGTATCAAACTTGGCCACCCTATCCCTTGTAATTGCTGTTAGATTTCCACAGCATAAATTGACCAGACCTTCCCCTACCACATGTTAAGTAAGGGTGCTTGTGGAATCTTCCGCATTTCATCCACGCTCAATCTCACTGCTAATAGAAGGTGGGAGAATAGTTGCCCCTGTGGAATCATCTTGGGAAAGTGTCTCTCTGACCCTCGGGTCTCCCAGAAGGACTGTATGGGGATCGTGTAACAGCAAAACACTAGTTATGGCATGTACTGTGCAGAGGACCTCTTCCCAGATTCGGGCATGACCATCAGGTGTGTAGGAAAGTGCTGCATTCCCCGCACCCTTTCCAGCACAGGTCTGAACTCCCAAACATCTTGGTGAGAAGAACGGGTTATAGAAGTCTCTCAAAATGGGAGAGCGGCTTTGGGTCTAGTTGAAAGAACTGAGATTAGCTACTCCCAGAGAAATGTCTGGGTTAGGTGCCAAGGGGGTGAGTGGGAAGGGGTATGTCGGGAAGGTTCACCCCGCACATCTGACCAATGAGCCAGAAGAACGAGTTACTTACCTTCGGTAGCGACTTTTCTGGTGGATACATTAGCTACCTGTGGATTCCTCACCTCATGAATACTCCCATGGCGCCAGCATTCGATGGAAATCTTCTTACTAGTCTCTGCACGTCGACGAGGACGTCACTGTCTCGCACGCGACGCCGTCTGACGTCATACAGGCAATAAGAGGTCCTCGACGACGTGCGGACGTCAGTACCAATCATTTTTTACGTGCATGAGAACAACCAGGCAATGCAATGAAAGAACAAAGCAACATCCATTATATTGTAAAAATACACCACATTGTATGAATAACTGTAAATCTTTTTATGTACATATATATATATATATATATAAAACTCTTTCTTTTAAAATATATACACACACCAAGTATATACATAAAGATATATACACATATACCTATATATATATAAATATATTATATATATACATCTATTGCACCCTCAAAGATCAAGAGGAGCGCACTCAAGGATTACTTGGCAAGACCATAAAGGCAACGGGGAGGCGGGTGGGACCGTGAGGAATCCACAGGTAGCTAATGTATCCACCAGAAAAGTCGCTACCGAAGGTAAGTAACTCGTTCTTCTGATGGATACAACTACCTGTGGATTCCTCACCTCATGAATAGAGTCCCAAAGCAGTACCACGCCTGGCGGTGGGTGCCTAAATGGTCAAACCAAGAAATCCTGCAGCACTGACCGTGCAAAATGGCCGTCCCTTCTAACCTCAGAATCTAAACAGTAATGTTTTGCAAAAGTGTGAAGGGACGACCAAGTTGCGGCCTTGCAGATGTCGACCACAGGAACACCTCTGGCTAAGGCCGAAGTGGCCGACTTAGCTCTGGTGGAATGAGCTCTAATGCCCTCAGGAGGATCCTTCTTTGCCAAAGAGTAACATATTTTAATGCAAAGAACAACCCACCTGGATAGTGTTCTCTTGTAGACTGCCTTTCCTCTCCTCTTGCCCACGTATCCAATAAACAGCTGATCCTCCAGCCTGAAATCCTTTGTTCTATCGATAAAGAAGCTCAACGCTCTCTTTGGGTCCAAACGGTGCAGTCTTTCTTCCTCTTTGGAAGGATGAGGCGGAGGATAGAACGTGGACAAAGTAATTGCCTGAGCCAAATGGAAGGGTGAAACAACCTTCGGGAGGAAAGCAGCCTTGGTCCTCAACACCACCTTATCCCCATAAAAAGTTGTATAAGGGGTTTTTACTGATAAGGCCTGCAACTCACTCACTCTCCTTGCTGATGTTATAGCTATCAGAAAGACTGTTTTTAAAACCAAATACCTCAAGGGGCAAGAATGCATAGGTTCAAAAGGGGACCCCATAAGGAAAGTCAGGACTAAGGACAAATCCCATTGCGGCATAACGAATGGCTTTGGAGGATATTGATTTAGAAGACCTTTCAAGAATCTGATAACAATAGGGGATTTAAATAAAGATGGTTGGTCTGGAAGACATATGAAGGCTGACAAGGCCGATAAATAACCTTTAATGGTAGCCACTGCACAACCTTTCTGCGCCAGAGATAGAGCAAAAGACAAAACGTCCGATAGATGAGCTTGTAAAGGATCAATCTGCCTCTCTCCACACCACGCAACAAATTTAGACCACCTATTAGCGTAGATAGATTTAGTGGAGTGTCGCCTGGCCGCTAATATAACATCCACTACCTCAGGCGGGAGAGAGAAGGAACTCAGGTTGCCCCGTTCAATCTCCAGGCATGTAGGTGCAGACTCTGGAGGTTGGGGTGTAGAACCTGCCCCTGCGACTGCGAGAGGAGGTCTGCCCTGAAAGGGAGACGGAGCGGCGGGCACGTTGAGAGTTGGAGAAGGTCGGAGTACCACACCCTCCTTGGCCAATCCGGAGCTATTAAGATTACTAGAGCCCGGTCTTGGCGAATCTTCCTCAATACTCGAGGAATCAAGGGTATGGGAGGAAACGCGTAAAGCAACTGGCCGCACCAGGTCATTTGAAACGCGTCCCCCAAAGCTTCCTGCATCGGATACTGAAGGCTGCAGAACAACGGACAATGCGCGTTCTCTCGAGTGGCGAACAGATCTACCCGAGGAAACCCCCACTTCTGGAAGATTAAACGGACTTGATCTGGATGGAGACGCCACTCGTGGTCTGCCGAGAAGTGGCGACTGAGACTGTCCGCACGCACGTTCAAGACTCCGGCCAGATGGTTTGCTATCAAGCAAATCCGATGGTCCTTTGCCCAGGACCATAGTCGAAGAGCTTCTCTGCAGAGAAGGTACGACCCCACTCCTCCCTGCTTGTTTATGTACCACATCGTGGTAGTATTGTCCGTTAGGACCTGTACCGACTGACCACGAAGGGAAGGGAGGAAGGCCTTGAGAGCCAGACGTACAGCCCGTAACTCTAACAGATTGATGTGAAAAATCTGTTCCTCTGGAGACCAAAGACCTTTGATCTCCAGATCCCCCAGATGAGCTGCCCACCCTAGAGTGGAAGCATCCGTTATGACTGTGGCCACTGGTGGCGACTGCTGGAACGGTTTTCCTTGTGAAAGATTGTTGCTTGCAATCCACCACTTCAAATCCACAGCAGCATCTCTGGAGATCTTGACAGTACCCTCTAGATCCCCTCTGTGTTGAGACCACTGCCTTCGGAGGCACCACTGAAGAGCCCTCATGTGCCAGCGAGCATGCGTGACCAACAGAATGCAGGAGGCAAAAAGACCGAGCAGACGAAGGACCTTGAGGACTGGAACTACCGCTCCATTTCGAAACATTGGAACCAAATCCTGAATATCTTGAATCCGCTGAGGCAGAGGAAAGGCCCGACCCAATGTCGTATCCAGTACTGCCCCTATGAACAGGAGGCGCTGAGAGGGCTCCAGGTGAGATTTGGGCTCGTTCACCGAAAAGCCCAGGTCGAACAACAACTGGGTTGTTGACTGCAGATGACGCAACACAAGCTCCGGGGACTTGGCTTTGATCAACCAATCGTCCAAGTAAGGGAATACTGCTATCCCCTTCCTTCTGAGCTCTGCCGCAACCACCGACATCACCTTCGTGAAGACTCGAGGTGCTGAAGTAAGACCAAACGGAAGGACCGCAAACTGGTAGTGTTGCGATCCCACCACAAACCGGAGATACTTCCTGTGTGACTTGAGTATCGGGATATGAAAGTAAGCATCCTGCAAGTCGACAGACACCATGCAGTCTTCCATGTTCAACGCCAAAAGCACCTGTGCTAGGGTCAGCATCTTGAACTTTTCCTGCTTGAGGAACCAATTCAAGATCCTCAGGTCCAGAATTGGTCTCAAACGACCATCCTTCTTGGGAATCAGGAAATACCTTGAGTAAACTCCTTGACCCCTTTCCTGCTCCGGGACCAACTCCACCGTGCCCTTTAAAAGGAGGACTTCTACCTCCTGTTCTAGCAACAGGAGGTGTTCTTGTGAACAATACGAAGGGCGGGGCGGGATGAGGGGCGGAAACTCCCGAAAGGGAAGGGTGTAGCCTTTTCCCACAACACTGAGAACCCAAGTGTCCGACGTAACAGTCTCCCATTTGGTGAGAAAATGCTGTAATCTTCCCCCTACAGGAGAGGAGTGAGTGGGAAATGGTGGAAGCCTAAGGCTGCTTCCCCTGCTGCACCCCGCCAGAGGATGAGGAAGAGGCAGAGTGCTGCTGAGAGGCTCCCCTGGTGCGGACCCTACCCCTCCCCCTAGAAGATCTATAGGGATGGGAAGAGGCAGGTTGCTGATATCTTCCCCGAAAGGAAGAGGAGGAAGAGCCACGCCCAAATCCACGAAACCGCCTGAAGAATCTGGAAGAGGCCGTGGAAGAAGGAGCTTGGAGTCCCAACGACTTAGCCGTGGCCCTGCTCTCCTTAAAACGTTCCAAGGCCGAATCAGCCTTAGCCCCAAACAGTTTGTCCCCATCAAACGGGAGATCCAACAATGTGGACTGTACATCTGCCGAAAAGCCCGAGTTACGGAGCCAGGCCTGTCTCCTTTCCACCACAGTTGTGCCCATTGCTCTGGCTACCGAGTCGGTGGTATCCAGTCCCGTCTGGATAATTTGGGTCGCAGCAGCCTGGGCATCAGAGACAAGATCCAAAAGACCCTGGGGAAGCTCTGTAAACGAAGAGGAGATGTCATCCATCAGAGCATGAATATACCTCCCCAGGATACAGGTCGCATTAGTGGCTTTTAACGCCAGACTGCAGGACGAAAAAATCTTCTTCGACTGCGCCTCTAGCTTTTTTGAGTCTCTGTCCCCAGGCACCGTCGGGAAAGAACCAGGCGCTGACTTGGACGAACAGGAGGCCTGCACAACCAAGCTCTCCGGCGTAGGGTGCCTAGATAGGAAACCAGGATCAGTTGGAGCCGTCCGATACCTCCTGGCCACGGCTCTGTGAACTGCTGGGGAAGATGCCGGCTTCTTCCACACCTCTAAAACCGGATCCAGCAGAGCGTCATTAAAAGGTAATAGAGGCTCCGCCGCGGCTGAGGCCGGATGCAACACCTCTGTCAAAAGGTTTTGTTTCGCCTCCACCACCGGCAAAGGCAGGTCCAAAAAACTAGCTGCCTTCCGTACCACTGTATGAAAGGAAGCAGCTTCCTCGGTATATTCCCCCGGGGACGAAAGGTCCCACTCAGGGGAAGTGTCCAGCCCACTGGCCGACTCCAGTCCACGCAGCCCATCACCCGAGTCCTCTAGCTCTCCTTCCTCTAGGGCTCGTTGGTACTCCTGCTCCTCTAGTACCCGGAGAGCACGCCTCCTTGAATGCAGTCGTTGCTCAATCCGCGGAGTCGACAACACCTCCGCCGAAGTCGGAGATCGGCGCCGATCTTCCGAAGCCACCGACGCCGCATCCGGCGCCACAGGTAACTTCGGCACCGACTGAAGAGCAGATGAAACGGATGGACCCACCGGAGTCACAGGCCGAAATCTCGACGTCGACGGGATGGAAATCCCTGGGGCCAATCCCTCCGAAGCCATCGGAGCGGCCACCGGCGCCGACACTGGCACCGAGCCCACGTTCCCAAACGGGAGAAAGGGCATAAAGGGTGCCGGCCGAAGAGGCGCAGGATCACCCAAAGAAAAGGCCAAAGGCCCAGCCGGAGCACCCCCTGGAGCCATCTGTTGGAAGATGGCATACATCGCATTCAAGAATGCGGAACTATCGGCTCCAGGGGTGGGAAAAGCCGGATACTGGGGTGCCTGACTCGGAGGCGACCCCGACGCCGGCCTCGGCGTCTGCGCCGGAGAAAACACCTGAGGCTCCAATACCTCAATCACCGACGCCTGTCCAGGCAAAGTTGGAGACGTCGGAGAGAGCAACGGCGTCGAAGGATGCGGCGTCACCGTGGGGCTGACCTCCCATGTCCTCCGGCGCCGATCCGGAGACCTGGAACGAGCCTCCCTTGAATGACGCCGAGATTCTCTACGGCGCCGGGAGTCTCGATGACGCCGATGTCTTGGAGAAGACTTTTTCTTGTGATGCTTCTCCTTTGACTTGGCCATAAACAGCTTCGCCTCGCGTTCTTTAATGGCCTTCGGATTCATGTGCTGACACGAATCACAAGTCGAGACGTCGTGGTCGGAGCTCAAACACCAAAGGCAATCGGAATGAGGATCCGTCACCGACATCTTGCCTCCACACTCACGACAAGGCTTAAATCCAGACTTTCTCTGCGACATTATTTCCACAGAGAAAGAGTACGCAGCAAGATATACACTGTAACCGCAAGAGTATCAGTTGCTCCCTCGAAGATAACCGTTTCGAATGCACGGAAAAAAGGGAACTGACGTCCGCACGTCGTCGAGGACCTCTTATTGCCTGTATGACGTCAGACGGCGTCGCGTGCGAGACAGTGACGTCCTCGTCGACGTGCAGAGACTAGTAAGAAGATTTCCGTCGAATGCTGGCACCATGGGAGTATTCATGAGGTGAGGAATCCACAGGTAGTTGTATCCATCAGAAGTGTAGACATCAGTGGCAGGGGTACACCCACCCAAGCTGCTGTAGGAGGGCACAGGAGTCCGGACAGTGGAACTGGAGAGAAGGCCTGCTCCACCTGCATCCAGGGTTTGCCTTCATGGTCATGGTTCCAATCAAGTGAGAAGTGAGGGACGAAGATGTGCTGCTACGATGTAGGTAATGACATCAGGGAAGCCAAATCCACCCTTGACTGTAAGTCTAAAGAGGGAGAGCCTCACTACTCTCAGGGATTTACTCTCTCACACAAAGCCAAGCATTTTGTTGTGGATCTGTGTTTGTGTTTTTGTAGGGATCGTGAGGGGAAGGGTTTGAAGAAAATATCGTATTCGAGGCATAAAGTTCATTTTAAGGCAATTAGGCCAGCCCAGCCGGGAGATCTCCAACTTGTCCCATCTACATAGGTCCTTGAAAAGGTAATTAAGGAGAGGAAGGAAATTGCTATTGTAGATGGCTCTTGTGCGTGTCCGGAGTTGGACCCCCAAGTAAGTTATGCCTGACGTCTCCCGGTGGAAGCTACCTCTCTGGATGAGGTCCCTGAAGCTATTCCGTGGATCCGCCACCACCATACCCCATTATTTAGAGAATTTGATTTTACAGCCGAAAGCTTGACAAAAGTGGTCCATCTCCCTCGAGGGGCCTGAATGGTTGTGTCTGGGTCAGTAATAAAGCATAATATGCTATGGGTGACGAGGCCTAATTTGTGCTTCTTGCCGGTTTTTGTCATATCATGGATTGCGGGGTTGTTTTGAATCCCATCCACTAAGTGTTCCATTGTTAGGGTGAAAACAAGAGAGGACAGGGGGCACCCTGCTGCGCGCCCCCAGTAAGCTGATTGGTCAGGGAATAAGAGGCCTTGATTTTAAGTTTGATGGCTAGTTTCTTGAAATTTGCTTGAATAGAGGTTTTCATCTTGGACCCTAGATGAACTATATCTAGTTTGTTTTACAAATACAGAGAGACAAGGAAGGTTCTAGTCCCCATATAACCTCCCAGAATCAAAAGCCATATACACAAAAGGTATGGGGGGATCTAGTGAACGAACCAACAGGGTCAGATCACTATTTTCTGTGATCTAGTTAAAAATGAAGTATGGTTGTGATAGCCGTGTCTTGGGGACCTATGAGAGGGGTTCCTCCTTACGGAATAGGTGGTCTCACACATATTATAGTGTCATACGTCATCATTTGATCACCTATCCCTACCCAGGTAGGATAATACTACCTGAGCTGACTCAACATCGTGGTTAAATGAACCCTGAGGGAGTCCTGAAATTATATTTCTCCCGATAATGGGTGGATCCAGTTATGAAATTATCTAGCAGATCACCAGCGTAGCTCACACCTTTTAATGATGGTGTCTGTTGGTAAAATAATAATAAAGTCTGGACACTATTGGGTATAATGACTCATAATGTTACTCTAATTCTACTGGCCAACATGTTTCTGCCCAAACATCTATCCTTTACTGGTCTGCGGCATTCACCAGGGCCTGGGATTTTTTTCAACACAAATTACGACAAACAGCACAGAAACAAACGTAAAATGAAATATAAAATATAAGTAAAGGGAAGAAAAACAGAGTGAATGAAGACACTCATCTTATCTCTCGTGGAAATATGGAGAAGAAGTGCTCACTGGCTCCCATGCGTTTCCACGATGCGGCACCTTCATGGAGGAAAAAGGACTTACTTAGACAAAGGGAGCTATCTGTATTTGCACCTATTGGGGCACCTCACCAGCCGCTTGTGATCGCGAGCTGGAGAGGTGCGGGTGTTAAAGTAGCCGGTGCGAGTGTGATCGGCGTATGTAGGGAGCACAGGAGATGCGTCATGCCCACGTCTCCCGGGGTGAAGGCTCATGGGAAATGTAGTTCCATGAGTCAAACTATGCAGCGTTGAAGTGAGTGCTAGGATTATGATAGATTACGAAGAAAACGGAAGAAAGAAAAAGGGGGAAGAGGGGAAGGGGAAAACAAAACAAAGAAGGGGAAAGGAAGAAAAATGGGGGAAGGGAAAAGAATGGGGGAAAGAAATGAGGGGGAGAGGAAAAATAAGAATGTGGGGGTGTGTAGTGAGCAGGAGGTGTGTGGGTGGGGGAGAAAAATGAGAGAGGGGAGAGGGAGGGAGGGTGAGGGGGGAGAAAAAGGAAAAGAGGAGGAAAGAGACTATGGCAATACTATATGTTATAGTATTGTGCGAGGTCTATTCCAGTAAGTGTGAGAGCAGTAGACATAGACGTTGCTGGTTACAATGTGCTACTGCAGTGGGGACACCAGTCTAGGGTTGTCCTTTTCTGTGTTGTGTTGACTCAAATGATAAGTATCAATCAATCAATCAGGGAATTTGTAAAGCGCACTACTCACCTGTGAGATTCTCAAGGCGCTGAGGGGGGCTGCTACTGCTCGAACAGCCATGTTTTGAGATGTCTCCTGAAGGTAAGGAGGCCCATGGTCTGACGCAGGTGGGTGGGAAGAGTGTTCCACATCTTGGCAGCGAGGTGCGAGAATTATCTGCCGGCGGTGGTTGTTCTGCAGATGCGTGGGACGGTGGCAAGGGCAAGTTCGGCGGAGCTATGCTGTCGGGTCAGGATGTAGAAGGAGAGCCGTCTGTTGAGGTATTCTGGTCCGGCGTTGTGCAGTGTCTTGTGAGCATGGCTGAGGAATTTGAATGTGATTCCCTTGTTGACAGGGAGCCAATGCAGGTCTCTCAGGTGGGCTGTGATGTGGCAGTGGCGGGGGATGTCCAGGATGAGGCGTGCAGAGGTGTTCTAGTTTCTTTGCAGTCTGGAGTTTGCCAGTGGATCCTGTCTTGAGGGCATTGCCATAGTCCAGTTTGCTGCTTACAAGGGTTTGGGTGACTGTTCTTCTAGTTTCAGTGGGGATCCATTTGTAGATCTTCCGAAGCATTCAGAGGGTGTTGAAACAGGAGGAGGAGATGGCGTTGACTTGCTGGGTCATAGATAGTGAAGAGTCCAGGATGAATCCCAGGTTGCGTGAGTGGTCAGTGGGTGTCGGTGCGGTTCCCAGTGTGGCAGGCCACCAGGAGTCGTCCCATTAGGAGGGGGTGGAGCCAAAGATGAGGACCTCAATCTTGTGGGAATTCAGTTTCAGGCAGCTGTTCTTCATCCTTTTGGTGATGGCCTTCATTCCTTCATGGAGGTTGGTCTTGGCGGTGTCCTTGGTGAGGGAGGGGATCAGCTGGGTGTCATTGGAGTATGAGATGATGTTGAGGTTGTGAGATCGGACGATGTTAGCGAGCGGAGCCATGTAGACGTTGAAGAGGGATGGGCTGAGGGACGAACCCTGGGGTACACCACAGATGATTTTGGTGGCTTCAGATTGGAATGGAGAGAGGCGGACTCTCTGAGTTCTGCCGGTGAGAAAGGAGGTGATCCAGTCCAGGGCTCTGTTGCGTATTTCTGCGTCCCTGAGGCATGTGCGTAGGGTGTGGTGGCAGACGGTGTTGAACGCGGCTGAGAGATCCAGGAGGATGAGGGACGCGGTTTTGTTATTGTCCAGTATGGTTCTGATATCGTCGGTGGCGGCAATGAGGGCAGTTTTGGTGCTGCAGAATCCGAATTGGGATGGGTCCAAGGTGTTGTTCTCCTCGAGGAAACAGGTCAGTTGTTTGTTGACAATTTTCTCTAGGACTTTTGCCGGGAAGGGGAGCAGGGAGATGGGCCGGAAGGTCTTGAGGTCCTTTGGGTACACTTTAGGTTTCTTGAGGAGGCCGTCAACCTCGGCGTGTTTCCAGCTCTCTGGGAAGGTGGCAAACTCAAAGGAACTGTTGATGATCTTCAGGAGATGGGGTGTGATGATGGAGCTTGCTTTGTTGAAGATGCGGTGAGGACAGGGGTCGGATGGTGAGCCGGAGTGGATGATGTTCATGATTTTGATGGTGTTGTTGTCATTGATGTGGGTCCAGGAGAGCAGGAGGCTGGTGGGTGGTGAGTCTGTGGTGTCGGTGGTTGACGGGGGGGTCTGAGTACGAAAGCTGTCATGGATGTTTGCAATCTTGCTGTGGAAGAAAGTGGCTAGGGAGACGCAGAGATCTTGTGATGGCAGGATGTCGTTGACGTTGGAGCCAGGGTTGGAGAGCTCCTTCACGATGTTGAAGAGCTCCTTGTGGCTGTGTGTGTTGTTGTCAATGCGTTCTTTGAAGACGGTTCTCTTGGCGGTTCGGATGAGTTGGTGGTGTCTGTGGATGACGTTCTTGAAGGTTGTGTGGTTGTCTAGTGTCTGATCTTGGCATCACTTCTTTTCGAGTTTTCTGCATGTTTGTTTAGATTCTTGGAGGTCGGCGGTGAACCAGAAGGCCTTTCTGTCGGTGCGTCTGTTGGAAGGATTTTTGATCGGGGAGAGAGTGTTGGCACAGTTGGCGATCCATTGCCTGAGGTTGCGGGCTGCTGTGTTAGTGTCGGTGGTGTCGATGGGTGGGTTCCGGGAGAGGGTAGTGATCAGTTGGTCTTTGGTCACCTTGTTCCATCTGCGGTGGGGAATCTGTTGCGGGTGATGGTGTTTTGTGGGTTTCTCAAAGGAGAAGTGGAAGCCGCTGTGGTCGGTCCAGTGGAGTTCAGAGTTGTGGCTGAAGGAGACGTGTTTGCTGATGGAGAAAATGGGGTCAAGTGTGTGTCTTGCGGAGTGGGTGGGTGTTGTGACAAGCTGTTTGAGGCCAAGGTCGGAGAGTTTATCGAGCAGGGAGGTAGGGTTGTTATCGTGGTGTTCTCGAGGTAGAAGTTCAAGTCCCCAAGGAGTATGTAGTCTGTGGATGCGAGAGCATGCATGCTGATGATGTCGGTGATGGAGGCGCTGAACTGCTGTTGTGGGCTGGAGGTCTGTACACGAGGTTTCCTCTGAGGGTGGTGTGGATCTGGAAGTGCAGGTGTTTGGCGGTGCCGAGGGTGTCTTCGGTGCTGGTCGTGATCCTGAGGGTGTTCTTGTGGACGACGGCGATGCCTCCTCCTGGTTTGTTGGAGCGGTCCCTGCGGTTGATCTTGTAGCCGTCCGGGATGGCTATGGCGATGTCGGGAGCCTAGGAGGGATTCATGCGGGTCTCGTTAAGGAAGGCCACGTCTGGAGAATCTGATCAGGTAGATTCCAAAGTCCGAGGGCGTGTTTGTGGACGGAGCACGTGTTGAGTAGGATGCATCTGAGATGGTTGCGTCCGACCTTGGTGGGTGGGTTGTTGGCGTGTAGGCTGGTGAAGGTGCAGTTCCGGCAGGAGAAGGGTCCGCAGGTAAACTGCGGGGTGGCTTGAAGGTAGGCGGGTGAGCAGCCGGTGTTGAGGGCGTGCATGGTGGTGGCATCGTAGCAAAGACAGGTGTAGCGGTGGTGGGGGGGCGAGAGCCAGGGGTTCTGGCGCTGGCCGCTGTCAAGGTGCGAATGGGTGCAGACGGGCTAGCCTTTGGCACACCAGCAGCGCAGACGTACACAGCGGCCGCCATTAAGTAGGGAGGTGGGGGAGAGGACAGCTGGGAGGCGGGAGCGGGGTGAAAATGGGCCAAAAAAAGGGGGTGGGTCTGCGGGGGCAGCAGCGGCAGGAGTGCAGCATGAGAGAGAGGAGGGGGCGGGGCAGCAGCGGCAGAGGAGAGAGGGGGTAGAGCGAGAGTGAGAGCGAGAAAGTGGAGGGAAAAGCGTAGAAGTCAAGCAAAAGTCAAAAAAGAGCACAGAGGAGACCAAATGGCAAAAAGGGGCACAATGGGGCAGACATGGAAGAGAGAGCACACAAAGAGCGAAGCAGAGAAAAGGAGGAGAGAGGCAGCCTAGTAGGAAAGCAGAGCTCTCCCACTAGACACCAGGGATGAGGCGCAGGCAGAAGCCTGCTAGTGGAGGAGGGCCTCGAACTCCTGACAGTGGTCAGGAGTTCAGAGAGTTCAGAGGAACAAGGGCTCTACGTAGCAGGTGGAGCTACGGGAGGCAGAGCAGTTCACTGACAAGGTCAGTATGGTATGGTCATCAACAGTACTTACAATGAATATTTAACATTGACCATTGCATTTCGTCATTGAGCCCTTTGATATCTGTTCATAATCGCCAGACCCATCTCTGCTCATATCGCAGGAGCTGTTGATTCATGTTGGTCATAATTTCATTCAATTTGTCAATATGAAACCATTCCATGTCATCAGCTGAGTGATTATTCTTGATGCAATTGCTGGTAAGTTTGGTGGCATCGCATTTACAGCGAATAGTGCTTCTATGTTCACAAATGTGTGTGCCAACTCTTCATGTTGTAATTTCAATATATTTGAGTTGGCACGGGCTTTTAATAATGTACAACATTCTTGCTGTTGCAATTTGAAAATGTTTTTAACTTCCAGGGGGTATGTAGGCCTTGGTCCACACTATTTGTCTTTTTTGTGAATTGGCACACACTGCATTTGCCACATGGATGATGACCTGATGGTGAAGGTAAATGCCATAGAGACAGTTGTTTCTCCATAGGTATTTTAGCCAGAGGTCGTGTGCGGACTATCACATCGCGTATACTTTTTGCTCTCTTAAAGGCATGTAGTGGTTGGTCAAAAGGAAGCCCTCCTGATGTCAATATTTTCCAATCGTCCCTGATTATTTTTTGTACCTTACTGGATAGGGGATTGAAAGCAGTCACACAGATTATTTTTTCTTCTAGTCATTGGTCCATATGGTTGTTACGTGCCCTTTTCTCAGCTCTCCTGATGAGGTAGGATGGGTAATTGTTTTCAAGAAGTTTCTTGGTGAGTCTTTGGGTGTGTTTTGTATAGTCAGTGATGTTGGAGCAGTTCCGTTTCAATCGCAGGAATTGGCCCACTGGTAGATTCTCTCTTAAGGCTTGTGGGTGAAAACTATGCAACTGGAGGAGGTTATTCCAATCTGAAGGTTTGTAATATACTTATGTTGCCAAAATCCTTTTTCATAGAACAGAAGGTCGAGGTAGGGTAGTTCTGTGCCTCTTATAGTCATAGTAAATATTAAGTAGGGGTTCAAGGCATTTGCGCCAGTCTGCAAATACTAAGGCTTCCTTAGCAGTGCCCGTCCAGATCAGAAGGACTTCATCAATGTAACGTTTCCATAGACTAATCTGTTTCTGAAATGGGTTATAGTGATGAAACACATATTGACTTTCAAAAAAATCGACGTAGAGACAAGCTAGACTCACAGTGAATATACTGCCCATTGATGTCCCAGGCACTTGCAGAAGTGTTTTCAAAATCAAAATAGTTCCTGGTGCTAGATGGGCTAGATCTAATATGAACTCCATGGGAGTTATTGATTCCCCTTTTGTGTTGTGGAGGATTTCCCCGATCACCTCAGGGTTGGTTCCTGTGGTATGTTAGTGTACAATGATTCTACATCCAGATTACGAGTTCAGTATTCTTATCAAAGTGTATCTCTTTAAGCAGGTTCAGGACATCTTTGGTGTCTTGCAAGTAAGTTGGTATTTTTTTAAGAAGGGGTTGTAGAAAGGTGTCACAGAATTGTGACAGTGGTTCTAGAACTGACCCAATCCCCGAGACAATAGGTCGACAGGGGTGGCGGGGGTTTCTTTTTGTGTATCTTGGGAAGCATGTAAAAGTATGGTGTTTTTGGATTGGCTTGAATAAGGAAAGATGCCTCATGTTTGGTAAGCCATTCATTGTCCAGACCTTTGGAAACTAAGAAGGCAATCTCTTCTTGGATCTCTGGAGTGGGGTCTTTAGATAGTTTATTGTAGTACTGTATGTGGCCCAATAGGCGTAGGCACTCATCTTTGTACATTGTTTGTGGCATAATCACAGTAGCTCCACCCTTGTCTGCTGGTTTAATTACAATGGTTATGTCTGATGTAAGGTGTTGTAAGGCTGCTAATTCTTGGGTACTGGTGTTATGAAATATGTGAGTTGGTATCTGTTGCAAATTGTCAATCTTGCGACTGACTAATTTCTCAAAAGCCAAAACTTCTGGTGGCATTTGACTAGTTGAGGGAAAAAATGATGATTTCAGGCATAAACCTGTGTTCCTGTCAACCTCAATGTAAGGGGCAGGATGTTCCCAAAAGAAGGTTCTTAGTTGAACTTTTCAAAATAACTCAAAAAGTTTGGTTCTTAATTTGAAAATGCCTATTTTGGGGGTTGGGACGAAATCCAGTACCTTATCTAACGCTCTTGTTTCCACGTCATCTAGGCTCATGTCACTCATGTTAATGACAGTACTGCCCTTAACAGTCATATCTTGCTGGTGTTGGGAGCATTCTCTTTTGGTATCTCGGTTGCTAGGGTCTCTTCTCTTAATTTCCGGTTGACCCCCCTCTTTCTCCCTCTTCCCCTTCCTTGGTCTCTTTCTAAAAACTGAATGTTAGTATACGACCAGGGGGCAGGGGATGAGGGGGTACATAGATGTCTGGAAGTGAGTAGGTGGTCCAAAGTGTGGAGTCCACGCCCAATTCTGGTTGTTCATTGGGGGAAATGGGGCCACCATTGGTGGCTAGCTCCAGTGACTCTGTTGGGAACCTCGCTATTCTTATCTCTGTCAAGTGACTTGGAAAGAATCACTGTCAGAGTCGGAGCTGGTGTTTCTCCCTGATGATAAATCAGAGGAGTTATTAGATTTTAGGACATAATCTTCTTTGGTGTAAGGATACATTTTCTCATGTGAGAATTTGTGTAAATCTTTTTGAAACTTTGAGATTTTTTGTTGTGTTAAATAGTCCCTGGATTCATTGATGGTTTTATTGGTTTCTTCTAACTCCTTTTTGTAAAATACTGTGGTTAGTCTGGATTTGTAATTGTTTTCACTAGTTTTTATCTGAATCAACAGGGCCTCAGACAACCTTGTTGCTGTTTTTATGATCAAGACTAGCCAGACTTGTGTGCATTTTCATGCTATCATGGACCAATGGTTACCCCATTGAAGTGCACAGAGACCCTGACCTTCCTGCCCTGGCTCCAGACTCACTACCGGGGGTATCCAACCCTTTGGGTGGGGCCAGGACAGAGTCCATCCAGGTGTAGGTGTCAGCTCCTCCCTTCCATCCTGCCCTGTATGACCCATCAGACTGTGGATGGCCCATCAGTCACACTAAGACTCCCTTTGTGTGTGGCTGGCTGGTCAGGAGGTAGTCCAGTCTGGACAGCGATCTCATGGCATTAGCCACTTAGGAGAAGTGCTTCTACCTAGAATGTTTCACCCTCCATTGGTCAGCTGTGCCCAGGGAACTCATGAATGTTGCCAAGCTTGTGTCTGATCTGGGTGGATGCCCTGTCTGTGTAATCCTGTCCTGGTCTCCCTGTGTCACCAAATTGAGGTACCCCACAAGGAGTGTGAGAGCATCAGGTACAGCCACCAACCAGTACCCCATGTTTGCCAGCCCCTCCGCCTGCAATCCTTGCGGGAGATACCACCACACTACCATTATAGCCAGCCCGTTCCTTGTACCTGAGGCAGCTGACCAACAACCAAATGGGACCGCTCTGTCCGTGTGATGTGGAAAGGGATGGTTTTACGTACCAAGATCCCAACCCCCTAGGAATCCAGAGAGAACCCAGCATGCACAACCATCCGATACTGCCCCCTATAGAAGAACCCACACCTATTGCCCATGAAGTGGGTTTGCTGCAACAGGACAATGTCGGGGTCAAGAATAAGGGCTAAGCATTTTGTGACCACCCTTCTATTCAAACTGCTACCTAAAACGTTAATTTCAATGAGAGGACCCTTAGGCTGCTACCACCCCACAATCCCAGGTCCCGGACTCTCTACAACGTGCACCTTACTTGTGCTCCTTTAGCACCTATTTGTTCAGTTAGCCTCTTCAAGAGCCACTGTCTGGTAGAACCAACTCCTCCCCCAATAGAAACCACCCTCCTCCTCACAACCTAGTGCGGTTGCACCAACAGCTACCCACTCCCCAATGCTCGAGGCATCTGTTGTCTCCCCATGTGCATTCTCTGATCCAGCCTGCCTACAAGGAACAGTAGCATAGTTAAGCAGGAGTGGGCACCTTACACGCAATCTCAGTACGTCCTCAGACAATCAAGTCTGCCGTCATGGAGGTCACCACTGGCACTCTCTCATCATCATGACCCTCTCCCAGGGAGGAAGCCTTGCCATTCGTGGACTCTTTACTCTGACCCAGGACCGCCGATTTGTTGCCAGTCGACCAGGAATGATAATGTTGAATTTCAGCCACCATCAGTGCCCTTTTGACTCAGCCCAATATTTAGTGGGGGTAGTTCCAGGTCCAAGTCGCCTCCCCTGCCACACTCTCTAGGGTATCTATATCTTAGCATGAGTGCCCCCAGAGCAGCTCGGCATGGGGTGACCTTTTGCCTCCAACCAGGCCCACATCGCCTCCTCCGACCAAAAAAACATAAAACCCTCCCCATCCGTGATATACATCTTTGCTGGAAACATTATTGCATACTTGATGTAGAGCTACCTCAGCTGCCACTTTGCCTCCAGATCTGACTCCCGCAATTGCTGCACCTTTGCTGTATTGTCAGGCTAAATTCCCCTGCCAGTATTCATGGATCCATGCCACCTGCAAGACACGGTCTCTATCATGGAAACTGAGATCCTCACCACCATGGCTCTTGGATAGGCATCCAGGGGTGGGTGTACCCCCGGGTACCCAGTGAGCCCTCTCCACCATAAACAGTTTAGAGTGTCTCACCTCCAACACCACCATGCCCAGCCAATCTTTCATTTACAGCTCCTCAACAGACCCTCTGCTTGCTCAGGGAGCCCTACAATCTGGACATTATTTCAGCTGCAAGCTACCTCCAAGTCATTCAGCTTTGCTACCATTGCTGTGTTTACTGCCTCCTGTTTCTTAAGGCAGTCATCAGTCCCAGCAACCATTGTGGCATCTGTGCAAGAGACTCCTCCACAGTGACCACCCTCTATGCCAGCTTCCTGAGGCCGGCCCATAGCAGCCTCACCTCGTGAGACTCAATTTTAAGCTCCAGTGTGGCCTTGATATCCTGGATGGCTGCTAGAATTTTCACAGTATGGGCCTCCAAACCCAGGTCCACAGTTCACGTTGGGAGGGCAACCGTGTTCCCGTGTAGTCTGCAGGATTCCCTTGTGGCACTGGCTTCCCCCTTTGCTGTGGCCCGTTTTCGATGCGGGGCCCGCAACACTCTGGCCTCCAAGCTTCAGGGTCCCCCACCAGGCAACCCCCACTTACGACCGCTGCATACACCACACGGAAGACTTAGGGCTCCCCTCTCCTTCGGTATTGCCCCAGTGCCTCATCATCTTCACTGGCAGCAGACGAGGCCACCATACAGCTGACTCAATGCAGCTCTCCGGACCCTGCACCGCCCCCAACCCCTGGGCCACAGCAGGTTCCCTGACCAGGGGCCTCAAGGTGAACAAGACAAAGGGAGCACACCAACCCCCGGCAAGGTACCCCATTCATCGCTGCAGGGCAAAAGCACCCCACACTGCTCCTCAGTCATCAGGGGGACATTAATGTAGGGCTCAGGGCTGCTGTGCCATGCACACCTGCCGCTCTCTGGGGGCCACCTCCACTGCTGCTTCTTGTGGCTCACAGCCATCACTGCCAGGTCCTGCCCCAGCAGCCAGGCGTCACTCAACATCAAGGGGCATCCGGGGGCCCTGCTTTCACACCACCACTGAGTCACCCACTCCATTAACGGGTTCCCTCTGGCCACTACCAGCTCTGATCCAGCTGTCAACGCCGCCACTCACCGGGCCCCTCTTCAAGCCACTAGGCTGCACTACAGGCTGCCATTTTGCCACTGGAGCCGACAACCCCTTCACCCTTGTCCCAGCCAGAGACACCAGCCTCTGGATTTGTTGACCTCTGTGAGTGCCTGGCACCCCACTCATTACCCCACTCACTGCCCCAATCATTGCTTCCGAGACTCTCAAGCCCCTTAACATCAGGAGAAGTTGGTCTGCCACCTCAGTTCACCCAACCGGCTCCATGCATCATGTGGAGAATCTTACTCCGCTCCCTTAATCCTCCAGGATTATAATGGTTCGTGCATTAATCATATCACATCTAGGCTACAGTAATTCTTTACTAGAAGGTCTCCCAAAATATGCTACCCAGATGCTACAAGCAGTTCAAAATGCAGCAGCCAGATTAGTTTTAGGCCTAATCCGCAACACTTCTATCTCTAGCCATTTGTGTAAATTGCACTGGCTCCCAATTTGAAATAGAAGTTTGCACAAGGTCTTGTGCCTCTGCCATAAAGCTTCATATAGTCAAAGAAACATAGACTATGGCCCTCATTACAACCCTGGTGGTAAATCCCGCTTACCACCGTGCTGAAGGCCGCCAACATACCGTGGCTGTGGCAGAAATCCGCTACAGGTATTACGACCCATAATCTCGTAATCCGCCACAATACAGACACCCACGCAAGTCCGCCACACCAAAGGTCAGTGATAAACTGGCAATACCAAAACCCACACCGTCACGCCAACAGGAATACACCCACACTATCACGACTCACGAATCAACGCGGCGATCTTTCAACCGCGGTAATCCATTGGCGGTACACACCGCCGCACTCAAAATACACACACATTTACAAAACACAACCACATTGGACAAATCAAAATACACACACCTGATACACATAGCACACAATCACACCGCTATAAAACACACACCCACATTACCCACAACCCCTTACAATTACATTTTTTTGAAGAAGCATAGAGAGAGAATAGCAAACACAACACCAGCATCCACAGGCACACAACACATCACACAGCACAACAAACATTACCTCACACATCACCCACACCACATCATGTCACCTCAAAGACACCCCGGATTTTCAGAGAAGGAGCTCAGGGTCATGGTGGAGGAAATCATCCGGGAAGAGCCTCAGCTTTTCGGATCACAGGTGCAGCACACCTCCATTGCTAGGAAGATGGAGCTATGGTGGAGAATTGTTGACAGGATCAACGCAGTGGGACAGCACCCCAGAACAAGGGATGACATTAGGAAGAGGTGGATTGACCTATGGGGGAAGGTGCATTCCGTGGTATCCAGACACCAGGTAGCCGTACAGAGGACTGGCGGTGGACCCCCACCTCCTCCCCCACAACTAACAACATGGGAGGAGCAAGTCTTGGCAATACTGCATTCTGAGGGCCTCGCAGGAGTAGCAGGAGGACTGGACTCTGGTAAGTCATATCTTTACTACTATATCCCCCACCCCACCTGCATGCCATCACATACCCCCACTCTCACCCCGATCACTCCAACACCTCACATATGCCCCACCATCACAACCTACCCATTCCAATCCCAAGCCCTGCATGCAACACCTATCCATAGACACCCATCACCAAAGCATGTCTAGAACAGATACCCACCCAGACCCCAAAATCACTAATCACACAAGGGCAAACACAATAATGCAAGCACAGGAGTAGAGGGTAACTCACCCATTGCACAAGATGGCACACACCGATACAATAACTATGCATTTACACCGCAACAGGACCCCTACCAAACGTCAACGGACAGGAGGTGCCAGACATATCCAGTCCCCCCACAGAAGAGGCCCACAGTGATGACAGCAGCTCTGCATGCCTGGACCAAAATGACCAGACCGGCCCTTCAGCGACCTCTGGACAGTCGGTTCCCTTCCCACAGTCCCAAACCACCACTGAACCTCCCCCCTCAGGAAACCCCACCACAGCACCCACCCAGCGGGCCCATCCCTCTGTCCCCAGGACACGTCAATCAGCAGTGTGTCCACCACTACAGGGACCCCAGGCAAACCCACCAACCCAAGACAATCAGGGACCTGGGGTCGGTGGCAGTGGGCACACCGTTCAGGGGACAGAGGCACAGGATAACAGGGAAACTGGGAGGACTGCTGTGTGACAGGGGGAGGCCAGGCCCAGTGAACCCATTCTCCACGAGGCACTCTCCAGCATCATGGGAGCATACCATCATTCCCAGGAGACCATGGGCTCGGTACTGCCCAAGTTTCAGGAGACCCAGTGGCTGCAGGAAGAACACTACCTGGGGATCAGGGAGGACTTGAAGTCCATCAACACTACCTTGGTCACCATTGCAAGGGTGCTGGCAGACCTGGCCAACACCATGAGGGACACAGTGGCACACAAATGGGCCCCTGACACTAGCCTGAATGATGAACAGCCCTCTACCTCCGCGGGCGCTAGTGGACAGGAGGTCCCACCACAGGACCAACAGGCCACCAGCACCCCACCCCCTGCAGAAGGAGAACCAGCCCGCAAATGTTCCTGAGATCCAGGAACAAGACAAAAAACATTGCCAAGACCCCCGCCAGGAAATAACACTCTCCTGATTGTCACCCTTTTGTCCCACTTTGTCACCCTGACAACTTTGAACTGCCATTACTCCACTTCCTATTCCCCCTTGGACAATGCACCTGTGAGACCATGAGACTGGACTCTACCATGGACATTCCTCCACCATCACCCAAGCCCATTGCACACACCTCTCCACTTATTTACACAGAAATAAACACCCTTGAATCACAAATCAATCTGGAGTCAGTCTGTACTTTGACAAATGTGTAATTGCAACATTTCAGAAATATAGCAATGTCAATGTTCATGTTCACATACCAATGTTAGACAGTTGTTGGGCAGCAGTAAACATAGCAGAAAGTGGGACCCAGATCTGTGAAATAGAAAGCCAAAGTGACATGTCAGGGTCCATACACTGAGGTAAAAAGGCAGATTTATGCAATGTCCTACAGTAGTATTATATGAGAAAAGCAGTGCCAGTCTCTTACCTCTGTCTCACTGGAAGTATTGCATGATGATGTTGTTTCGGTTATCTATAGCTTCTTCTTCTGCCTCCTCTTCTTCACTGTCCACAGGCTCCACAGCTGCCACAAGACCAACATCAGGCCCAACCTCCTGCAGAAAAGGCACCTGGCGTCGCAAAGCCAGGTTGTGCAGCATACAGCATGCCACGATTATCTGGCACACCTTCTTCGGTGAGCAGTATAGGGAGCCACCTCTCAGATGAAGGCACTGGAATCTGGCCTTCAGGAGGCCGAAGGTGCGCTCTATTATCCTCCTAGTTTGCCCATGTGCCTCATTGTAGCGTTCCTCTGCCCTTGTCCTGGGATTCCTCACTGAGGTCAGTAGCCATGACAGGTTGGGATAACCAGAGTCACCTGCAAATATTGAGGGACAACTGTTAGACATCCTCCAACGCTTAGGGACTCTCCCATTCCCAGACACCTATGTCAACTGTGTTGGGACCTTGGGCTCACCTATTAGCCACACCCGGTACCTCTGGAGTTGCCCCATCACATAAGGGATGCTGCTATTCCTCAAAATGTAAGCGTCATGCACTGAGCCAGGATACTTGGCATTCACATGGGAGATGTACTGGTCTGCAAAACACACCATCTGCATTCATAGAATGGTAGCTTTTGCGGTTTCTGTACACCTGTTTATTCCTGCGGGGGGGGGCAAATGCCACATGTGTACCATCAATGGCACCAATGATGTTGGGGATATGTCCCAGGGCATAAAAGTCACCTTTCACTGTGGGCAAATCCTCCACCTGAGGGAAAACGATGTAGCTGCACATGTGTTTCTGCAGGGCATGGCCACTGTTGTCTGAAAGGACCCACTGGCCAGGAAATGGAGTACTGACAAGACCTGCACTAGAGGGGGGATTCCTGTGGGATGTCGGATAGCTGACATTAGGTCTGGCTCCAACTGGGCACACAGTTCATGGATTGTGGCACGATCAAGTCTGTAGGTGATAATGATGTGTCTGTCTTCCATTGTCAACACGTCCACCAGGGGACTGTACACTGGAGGATGATGCCATCTCATCATCTGCCCCAGCGGAAGTGCCCTATGGAGAAGAAGGGTGAGCAGAGGGTCATACACCACATAGGTTTCACAAGGCTGTTTAGAACAATCGTGCTGTGATCGGTGTGTGGCGCTGTCTGTCCGTATTCCTGGACAAAAGTGCTTGACGCAGTTAGCTGCCCTGCCATGTGCCCCCCTGAAATGGCAGCTGCCTGACCTGTAAGGAGGGACAATGGGAAATGAGGTAACTGCACTGGCGTTGTGCAGCGTCGCGGTAGGTGGTCGAAGACCGCAGCGCAATTCATCATTGGTTATCATTGGGCCCTATGTGTTCCAGGAGCCAATGACAATGTACGACGGCGGTGATGGTACGCACCGCCGTGGACGTGACCGCCATTTTCTGTCTCTTCACTCACTTGATACCTGACCTTCAACAGGAGAGGACCTACACTGCAAGTGCTGCTGTGACCTGAGTCTGGAAGTGACAATGGCTACAGTGTCTGGAGAAAGGGCCCCTGCCTTTACTGCGGAGGAGTTGGAGAAATTGGTGGCTGGGGTCCTCCCCAGTACACGCTACTCTACGGTCCTCCAGACAAACAGGTGAGTACACTGTGAGCATGATGCATGGCACATGAATGTATGGAGTGTCGTGGATGGGAGAGACGGGGGGCAGAGGCCAGTATGTGAGGATGGTGAGTGTATGTTTTTCTGGGCCAGGGTGGGAGGTTTGTGGCCAATGAGTAAGAAAAAACGGACGGGGGAGTAACATCCATTCTTACTTCACTACTCCTCTAGGTCAGCGCCCACCAGAAGAAGGGGATTTAGTGTGCCATCGCCAAGGAACTGCAGACCCTTGGGGTCTACCATAGACGGAGCACCCACTGCCGCAAAAGATGGGAGGACCTGTGCCGCTGGACCAAGAAGACGGCGGACGCCCAGCTGGGGATGACCTCCCAACGTGGAAGGGGTGCCCGTCACACAATGACCCCCCTGATGTTCCGGATCCTGGAGGTGGCATATCCTGAGTGGGATGGGCGCTCGAGGGCATCGCAGCAGCCACAAGGGGGTGAATACAGTCTCATTCAGCTGACTCTGCGCGCTTCAGAGGTTTCTGGGTGGGGGAAGTGGGCTGTGGGTTCCCCTAGACCAGGGCAGACGCGCCAAGGTAGATCCATTGTTTTGCAGGCTCATTGCCACTCCAATCCCAAAAGTGGTAGTGGCCCTCTACACCTACTCAGGCTCTGGTGGGTTCCAGATGTGCATCAAATGGGTCAAGGCAGAGTCCCCCATGGGCATGTGCTTTTCCCCTGAACTGTTAGTGCATGGGCTAGTGCATAGGGCTGCTTCATGTATGCAGTGTCTGCCAACGGTGGTGGTGTTGCCGGCATTGACCATGTGTCTCTTCTGTATTTCCTCCCCTTTTTGTTTTGTCACCCTGTCCTTGTGTGCATTAGCATCATCTAGCAGAGGAGCATTGGCACCAGAGCAGAAGGGAGCTGCAACCCACATGGCCCTCGAGGGTGAATTTACGGAGTCTGAAGGCACCAGTGGGTCCGAGGGCGAGGGGAGCTCCACGGCAGGGACAGGAGGAGACACCAGCGACTCCTCCTCTGATGGGAGCTCACTTGCGGTGGCGGGCACCTCTGTGCCCACCGCATCAACAGGTATAGCCGCCACCCCCCCTACCGGCACCACCCTCCCAGCAGCCCCTCAGTGTGTTTCCTGTGCCCGCTCATCCAGGAGGGTGGGCATCTCCTTCGCCCCAGGCACCTCAAGCCCTGCCCCAGTCAGTCCTGCTGCCCTCAGTGAGGAGGCTATTGACCTCCTGAGATCCCTCACTGTTGGGCAATCAACCATTTTGAATGCCATCCAGGGTGTCAAGAGGCATTTGCAGCAAACAAATGCATACCTGGAGGGCATCCATTCTGGCGTGGCGGCCCAACAGAGAGTATTTCAGGCTCTGGCCTCAGCACTGATGGCAGCCATTGTCCCTGTGTCCAGCCTCCCCCCTCCAACTTCCTCCACCCCGACCCAATCCCCTGTACCTCAGCCTATCCCAAGCACACCATCAGACCAGCATGCACACTCATCAACACACAAGAGTGGACATGGCAAACATAAGCACCACACATCCCACAGGCACTCACACAAGCACCATTCCCATGCAGACACACCAACATCCACTGCCTCCACTGTGTCCCCCTCCTCCACTTCCTTCTCCTCCCTCCCAGTCTCATCTCCACTCACACCTGCATGCACTACATCCTCAGCCACTACCTCCATTACCAGCACGCCCATCACCACACACCGCTCACGTGCAATCACCACCCCCACTACCATGCACACGTCCCTTGTGTCCTCTCCAAGTGTGTCTGTGAGCCCTCCTCCCAAAGTACTCAAACGCAGGCAAACACCCACTCAACAGCCATCCACCTCACAACAGCCTCCAGCCCATGCACCTTCACCCAAATTCAGCAGACGTACATCTCCTACAACCACTACCTCTTCCTCCGCTCCCAAACCCCATCCATTTTCCCGTCCCTGTGTGTCTAAAAAACTTTTCCTGGCTAACATTGACCTCTTCCCTACACCTCCCCCCAGCCCTTCCCCTAGGGCCAGGATGTCCAGATCCCAGCCCAGCACCTCCGCCACCAAATCCTCCAGCACTGTGGTCCCTGCAAGTCCTGTAACATCGCAGGCGGCACCCATCAGGGCTGCCAGTGTGCCACCTCGCGAGGCCAAGGATCAGCCCATTCTGCCACCTGCCAAGGTGAAGAAGGGGCCCACATGCCGTAGGGAAAAGCCGCACCAATCACCCAGCAAGGCCTCCTCCAAGCCAAAAGGGGACAGTGCCAAGGTCCCAGCAGCGACTTCCAAGGTGGGGAAGAGACACAAGGCTAAAGGGAAGTCAGCACAGGGCAAGGAGCCTCCGGCTGAGGGACTGGTGTCACCCTTTCTGGCAAACAGAGCAGCAACCTGTACGGCAGTGGACACCGCCACCTGCATGTCTGCTGCCCCAGCAACTGTCCCCAGCATCATCCCCAGTGGGCAGCCGTCTGCGGCTGCAGGAGACGTCCTAGGGTCTCCCTCCACAGGTGCTGACACATGCATCACTGGCAGCATCTCCACCACAGACACCGCCGCAACCACCGCCACCAGCCCCGCAATGTGCACAGACAATGCCACCACAGCCAACATGGACAACATTCCCAGTGGACAGCCGTCCGAGGCTGCAGAAGACGTCCTGGACCCTGCACAGCGTACATGAGGCACCACAACCAGCACTGTTGGTACCAGCAGTTGGCAGGCAAAGTCGCAGCAGGGTGGAGTGTGTGTCTGACTCCATGGAGTATCACGCTACCTGGTCCCAGGCAATCTCGTGGCATACACACCAAGGTGAGGGAATGAGAACTGCCACACCCCACGTGCAGCACTCTGGGCACAAAGCCCCCTCCAGAACCAGTGGAGAGATACTTCCACTACCCCAGTCCTTGGCAGGATGAAGCACTCTGGGCACTAAGCCCCCTCCAGAACCAGAGGAGAACAGCATCCACTACACCAGTCCTTGGCAGGATGAAGCACTCTGCGCCCTAAGCCCACTCCAGAACCAGTGGAGAGATACATCCACTACCCCAGTCCTTGGCAGGATGAAGCACTCTGGGCACTAGGCCCCCTCCAGTACCAGTGGAGAGATACATCCACTACCCCAGTCCTTGGCAGGATGAAGCATTCTGGGCACTAAGCCCCCTCCAGAACCAGTGGAGAACAGCATCCACTACCCCAGTCCTTGGCAGGATGAAGCACTCTGGGCACTAAACCCCCTCCAGAACCAGTGGAGAGATACATCCACTACCCCAGTCCATGGCAGGATGAAGGACTCTGGGCACTAAGCCCCCACCAGAACCAGTGGAACATGTCACCCACTTGAGAGACTGTGGCTTTGCACTCCCAGGATAAAGCTTTGGGCAACCCACCCACTTGAGAGACTGTGGCTTTGCACTTCCCAGTATAAGGCAGTGGGCAACCCACCCACTTGAGAGACTTGAGAGGCTGTGGCTTTGCACTCCCCAGGATAAGGCAGTGGGCAAACCACCCACTTGAGAGACTTGAGAGACTGTGGCTTTGCACTCCCCAGGATAAACAGTGGGCAACCCACCCACTTGAGAGATTTGAGAGACTGTGGCTTTGCACTCCCCAGGACCAAACAGTGGGCATGGAGCTCCCTTGTGGAGCAGTGGCATCGTCCCTTCATCCGGCTGAGGTGCCCCCTCCCTCTGAGGTGCCTGTTTATTTTCGACCTGAAGCCCCAGAAGTGTTCTCTCTGTTTAGAGTCAGGTATCATGTGTGGGCTTGGCCCATGATTTTTGGCCCAGTGGCCCACGGACATTTCCAAAGGACAATGTACAACCTTATCTACATATTGTATATTTTTGTAAATACTGTTTTTCGATTCTTTCCGTATATCTGACTATTTCTAAAAAATCACTGTTTAACTCAATTCCTTTTGTCATTGTGTTCTTCCAGGGGTTAAAGGGGTATATATGTAATGCTGCTGCATGTGTTTGTGTGTATGGTGTTGTGGGTGACGGTGGGGGTAGGGGTGTTGCGTATTGCGTGTGTGTGTCACTCTCTTTTTACTCCCCCTCCCCTGTGTGCTAGCTGCAGTACTCACCGTGGTCGTCGCCGCCGTCTTTGCTGCTCCTGGTAGAAGAGGAGGTAAACCAACATTGGTAGCACCTGTAACTCGGGCTCCATGGCGTCCTAGTTCCTCGTAGGGTGTCGAGAGGTGAGTGGTTTCCGTTCCAAAGACTGTTTCCGCTGTGCTTATGATGGCGTTGGTACTGCCCCAGAAAAGGTGGCAGATTGGTGCCTTGTAATACAGTGGGTGGTACATTGTGTTCCGCCTGCCTGTTGGCGGTTACTGCTGCGGTGTTTGTTTCTACCACCGCGGCGGTCGGAGTGTTAAAATGGCTGCCTGTGTTGGCGGTTTCCGCCATGGTCGTGATTCCATTTTTTTAACTGAGGCCTGTCGGCGGTCTTACCTGCACTTTAACACCGACCACCAGGGTTGTAATGAGGGCCTATATGTCGTCAGTGTTCACAAGATACATACCTGCTTGGATTTTGAGATCATTCTCTCAAAACTAACTCCTGACACCCAGATTTGTAAACGGAAGGACCGGAGGTTGGATGCTATCGGCTTTAATTGCAAAGGCATGGTACAAGATACCATCAACCACATGTAGTTAAAAAGATTTACAAATAAGCTAGATTGAGAGATCATCATATCATGTTAATTAAAGAAAAGTGTGCTACACACATTCCTGCCCTAGTGTTTGGGACAGTAGATTAGGGGCTAGCTCTAAACTAGTTCTCAACCAGTTTAGAGCCTATTTCTGTGTCTTCATTAGTGTTTAAATAGTCAATTTTTCTCCTGTAGGATTTCTTTTGGCACTAAAGGGAATACTTTCCTAAATGTTTGGCTCACAGGGTGTAGTTTACTTTAGCATAGTAGTTCTTGTATAGCATGTGGCTACCCAACCAGGCCTCACAACGCTTAACTGGGACAACCACCAACGGTTTAAAAACAAATACTGTGAATAAATAGATGTTAAAAGAGGTGTGTTGTTAACTGTTTTCTTAAACATTGTTGCGATTCATGGCTTCTGAGAGACAAAGGTAGGCTATTCCACAGTTTGTGTGCTAGGTAGGCAAAGGAGCGGCTGCCACACATTGCCTTTCTGGTCCTAGGTACTGCCAGAAGTTTTCTAATACATGAGCGGACATCTTTACTTGGGACATATGCAATCAGCAGGTTCCTAATAGTAGGTGAGCCTTTTCTATTGAAGGCCCTGTGGGCCGTGAATTGAGAATTATACACAAGACCAGATTCACAAAGTTCTTCTATGAGTAGTTGTTTCCTATTCTTGCCTTAGGTATGATTTTCTCTTGAAAATCCTTTTTTTGACTTACAAAGCATTTTTTACATAGGTGTGCCTTTCTCTAAGCTTAGGTGAAATTTGCTCAGAAATTAACATGAGTCATAAAACATTTCTTATCCAGTAGTCAGAATTTTTGCTCTTGGAAAAATCAAGAGTAGGCCTGAGCTAAGCCCTGACATAGACAAAAAAATAGAAAATGCTGTGTAAATTGGGCCACTGTACATATTCTTAACCCCAGAGCATGCCTTCTTTTACCTTGAGCAGGATACCCAGTTAGTTGGTTTATCCCTTGCTCGCCTCCCCCACGCACACATTTTCCTTTGCATTATCACTTAGAGTTCAGTATTCGTCATATAATGCTAAGACTATAAAAATGTTCTTCCTAAACTGTTTCCTCAACCCCCAAAGTTATTCCAAATTGGATGTATTATAACTACGTACTGTGAACCCTCTTTAGGAGTCCTGCTCAGCCAGAGACTATATCCAAGATCTTTTGAAATCTATCAGGGTGTCTCAAATTCCATGCCTTACTACAAATGTATATCAACAACAGCAGAGCGAGAGGAAAGTGAGCTCTACTCCACCTCTCAAATTAATCAACACAATCATGAAGAGAGAGCCTACTTCCTATATCTTGTAAAACCACTTTACCAGATGTAAAAGGGACTCCTATTTAGTTATTAGAAGAACCCTCACCCACTAACATCAGTTAGTGGTATGCTTCATCATAGGGTTCCCACTCGAGACACCTAGTGCACCTACCTGGCTGTGCTTCGACACCTGATTTACAGCCGAGCTGGGTACTGATGTTTAGGGATCTTGATAATTAAAATTGTCTTAAGTTTTCCCTATCCTAAAGGGTAACTGTTAATGCTGGGAACCTTAGGCAGAGAAAAACAAGAGTAGATGTGAGCGAGAGTATTATGATCTTCCCCATCTATGGTCTACATTTTTCAGCGAAAGTCTCTGTTGCCTATAAGGGTCAAATGGCTTTCTTCAGTACCGAGTGATCCCTAATCTCATGTGCCTGTACCCTATTGGTGTGCACATGTGCATTACTACTCATGAAGTTGTGCCATATTTGTAACTTGCAAAATCATTAATGCGTCAGTACATGAAAGTCTCCTTTGGAAGTATGTGAAATATGATATGAAATTAAAGGATGTGAAAATGAAATGATAAAAATGTATAAAGCGCACAGTTACCAAAAAGCGCCAACACGCTAAATAAGCTTTTGCTTAGCTTCATATATACTTAGAGGTAGGCAGACCCCATAGTCACACATTTGTCAAGGTGTCTTACCTAAATTTCACCTAGATGGCATTCTCTAATACTTGCATATCCTGATTATGGCACAATTTCACAAGTAGTGCTAAAGTGTACACCAAAGGGAACAGGTATATGAGATTAGTGATCAATCGTAAAAGTGTGTAAAAGCTCCAAGGCTATCACTCAGTAACAGAATGTTGTAGCATTGACACAATCTCGCTTGGTCCTGCATACAGGTTGTGGACTTGAAACTATCAATGAAGTTCAGATATACAACAACAAACACCTAAATAGTGAACTCTCATAGAATGCAGACATTTAGTGCTAATGTTTATATTAGCTGGGATTAGATATTAAGGGATCCTTCATAAAGTAATATGTTGCCTGCTTTTATAATCTTTATGATCTGTTTGTTTATGATTGCAACTGGGGAGCTTTATCAAAAGTCCTGGAGCAGTTAAGCATAATTGTGCTCACTTTATGTACCTCAGAGCCATTTACCACTAATCTATAGGGGTTAGTCCCCCTGTTGAACCCAAATATGATCATTAGGTACCCCCACTAAGCCTTTGACTCACAGGGCAGCAAAGTCCAGCTGCCCACGTCTTATGCAGGGAGATGGCATTGGATTAATAACACAGCCTTCAAAAAGTGTCCACCCAAGGCTGCAACAGTGATACCTTTATGCAAGTGCAGTCTCTTCATGGTACTTGTAATATTCTGTCATGTGTTTTAACTTCCACAGTAGTCGGCTTCTTCTAGCACCTGGATTCTTTGTGGTTCTCAATATTTTCCTTTAGAACTCGCTCTGCCAAGTTCCCCTGACATCTTAGTATAAGGTGGTTGCACAGTTGACTATGGTTAGGACATGTCCAGGAAGCCCACCCCCACCAATGGCACAGAGGTGCAGGTGTCTCCTATCCATGGTATCAAGTCATTTAGCTGGGTAGTAACACCCCACTTAAACAGGTGGTCAGCTCTGCCCTTTAGCAGAACTCAGGCAGCCTCTCCAGAAACACTTGTTAAGCTTCCCCAGACTATTGGTCCAAAACCTTGCAAGGGGAGATGGTTGTCATTACCCTACTCCTGGTGCTCCAATGATTATCGCAGTCTCCGCTGGTGTGGGGCTTCAAGCACTTGGTCAGGAAATTTTGGGAAAATTATTGTTCCATCTTTATATCCAAGTTGTAAGCCGACTTAGGCCCTCTTAACAACTTCGGCGATCTTTTGCCAAAGACAGCCGAAGATGCGGGCGCCAGTATACCGCCAACACTGGCGGTATATCTGCCTCCCTATTTTTACTTTTCCACTGGGCCAGCGGACGGTAACAGTGTTACCGTCCACTGGGCCAGCGGAAAAGTCACATCAACATTGCAGCTGGCTCGTAATAGAGCCGCTGGCAATGTTGATGTGCAGCGGGTGCAGTGGCACCCGTTACACACTTCACTGCCTGAAATTCAGGCAGTGAAATGTGCATTGGGGCAGTGCCTGGGGGGGCCTGCACTGCACATGCCAAGTGCATGGGCAGTGCAGGTGCCCCCAGTGGCACCCCGAGTCCCCCTTACCACCAGCCTTTCCATGGTGGTGTTTACTGCCGTGGCCAGGCTTGCGGTCGGGGACTCATGATCAAGCACCGCTGCCCTGGGGATTATGACTGCCAGGCGGAAGCCTGGCGGTATGTTTGAGGGGCTGGCGGTATGGCCGTGGCTATTGTACCAAAGTCATGATAGCTGGCGGAACACCGCCAGCCTGTTGGCGGTGTTACCTCCAGCTTACCGCCGGCCGCCAGGGTCGTAATGAGGCCCTTAGTGTATTCCTGCAATTCAGTTCTCTGACCAGATTGTCATAAAGGCTGGCCAAACCATGTTTTTTGTCCCTGGGTGTGAGCAAAAATGTGTGGTGGAGATGGCAGTTTCCTTTCAGGAGAATCCCAAAATAAAGGTACAAAAGATATGGGGGTTGTCCTACTCAACGACTCTTAACCTGCCTATAGGTGGGTAGCTATTTAGAGAACAAAAGGCCTGGAAAGGGCAGGGTCATTTTGAGTATTTATTTATTTATTTATGCATTTTTACATAGCGCAAGCATTACCCAGAGGTGTCAAAGCACTTTACAATAGAGCGGAAAACGTTACATGAGAAATTCAGAGTTGCATGGTACTAGGTGACAAAACATATAACTACTGCAGTTACTCATGGGTGCGTATTTACAAGTTACATATTGCCTACACATTACATACTTCGCAAAGTTAAAGCGATTTGGGTTGCACAAAAACATATTACATATTAACAGTTAAAATAGAGAGGTCATTATGACATTTAATAGTTAGGGTCATGCCATAAAATGTGAGAGTGTATGCCTTGTGGCAAGCTTAGCAAGGAGAGTTATTGAGAACAATCTCTTTAGAAGAGAAGAGTTTTATGGTCTATTTTAAAGATATAGATGTAGGACATCGAGAACATGGAAGTTTGTTGACTGAAGCTATTGAAACAATCCCTCTAGTGTATCATTGCAGTTGATTCCTAAAAATACAAGTGCCCTCCATGCTCCTAGATGTAAGCCAGAAGCCTTTTCATCTGTATAGTGGAATAGCAATGGATCCTCGAATCATCGGGGGCCTTGCAAAGGCAGGTATTTTCAAAATCTCAAGATAAAGAAGGGACACATTTTTTTTCCCTGTTGGTATCCTGGAGAAAAGAGGTTTTGTGTTTGAAAGATGAGTTCCTCAAAAAATCCAATTGTCAAAGTCTAAAACCAAAAATCAAGGAAAAGGACGGAACTAGCCGGTCAACACATAGGGGCTCACTACAAAAGACCTGTGTCAGAATGAGGCCTATGCGGCCGTCCCTCCGTGAGCCCTATTACGAGCTTCCCGCTGGGCTGGCGGACGGAAATAGAGTTTACATCCGCAGGCCCAGAGGGAAACTCGCCCCAACATTGACGTTGACTCGTAATCGAGCTGGCGGCAACGCTGCGGTGTGTCGGGTGCGACAGCACCCACTGGGCTTTTCACTGCCCGTAATTCGGGCAGTGAAAGGCGAGACGGGCTGACAATGGGGGCCCCTGCACTGCCCATGCAAGGGCTGACAGAAAGGGAACTCATAATCACAAGGACAACAGCGCTGCTTGCAACGCTGCCCTGGCGGATTTCGACTGCTGAGACCGTCAGGTTGTCGACTGGAGGCAACCTAGGGGTGCCAGCAGTCGGACCGTGGCGGCTTCGCCACAGTCGTAATGTGGCAGTCTAAAGACAGCCATACTCGTAATAAGGGCCATAGTGTTAACATTTTCAAAAAACCTGGATAACTATAAAAGCAAGCAAACTGTCACCCCTTCAGTTCTTCTGTCTGTCTGTGGAGACAGACAGAGCCTAGTTAGTGTCAAATTTCTAGTGTTGCTCCACTACTCCACTTTCATATCAGCTCCAGAATATTGCGCTACCCGAATACCGTGGACAAAATAATGAGAACCGTAATATTAGAAAGGTTAGCATATATCAGTAAGTATAGGTTTACTTTTCCCAAGTCCATATATATGTACCTTGACAAGGCATATATTGTCTATGTGTATAGGGGGTGAGTTATAAATAGAAAATATATACTGATCTACATGCACCTACCTTCTCAATATTTGGTCCCCCATATCTTGCCTGCAATATTTTAATAGCACAAAGTTTCTATAGTCGGTATTTTGATATACAACGACCATTCACACTCTGAGATGGCACCCTGCATTTTTCGACACACTCAATGCAGGGGTGCCTTTCTTCGACGATCCACGTAAATAAAAAAAAACTCATACAGTAAGCTTCACGTATACAATGTCACAAGTTTAGGATGCGAATACCAAATGTGTATTAATAGGCTGTGTGAAGAACACCCTTGCACAGACGGTCCTGTTCCTTTACGAGGGCGACGTCTTAACTGATGAGCAAACAAACTTTAAGCTAATCCTTGACTGGTTGTGGAAGGAAGGTAAAAACAGCTTTCTGGCAACGCCCGACATACAGTACTTTCTTAGCATGCACTGAAGAAGAGGCAGAGGGAATTGGAAAAGAACAACATTATTAAAACCCCGCTTTCGAGGGCTCAAACCAATCCCATCGATGGTACTTCGTGAGCATAACAGGAAGGATGCTTGCAACTCTTAACCTCCCACCCCCCTTCCTTTGCAAACACTGTTGAAATGCCCTTGTTTATTTATATTTACCCCGTGCTTTTTCGCCTTATTGGTTTCTATGTTCATCTCGTTTCAATATTTTCCAGCAGGCTTCGTCCCATTGCCCCCATATGTAACATTTTTTCATTTTATTCCCATCACACATGCAATTAATATCTCTTTAAAGGTGACTAATTCCGACAAATATAATAAGTAAATCCGTCTATATTTCTGGGCGGGTGGGTGCAGATGGGATTGATAGGGGCCCTGGGGCCCAAGCAGGATCAATCTGACCCTGGCTGGTGTAGCAGCGTTTCAGCGAGATGTTGTGTAAATTCCGTCAAGCAAATTAGTCGAGTGTAAGGCCATAAAATATCTACTAATGTGACACCGCTTAAATTAGCAGACTGTCAGACATGCTAATGTGTCAATAGCTAAACTCTGCATGTCATGCTTAGAAAAAAAATCACATAAAATGCCCAATCTCAAAACTTAAAAAATACACGAAATACTTATCTCGGTATAATACATATATTTGTGTTTTTATAATAGCCCTCGAAAAGAGCTGAATTCCTCTGTAAACGTCAAATAAAAAGTGCACGTGCTCAGATATTTGAAGCAGGGAGCTCTGAGAAGATCAGTTACTGTATTTATTAATTCAACGTACGCAATACGATGCCATACAGTAGCCGTTTTAGATGCGAAATGGGGATCCTGGAAGGGTATTATCGGGTTCATAGCCCCAAATGTAGCAGCATGTCAGGCGTTTTAGGCTTCTGTAAGTTACAACGCTGTTTACATTTTTATTATTATACTCTTTTTAAAACCTCGCCCAGGAATGAAACATGACCTACCTTCCTTCTCCCAACTGCGTAACGAAAACGTTCCTCTTCGTGTTTTCTACGTGGAGCAAATACCTCGGGTCATCCCGTTTCATCGTCGGCAGCACCTCTGCGTCTGCCATTGTGATCTTTGGGCCAGAAAAAAACTTTTCTTTAACTTTTCTAGAAGAATCTCGTTGACGTTTCTTTTAAAAAAGCCTGAATAAAAAATATCTCCTAGGGGTGTGTGGTTGGCTGAGGTCGGCAGTAATAGAAGCTGTGCGGACAGTTGATGCAGGAACACTCCATGCCGCGGTACCTTTGTTCATAGAAATGTAATACCCTGAAGCACAAGATTCTCATACAGGGAAGGTAAGGGCTACTTCAGTGTGTCAGCATTCCGTTGCCGGGGTAACTGTGACGACAGAAACAAGGCTCCACGAATCAGCAGCGAGTCGCTCTGGAAACCAGTCAAACTACTGTGTATCTTTGTTCTTCACGGGAGAAGATAGGTGCCACAAGATCTACAGACTGAATCAGCAATAAAACGGGCACGTTCCACAATTAAAAGAAGCCGTACTTTCATTGGTATTTTGCTCAGTGCCTCAGCCGTAGGTCATCTTGAAATTCCAAAGACCTCTCGTTCTTGCCACATCACTCTCCATTTCCATCCCTTGCAATTGAGTGAAGCCATGGCCAGAAAACAAGGCTCCAGATTCAGCACTCAAATATAACAAATTATATAACCTCACACGTTTTCATTGTTAACAGACTACACACTAACATAAAAACACACGGACAATTTTTAACACTGAAGTACAAGTATAATTAAAGCGGCGTGTACCATCCCGTAAAGCGATTACTGTCTTTTCGCTTCAGGATTACAGTACTCTGCATATTATTTCGCTGTTTGGTTACTTAGGGCCAGATGTAGCAAAACGCCAATTTGCGACTTTCAAATTGCGAGTCCCTGCGACTCGCAATTTGCAACTCGCAAATTGGTATGCAGTACGGTGTCTCAGACACCGACTGCGACTCGCTATGGGGTCGCAATGACCCACCTCATTAATATTCATGAGGTGGGTCGCTAATTGCGGCCCCATAGCGAGTCTAGGCACTCGCAAACATGGAAGCCTGCTGTCGTCAGCAGACCTCCATGTTCGTGACTGCTTTAAATAAAGCAGTTTTTTTTTTTTAAGTGTAGCCCGTTTTCCTTAAAGGAAAACGAGCTGCACTTAAAAAAAAAACCGAAACCTTTAGTTTCGGTATTTTTTCAGGGCAGGGCCCTCCCTGGAGTGGTTGGACCACTCCCTGCCCTGAAAAAATATTTGTGGGTCCATTCACAAAGTGGAAGGGGTCCCATGGGGACCCCTTCCAATTTGCGAGTGGGTTACCGTCCACTTCAAGTGGATGGTAACTGCGACTCCATTTGCGACCGCATATGCGGTCGCAAATGGAATTACATTCCACTCCGAATCGCAAATAGGAAGGGAACACCCCTTCCTATTTGTGATTCTGAAATGCATATTGCGAGTCGGTCCTGACTCGCAATATGCATTTCTGAATAGCAAAGAGGCTATTGCTCCTCGCAAACGTCGATTTTCGCCGTTTGCGAAGGCGCAAACCCTTTGCTACATCTGGCCCTAAATTACTACCTGGACCTTTAGATCTACGCAGAAATGCAGGACCAAAATGATTCGTTTTTTTGACTTCACAAAGCATATAGGTATTAATTCAAACTGAAACTCGACAGTTAAGATATTTAGGGCCAGATGTAGGAAGCACTTTGCGAGTCGCAAACGGCAAAATTTGCTGTTTGCGACTCGCAAATGCGTGTTTCCTATGCAGAAATGCATTTTGCGAGTCGTTACCGACTCGCAAAATGCATTTCCGAATCGCAAATAGGAAGGGGTGTTCCCTTCCTATTTGCGATTCGCAATGGTATGCAATTCCATTTGTGACCGCTTATGCGGTCGCAAATGGAGTCGCAGTTACCATCCACTTGAAGTGGATGGTAACCCATTCGCAAACGGGAAGGGGTCCCCATGGGACCCCTTCCCCTTTGTGAATGGACCCCAAAATATTTTTTCAGGGCAGGGAGTGGTCCAAGGGACCACTCCCTGCCCTGAAAAAACCGAAACAAAAGGTTTCGGATTTTTTGAAATGCAGCTCGTTTTCCCTTAGGGAAAACGGGCTACATTTAAAAAAAAAAAAAAACTGCTTTATTGAAAAGCAGGTCGCTAACATGGAGGCCTGCTGACTACAGCAGGCCTCCATGTTAGCGAGTGCCTATACTCGCTATGGGGCCGCAATTTGCGACCCACCTCATGAATATTCATGAGGTGGGTCATTGCGACCCCATAGCGAGTTGTAGTCGGTGTCTGAGACACCGTACTGCATAGCAATTTGCGAGTTGCAAATTGCGAGTCGGAAGGACTCGCAATTTGCAACTCGCAAATTGCTTCCTTCCTACATCTGGCCCCATGTATATTTCTTTAAAAAAGATCATACACAGTGAGCAAATACAACGCAAACATTATTTTATCGACTAATATATAGCAATGTAGAACCGTGTTGCATTGACTCGCTAATTGTATTAAAAGGGCACATTTTTATTTTGAAAGACATGATGACGCAAGCAAACTCTAGTATAGGAGTGCTATTAGGTATTATAATGCGGAAATAAAAGCTTCTCAACCAGCTTAGATTTCCTCTAAAATTGAGCAATCTGCTTACACCCCTAGAGAGATTTTTCAGATCCTTAAAGACATCAGGGAACCTAAGTCTCTGTGGTGTCGCAGAACGGTGACGCAACAGGTCACTGGACAACACCAACAACAGAGGGGCGCGGCCCGGAGTGTTCCCCCTTGGGCGCACCCGTGTACATTCGTTTTGGCCACACCCGTGTTTAGGTGTGCTGTGGTTTGCCCCGAGGTCAGGGGCCTGAGTATAAATAAACAGGGTGTGGTCGGGAAGGCTCAGTAAGGCACGAACGGAGAAGCAACAGACACGGAGGTGCCGTACCCGAACCTGCCTGGGCTGCACCCGACCACTCCGATAAAAGTCAGCATTGTGTCTGAGAATTATTTAAGCAGCTGAGTACAAGGTAACATTTCAGTGGCAAACACTGCATTGGCGACGAAGACGGAGCAGTGTCGTACCTTGCTCCTCCTCCAGACCCCTTGTCCACTCTGCGGCAGCTGCTAGAGATGCGGTGCTCGTGCCGCGTGAGTGTGAACGCCTGCCCTGACGTGCCCGTTTTCAACACGGCCTATGTGGTTGGCCCCGCCCCGCAACTCAAGTAAAGGCCTCAAAGCCTTCCATCACGAGGTTCCACACCCACGTTTTGCACGCTCATTCACCTCTGCACCTTCCAGGACAGGGAACCTGACTGCCATCAACCGCAACTCAGGATGGTAGGGCCATTCCCTCAGCACTACCGGATCTACGGCCACGTGTCTGACGCCCACCGCGTCTAAGGAAAGAGCACCCAGCCCTCCTACCAAGCGGCCCACGTGCCCTTCGCTAGCCAGTCCCAAGTGACAGCGCACCCAGCCGTCCTAACCAGTGGCACACCTGGAAACCCTGGTGAGTGCGCCTCTACATTACACCTGTTCACTCAGTGCCCAAACCTACTGCCATGTCTGCTGTGCCACCGGTGGAACCATTCCTCGTCGAGGGAGCCCCGTCTGCACAAGCCCCAAAATGGAGAGAGTGGGTGGAGAGAGTCCTCCTATTTTAGGAAACTACCAGAGTTGAGGACGCTCAGAAGCGCGCCATGCTCCTTCATTTAGGGGGAAAGGACATATACAAAATATTGAAAAACCTTGTAGAAGACGATCCCAAGACACACACGACTCTCATTGCCGCTCAAAACAGGCATTTCGAACCAATGGCCAACACCGCTTACAAACGTTTCATCTTCAAGCAAGCTAGGCAACAGGCGGAGGAGTCGCTAGATGCTTTTCACATGAGGCTGAGAGATCTAGCCAGCACCTGCATGTTTACTGACGAGACAGAGGAAATAAGAGGACAAATCATCCAAGGGTGTGCGTCATTGAGGTTCAGGGAACGCATACTGGAAAACTCCGGAAGACCGCTACCCGACATTCTGCAAATGGGCCGAACAAAAGAACTGTCGAAGGCCCGCGCACCCCACATGGAAGCGGCCCTACAGAGGCCCATTAAAGAGGAAGCAGCCAATACAGTTACATCATCGGTAAACTAAACTAAACAACGCTCCAACAAGTTTCAGACAAGACAATGTGGATATTGCAGCGGAACCCCACACAAGTCGGCCGAGTGCCCAGCAAGAGGAAAAACATGCTCCAGCTGTGGGAAGCTAAAACATTTTGCAAAGGTGTGCAGGTCAAGAAGACCCTGAACAGGAAACGCGTCCGTCAACATGGCGTCAAACAAGTCGGAGCATGAAAGTGATATGGATGACGATGAAGCTGTGGTGCACGTAATTCACTCCCTATTTACTGTTGGGCATACCATCCCTCGCCAAACGCAACTACCGCATACGGGCAGAACATGCCACTTGTCTTAAAGGGCGTATTCCAAACCACACTCGCCCATGGATCACAAACCATTCCAGCAAAGGTTTACGTGACCGAAGAAGGACAGGGGATGCTGCTCGGCTGCAAAGCTTCAGAAGACCTAGGAGTAGTCACGTTTCCCTTCAGCATACACCAGGAATCCATAACGAAACTGTTGGCAAGATACCAGGGAGTGTTTGAAGGAATTGGATGCCTATGAAGCCGAGAGATAAAGCTCCACATCAACAAGACCGTGCAGCCGGTCGCTCTCTGCCACCGACGCATCGCGTTTCATCTCAGGTCACAAGTGGAGAAAGAGCTGGACCACCTCGAGAAAGCAGGCATTATTGAGAGGATATCCGGACCCACACCGTGGGTCTCTCCCATTGTAGTAGCGCACAAACCCAAACAACCTGGAGAGGTCACATCTGTGTGGACATGCGCCTTCCGAATGCCACCATAAAACGTGAGAGACATCTGACACCCACAATCGACGACATTCTGGGAGAACTCAGCGGATCCTGTTGGTTCTCCAAGAAAGACCTTCGGTCCGGATATCATCAGCTGGTACTGCCAAAAGAGTCGTGCTACACCACAATGTTTTCCAAACATGTAGGACTAAGGAGATATAAGCACCTAAACTTTGGGATCTCCAGCGCCGTGGAGGTTTTCCAGAATGTCACACCGGAGCTACTGGCTGATCTACCAGGAACAATAAACGTCAGTGACGATATTCTCGTTCATGCGCCTACGATTGCAGAACACCACTCACGCCTTCAGAACATGCTCCAACGAATCCAAGAATCAGGACTCAACTTACATCGCAGGAAATGTGAGTTCTTAAAGGACAAAATACAATTCTTTGGATACGTATTCTCAGCTAGCGGTGTTGCACCGGATCCAGACAAAGTGAGGTGCGTCAAGAATGCACCCCCTCCCATGAGTGTAACAGAAGTCCGGAGCTTCCTGGGCATGGTTAATTACTGTGGTTGGTTTATCAAAGACCTATCTACTCTCACCCAGCCCCTCTGAAACCTAACCAAAACCTCAGCAGCATGGACCTGGGGCCTTGCAGAGCAATCCGTGTTTGAAGCCAACAAGGAAGCACTATCCAGCGAGACCACACTAAGGGCCAGATGTAGCAAAAATAAAAATTGCGACTCGCATTTTGCGAGTTGATGCGACTCGCAAAATGCGAGTCGCAATATGTAATGCCAGAAAAAAAAACGATCCGATATTGCGACTCGCAGCCGGACTTGCAACGCAGTGTGCGAGTCCGCAGATTGCAAGGTCGCTTTTTGCGAGTGTGCAAAAAACGAACTCGCAATTAGCGAGTAGGTGTCGCAAATTGCGATTACCTTGAAAATTGCTTGCAGGTGCAGCAGAACACTCCAGAAAGCACACCAGAACACTCTGGAAACACTCAATAGGTCAATAGGTGAGTATGGTGGGAGTTGACACGTACCGTCCAAAATATTGTGTTGCAATGTGTTCCCGTCTCAGTCTGCCTTGATTAGCTAGACTCCTATCCCCATGATGGCGATGTGGTTGTTCTTGCTCTTCATCATCAGGATCTGGGTCTGCAGGGGTGAGAGGTAGCCCACGTCGGGTGGCTATGTTGTGGAGGATGGCGCATGCGACCACAATTTTGAATGCGATAATGGGGGTGTATTGGAGGGCGCCTCCACTGCGGTGGAGGCATCTGAATCTTGCCTTCAGGAGTCCGAAGGTGCGCTCTATCAGGTTCCTGGTCCTCTTATGCGCACTGTTGTATTGCCTCTCTGATTCAGTGCTGGGTGTTAAAAACGGAGTCATGATCCAAGGCCTGAGAGCATAGGCACTGTCACCTGTTGGGCACAAAAGTACACTGTTAGGAAGTCCAAATAGTCGTGCACAGTGACCTGTGTGTATGTCTGCAAGTGTCTGTGGCTCTACCTAGGAGGTAACCGTCTCCGAATTCCCCACGTTCCAGGCGTTGATGTATCCCAATATGCCTAAAAATGTATGAGTCATGGGTACTGCCTGGAAACTTAGCTACGATGTCCGTGATGACATAATGGGCATCACAAACAACCTGTATGTTGAGTGAGTGGGTACACTTTCTGTTGCGGAAAACGTGTTCCAGATTTGCAGGGGGGCATATTTGAATGTGTGTCCCATCTACACACCCTATGACATGGGGAAAGTGGGCAATCCTGTAAAAGTCCAGCTTGGTGCTGTTCATTTCTGCCTCATTCCTTGGTAAGTATATGAAGTGAGACATGTGCGTGACTAAGGCATCTAGGAAGGCCCTGAGGAACCTTGACACTGCACTTTGGGATACCCCACCTGCCACAGCAATGACCCCCTGATAGCTCCCTGAGGCCAAGAGGTGCAGTGAGCATAGTACTTGCACATGCGTAGGAATGGCGCAGCCACGCAGAGTCTGGTGTTCTAGCTGTGGTTTGAGTAAATCTATTAATTCTAGAATGGCTGCGCTGCTAAGGCGGTATTTGTCATAGATCTCCTCTTCAGTTTGCTGAAAAAGAGTCTGCCTGGTTCTATATATCTTCTCCTGTCTGTGGCCCCTCCTCCTCCTCTGCTGGGCTGCGTAGACTCTCCTCCTCACTGCTATCAGGTATATCTCCGCCATCTTGAGTAACCCAGATGGCTTCTGGGTCCCCTTTTATACTTTGGTAATGGTTACCACCTGCTCTGAGTTAGTGGTAAATGGGACATGCAAACTGGGCTTTTTGCGACTAGTCGCAATTTGCGAGTTGCAATTGCATAAGGTTTGCGACTCGCAAATTGCGACTTGCTATTTGCGGGTCGCAAAATGGGGTCGCAACGGATGCGACTCGCAAACGGGTCCCATCGCTTTTTGCGAGTCGGAAATGGGCTTTTTGCATCCCATTTCCGATTTTGCACTGTCGCAAATTGCGATTCTGCCCGTTTGCGAGTCGCAAACCTTTGGTACATCTGGCCCTAAGATACTTTGACCCAAACAGGCACACTAAAGTCGCTGTGGACGCAGGACCGAAAGGACTTGGAGCTGTATTGTTGCAAGAACAAGGGGAAGGGCTATGGTCCCCGGTAGCGTATGCCAGCAGGTCACTCACTGAAACAGAACAGAGCTATTCTCAGATAGAGAAGGAAGCGAAAGCCGTACATTGGGGCTGCGAGCACTATCATATCTATGTCTATGGACGCCCTTTTACAGTGATCACTGACCACAAGCCGCTACTCCCTATGTTCAACGGCACAGCCTCGAAGCCTCCACCCAGAATAGAGAAATGGATGCTTCAGTTATAGGACTACAGGTGTCAACGGGAATACCGTCCGGGATCGGAGAACCCAGCTGGCTACCTCTCCAGACATCCCTGAGCAGCCTCAGATGTAGAGGCGCATGACGCACTGGAAACGGAAGAGTATGTCCGGTACATTGCTGATCGGTCCTGGCCCCTACCCATATTGATGAGTGAAATTGTTCAAGCCACCAAAGATGATGAATGCCTGCAGAAAGATTTGACAGCAATACAGACCAACCTGTGGCATGTCATAAAGAAACAACTACCCCTGCTGAGCTCAGACGCGCAACGTGCACTAGAAAGCCTATATCATGTGCGCGACAAGCTCACGGTGGACACAGAGGGGTGTGTGCTGAGAGGGTGCAGGCTGGTCATACCATCATCGCTCACCACCAGAGTCGTGCAACTGGCTCACAACTGGCATCAAGGAATGGTAAAGACAAAAAGCCACCTAAGGACAAAAGTATGCTTTCCCCTCATTAGGTGAACTAGTCAAAAACAAGGTGAAATCGTGTATGTGGTGTCAAGCCACCAGAGAACCAAGCAGGCCAATCCCCCTCACGACCGAGCCTAGCCCCGAAGGCCCCTAGGCATTTGCAAGTCTAGACTTTGGAAGCCTCCCCGATGGCCGCCACACCATGGTCCTCATCAACCATTTCTCCAAATACCCTGAGGTAGAGATCATCCCGGCCCTCATGGCAGACATAGTCATAGCAGGACTGGAGAAGGCAGTGGCCACTCATGGCCTAATATCGGAAATAAAGACAGACAATGGCCCGCCATTCCAAAGTAGAGAATTAGCAGAATCTCTAGGCAGCACAGGCACTCGACATCGGCGGATAACACTAGGATGGCCTCAAGCCAACGGGGAGGTCGAAAGGTTCATGAGAACATTGAACAAAGTGATTCGCATCGCCCACGCCAGTGCCCAGACGAGTGACTATGCCATCTACTCATTCTTACTAAACTACAGCCAGACACCTCATTTGACAACCAACAGAGCACCGGGACACGTCGCGTTTGGGAGAGCTACAGTTGACTTAATCCCACACCACCAGTCATGGACGCCTCCAGCCATGGATCAAGACCGGGCTCAGGAATGGCGTTTGGCCACCAATCAGCGTGCAAGCATGAAGAGGCGAGTGGTATAGTCAGACCTGGAAGTGGGGGACAGGGTCCTGCTGAACACGGGCAGGGGAACACTCTGGGCCGTGCCCCTCTGTTGTTGGTGGTGTCCAGTGACCGGCTGTGTCACCGATCTGCGACACCACATTCCTCCAAAAATTTCAACAACAAAACAAGTATAACAAAATGTCTTCTCACCCATCCCACAGGTGGTCGTGCAATCGTGTAGATGGAATGGGGTGTTGCGCAGGTTGTACCTGGTGACTTCTGATCTCCCTGTGTATAAATAAACAGGGCGTGGTCGGGAAGGCTCAGTAAGGCGCAAACGGAGGAGTGACAGACAAGGAGGTGCCATACTCGAACCTGCCTGGGCCGCACCCGGCCACTCCGATAAAAGTCAGCATTGTGTCTGAGTATTATTTAAGCAGCTGAGTACAAGGTAACGCTTTCAGTGGCAAACACTACAGTCTCCACGCTCCGTCCTAGAGGCCTTTATTGAGCACAATAATAATTTTGCTCTCTTCTTTCAAAATAACTTATTGGACATTTATTCCTCCTTCCCCAACGTGTCAGATAGTGAGGATTCCTCGAGTAGTGAGCCCCCTCCAGTGCAATTAGAAGAGACCCCCATGGTCTTCTTGATTTCACTGTGAGCCTTCTTTCAGACTTCCTAACAGCAATAAAGTCAGATTCTCCCCTTGACCCTGCTCCCCTACATATTCTCTGCCAAGGGTCTGATAGTATTGCTCCCACCCTGGTGGATTTGCTTAATCTCTCCCTCAGTAGCGGCTGGCCCCGCGCATTGCAAACATGTGGTGGTTAAATCTCTTTTGTAAAAGCCTGGGTTGGATGCCCTTTTCCTGAGTAAATATAAGTATAACTCCTGTTACCTGGAGTTTCAAAGCTCCTGGAAAAAACGTGTCAAAGAACATCTCTCCGTCGTCCTTGAGTCCAACGAAATCCTCCACCCCACAAAAATGGGGTTCAGAGTGCGGCACAGAAGCTGGCAGTGGTAGAGGAACTTAGATACCTGCTGTATCAAGGAGGTTCAGCAGCCATTCTTCTTTTAGATCTCAGCACGTCCTTCAATACAGTAGATTATGCCACTCTTATCCATAGGATATCAAATGTGGGTTTCGATGGCCATGCACTGAAATGGCTTTCCCCCTTTCTGGAGAACAGAACATTCCAGGTGTTAGATGGCTCCTGCTACTTCAACTGTCTTCCTCTTAGTCGTGGGGTGCCGCAGGGTACTTACCTGAGCCCCACCCTTTATATTTAATCTTTATATGTACCCATTTATCTGAAATTGATGACACTCAGCTGGTGATCGCCATCTCCCTGGATCCCAGCTCTAGTCACCTCAGTCTAGGCCCCTTTGTGTCAGGAATTAGCCAGACGGATGGCTAACTGTAAACTGAAGCTCAACGAAGATAAGACTGAGATTATTCTACTGGGTAAAAATTTCAGTAAGAAAGTCCTATCCCCTGTCCCAGACTTCCTGGAGAGGCTTCCTAGCCCCAAATGTGTGATTAAAAAGTCTTGGAATGTGACTAGATTCAAGCCCTACAATGGAGCATCATGCTAAAAAACGTGCTGCTAATTGTTTTGGTGTCTTGAGACTGCTAAGAAAGGGTTTAAATAGTCTTCCTTTTCTAGCTAGAAGAGTAAGGGGCATATTTATACTCTGCGCCAGTTTTGCGTCATTTTTTTTTACGCAAACCCGGCACAAACTTAACTCCATATTTATATTTTGGTGCTACACATGTCTAGTGCCAAAATATGGGAGTTCAAGTCTTTTTTTGCCTGCAGGAAACTACCTTCCATCAATTAGATGCAAGGTAGGTGTTTCCGGGCAAAAAATGACTCCAAGGCCCCAGAGCCTTATTTGTACTCCCGTGCAAAAATCATGCACGGGGAGGAGAGCCTTAAATAATAGCGCTAAGCCTGCTTAGCGCCATTATTTAATACCTGTGTATGGGCAGGCGTTAGTGGACCTGTGGGACTTTTTCCATGGTCATAGACCATGGAAACAGCCCACAGGTGCCCTTCCCTGCCCCCAGGGACACCCCCACCGACCTGCACCCACACCTGGAGGACACCTAAGGATGGGGGGACCCATCCCAGGTAAGTCCAGGTAAGTATTTTTAATTTTTTCAAAGTGCCATAGGGGGCCTAACTTGGGCCCCCTACATGGCACTGTGCCCAATGGCCATGCCCAGGGGACATAAGTCCATCTGGACATGGCCAATGGGCTGGGGGGAATGTCTCCTGTCTTAACTGAGACAGGAGTCATGCCCATGGGGTTCTAACATCAGAAAATGACACTAGTCTTGGCAGAGGCATTTTTTTTGCCTCTGTCCCTATTAGCTTCATCCTCTGACGCTAAACCCCCTGTTCCCCCTATGCCTCCTGCACTCCTTTTCAGTGATACTAGCCTGGCCTACAATCGGCTACCTTCATACCATAAATACGACACCCAGCTGGCGCCTTGGTATGGCACTAGCCGGCGGTAAACTTTTTTACGCTGAACTTTATTAGTGCAGTTCAGCGTCAAAAAGAATAAGTATGGGCCTAATTGTCCAGGCTCTTATTATTTCATGACACAAAAAGTTGATGGACGGAGTGTTGAAATTTTTCAAACACTCACCCCCAAGTCACAGATCTGGGTTTAATCCATCGTTCTTTTTCTCACCAGGCCACTCTAATTTGGACCCAGCCATATGCAAATCAGGCTTGACCCTGTTCCCCATGGGTACAGTCCAGCCTGAACTGCCAGGCCAGGTTCTCCCTGGACCGGAAACAAGCATCCTGGGACCGGTTTCAGGGTATCACCCTTCATCAGCCAGGCTAGCTTGAATCCAGTGGCACAGTGAACAAGGGACCCATGTCTGGGCATACCCTTCCCACTTAGGGCAAATTTAGTGACACAAATGGATGATGGATAGAGTGTTGACATTTTTCAAACACTCACCCCTTTACAGATCTGGGTTTAATCCATCGTTCTTTTGCTCACCATGCCACCCCAGTTTAGACCTAGACATGTGCAAATCAGTCTTGACTCTGTTCCCCATGGGAACAGTCCAGCCCGAACTGCCAGGCCAGGTCAACCCTGGACCAGAAACAAGCATCCTGGGACCAGTTTCAGGGTATCACCCATCATCAGCCAGGCTAGCTTGAATCCAGTGGCATAGTGAATAAGGGATCCAGGTCTGGGCATACTCTTCCCATTTAGGGCAAATTTAGCGACACAAAAGGATGATGGACGGAGTGTTGACATTTTTCAAACACTCACCCCAGTCACATATCTGGGTTTAATCCATCATTCTTTTGCTCACCATGCCACCCCAGTTTGGACCCAGCCATATGCAAATCAGTCTTTACCCTGTTCCCCCAGGGAATAGTGCAGCCCAAACTGCCAGACAAGGTGCTCCCTGGACCAGAAAGAAGCATCCTAGGATCGATTTTAGGGTATCACCCATCATTAGCTTACGTGGGGGGACCGCCTTCCACAGGTTTCCCTTTGGAGAACATGGCTTCTTTTCCCTGGGGGGCTGGGAATCCTTATCCTGGGAAATAGGTTGGGGCCCTTTAGAGAACTTCCCCTGTTTACCCTTACCCCCTTTTCTTCTGAGAGGGACCCTGCCCACCCTTGGCGTGGTCTCCCCCATTCCTCTTCCGGACCCTTGTGCTCTCCCAGCGGTCCGCTTCCTGCGCAAGCTTCCTGGGGTCAGTCAGCGTGAATTAGGTGCTGGCGCAGCTCTGGAAAACATAAACTGAACAAGTGGCCCCAAGCAATCAAATTGTAAAGCCCCTCATACATTGTCACCTTAGTGCCCTTCACCCAACCATCCAGTCACCTGCAGAATGAATCAACACATTCCAACCATGTTTGGGATTTCTATCTCTTATAGGACCTGAACTTTTCCTTATACTGTTCAGGGGTTAGACCATACCTTGTGAGTAGGGTATCCTTCATCATAGAGTAGGTGAGCCCTTGAGGATCCCCTATGGATGTCAGAGTATCCTTCCCCTCTACCTCAAAATGCTTCCACAGACCCACCCCCAATGAGTTTCAGGGACCAGATTTATATGGAGAGCAGATTCATACCCCTTGAACCACAAGAATACGTAATCCTCCCTTTTGTAATCCTTCACAAGATCTTTAGGAATGTGCACCCTCCTCTCAGGCTGCACTGTGATATTGCTGCCACCATCTCTACTAGACTGGCTCCTCTGATCTAGCTCCCTCAAGCTAAGCTCATGAGCCAGCAGTATCTTCTTTTCCTCAAAGGCCATCTTTCCCTCTTCCCTCTCCCTCTTGAGCTTGAGCTTCTCCAGCTCCAATTGGTATTCCCTCGCTGCCTGTCTGTCCTGTAACTCTTCAGGGGTCAGACACATTGATACCTGTCCTGGAGGCTGCCTCCCGGGACATAACAGGCCCACCCACTATAAAGTTGGGAATGGATTACACCTCCTTCTCCTCATACTCCTCCTCCTCTGTGTGTCCCTCAGCTTCCTTGGCTGTTACCCAGGCCCTCAGTGCCTTCTGCAGCTCCTCCTTCCTGGTGGAGCATTTAATGGGACAAACAAGGTTTTTTGCAGAACTGCTTTAACTGGGCAACTGTATTCCTCTCCGGTTTCTCTAAATCAAAAGCAGCTCCAGCTGATGCATCTCCAGATTGAGACATGATTAAGAGTTAAATGTGCAAAGTTCCAAAGGCAGAAAAATGAGTTCCCAAATGAAGTTCAAAAAGTCAATCAGGGGATCTGAAAAATATGGAAGTAAAACACGAACAAAGAGTCCAAAAGAGAAAAAGCAAAACAATTAGTATGTGGTCACATATTGGTCTGCACTGAAAATAGTAGTGCACACTTAATCACTGTATGTCAAGTACAAATACAAGGCCAATCCCAACCGCTGATCACCAATGTTAGAAATGGGGTCTTTGGTTGGCAGTCAGGTTACCCCCTGTCCAAGCAAGGACCCTCACTCTAGTCAGGGTAAAGGAGAATCACCCTTAGTTAACCCTCGCTCACCCCGTTGGTAGCTTGGCACGAGCAGGCAGGCTTAGCTTCAGAAGCAATGTGTAAAGTATTTGTACCACACACAATAATTCAGTGAAAACACTACAAAATGACACAAGACAGTTTTAGAAAAATAGGTAATATTTATCTAAACAAACCAAGACCAAAACGACAAAAATCCAACATACACAAGTCAAGTTATGAATTTTCAAAGAATAAGAGTCTTAAATCTTTTAGAAAACAGTGTGAACGTTGTTAGTGTACAAAAGTAGCTGGGTAGCAAAATAACACCCCACGGGCGAGTGTGTGTCAGAAAAGGCCAGTGATGCGTCGATTTCTCACACGCAGGCGAGACCGTGCGTCCTTCCTTCTCTGGTCGGGTCGCCTTGCGTTGTTTCTCCTCTCCCGTAAGAGAGCGATGCGTTGATCCGGACAGGCACCTCGGGTCGGGGCAGGCTTTGGTTTGTTTTTCCACACCCAGTGATGTTGCGTTGAAAATCTGGTTACACAGTATCACAAAACCATGCTGCGTGGGGTTTGCATCGTTGTCAGCCTCTGTTAGTGGGTGTTGCACATTGTTTCTCCAGCTGCATTGCGTCAATCTTCCAGCCGTGATGCAGGTGGAGCATTGATTTCAGCCGCAAAGCCGGCAGCGTGTTGTTTATGAGCCAAATCACGGAAGGTGCGTCAAAAATTTCCCAGCACAGCGGTCTGTGCATGGATATTCAGTCTTTGTCTGCCAGCTTCACCTTTCAAAGGCCCAGGAACTGGATAGGGCACCACTTGGCAGGGCAGGAGTATCAGCAGAGAGTCCAGGTGCTGGCAGGGAAAGTATTTGATGGCCTTGAGACTTCAACAACAGGAGGCAAGCTCCGTTCAAGCCCTTGGAGAATCTTCACAAGCAGGAATGCACAACAAAGTCCAGTCTTTGTCCCATTTCACAGGCAGAAGCAGCAACTGCAGGATAGGTCCACAAAGCACAGTCACAAGCAGGGCAGCACTTTTCAGCTCTTCAGCTCTTCTCCTTGGCAGAGGTGATCTAATTTTCAAGGGTTTGGGTGCTCTTCTTATGCCCCTTTCTGCCTTTGATGTAGGCCTACTTCAAAGGAAAGTATCTCTCATTTGTGAGATCCTGCCTCTCCTTCCTCCTAGCACTGATGGCTCATCAGGATATGCAGGCTACAGCCCACCTCCCTTTGTGTCACTGTCTAGAGAGAGGTGCAAACAGCCCAACTGTCAAACTAACGCAGACAGGGAATCCACAAACAGGCAGAGCCACAGAATGGTTTAAGCAGGAAAATGCCTACTTTCTGAAAGGGTGCTTGTTTCTGATCCAGAGAGAACCTGGTCTGGCAGTTGGGGCTAGACTGTTCCCATGGGGAACAGGGTCAAGACTGATTTGCATATGGCTGGGTCCAAACTGGAATGGTATGGTGAGCAAAAAACTGATGGATTAAACCCAGAACTGTGACTGGGGGTGAATGTTTGATTTGTTCTGCATTTCGTCCATCAACTGTTCTTTTTGCATTTGTTGCCCCAAATGGGAAGGGTATGCCCAGACGTGGGTCCCGTCTTAACTATACCACCAGATTCAAGCTAGCCTGGCTGAAGAGGGGTCATACAGTTAAACCGGTCTCAGGATGCTTGTTTTTGACCCAGGGAGGACCTGGTCTGGCCGTTCCAGCTGGACTGTTCCCATGGGGAACAGGGTCAAGACTAATTTGCATATGGCTTGGTCCAAACTGGTATGGCACAGTGAGCACAAAAACAGATGGGTTAAACCCAGATCTGTGACTGGGGGCGAATGTTTGATTTGTTCTGCATTCTGTCCATCAACTGTTCTTTTTGCATTTGTCGCCCCAAGTGGGAAGGGTAAGCCCCATGTGGGTCCCGTGCTCACTATGTCACCACCTTCAAGTTAGCCTGGCTGTAGAGGGGTGATACGCCGAAACTGGTCCCAGGATGCTTGTTTCTGGTCCAGGGAGGACCTGGTCTGGTAGTTTGAGCTGGACTGTTCCCCTTGGGAACAGGGTCAAGACTGATTTGCATCTGACTGGGTCCAAACTGGAATGGCATAATGAGCAAAAAAAACAGATGGATTAAACCCAGATCTGTGATTGGGGGTGATTGTTTGATTTGTTCGGCATTCCGTCCATCAACTGTTCTTTTTGCATTTGTAGCCCCAAATGGGAAGGGTATGCCCAGACGTGGGTCCTGTGCTCACTATGCAACCAGATTCAAGCTAGCCTGGCTGAAGAGGGGTGATACCCTGAAACCGGTCCCAGGATGCCTGTTTCTGGTCCAGGGAGGACCTGGTGTGGCAGTTGGGGCTGGACTGTACCCTTGGGGAACAGGGTCAAGACTTACCTGCATATGGCTGGGTCCAAACTGGAATGGCAAGGTCTGCATTGAAAACAGTTGTGCACACTTAATCACTGTATGTCAAGTACAAATACAAGGCCAATCCCAACCGCTGATCACCAATGTAAGAAATGGGGTCTTTGGTTGGCATTCTGTCCATCAATTGTTCTTTTTGCATTTGTCGCCCCAAGTGGGATGGGTATGCCCAGATGTGGGTCATGTGCTCACTATGCCACCAACTTCAAGTTAGCCTGGCTGAAGAGGGGTGATACCCCGAAACCGGTCCCAGGATGCTTGTTTCTGGTCCAGGGATGCTACAATTGGGCTATTTTCAGTCTTTGTAAAATTGAGATGCACGCATTAGCAAAGCCACTCACATCCATGCTAATTCTATTTCATTGTAGCCTGATGTTCATACAGCTCTATGTTGTTGATCACCTCACTGAGAAATCAACTTTTGAGGTTAATTATGAATCTCAGTTCGTGCTCAATAGGAAGTCACCAGCTTTTCACTTATGGTACTGTTTGGAAATTGCAAATTAAAGTACTGATTGTTTAGTTTGACTTGCTTGAGAACCCTTTTATGAAAATGTTTTTAAGGTAGATTGTGAAATCTGCATTACATGCAATGTTTTTGATGATAATCAGAAAATATTACAAATAATCATCCAATCTCACAAATCTGATTAAGGTTTGGTTGCATTGGGCATAGACCCAAATTTCTCAAACATGCTATCATTGCTTCTCCTTTAAAAAAAATAAACCACAAACCCTCAAAACCATATGAACTATTGACCAATCTCAACTCTGCATTGTCCCATCACATTTCTAGAAGGGGAATTGATTAGACAACTTTAACAATATTTAAAGCAAAATCTGGTTTCCTGTGATCATCATTCAAACTTCAGATCGAAAAGGGGCATTAAAACCAGTCCTTGAGATATCAGCGAGTATCCCCTTCTCATCCTGGATGAAATGTCATTTATACTTCTTGAACTGTTCGTCCGCTTACCAGTACTGATTAAAGAGGGACACTGTTGGACCTTTTAGTTTATGTAGGGTCATCCCCAATCTTTTTGCCTCCTGCCTCCTATTTTTTCTGACCTGTTGCTGTTGGCTTTTGAACTCTGAGCACTTTACCACTGCTAACCAGTGCTAAAGTGCATATGCCCTCTGTGTAAATTGTATTGTTGATTGGTTTATCCATGATTGGCATATCTGATTTACTAGTAAGTCCCTATTAAAGTGCACTAGAGGAACCAGGGCCTGTAAATCAAATGCTACTAGTGGGCCTGAAGCACTGGTGGTGCCACGCACATTAGTAGCTCTGTAATCATGTCTCAGACCTGCCACTGCAGTGTTTGTGTGTGCAGTTTTAACTGTAAATGTGACTTGAACCTTCCCTTTTCTTACATGTAAAACATCCCCTAACATATGCCCTAGGTAGCCCCAAGGGCAGGGTGCAGTGTGTGGTTAAGGTGGGACATATAGTAATGTGTTTTATGAGTCCTGACAGTGAAATATTGCTAAATACATTTTTCACTCTTGCAAGGCCTGCCCCTCTCGTAGGTTAACATGGGGGCTATGTTTAAATATGATTAAAGTGTAGATTCTATTTGAGAGCGGATGGACATCTGGAGCTTGCGGTCTCTGAGCTCACAATTTAAAAATACATCTTTTAGTAAAGTTGATTTTAAGACTTTGTTTTTGAAAATGCCACTTTTAGAAAGTGAGCATTTTCTTGCTTATACCATTTCTGTGACTCTACCTGCTTGTGGATTCCCTGTCTGGGTCAGTTTGACAGCTGGGCTGGTTGCACCTCTCACTAGACAGTGACACAAAGGGAGCTGGGGTGTAGTCTGCATTTCCTGATGAGCCATCTGTGCTGGAAGGGAGGAGTGGTCACTCACACCTGAAAGGGCTGTGCCTGCCTTCACACAATGCAGTCTCCAACCCCCTGGTGAGTGCCTGGGGCCTGTCCTGGGCAAGGCAGGATTTCACAAACAAGAGAGAATTTTCACTGAAGTAAGCTTACTTTAAAAGACAAAACAAGTATAAGAAGGGCACCCAAAACACAGACTTTAGAACACTTCTGGAAACCAAGAGGAACTCTGCCTCTAGAAGAGCTGAATAGCTGATAAAGAAGAGCTGCCCTGCCTGTGACTGTGCTTTGTGGAGCCCTCCTGCAGTTGCTGCTTCTGCCTGTGCTAGAGGACAAAGACGGGACGTTGTGTTGCCTTCCTTCTTGTGAAGATCTCCAAGGGCTTGATTTAGGGCTTGCCTCTTTTTGTTTGAAGTCTCAGGGTCAGCAAAGAATTCTCTCTGCCAGCACCTGGAGCCTCTGGAGAGACTCCTACTCTGACAAGTGGTGCCCATCCAGTTCCTGGGGCCCTGAAAAGAGAAGATGGCAGCCCAAGAGTGAGAAATCCACGCACAGACCACCGTGCAGGGAAAAGATCAATGCGACTCCGATCTGCGTCTGAAAAATCGATGCGCCGCTTGCTTCACGGCTGAAAATCGACGCTCGCTTGCAAGGCGGCCGGAAGATCAACGCCCGTGGCTGGAGAAATGACACGCAGCATCACTGACAGAGGCTGGTGAGATCGCAACCAGCACTGCGTGGTTTTCGGACCATCGTGCAGCTGAATTTCTGATGCAAACACCGCTGGGATTGAAAAATTATGTAAGGTCAGCCCGGACCCGAGAGTGCTGACCGGATCGATGCATCGCTCTCCCCTTCGGAGAGAAGAAACGACGCACATCGACCCGACTAAAGGAGAAACGACTCAAGGTCTCACTCGTGAGTGAAATCAATGCATCGCAGGCCCTTTTTGACGCACACTCGCCCGTGCAGGGTTATTTTTGACGCACCCAAGGTAAATTTCCACGCTAACAGTGTTAGCGTTGTGTTTAAAATTACATTAAGACTCTTATTGCATTTTTAGTGATAAGTTGACTTATGTATTGTGGACTTTTGTTGTTTTGGTCTTGTTTTGTTTAGATAAATATTCTCTTTTTTTCCAAACATGTTTTGTGTTATTTTGTAGTGTTTTCATTAAGTTACTGTGTGTGTTGGTATGAATACTTTACACCTAGCACTCTGAAATTGAGCCCACTGCTCATGCCAAGCTACCAAGAGGGTAAGCAGGGATTAGCTTAGGGTGATTCTCTAATATCCGGAATAGAGTGAGGGTCCTTGCTTGGACAGTGGGTAACCTGACTGCCAACCAAAGACCCCATTTCTAACAGACACCATATCGCAGAATTGGGTGAGGTGGCCCGAGAAGCTGTGCCTGGGGTTGTGTTTATCGAGCTGTCCATACCTTAAGAGGTGATCCAAAGAATCAAGGGTTTTTCTTCCAATGCAGAGCAAGGAAGAGGCCAGGTTTCCCACAGTTCTTAAAGATGACCCAGAAGCCAGCAGAACGAAGGGCCTTAGAGATGGCAGGAATGAAGCAGCTCTAGTGGACAGCAGACAGTATCAAAGAGAACTCCATTTTCAGTGTCAGCCAAACCCGAAAACAGTTATAATGCTGATGCCTTCCTGAAATCAACACCAGAATTCGATATGGCCAAAAAGCTAAATATTGACAATAGATGGGGTGCTTGGAAAGAGACATTTGATGATTTCATTGATGCGCTACAGAAATCAGATAAGAAGACAAGTATCAAATACCTCAACAATCTTGCTGGTGAAAGTTTAAAAGAAGTCATAATGAAAATGCCACGAGCTGATGAAGTTACGTACTGTCAAATAAAAGAAGCTTTGAATCTCAAGTTCAAACCATGCCGAATGTAGATTACAAAAGTACATTTTCAGTCAAGAATGACAGAGGGTTGATGAAACCATAGCTGAATATGTTGAGACTGAATATGCTCAGCCAACACTATAAGTTCAAGAAGCAAAACGTCTCAGAGTGATGGACGTATGCTTGTCAGATCCATTCAGACGAAGAATGCTGAGAGAAACTCCAAGGTCCTGATTTAGATCTTGGTGGTCTTACTGTCAATCTGCCACTGCAGCAGACCTGAGAACATTGTCAAGTTGACGGTGTTCCGTCCACTATATTTAGATGTATTGCAACTGAGCTGTTGACCGCCATGGCGGAGTTCTCTTCCTCGCCATCAGGCAGGTGAGCTCCAGACAACCATATTTACATGTAACAGTTCTGCTGCTGGTAGATTGCTGACAGAGGGAGGCCCTCCCTGGACCCAATGGACATTGGACAATTGCAGAGGATATGGAATACAGGTAAGTCATACACACATACTGTACCTTAGCCATATGTGTACCCCTGCACAACACAATATACAACACACAATGTACACACTAGCAGCCATTGCCATTCCACGACAACACAACATGTACATGCTGAAAACACACATTGACGTACATCCATGACACAACGTGCACACACTATCAACACTACACCCACACACCACACAGCCACGACAACCAATATTACTACACACTCTTCTACACAAACTCACTCACACAACATCACAACTGCACACATCACGACAATGACTGCCACACTGTACTCACCTGAATAGTGCACACAGCAACACAGCACACAACATACAAGTTCAACATCAAAGCCATATGCAAGTGGCAGACTTACTGACACGACCCCTTCATCAATTCCTGCGTCCTCCACCACAACCAACCAATTGCATAACACACCAACATACACATACTGACTCACATACACAACTGGAAGCCCACCATGACAGGTACAGGTCCCCTTTCAATGTACACACATGGACGACACCATATGAAATAGTGACTAGTGGCAGGACTCCAGCCACACTTCCCGGTGTGCAGATTTGGATGTGCCTTATCACTAAAGCAACTGTGGTGGTCTAACCTTTATTTTTGAGATGGCACATTGGGGGAAGAGGTGAAAACTCTTTAACTTCTGTTTTTGGCTGGGCACAACTAGACAACACCCACCGACGTTGATGCCACTAAACCATGGAAAAAAGATAACACCCTCTTCGCTGGGCACTTTGTAGGGACTCGATAAGCTTGCATGATGGAAAGATCGTCTTTAGCCCCAGTCTTCTTGGGAAGGATACATTTATGTATTAAATCAGAGATCACTTTAGTCACAGATGATGCTGTTTCTTTCTCTTCTGGGACTCCTATAAACATTAATTTAGATTGTTGAGCTCTGTTTTCCTGCTCATCAAGCTTAAGCTGTAGCTCCTCAAGTTCAGCCTGAATTTGCGATCTTGCTGACACTTGTCGATTTTCCGCATCCTCAAGGTCTGACACCCTTTGTTCAACTTGAGAGACCCACGTAGAAAGAAGAGTTAGATTAGCATTTTACTGATTCAACTGCTCATAAGTTTCTTTACGTGCCTCCTCCTGTGAGATTTTAATTGCGTGTAGCTCTTCCAAAACTTGACCAAGCATAGCCTCCACTACAGTTGTGCTTTCCGATTCTTTTGTTAGCTCTAAGGTAGGTGCGAAAGCCTGAGATACCTGAGTGCGGGAGATGGTGCCTATGGATACCAAGACTGGTGAAGTAGAGGATGGCCCACCTGACAAAGAGTCCAATATCATATCGGGAGTTTTTGGTCCACCCTGTATGCTCCCTTTAGTCATGTTTGTAATACTTGTCATGCTTGTCTCTTTGTCTTTCTCCTTTATTATTCTCTTTGCACTTTTGCTGCCGGCCGAAAACAAATGATAAGAAGGCCTATCCTTGTGCTGCCCCTCACTAGAAGTTAGTACAAAAAGTGAGTTGGTGCCCACCCTTGCACCCGAGGGGCTCACTTGATTTATATCATTTCTTGAGCTACCCGTAATAAAGCTGGTAGAAGCCACGAGGGGGTTAGTGGACCATGGGACTGCAATGCCCCTGATTCTTGACAGATTGGGGAGCTGGTCTCAGGGAGAGCCGAAGGAGTGATCGCCGAGCCTTGAGTTCCTTTAAAGTCCCTGGAAGTGATATTAAAATTCTCCTGCATACTGGTGTCATGTCTTGATTTCAAGTAGCAGCAGTCAAATTCTTGGACTTTTTAGGGGCTTTCCCCACAGTACGTGATTTAGAAGCTGTAAAATTTCAAGAAATACTTAAGTGGTTAAAAGCATCACAAGTGCAGGTATTTCTTTTGCAAGAAACCCATTTGAAACTCCATGCAAAACTCCCTAAACTCCCTAACGTTACTATGCATTCATTTTTTGCGTTGGCCAATGCTGCAGTGACGGGAGTGGCAGTTTTAATCTCTTGTGACTTTCCAGGGGTGGTGAAAGAGGTCTTTAGGGATCTATAGGCAAGATGGATAGTATTGACCACAATATTAGCAAATAAGGAGATTCACTTCGTGAGTTTTTATGGCCTCATCGAGGACGATGTAGGGTCCATACAGGCCTTATATTCATACTTATCCATACTCCTGGGCTATTACATTATAGGAGGGGATTTTAATATCATACCTAATATTCAGATAGATATATCAGGTAAGAACAAAATACAGAATAAAGCAAGAGCATCTGAAATGCTTACCAAGTTAGCTCTGGATTTAGCACTGATAGATGTTTGGTGGGCTAAACAGAAAGGGAATTTACCTGCTTTTCTAAAAGATGCAATACTGCTTCAAGGATTGATTTTATCCTATTTACTCAACCAATGTATTACACAAGAAATCTACTGGATCCAACTTTGGTTCAGTTTTTGCTAGGTGCTTGTGTCAAAGGCTGATATGTAGAGGTTCAGCTTCTAATTTTACCTTAATGAACATGGTCATTTTTCCATTAACTAGTGTAGACAAATCTATTTAAGGAATGCTAAGGTTCAAGACAGAATTGCATAGCATCTACTATATCTGGCAATCTCCGCAGCAAAGAAAGAATCAGAAAAAATAGCAGAGCAAAACATTAAGGCCCATATTTATACTTTTTTAGTGCCGCATTTGCGTTGTTTTTTTTTACGCCAAATCGGCGCTAACTTACAAAACACAATTGTATTTTGTAAGTTTGCGCCGATTTTGCGTCAAAAAATGACGCAAATGCGGTGCTAAAAAAGTATAAATATGGGCCTAAGTGTTGCTAATCTTATCAATAGAATAGCACACACAAACCAACAACATTTCCTCGCATGTCTTTGATCACAGATGTAAAATTTGGACTGAAATTCACACAAGCTACCCCAGTGTCGCATTACGTCTAATGGCCACATTTTCTCTTCATACAACAACAAGCTGTTCTCAACCTGAGAAACAACCAACATGGGGCAGATCAACCTCGTTTCACTGAAAAAATATCTTACCCAGGATTGCCATATATCACCATTGATCTTTAGGCTGAAACTGAAATCAAATTCCAGCAATTGGTTAAAAGATAATAGAGGGTGGTCCATGTTCTTCCACACGTGTTTAACAAAATCATGTTTTTTCTTCTGCAAGTAATAAGGGAGATCTACTTTAATCAAAGGGCATAGAGGCCAACGTAATGCCAGATCAAATCTTTGTGACCATTGTTAGCACGTCTGACCTTATTTGATTTCTTATCATTAGTTTATAAAGGGATGCATTAGAGGTTTGATGGACTGTTTGGCTGCGCTTAGAGTAGTTCCCACCATAAGACTCAGGCCCATATTTATACTTTTTTAGTGCCACATTTGCGTCACAAAGTGATGCAAAAGCGACGCAAACTTACAAAATACAATTGTAATTTGTAAGTTTGCGCCGCTTTTGCATCAAAAAGTGATGCAAATTTGGCGCAAAAAAAAGTATAAATATGGGCCTCAATCCCAATACAAATCAACAGCAATACCAATCAATAACATCAATAATCTTAGGAGTCAATAATTTCTACACACCAAGACCCCTTGGCCATGAATAATCAAGCCTTTATGTAAAAGTTAGAACTTTTTTTCCCAATATTAACAATGCTAATACAAAGTAACTTTGTCTCAAAATAAAAAGTTGACTGAATCTTCTAAAGAATCTCAATGTAATAAAAGCTTGGATCCCTACACATTCTGGAGTTACAGTACAAATCAATAGCAAGAATAACTGTGCAATAGAAATAGCATACATTTAGATTCAGCAAAGAAGAGACATCAACTCTTGTTAATATTTAGCAGGTATCATCAGTGAGTATCCTAACTAATCTTCTGATTAGAATTGCCTGTTGGGCTTCATGCAGAACAATTTAGTCAACACAAATTTGGAAAAAGATCTAACTATGGCTCTATCAAAATTAGTGGTTGTTACCTAAAGACAAAAGCAAATGGACATAGCAATCAGTAACATTATCTTATACCTTACCTCAGTATGGTTCAGCAAGCTGTGGCAGTCTTCGTCAATTGGACATCTGTTTGGTCAGCAAAGCATTGAAATTCAGCAATAAAGTTCAAGATAGAAATGTCTCAGGAATGGACAAAATAGAATGTCGCTTCTCTGCAACAAAGTTAGGAAAAAATGGGGCTGCCTCCTCTCCATGTAGTCTAAGGCTAAGGCTAAGTTGGGTTCCCTAAAACGTCCTCCCACGCTTCTATTGGTCAAAGAGTCGTACATTTACATTTAGTCCAATGAAAGTAGAACCTCAATTCTAAGAAATTACTAAACTGTTGTTCACATGTCGATGATTGGCTCCTTTTTTTCCTGTTCCCGTCGTTGGACTCGCCAGGTAATAAATTTGTATCAGCTTAGACTCCAGTCAGTGCATCCATTGTTAGTTCCTGGGAACATCGCCTTTACACACACTAAGTTTTACAAAGTATCAATAGCTAGTACAACATATTCTAGCAAGCAATTCTCACAGGAAATAATTTCAGCTTCTAACATTCGGTCAATGCAATGGAAAAGTACAATCTAATTCTCTAAGCTGCCATTTTATGGTTCTTCTAAGCAATTCAACTTGACATGAGGCCATGCATCTAGGCCCAAGAACTCGCTAGATTAAGGCCTACGATTAATTGCGCAGATACATAATACATGACAATTATTATGACATACTACTACATTAATCCAAACATGAGCATGACATTTTACATTAATAAGCTGTTAACAAGTACACTTTGTGATTATTGATGGTCAATCAAGTAGGCACATTTTCAAAGTTGTGTATTATTTCTCTATTATCAATTCATTTTCTATGCAAATTTAACACTCACAATACATGAATAGCAAAATTTCAGCATTAACAATCCCTTGTCTGATGACTAAATATGTCATTACACTTACATCGTCCCTCACAAATTTTCACTTCAGCTAAAATTTGTCAACCCTATCCCTTTCAATTTTTCGTTCTCTCTTTGAAATTTCCCTAAACAAATTTTCCCTTTTTATCTCTTCCTTCCTCTGATATTTTTTAATTTTCTTTGATCTAATCACATGATACAATTTACATATGCCCCATGCTCCAATTATACAAATCACAATAATCAATATCCCTTGTGTTATTTTCAATATTATCCCTTTCCCAATGTTGCTTAGCCAATTTCGCACTGAAGCAAATCCTTTGCCAACTTTCTCCCAAACAATGTTCAAAATACCAAGGCACACCCTATTTTGTTTATGTAGTTCAGTCAGAAATGATGAGTCTTGAGTAGTCACATTTCACCGTTCATAATTCTTTTATTCTTCCATAGGTGAAGACAATGACAAGGAGCAGCTAGTCACATGCAACAACAGCCGACCCGTGTTTCGTCAAATTGACCTTTTCAAGGCTGAAGATATAATGAATTTTAAAAAATATCAATCAAGAAAAAATGCACAGGAATAGTCTCATCAAGACATTGGTATGCTCCAAGGCACACAGATATCATACAAGAATCCATTAGGCATCCAGGTGATGGTGCAAAAAGGAAATACCAACCACATGCTCATCTAAAAAGGTGCACCCCAAAAAACGGGTCACAAGACATGCAACAGCCAAAAATAAAAATGCACCTCAGTAAGTTTGTGTCTTTTGTATAGAAAGAAGAAAAGGGGAATGTGAGGAAAAATTACACTGCAGAAACATGTTATGTTATCAGAGGCGTGGATGTTGAAAACCGACTTTAATGGAATAGAATATCCAACCACCAAACGACATTGACATAAATTAAAAAAGAGATAAAAAAAAACTATTAACCAAAATAGAAAAAAGTAAGCGGGAAACAAGAAATATTTCCAGATATAATTAAGAATAATGACATACCAGGAAATGTATGTCTATTCACATTATCCAATGTGCTGAACGATCCTGTAGATGGAGAATAATTAGTGTATTTGAGGCGGGATTTGGCCCGAAAATAGTGAGTATCTCAAGTCAGGAGATAAAAATGACCATGATAAGCCTGAAAGAAGAAAATTATCCAAGAAAGGGTAAACGTTTATGTTTTGGAAACCAAAAAAAACAAAACACAAACAAACCTGTGAAGTACATGCACAGGAATGCATCTCTCTTAAAATCATAGTATAGTCATCCTTCCAAGTACACGTCATGGATGTTGTATTTGTTACCCCGGGACACAAGACCAAAAAGAGAAAAAGACTGTGACCATTATCTATGATTGTCAATAAACACACAGAGTAATACAGCTAGCGTGCAACGGGAATAGTCACAACCAAACCTCATCGAAACCATACTCATAAATGACCTTGATGATATTAGAGTAATTAAAACCATAAAATAGTTGTTAACTTTTAAAATAATGTCCAAGTGTATGTTGCCCAGCCTCTTACTGTAGTGTAAACTAGCTGGCCACGTTTGTTATGAAGCGGGGTGATATGCGCTTGCTCGTTCTAAAATGAGTAACATATACCGAGTACAATACAACCAGAACAAACTATTAAGTGACCGCAATAATAATACAAGACCCTAAAAAATTATATTCATATATGGTGACAACTTGGTAACATAACGTACCGGGTAAGAAAGTTCCACTCTTACAAGAAGATGACAGAAAGAGCTGATGACGAACCCGTACGTTTGCCGCCATGTTTTTTTATATGCGGCGAAACATGTAATCAAAATTGAAGACAGACTACAAACCAAAGAATTTCTTTGTGCGCATGCGTGCGTTTAGAAATGCTAGGACCGAGTGATTTCCAGAAATGGTAGCCCAACCACTATGAGTAACCATCTTGGGTCAAGTGCGCAAATCGTAAAGAGAAACCAAGTATAGGTAGGATCAAGGAAATGGACCAAAAAGAAAAAAGCCTTGTTGATATAGATAACCAGAGTAAGAAATATTAAACGTATAATAAGGCACAAACGCAGATCACCAGTGCCTATTAAGGTACATGCATGGACAAAATGTAAGAATTATGTGTGTGAATGAGGTAGTGCATAATAAATACAGTCTTGCCAAATTTGTTATATTACATTTTAATACAATAATGTTGCTACATCCCAAAATTCATATGGCCCTGGTACATGAATGACAAGAAATACATACACACATGATAATATTGGGAACAGGAGGTTATGAAAAAAGTCATAACAAACTGTATAGATCCTTTTCCATGTTAAGCCCCTCCTCTACTGCTCTCAATTTAATAATCCATCTGCTTTCCATGCGCCTAAGCATCTGTGTCTTGTCACCACCCCTGGGACATGTGCCCAGTATTTCTGTGCCATGCATAAAGATTCGTAGAACTTCTCTTCATTCATGGGCAGAATTATAATGAACTGCAAAGGGGTAATCCGTGTAGTTATGCCTGATAGCCCTAATATGTTCTTGTATTTTCTCCTTGAGGGGTCTGATTGTGCTGCATACAAAAATGCGCTTACAAACACAAATTAAGCAATAAACTACGTACTTAGAATTACAATTCATAAATACAGAACTTTTGTGTGTTATTCCTATATTATACTGAAATGAAGTAATTCTATCTTTTGCATTGCAACAGACGTTGCACCGCCCACATTTATAGTAGCCCATTGGAGGCTTTGGTAGCCACATGTCATTCTTTATCGTGGGCAGGTAACTAAGGTAAAGTCTTTCGCGTATAGTACGTCCACTGCCATGCGTGATGCTAGGTCTTTTTGTATTCTCCTTTGCCAATGTCCTGTCCGCTAGCAGAAATCGCCAATTTTTTGGTAAAATCTTGTAAACTTCAGAGCTCAAAGTACTATATGGCATGATAATAGACAGTCATGTATGTTTTTTTAATTTATTTTTCTGTGATTTAAAGTGTGCACTGCATTTCACAACAGCAATCGGTTCAGGCATTTGAATAACTTGCAACAACTCCTGAATTCTCTCACCTTTTCTCACTGATGAACCAGAAGAAGTCAGGGAACCCCACTATGACCACAACTGATCAAAATCATGCACTATTCCAAATCCATACTGGCTATCTGTATAGATGGTAACTTTAAGCTGTGCAGAAGCCAGGATGCTTCAAGTATACCAGAAATTGTGCACACAGCATATCCTGCTCTCAGTATTCCCATATTGTCCCTTAGACAGGAACCATCAACAAAAATAATTTGGTCATTTTCTTCTAATCAGGTGTCTCTGAGATTGGTTCTTGGTTTTCTGCACAGATCAGTTACCTCAAGACAATCATGCTCAATATCTTCTAATCTTTCAATTTCAATATTCTTATTTCTGAGTAAGGTTGCCAGGTTAAGCACTGTACATCTTTTCAATTACACATTTGGGGACCCCAGGATGCTCGTCTCATAGAGAGTCAGCCTGGCACCTGTTAGGCACTGCATCTTAGTTTGTGTAAGTAAACCTTCAATAGAGGGAGGGACCATAATAGTCAGGGGATGTCCCATCACAATGCCTTCACACTGTGCAGGCTCTGTCCAACTGCAGCGACTGAACGCAAACAGCCTGGCTGTAACTGGGTCCAAAGTAGCTGAAAAATATGCTACTGGGCAGTTTACACCAACATGGACTTCATTCAAAACAGACAAAGAACATGCATCATGCTCGTAACAGAACAATGTAAAGGGTTTTGTGTAGTCATGCATTCCCAAAGCCAGGGCTTTGCACAGACTCTCTCTTAGTTCAGAAAATGCTTTCATACAGGCCTGATCTAACACTAGGGGATCAGTAATTTCTTTGTGAGTCAGCTTCTGCAATGGCTTTGAAATGACGGAAATGTTTGGAATCCACTGGCAACAATCGCTTACCATTCCCAAAAACATCCTAACACCTCTGTGTTGAGGGGGGACTCATCTGCAATACGGCTGTGACCCTTTCTCTGGATATTTCCCTAATTCCCTTATCAATCTGGTGACCCAAATATTTCTCTTCTTTCTAACATTATTGTAATTTAGTTGGAGACACGTTATGGCAATTCTTTCCTAAATAGTTCATTAAGGCAATCATGTCATATTTGCACTCTTCTTTTGTTTTGGATGCAATCAACAAATCATTAATGTAGTGTACCAATGTCGTAGGAAAAACATTTCCAATGACTCCAGGTTCCTTGTCAAGATCTGGTTGAAAATAGAAGGTGATTCTGAAAACCTTTGAGGAATTCTTTACCAACAGTAGAGTTGATTTAAAAATTTGAAACAAAATGAAATTGACTGTCCTCATGAAGAGGCACAGAAAAGAACGCTTGCGACAAGTCTACAACGGTGAACCACTCAGCACTGCATGGAATCTGAAACAAAATCACAGCTGGATTTGTCACTACGGGACAACATTTAATCACAATGTCATTTATTTTTCTCAAATCATGAACAATTCGAACTTTCCCACAGGGCTTTCTCAATCGCATTATCGGTGAATTACATGGACTGCTTAACACCTCTTTCAAAACCCCTTGCTTCACAAATTCTGAATTATGGGACCAACTTTTTCAATGATGTCCTATGTCATGTGAGACTGGGGAATCTGGGGAAAAATGCTTTTGGCTTTACTGGGACCTTAACTGGCTCAACTCCTTTTATCAGATCAATGTCTTTCTCTGTCAAATCCCACACTTTCTCTTTAACTGTTCCTTGTAAATCAGAAGGAAGATCCTTTACTGTGAAAACTGGAAAGAAACTAATCAGAGGGTACTCCTCATTTATGGTCTCACACTCTGTCTCTGGAGCTGGGTCATCCTCATCATCACTGTTCATCTGAATTTCAATTACATAATTTGAGCAAGTAATCGAACACCTTGTTATACACAACAAGTCCCTTCCCAGTAAGGATACAGGACTTGAGTCACAAACTACGAATTTGTGCAATCCCTTAAAGGTGCCAATTTTAATCTGAACTGGTTCTGTAATTGGGTTGGTCAAATACTGATTCGCTACTCCGACAATCTGGACTTCTGTAGTTCTCACTGTAGAGCATGCAGCTCCTGTGTCAACCAAGAATGAAACTTTGTGAACCATTACTTTTTCCTTCACATAAGGAACTTTCTGATCTTCTTCTACGGATGCTGCAAGCACACATTCCTCTTCATCCAAACTCTTGCTCACCCAATCATCGTTTATTCCATTCTCACTGTGTAATGGGAATTGGTGTACTGTGTTATTACTCTGGTTAAACTTTTGACCTGTGACCTGTTGAGGAAGCATCACCTGATGCTGCTCCATTCGGGCTTGAGGTATGTGGATCTCCTGTCAAGGTACCATTTGAACCTGCTGTTGCATTGGCTGTGACTGTGCCATTTTCATACGTAGCATTTGCACCTGTTGCATGGGTTGAAAACCTTGCATTTCATTCACATTGCTTTCAAAATTTGGATTTGACCCCTCATTCTCAGTCGTCTCATGTTTTGGAACAAATTGACATCACTTGTTTGCTGAACAACACCTTCCTGTACCAACATTGGACACTCACGCTTCCAATGTCCAATTCCTCCGCAAGCGTGACATCGCAACAATCTCTTCACTCCCTGCACGTCATTCTGAACCACTACTGTACCCAAATCGGGACTACGTTTTCAGTTTCCAATTTCTCCGCAACCTCTACCAATTGCCTGATTTTGAAATACCACATTTCCCTGCTGCTGTTGCTGCTGAAAATTTCCCTGCACCCCTGTTTGTGCTTCTTTAATCTGCATCACCATCGCCTTTTCTTTCACTTTCTCTGCTTCAACTCAATCTTGTCACTACAGTACTTTCCATACTGCAATACCTCATCAATCAGCTTCGCTTGCCAGCAAATCAAATGACTCTTAATCATCTGGCTAATTTCAGGTTCCAATCCTTCCACAAATCTGAACACAAAATGAATTATCTCTTTCAGCTTAATTGTTTCTGTACCACTGTAATGTTTAAATGCCTGCAACGATCTCTCATACTATGCATGTATTGACTCTTTCGCTTCCTGGGCTGTCCTGTCTATTCTCTGCCAGTCAATGTTTTTGGTCGAAATTCACATTTTAAAAAATTCTATCACTTTATAGTAATATTTCCTTACTTCAGGAGATGGTGCACCTGTAATTGGGTCTCTCTCTGGTTCCTTTTTCAGCCAATCTATGCTCCTCTTGCATTCAATCCATAAATCTGCTGGGACTACTATCTCTAACAGAGTGTTCAAGTCTTCCCACAGGCATTTTGCAAGTTTCACAAACCTGTCTGTCTGCTAGTACTGTTCTACTGGCTTTTCCCTCAACCTGGGATAATGATTTGTGAAGGACAGAATGTCACTTCTGCTCCAAGGGATATGGACAAAATTCCCTCCTAGAATGTCTCTCATTGGTGGAATTTTCACCGGGTCCTCATCCTGCTGCACATTCACAGTAAGATTTGCAGAATCCCTATAATTCTTGTCTCTTTTCTTTACCTATCTGCCTTCACACTTGTCTAGTGCTCCCCATGTCTGGACGCTATGGAGTAACTCCCTAAGGTCTAAGGTGTGCCTTCATTCCTGCGGATCTCATGTGTTTGAAATCTTTTGAGTCAAATCTAACCGGTAACTCCTCTTCAAGTGTTTTGTTTTCTCTATTTCTGTGATGTTCTTCTCTGCTAAGTCTGCTAGCGTTTGATGCACCTCACTCGCTTCCCTTGTAATTTTCAGGCACAAGTATCTCAGTTCTGCTTCTGTGTAGGATTTGAGTTTGTTCACACCCACAGTTCCTTCAATAAGTTCACCCGCTTCCATCCCTAGTCTAGTATAGTTCAAGTACTCTTCTCCCCTAGAAGTATTTTGTGGGCTATTCAGCTTATCTAACCATTTGGTCAATTGCTGTCAACCCTTGCAGTGAAATGTTGTTGGGCTGTGTATGTGGCAACGGTTGCACAGTTAGTTTTGGAGACCGCAGTGTCAGTAACTTCAGGCTATGACTGATGATTGGCACTGTTCCAGTATTCGGAGGAACTCCGAAAGAACTAAGATCTAACAATGATCCTGTTCCATCAAAGGTCTGTCCTACAGGAGAGACTACTCTGGGACTCTCATTGAGTCCTCCGTCATTGAATTCTGACTCAGGATTCCCTGTCCATTTGTACTGTTATTTCCCTGGGCAAACAATGGTATGACTGGACCAATGGTGACATGTACAGCCACAGCGTCTGGACTTGGTATAACATTTGGGTTCTGTGGGTCCATAATTCCCATATTCTGACTCATCAGTACGGACATATCTGTATGTGCCCCTGTTATAGGAATGTACTTTGGCATTGCTTTTGACTGCACTTGAGGCAGCAAGAGTGGAGTTGGCTCTGTGTGAACAAATGTCGGTTTCTGGTAAACCTGTCCTGTTAGCACTATTAGATTAGTGGCAATTTCCACAATGGGTACATCAGGGTAAATTCTCAGGACATTCAGCTGTGGCATCAGATTTTGAGCTGCCGATGTAATAGGCAGGTTAGGACTACTTTGCATTGTGCCCTGGGTCAAATTAGGATTAATCTGTACTGGACTCGTCGTCATGTTATCCACAGTCAGTGCTGAAGGGTTTACATTAGTGCTTGGACCGCTCTCTTGTGCTGCGTATGGTGGGGGACGATTTCTCAGTAACTGTAAGATGAACTCATCATCATCTGACTCTTTATCAAGTGTTAGAGATCGCTTAGACTCCTTTGATCTCCGTTGACCTACTCTGGGAGGGACTTCTGTTTATCTTTCTGGTAGCTTTACTCTCTTCTCTCTCGCTGTCCTGTGTAATAGCAGGAAACAACTTAATTCCGAGTAAAGTCTTGGTTCTCCAAAATTTCTGATTGCTGTCCCATCTAGTGTCCACTAGTATTTTCAGACTTTCTCATTCTCCTCTCAAACGTCTGTTGCTTATTGTTGTCTGGCTACTAGTTCCCAGATTGCTAATGCCTCGAACTGTGCTGGTCTCGGAATGGTTTCAAATCATATAGCACCCTCCTCAAATTCTCTAAGCTCCTGAAATTAAAGGTTCCATGGGCAGGAAACGCTAAACTCCCTTCTTTCTCGGTCACTTTGCACAATTGTTTCAGCCAAACACATGGCGCAGCACCCTTTTCTTTAATCACAATGTAGGCATGTGTACCTTCTGCGATATCTCCTATAGTCGTTATAATATACGTATCTCCTCTTAAGGCACTCTTTGAAGCTTTGATAAATGTCATCTCTGCGACCTTTATGTTATTCTAAATCAAATCAGGAAGTGACTTTCAATCCCTGAATTCTTTTCAACAACCTTCTTAACCAGTTGTGCTTCACGGTTGTCCGCCAATCCGTGCATGACCCTTCTCACTAACTGACCTATCCCACTGCGGCTCCAGTGATGTCACACTCACACGTACAGTGGCTGACAAAGTCTTGCAGCTTTTCCTCCTAAACTCAGATTCACACTCAACTAATGCAAAATATTGAGAGCACTAAACAAAATCCAAACCCAATATGTTAGTTTACTACAGGTAATGTAACACAATCTCTTCAGAAACTTTTGACATCAGTTTGCAGAATGAAGCCCTAAAAAGCAATACCACTGCTATCTTAAAGTGCCTTAAATATAAACGCATCACTACCTGATCAAAAATCTCGCATTGGATCCACTTTACCAGGACTGGACAAAAATAGAGCCATGGTGTCTTCTAACAGATCAAATGACTTTCCGGGGAACTTTGTGATGTTTTGCTCTCATTCTCGTTCAAATAAAACATTGTATTGTATTGCAGAATTTGTACTGCATGTGTAATGTTCCATAGAAGTACAGTGGTGATGTCATTTTCCCCGTGTGTCGTGTCTTTTTATTTCTTCCCTCAGCCTTCCCTCATGTGTCTGTGCGCACGGCTGACGCTGCGCGCGGGGGGGGGGGGTTGGAATGTTGGGGGCGAGGGAGAGAACGACGGTTGGGGCATTCGGGCGAGGAAATCAATAAAGAAGGAGATGTTTACCTCACTTTCCGTCTCCTCATCATTACACAAGGAAATTTTGGCGACGAGGGACGGGATCAAGTAGCAAAATCCATTCAACGAGGTGTGTCAGCTCTTATCCACTCAGGCATCTGAATTCTTGCCAGCAAGTTATGACCTCTTGACCCTGATATTCTGGCTTCTGAGAGGACTTTGTGAGCTGAACTGTGAGTGATTAACCCTTTACATGCCCTGAATTAACTAATGTGCTATACCTGAAACTGCCACAGGAGGGAGCCAGATCCTAAAAAGTGATATTTATAGTTAAATGAAGGCATTGTACAATCTAAACTTGAGGAGTTAAACAATTCGAAAGATCATTACCTATAAATTATAAATAAAACCCCAGAAAATTAATATTATAATGGCTGGCATAATGAATGCAGTGGCATTGCCAAGTACCTTTTTAGATGTTCCAGGACCTCCGGCAGAAAGCTGGACACAATGGATCAAATGTTTTGAAAAACATTTGGAGGCTATCGATGGAACCAAGTATGATCCAGCCAGAAAACAAGCCATGATGTATAACTGTCTGGGGGTAGAAGGAAGAAGGTTGTTTGATCACATAGCTCCTGTTGAGAAAGAGGAGGAGGAAGATCAAGAATGGGATGTGTTTACTGAAGCCAAGGCAAGAATGAAAAACTACTTTGATACAACTATGAGTGTTATTATGGAAAGATATAATTTCTATTACCGTTACCAAGCTCCAGGAGAGTCAATTCAGTCATATGTCGCAACCTTGAGGATGTTAGCTACAACATGCTCATTCAGAGACATGGATGAGATGATTCGCGATCAGGTAGTTATGCGCACCACTTGTATTAAAGCGCAAGAAAAACTGTTGTGCCATCGCAACCCCAGCCTGGAGAAGGTGGTATCACACATTAAAAGTATGGAAAGATCTGCAAAGGGAATAAAATTGTTGCGCAAACCTGATAATCATTCAGCAGATGTCAATCTGATCCGCAAGGAAAGTGAATCATCTACAAGTCAAGTAGGGAAAAGCAATAAGAAAAGCAGTTCAAATTCAAGCAGCAACAAGATGACATGTTATCGCTGCGGATCCGGTACCCATTTAGCATCCAGCAGAGGATGTCCTGCCATCGGCAAAACTTGCAAAGGATGTGGAAAGGTTGGACACTTCCTTAAAGTTTGCAAGTCTTCTCATGTGAAGAAAGTCTTCAAGGTGGAAGAATATAAAACAGACGAGGACTCAGATGACAATGAAATGATGGAGAATTTAGTGTTGCTTGTGGCCATCATCAGTAAGGAAGACTTACATAATCAACCCAAATGCAACATCCATGTAAATGGAGAGAGTGTGTAAATGCTAGTTGATACTGGATCCAGTATTACTATCTTGTCAAAGAACACTTATGAGACCTTAGGATGTAAAGCACCGCTACAGGTTAGCAAGATTATTCCAGGAGCCTATGGAGGTCACAAAATAAAGCTAAAAGGAGTATTTAATGCTGATCTGAAGTTCAAGGACAAAAGTACATCCTCAAAGGTGTTCGTGGTTGACTACAATGTCAACATTCTTGGTTGGTTGGAGCGACAGAGCCTGAGGATTTTGATCAACCCATGTCAACCGCCCTACGTGTTCAGTATTCAAAAAGACAGTTTGGAAAACATTCCTGAGGAATACAAAGAAGTATTCAGTGGAAAACTGGGAAGCCTAAAGAATTTCAAACATAAAATAATTTTGAAGGAAGGCGTCCAACCCGTGAAACAACGTATAAGAAACATACCTTTGTCTGCCCGCTCTGAGGTCAAGGCTATTCTAAAGAATTGGTGTGATGAGGGAATAATAGAACCCATCAATGCGTCTGAGTGGTTGTCGCCCATGGTCCTGGCTAAGAAAAGGAATGGCTCAATCCGTTTATGCATTGACCTTCGCCAACTCAACAATCACGTGGTAGCTGATTGTCAACCATTGCCTCTGATAAATGAGAAGGTGATGACTTTGGATCAAGCAAAGTTCTTCACTACTCTGGACTTCAGTGCAGCTTATCATCAAGTTCAGTTGGAGGAAGGTTCAAAGAGTTATACAGCGTTCATCACTCCTGAACGAGCTTACCAATTCTGTAGATTACCTTTCGGGCTGTGTTCGGCATCTGCGGTCTTCCAGCGAGTAATGAATCAACTTTTTTTCAGATATGGAAGGTGTAAGGTCATTTCAGGATGACATACTATTTTAAAAAAAGTTTTACAGAGAATTCAAGACAGTGGTCTAACGCTACAAAAAGACAAATGTAAATTTTTCAAAGGAACAGTAGAGTACCTTGGGCACCTAATTGATGAACAAGGTGTTCGACCAAAGCCATCCCTAATATCTGCAATTTCAAACTCACCAATCCCAAGTAACAAGGAAGAACTTGCATAATTTTTAGGAATGTGTGAATTTCACTCTAAATTCATAAAGAATTATGCTACAAAAGTGGAACCACTTCGGAAGCTAACAAAGAAGGATGCAGAATTCATATGGGATGAGACATGTGAAGAAAGCATGAAAAACATAAAAAAAGATGTCATTTTCCCTGTGTGTCGTGTCTTTTTATTTCTTCCCTCAGCCTTCCCTCATGTGTCTGTGTGCACGGCTGACGCTGCGCGCGGGGGGTGTTTGGAATGTTGGGGGGAGGGAGAGGGAGAGAACGACGGTTGGGGCATTCGGGTGAGGAAATCAATAAAGAAGGAGATGTTTACCTCACTTTCCGTCTTCTCATCATTACACATGTCATATCCTGACGGAGCTGCAAAGCATTCTGTTTCTCATTAGGTTCCTGTGCGCCTTCTCAGATATCATGACTGTTAGGGTGGGGCTTACAATTTGACATATGTGGAAAATTATGAGGGTGGTGGGTAAGAATTGTAAACTTGATCATGTCATGGTCAGACAAATTGGCAACTGTGTGTAAGCATGAGGTGTTGCTGAAAATGTGAGAATAGATCTTGTTGCACAAGTGTGTATATTCTATTCGTTTCTAGGAGTGATCTTTGCTATTAAATTATATGGATTGGAGCAATAAGGTTTTTAACACTCTCCAAAATTCAAGATGATTGCTAATTGTTTTTATTCTTACTGAAATCGAGTTCAAGAGCTTGGTCAGGTAGAACGAGAAAGAGATTCCGCCAGTAGAATCATTTTTGAAGGGAAGGTTACCTAGGGTTGGTATCATCGAAGAGGGCAGTGATCTAGTTTGGCAGCAGGTACAGAGTTTATTGAGAAGGAAGAATGGTTCAGTGTCATAAATGTGTACGATTGCATTAAGAATGCTGTGGCTAGTCATAATCATGCATAAACTTTATCAGTATAAAATAAAAAATCTAACCATTAAAAGTGACAAGTTCTGATGTTTTGTCCTTGTTCTTTGCCTAAGCATCATTTCTTCACAACTAAAGATAAGAGACCCTTCTAGAAGATATCAAACACAACATAATTGTCGCTTTTGACACCTCTGATTCGTCGTTGGTTTATGGTCATTCTAATGGAACCTGAACCCCGCACTGACTTTTGACTGTGAACCATATTCTTTAACGGGGGTATTACACCATATGCACATTGTTTCATTTCTACCAACCAAGAAAATATCCCCAAACATAGAGACCCATCAACATGCTGACCTTTATCTTCTTGGTGTTGCAGCACATTGCCACCCTAACGAGGCACACATTTGCCAACATCACTTGGCTATTCCTTTTGGAGACCATTTTATTCAGCATGACTCCCCTTTCTTTCTTTCAATAAACAAACCTTTATTGGTGTATAAAAGAAGCTCACCCCATCTCCATCCAACTCGGGGCACTGTATAACAAAACTGCGTTTATTCACCCCCAAATCTCTCACAAATGCCAATATCAAGGCCAAGGCATAAAAAAGTCAAGTGTTTTTACCTGGTGACTTTTGAAAGAACTGTTGTAATATCATATGTGATACCTTTATCCCACAGCACGTTCCACTATGGGACTTGTAGTTTCCTTCCACCTCTATTGGAATAAAGGAAAAAGCCTACCGGGTAAAAAGCGTGAATGTCTGAAGATGTCACCCATAACTTGGTGCTGCTTGGCTGCTCCGTGGCACCTAAGCTCAGTATTTGATCTCATGCCTTGTTACCACGTCGCTAGAAAGTCTATATGGCATGATAAGGTAGAGTAATGAGTTGATAGAAACGCCATTATTAATTAGGGAATCTTGCGCTCAAGTCCCAATGCTAAAAAGATTGAAGAAAGTAAGAGGAGAAAAGTTATCAGGAGTTTTCTGGTACAGAGTGATTTCGAGTACACAAACCTTCAAGGTAAATGTATTCCAGTACGCCAAATTAAGGTAGGAAATGCTTATCCATTTTCTCTCTCTGTATACACCAAATAAGCAGAACATTATGTTTAGACCACTCTCAAGTACTCAGACGGGAAACGGGGTTCGGTTTGCTCAATAATAAAACCATATGTAATATCGCTGTAAACAATATGTCAAATATCGACGACCAAAGTATTGGACTAAAATACTTTAGCCAAAATATCATTTACCAGTATTTTCTATGTACCGTGAATATATCTATATTGGCAAGATACATATGTGTAGAGTCAAGTATTGTAAATCTATACCTACCTATACACACTTAGCTTCACAGTATTTTGTGGTTAATATTTTGGCTGTGAGATTTTTGTACCACGATAACCCCTCTGGTGGTTCGTGGGCGACCTCACTAATTAGCCGAAGCAAATAAAAAAACGAATTAATTAAACAATTAAACACTGGCAGAACAATATAATACAAAACTAGAATTTCAAAACCTATCACCAAACACCCTGTAACCTTTTGCTGCTTCTATTTTACATTTAGTAATATTGCATACCTTCATCTGAGCTACACTGCCGCATTTTCTCATCATGGCTACCTGATGTTTGTTCCACAGTAATGAACTACTCTAATTAAATGTGAATCCTCCTATCCCAATTAATTACAACCCATTATCCCCACATCAGAAACCCAAAGCTACCTCTTAATTACTTTGTGTTTAATTAATTGATTGTCGGAAAATATTTGTTCTTCAGTAGCTAGGCACAAAGTAGAATTTACTTGAGACCTACCTGTAGGAGTGTCTGAGGACAATAATTGCAATAAATAAAAGCACGTTGTGTCGTAAAACCTAAAAACGTGCATTGCTTGTGCATTTTCCTTCCCAAAAAATTGAATATAATTTTATGGCTCCCAGTTTTATGATGCATATTTTTTTAACAAATCCATCTCTATTCATCCATATTTATTTTTTGCTAATTTTATCTGTATTTATCCATATTTATTTTGGACTTTGTGAAAAAGTGAAGCTGAAACTGGTATATTTCCATATTTACTTAACTGGTAACCGTGACCTTTGCTTGAATGCCTGCCAGGTATCAGTGATATGAACACCCGCAGAAGATAAATCAATGCCCTTATATGAAAATATGCAAATTTCATTAACAATCTTGTGCGCTACCTATAGCTGTTTAAGCCTCTTTACTAAAATGTCTTTATTTTTTAACCCCCTTACCCATCAATCCACATAGCTATTGGCCTGGTACTCATGGCAGAGAGTTTTAGAATCACTCGAAAAGCAACCCAATTTTGATTTTTAGCCACAATTGAAAATAAACACTGACAAGAAAATACATGGCTTTTTGTTCGTATTTATCTGTAAAAACCAGTAAAAACGGAAAACCGGGAGCCTTAAATATAATGCATTTGAGCCGTCAACATTTTAAAACCTTCCTTCAGCACAGTCCTGTAGGGAGCCATATTCACCAACTTGTTTTATTAGTGTACCTGAGGTGTTCAAATTCAAAAACAAAAATACGTTTGCAAGAACGCAGTGTCAGTGGAATTTTACAAATGTAAATTTAATTTACCATGGTGGATAATGCATTGTTATGATGAATTTCTGTTGTTGCAAGTCCAATGTTGAGGGTTAGTGTTATGGACAGGGACAAGGATGTTCCTCATTTAGGAACAGACTGTACTAACCATTTGAAATATTTAAAAAAAAACACACAGCTTTAATTTGTGGGTACCCACTAAGAATTCCTATGGATTTTCACACTCCTTGTGCAGACTTGAACCTATGCCAGAGGTTTTAAGTGTATACCTGGGAGTGAAGGGAAAGAGGTTTCTCCACAGAGAAAATATTTTCCTTCCAGAGAAAAAAAAGAATAAAATCAGCCAGTGTCAAATAACTGGATGTGCTTTGGGAGTAGGCCTCAAGGATCCATTTTCAGATCTTTGAGGTTTCCTAAGTGTCGCTGACTGATATCTTCATAGAAAGTCATTCATGCAACTGTATACTCATCTTTGGATTTGATGAGTTGGAGAACAGTGATGGATGTATGGGTTTTAGGGCGAAATGCTTCCTTGTGGTACTTCATACAGGGACTATGGCTCACTTTTCCTCTCTCTACTATGTTTCGCCAATTATACTACATTCTTCCATGAATTTAGTTACTCATCCAGTCACTCTTTTGCCTGTTCCCTCTTCATAATGTTCCTGAAGCCACTTCTACGGAGCTGCTGCCATGCGCACACTGCATTGCAGGACTCTGCCCTGCACTCTTAACATAACATACCATAAGGTTTCTGCCCTAGCAGCCCAAGATCCTGAAATATTAGGACAATGGATAGAAGTCTGAGATTGGAGACCATCTGTGCACCTCAAACTCAACCCCTGGCCTAGCCAGAGGGCAGGGGGCTCTTCTACAACAGCTGTCTAGGCAATCTGTGGTGAGGACCCACACCCTGGTAGCCTCCGTAGGGTAGCTAAGATTGATAGGTGCCAAGTAGGGCCGTTAGCATCATAAAAGCACACGTCCTCAAACACTGACACCCCTACCTTCCTAGAAGACTGAGCACCTACAGAGATAAAGCGTGTGTATCATGAAATTCAGCTCTAATTTCCACCCCCCCCCCCCCATGGGAAAATCAGGCAAATCTTCTGGCTGTAGTCCGACTGCAGACCCTCACAGAAAGGGAAGAGGGCTCATCAGACGTCGGCAGTGCTTAATATTATCAATAAAAACGTGCCGTACCCAAAGCTCTCCACTGAAACATGCGGCTGCCGCAATTAAATGTGCGAGCACGGAATACTGAGGCAGCGTAATCCTGAAACCATCTCGAGACTCTATAATCCATTTACAGCCACTCCCTGCACTTTCAACTCACTCTTGCGGCTCTCTGTTTTCTCCTTTTGTAATGCTTTTTCGTTTTTCTCTTCATCCCTGTTTCCCATATGTGTCTTTTGCTTGCAGTAAATGCCTGAGGCAGAAGGATAAGTGTGGGCCCTCAAAAATAAGTGCTGGTGCCCTGCACCGGAAACCACCGGCTCAAATTAAGCACTGGACGTCGGAGACGGAGGTGCCAGGAGCTATTTTTGAGTGGCTGCAACATATTTATAGGTTTTCAAAACAAAGCTTCTGCCGTTATAAAAGATGAGGAAGGTGACCAGGATAATCCTGGCACCAGATGCTGATGTGTTGTGTTTTCTCTTTCTCTAAAGGACACACTCGTAAACTTCTGAAATAGGTTCTCCTCTTATGATGTATACCTGCTTCCATATTATGACCCGGGCCCACTTCAGCTTCTGAAAGGGTTGGAGAGACGAGCCATGGTCTCTTTCGCCTCTGGGGGATCTTCTATGCCTAGGATTCCTCAAATATATTACCTTTATGTGTAATACTCTGACAGGCCCAAACTCTGTCCCAAGACCAGAACTCACGCACTTACAAGCACCCACACTTACACACAAACACCTTGATTCAATATGTATCATTCCATCTCTCTTTCCCTCATTCTCTCACTCTTAAAAAACAATATACCAACTGCGCCAATAAGTTGCCCAGATTGTGAAAGGGGTTCAATGGCAACTAAAGGTTGAAGGGATTATATACATTCGGGTGACGTGTCTGAATGCCTGTCCTGCCAGTCAGGTTTTGTTACTAGAACTGTACCATTGTCAACAGTAGACCAATCAGCTCATTCATTTTTACTTTTTATATAGTTAGGCTATTTATGATGTTAATCATATGAGTGATGTGGGAATGTCTGTCTCTCCTTGTGCTCTTCCCATTGTGTCTTTCTCCCAGAGGACAATTAAAACCAATTACTCACCCTCGGAAAGCACATCCAACTTCACATTAATGAATAAAAGCAACGGCGATTTCGGAGAATCGCTCTCTGATTATTCTCACCTCCAAACGCGAAACCAAAACACAATCCGCATTCAGTACTTTATCAAAAAAATCTTCTAATATGCAAACAGCACAACTCCGATAACCTAAATGTATACTTTCGACAGACATCCAGCAGCGCTCCAGGGTCAACCAAAACACCTTATTCCTTCATTCCAATCCCACATATAAATGGCAATACTCAAAGAGCACATACTAAACATAACCAATCACTATCAAACACACAGAGTAGCACCAAAGGCACATTGCTAGCCACGCATGATTAAATCAAGTGCACTCCATGCATTACTCCAACAAAAGCCTAGAAACAGGAGAATATAATTAACATCAACATGATACACCTTTGGTGGCACAAGATCACTGGCTTAACCTGAGGGATATGTATGAAAAGCACTATACGTTCGCAGACCACAGTGACAATTCATTCCATTCCATCCAAAACTACGGAAATTGCTTTGCCACTTCCACCCATACAAACAGATCTTACGATAGCATACTCACTTTAATTCTAGACTAAATCACACAAAACATTATTTTGAATCTAAGCAGGTCAAAGAGCGCCAAGATCAAGAATGAACTACGATGCCATGAAAATGATAACGCTAGACAAATGCGAATAACGTAACATAACATAACATAATGCCGTAGTAATGCCATATACGCACATCGTCTTTCTCAATGGACCGTTCTGTTACCATATTATAGACGTGAGCAGACCTTAAAAGCTAGGTCTGTTGCAACTTCAATGGATGTTGGATTCCTGTCCCTCGTTGTCATGGCAGGGCTGTGACGTGATGTGCTAAGAAGTTTGCATACAGTGCCAGAAAGGGAACCATGCACTTTAGTACCTATCGTACCCGGATCCATGGAGAATGGTGCACACCCAATTGCAGGAAAAACAACATAAATACGAAAGTAGTTTTCTGAATGAGGACCCACAACCCCCTAGGCCTTATAGGGAGCTGTCTATGAACAGAGAAGAAAGACTGGCACTTTACAGTGGCCTGGCATCAAGAGTCATGCTGCCTCATTACTTTGCTGAATGCTTCTTGAACAGAGAAGGATAGCTCTATCACACAGTCAGGATGTTTGTTGTGCTAACTATGTTCTTATGGAAAAGAGGGGGAAACCAAGTGTGGTGCTTGAACCCTATGTGATCATAAAGCCTGTTTTTGACCGGGACTGATTATTCCTGCTGACAGTTAGCCGTGGAGAAAGGAAGATGCTAAGGGTACTCTCTTTCTAATGCTGGCGATCCTGCAGTGATGCTTTGAAGAGAGCTTTTGCTCCTGTGTCTGCAAAGCCTGGCTAGGTTCCACCACACACAACGGCCCATATTACCTGATTAGTGCTCCTGGGAGGTGGGACCTCTGAAAATTATACTTCTCTATATGTCTATGCCCCCCTCATGCCAAGTACCCTTGACTACCAATTCCTCAGCACATAGCGTGCCATCCACACTCCCTGGTTTGTTTCATAGAGAATTCAGATTGTATGTCAACAAATTCTGAATGTTCCCCAGTCCTCAATACTTTGACCAGCATCATGACATTCAGGTACAGTTCCCCAAGGGTCGTGGCCTAAGACCACTCACTATTCTTGTACTCTTATTTTTTGTGTTACTGTTCAGTCTTGGACCCCTGCTAGAAAGGTCACCTTGTTTCTACCTTGTCTGCTACCTCCAGGGGCTCTCATCAGCAGCTGGGTTCCTACACATTGAATCATTTCCTACTCTCTATTAGGAGTTTGCCTGGCCTTGCGTTTAACACCCCATCCCCTTGGCAAAGACTGGCTAAGCTTCTTTCCTGGGATGGAGCCAAGACTTCTCATCTGAGCCTTCCATAGACTCAGTTAGTACTGGTGGCGGAAAACTGCACACCATACCTCATACACTGTTCGTATCTCAGGGACAAACTAGTTCATAAAAACGCCTACCTATGATCACCACTGTGCCTGAACACTGGAGAAAAAAAGTGCACTTCCATGGAGGGAGTCACATTTTTGGGCTCCTTGGTGAGTTCCTAGATAGTTTACAGCACCGCTGCACAAACCTTTGCCTATCACAGGTGCACACAATAAATCATGTATGTTCCATTAATTTGTTCTGCATTTGCTTTGTCCTGTATTCCATTCTGCTGATTTGTACCACAAGTGGTACCATTCCTAGTGCTGTCTTCTCTTTCATGTGTCTGCTAATTCTTTTATCCACAGCTAACCACACTCTCTTTAGGAACACTGTCATTGGTAGTGAGGCACAATTTCATTAATTGCCATGTGTAGGAGGCTGGCTCGCTATATAATGTACAAAAATGATGTGCAATGTGCTGAGAGTCCAAGCAACCCCACCTTGGTTTACAGAGGTAAAAACTAGACCACCTAATGCTCTACTTTTTCTGGTAGCTTGGTCGAGCAGTCAGGCCAATTTTGGAGAGGTGCTAAGCATTTGTTGTCCTCACAGTATCAAGAAATGTGGTCACACACTTAAAAAAATAACTCAAGACCAATTTTTTAAAAAAAACTTTAGATAGATTCTTAAGAATGTTTTAAGACCAAGATTATCAAAATTGGGTTAGTACTTTTTAACTTAGGATTTTTTCAAAGTTTAGCAAAAATAGCCTTTTTGTGCATAATTACCCACTATATGACTCAATGGAAGAAAACTTTAAAAATGCTTATAAATTCAGGCAATGCGTTTACCAATGTTTCCTTTCATTTTTAGGTCAAGGTCATTGAAATGTCCTGTGGACCATTGGGGAAGTTTGGGTGGCACTCGGTTCCAGTGGGAGCAGCTGCTAAAAAGTCCTTGGAGCTCATGCAGGACCACTGTGGGGACCACTAGGAAACGCACCACACAGGTGGACTTCAAGGTAAGTCCAGGGGTCCCCTTGGAGTGTAAAGGTAACAAGGAGTGGGGGGGGGGGGCTTAGAGCACAGCTGGTTCTCTGGTGCAGGGCCCAGGGAGGCCAGGTGCAGAGCAGATATGTGAACCAAGAGCTGTGAACAAAGGTGCCCTTGGAACCCGGAGGAAAGTCACTTTGAGGGTGGATTACAGGTCAGCAGGCCACTCTGGGGGTGGTTCTCATGTGTTCTGAGGTCCCTCGACTAGAGCTTGCTTCTGGTCCTCATAGAGTCCGGAGTGGACTTTTCTTCTGGGTGTTCGACGTTGGGGATCCAGTACCCTGGGCTATGGCACAGTTCAGCCACTAGAGGGTGCAGTACCACCAAACTTGGTACACTTACAGAACTTGTCTTCCAGAGCTGTCAGGTAGAAATTTGTCCAGCTGCGGCAGCCGGTTCCTTGGTCAGCAGCCAGTCAGTGAACTGGACTTCACTGGTCTGTGCTTCTTTGTTGCAGGGAGTGATGCCTTTACTCATGAGGGAGATCTTAGGTGATTTTCAGAAGGGTGGAGGTCCTCTAGGGTTTTGTAGAGTCTGAATGATAGCCATGCAACCCCTCAGTGGTGATTGTCGAGTCCTAGGTGCAACACGCAGGGTTTGGCACCTTTTCCTTCGTGCAAAAGGATTGCAGTTCTCAAGCCTTGGAACTTCTTTGTTGCTGGCCTTCTTGTGTCCTTGGAACCTGATCTGCATGTCTAAGGGTGCCCACTAAATACTGCATTTAGTGGGTGTTTAGGGAAGTCCCTTATAGCGACCAATGGGTCATCTACCTTAGTGGGGCTACACCCATTATGTGACCACTTTCTGTGGGGAGAGGTCATTTCCCTATCCCTGTTTGGCTAGTTTTCTACCATGCAAGATGGAAGAAAATTAAATGTAGGGGTCACCTCACATGCAACACCGTAGGGGTGGTGCAGGCTGGGGGTGGCAGGTCCTCCTGTCCTTTGTGCATTTTCCCACTGTTGCTCCCACCAAAAGTGAAGGTTTGCAACAGGGCCAGCCATCTTCTGCCAGCAGCAGGGCTGGGGTCGAGTTACAAGGGTGGTAAGCACTTTGAAACTCACTGACAGAGGTGTGCCCATTTCTAGGGGAGGAGGTGTAAACCTCTGCCCAGGAAGGGCCTTGTTTTCTGAACCCAAAGAGCAAAGGCTCTCACCCCAGGGTTCCAGAATTTTGTCTAGTGGGGGCAGGCTAGTTGTGCCCAGCCAGCAACCATGCCAGGCTTAGTCAGCTCTGTAGGGGTAACCTCTAAGGTGGCCCATGGGTACCTTTTGCAGCAAATTAAATACTGGCACCAGTCTGGATTTATTGTTCTGAACTGTTTGATACCAAACAACCTAGGGTTAAGAGTGGCCACTTTATAGCTGTGAAATTCGTACTGACCAGTGTCCAGTACATGCATTTAAAATGGCTGTACTGTTCACTTCTATGTCCCAGGTATGGCAAGGACACAGTAGGGGCATATTGCTCATGCATCTATGCCCACACATGCATTATAGTGCACCCTGCCTTAGGGCTGGAAGGCCTGCCAGGGTGGTGGCTTACCTATACTGCATGCAGTGTGTAGTGGGCTCACTATGTCGAAAGAGGCACTTTCTCACACCATGATAGTGTGCGCATGACACAGCCTAGTCAGGCGGAACCTTTCTTCTGGTATTTATCCCAGAGTCAACACACCTCTATTACACACTCCTCACTAGCTATCCCAAGAAGAGTGTGTCCAATACTCCTGTCTGCATCTGAATGCCCAGGCCCCTGGCTAAAATCACAACCTCTAAACAGCCAGATTATGTAATGGCGTAAAGTTTACTGGTCAAGAGTAAGGGGTACACCCATTTCTGAGTGATTGTCTCAGATTTGGGTGTGTATAGTTTGGGATTTTTCTAAATGATGTGTAGAGTTTTAATCCACATATTACACAAAGCACGGTGCTGACCACGAACAGCAGATTTACAAATCTGAAAAACGGCTTTATAGCTTAATTTCTGCTTTGTAACTCTTGGGCCTAGTTTGTTGTGCTGTTAATTCGTTTAGTGGTTGGAACAGGTGGATGTCTTTGCATTAGACGTATCTGCTCAGTGGCTGGTCAGTCTGTGCCCCACAGAGTGTTGTGCAAGAGGGTGTCAAGTGAAAGGCTGTCCAGATGGCTGTCCTATATTTATCTTCTCTGCTTGGTGCTCAGCATTGACTATAAAAATGTTGAATCTGCAGGGGAAGCCTGTTGCATGGAGACCTTGAAATGAAACATACGAAGAAAAACACACCTTGCATTCATATGTCTCTGGTAGAATTTGTTATTTACTGCGCAAACAGAACTAATGGTGTGGTCTTTGAAAAATTGAAAGTAGACGTGCCTCTGCTTGACCGGCCATGAACAAACAGAGAACATTATGTAATAGAAGCCTGTTAAAGTTCATAGACTGGTGCACGTCTTTCTAGAAGGACAAATATATGGCTGTGGTGAGTTTTCACAAACAGTGTTATCTGTGACGGTTATGTGTCTGTAACAGTTCCTTGTATGAATTATCTACAAAAAGCAACAAGTACATACAAAATTACAAGATTAAATGTCAGACTTGCAGGGTAGGTAAATGGTTTGAGTGTCTTCTGTAAACAGAAGGCCACCAGATCGAATCCCAGCACAAACAAATTAAACATTTCGTGTTCTGAAGTAAGTAAATTAAATACCAATGAGGGTGTTAATAAGTAATACCTAGTATAAAGAAAGAGGTAAACAATCTGTTATACGTTCTGTATTACTTGGGATTTTTTTTATAGGATTTATCAAGTTCATTAATAAATGCAGAAATCTTATGTGACACTAGAGGGCACTGCCAGAGGTAACTGATGTGTACATATTTGCTTAAATTTTTTAAACCTGACTTTGTATATATGTTTGTGTATAGCTTCATCTATGTAAATGTACACCTGCTCACTTAGAAATTAATATTTAAACACATTAAGCCAACAACACTGCTTTATAGCAAAATTTAGTTTGACAAATATATCTGTGTGGCAAGGTGCAGTGACAGATTTTTTCTGTGTCATCTCCTATGGTGTTAGAACACACCAGGGGAAGGAGTGGTGGTGGCGGGGGGGGGATACCAGGTAAAATAGATCTGAGCACAGCTTTACATTTCAGTAGAATAACAAAATTAGGGGGCATATTTATGGGGGGGGGCATAAGTATCTAAGGTATCTACAGAAGCAGTGGGCAAGTCACCAACCTGACAGACTGTGACTTTGCACTACCCAGCAATGTGACATGGGCATGGAGCCCCCTCCAGAAGCAGTGGGAAAGTCACCCACCGGAGAGACTGAGACCTTGCAATCCTCAGCACAGAGAAATGGGCATGGAGCCCCCTCCAGAACTAGTGGGCAAGTTACCCACCTGAGAGACTGTGACCTTGCACTCACCAGCAATGTGACATGGGCATGGAGCCCCCTCCAGAACCAGTGGGCAAGTTACCAACCTGATCGACTGTGAAATGCACTCCCCAGCAAAGAGAAATGGGCATGGAACCCCCTCCAGAACCAGTGGGCAAGTTACCCACCTAAGAGACTGTGACCTTGCACTCCCCAGCAATGTGACATGGGCATGGAGCCCCCTCCAGAACCAGTGGGCAAGTTACCCACCTGAGAGACTGTGACCTAGCCCTCCCCAGCACAGAGAAATAGGCGTGGAGCCCCCTCCAGTACCGGTGGGGAAGTTCCCGACTTCAGCTGAGATGCCCCCCTACCCCCATCCCCCTGAGGTGCCTGCCCACTTGCAAAATGATGCCCCTGCAGAGTTCTATGCAGATTATGTCAGGAGACAAGTTGGGGCTTAGACTGTGCCCTGTGGCCATGTGGGCACTTTGGACTGGGCATTGGCCTTTTGTGGACATCTGTACATAACTCTTTTTTATCCAATTGGTTCCTTTGGTGGCTCTTCACATTCAATACATTCTCATTACTGCCTTCTTGTTGTCCTTGCAATATTCTGCTGTGTCTCGTGTGCCTTTGTTTTTCCTCTGCAGCTGGTTGTGTGTATGATGTGGGTGGGTCTTGTGTGTGTTGGGCGTGTGTGTCACTCTCCATTTCCTGCCTCCCTCCCTTGTGTGCTAGGCAGCTGTACTCACCGTCATCCTCTTTGTCGGCGTTGATGTTCCAGGTGGAGCATGGCGTAGAAGAGCATCGGGAAGACTTCCTGTTCCGGTTCCATGGCAGCGTTTGTCTTCTCTGTGTCTCTGTAGGTGATTCTTTCGTCCTCTGTGTTCTGTTTCTGCCAGGCTTTTGATAGCATTGGTTCAACCCCGGAAATCGTGGCAGTGTACTGTGTCGTGATATGGTGGGCAGTACTTTGTCTTCTGCCTGGCTGTTGATGGTGACCGCCAGTGTGGGTGGTATTAACGCCCTGGCGGATGTTATGGGTCGTTGGCTGTCTATGGGAGTTCTCACCGCCATGGTCATAATTTGGTGGTACTTACTACCGGCCTGTTGCGGTATTTCCGCCACTTTATCACTCTCCGCCAATGTCATGATGAGGGCCTATGTTTTCTAAAACAATATTCGTTTGCAAACTACAGCTCAGTGGTGAGATTAAGTAAAAAAAAAAGAACCTTTTCAACACAACGCCACATAAAAACATTGTTAGTTAAAGAAGACTTGTGGTACAGAACATAAAACATGATTATTCATTTATATTTAAAGTCAGGTTATAAGACAACAACTATTACAGCAGAGACAATTTGTGTGACCAAAATGTTAACTGCAGGCAAATATTAAGTTCCCTTACCAGTCTCCACTCCTCCTGAAATACCTGCAGAGCCTTCAGTGTGTAGTATTCTCAACACCTTTTCCTCCCAGGGTAACAGGTTGAGGGCCCTGGGAGACCCACCACCAGTCTGCAGGGTCTTTTGGTGTGCTCTAAAGGCCAGGGAGCATGCTCTCCCCGGCAGATCATTCCAGTGGTTGAGAATAAACTCCTGTGAGCACCTGGGGTAGTAGTCTGAACAAGGGCTCCAAACAACGGTGGCTCTAGCTGAATAATCTCATCTACTATCAAAGTTAAATCATTCTCCAAAAATCTTGGGGCTTTTCTACCAACTATTAAAAACAATTATGCAAGGAAGAATGAAAAATAGTAAGTATAGTTTAAAGTACTGAAGGGAAAAAAGGCCCAGTAGCTGCTGCTTGGATTTATACAGGCAAGGGTTGGGTCTATGTATATGTTGCTCTTATAATATGAGCTGCAGGTGTGATTGATTGATGTTGCGAAGTAGCTAAGGTGTGATTGATGTATGTCTCTGCCATTAAGATGAATGAGTACATTAGCGATAAAGACTTCTGCCATTGTAATACACCATCCTCACATCCCTGTTGCCCCGCTGTGATGACAGAGAACTCTAAATCTGGCAGATGTTTGATCCTCAATACATCGTTGACTGAGTGGTGTTCGATGATAACAGATTGCACATTGCCAACGGAGGACATTAGTTGGTCTGAAGGATAAACATCTGTTATGGCAGATGGCGGTGCTACAGTTGAAGCTCTAAATCGGGCAGGACATCCCCCGCTAGCATGAAAGACAGTTTGAAACCTTCATCATGTAGTGCTGATGGCCCAACTGCCAAACTGTAAATTAGACACTTGGGGCCTGATTACAACTTTGGCGGAAGAGGTTAATCCTTCCCAAATGGGACGGATATCCCGCCTGCTCTATTATGAGTTCCATAGGATATGATGGACTCGTAATACGGCGGGCGGGATATCCGTCACATTTGGGACAGATTAACTCCCTCCCCCAAAGTTGTAATCAGGCCCTTAGTCTCTGGAATGGAGGTTGAATGCTTAGCTTGGTAAGGCTGCGGGCAATATTTTCACAAGGTTGGATAGCCATTGGCGAAAGTCCCGGTGAAGCCGTTGACTTTTAACGTGAGAGCTCAGAGTTGGAGTAATTTAAAATTCCAGAACAATAAAGGTCCCTGGTGAGCTGTATACTTTTAACTCCTTCACCAAGTGAAGATTTCTACCTTCTGGCTTAGTCATTTGTTTGGAGCTCAGATTCCTCCAATGGGGCAAGGCTCCAAAATGTAGCTGAACAGAGCTCCACGAGGTAGGCTACCCTTTGTGTTATGTCCTGCTGAAACAGATTAGCTGCTGCCAAGAAAACTCAGAGTGGGAACAACCTCAATCTTTGGTCCAGCGACAATGCACCTTTGTTAAATTGACTCAGCGGGTTTGTTCCAGTCTTCTGTAGCTTCCCATGGTAAAAATCCTTGAAACCTTTTCTAATTCCTAATATTTAGGTTTCAGCAAGAGAAGAATGCTCTGACACCAGTGAAATGCCTAAGGACCTCAGGAAAAGCTCTTGGGGCCAGGGCTCTGTCCACAGAAGCCACCGGCAGGGTCCAGGGCAGACCTAGTTGGAACTGGTCAGCGGGGCTCTTCAGGAAAGTGGGCATTTTGCAGCTTTATTGTCCTTGTAGCTTAACAGGAGATCATACAATTGACCATTGTAGTACACTTCTTGGTCTTGGGTACAAGTGAGGGTAGGTCCAGTCTTTGGGGTCTCATCACAGGTCACAACAGCAGGTGCAGCCCCTCTTCTGTCTTTCACAGTTCTAGAGGTGTTCTGAAGAAGATACCGAGGTGCCAACCTTATTCCCAGCCCCAGTCTGTGGGTGGCGGAAACTCTTTGCTACTCCCTAAACAATGGGCACATCCTGTGTGTTTAACTGTAAACTATCCCAGAGCGCCCCACTTACCTAAAATCAATATGGCACACCCTTCCTTTCCCTGAGCCGAGCTCTAGGGGTCCATTCAGAGGTGGGGCATTGGTAATTGTCACTCAAAAACAGTTCTGGATGCAGTCCCTCTCCAACTGGGATTAGCGCCTGGCTACCTAGCAGGACAATTGGGGAGGTGGTCCCAGGTGACAGGTGAGAGCTACATTTGCCTATGACAGAGTAGGCACCTTTTGAAAATAATCAAGTTTCACACCACAGAGCAGTTAGCCATCCTGTCAGGAGGAAAGCATTTCTCCACACTCAAGCTTTGTCTGCTGTCTGGGAATAGTATAGATTTCACCACAGGGGAGCCATCAACAGTCAGGTGACACTGAGCACTGGCAGGAAGGCACAATTGGCTCAGATGGGAAATTGCCAACTTTATACAAGCTTAATTTTCAAAATAGTAATCTAAAATTCACCTTGACCATTCAGGGGGACTTTTAAATCACCATTAAAACGAGTGCTTGAATCACTTTTCTAGCTATTTCCAAAGTAAAGTTAAGGTGTTATAATGTAACCCAGTGTTTTCCTGTGGGAAAGTGTTAGACCTGGCATCCTTGGTGTGCTCTCCCCTAATGTTTTGCCTCTACTTCTCAGGTTGTTGCTGTGTGCTGGACATTGTTTTTGCTGTTTTTGTTAATCTGGGCACTTTACCGCTGTTGAACAGTGCTAACGTTCAGGTGCTCCCTTTGTGAAATTGAATGTGTAATTGGCTTTTCTATGATTGGTGTATTTAATTTACTAGTACGTCCCTAGTAAAGTGCAAAAGAGGTGCCTTGGGCCTGTAAATCAAATGCTACTAGTTGGCCTGCAGCACTGACTGTGCTACCCACATGAGTAGCCCTGTAAACATGGCTCAAACCTGCCACTGCAGTGTCTGTATGTGCAGGTTTAAACTGCTAATTCAACCTGCATATGTACCCACTTACCAGGCCCAACCATTCCCTTTTTATACATGTATGGCACCCCTAAGGTAGGCCCTAGGTAGCCCTATGAGCAGGGTGCAATGTATGGTAAAGATAGGACATGAACTTCTGTGTTTTTACATTTTCTAACAGTGAAATTCTGCCAAATTCAGGGTTTACTGTTGCAAGGCCTATCCCTCTCATAGGCTAACATGGGGGCTGCCTTTAAATATTCTTAAAGTGCAGTTTCCCTTTGAGAGCAGATAGAAATATGGAGTCTGGGGTATCAGAACTCACAATTTAAAAATACGTCTTTTAGTGAAGTTGGTTATTAGATTGTTAGTTTGAAAATGCCACTTTTAGAAAGTAGACATTTTCTTTCTTAAACCATTCTGTGACTCTGCCTGATTGTGGATTTCCTGTCTGGGTCAGACTGACAGTTGGGCTGCTTGTGGATCTCCTCTAGACAGTGCCACAAAGGGATCTGGGGTATAGCCTGCATATCCTGATGAGCCATCAGGGCTAGAGTGGAGGGAGGCGTGGTCACCTACACCTGAATGGGCTGTGCCTGCCCTCATACAGTGCAGTCTCCAACCCCCTGGTGTGTGTCTGGGGCCTGGCCTGGGCAAGGCAGGATCCTGTAAACAACACAGACTTTCCATTGAAGTTGGGCAACTTCAAAGGCAGAAAGGGGTATCAGTATTGGACCCAAACCCCAGACTTTAGATTTCTTCAAGATTTGCTTCTGGAACCAAGAGGAACCTCTGCCAAGTAGAAGACCTGAAGAGCTGAGGAGAAGTGCTGCCCCTGCCTATACTTTGTGGTATATTTCTGCTTGAGAAGAATCTCCAAGGGCTTGGTCTGAGCTTGCCCACTTTTCTGAAGTCTCAGGCCATCAAATACTTCCTCTGCCAGCACCTGTGCTCTCTGCTGAGACTCCTACCCTACCAAGTGGTGCCTAATCAAGTCCCTGGGCCCTTGAAAGGAGAAGCCGGTGGAAAAACCAAGTGAACTGACTTCGGACAACTCCGGACTGACTCCGCTGCCTAATCCTGTGATGCCGTCTGCAACCAAAGAAGTGGTCCTCGCTGAAATGCGCCAACCTCACAGGCCCGACACCTCTGCAGCCTCGCTGAAGACAGCGACTCCGTGGAAGTCGCCGCACCACATCATGACTGCTGGACATTGACTCCGCCAGAAGTGCGCGGATCCAACATTTCACACTGACGCCGCTTCACATCCATTGCTCCACAGCAAGGACCTTACGCCTCTTCGTGATGCCTCTGCTCCTTCGCTCCACAGCACCAGAACTGACGTCGCCTCAGATCCCGCAGTGCTGCGATCCCCGACTCCATGCACCGGCTTCTTTCCTCATTTTCACAAGGTACTACACCTGGGGGTCCGTGTGACTGCGTGACCTGCACCATTGGCGTCGGATTGTTGGGAACAACTCTGTTATGACGCTGTGATCTCACCTCAATAAACCATTTGTGTTTCTGAGTGCTACTTTTGTTTTTAATCTTTGAAAATTCATAACTTTACCTGGTTATGTTTGATTTTTGTTGTTTTGGTCTTGTTTTGTTTTGATAAATATTGGCTATTTTTCTAAACATGTGTGGTGTCCAATTTGTAGTGTTTCACTGCATTACTGCGTGTGTTGGTACAAATAATTTATGCATTGCTTCTGGGTTAAGCCTTTCTGCTTGTGCCAAGCTACCAAGGGGGTGAGCGGGGGTTAACCGGGTGTGTTTGCCCTGACTAGAGTGAGGGTCCTTGCTTTGTCAGGGGGCAACCTGACTGCCAACCAAAGGCCCCATTTCTAACAGAAAGCAAGCCTTACTCTAGTGAAAAGCTAATTGGGAGATTTATCACTGAAAAACCATGTAAAACATAAGTACACATACTCTACCTATTAAACACCATGTAGCTTTCCCTATGGGCATATAGGGCTTACTTTTGGGAGATGTATAAGTTTTTGAAAGGAAGGTTTAGGCCTGGCAAAAGGCTTATTTTGCCAACTCAAGTTAGCAACATGAAAACTGCCTACCCAGTCTGAAGGGGAAGACATGAAGAAATTATTTGCATGTTCACTTTAGGGTGGCGCACTATGTGCTGCAGTCTACTAGTGACATTTAGCTTACAGGCCCAGGGTCCACTTTTATACCATATACTAGGGATTTATAGGTAAGTTCAGACGTGCAAACCCCCCTCGTCCCCCGCTAGCAGCATGTAAAACATGCCAGTGAGGAGTGTAGACAGTTCCATGTTTTAGGGGGTCAGGTCACAAAAAGCAACTCCATCAGTCTAGAAAAAATGGGAGTGACCATACAAAAAGAGCCATTTGCCTATATTGCCCAATATTAAATCATGTCTAGATCAGTAACCAAGCAAACCAGTTTACCTCCCCTTGAAGAACCCATTTATATCTTCACCCATTCTTTTCCTGACATCAAACAACTATGCTTATAGCTCCTCTTCTCTCCCATTCAACTGTGGTCCTGTGTCCTATACACTCTTTGGCTGTCCATCTTTAATGCTATCTAGAGAAACCATTTAATCACAGCTTTGTTGCCAAAGTGTTTGTTTCTCAAATAACATAGTACCACAGCTTAAGGCTACTATTGGGACACAAATATAATTGCTATCCATGGACATCTAGCACTGTTAAAAAACACAAACTACCTTTTAAAACAAGAATTGAATAATCCGTAGGTACTATTTGGTCAACGGTATATATGTTTGTGTGTGGTGGCCCCACTTTCCTAGAATGAAAATGCTATGGTGATCAACATCTTGGGCTCTAACAGTATGGAAGGTGGAAACTGGGCAGAACAGAATGCATTTACAGAAATGAGCAGTACTATCAATGAAGAGTGTTATGAAAAAGAGCCAGAAGATTAAGGCCCACATTTAAAAGAAAATGACGGAGCATGACACTATGCCAAAATTGGCAGCGCCGTGCTCCGTCAATTTCACAACACAGGGATGCGTTGTATTTAATTGAATATCACCATTGTGCAAGGATGTCTGCATTGAGGGGGTAGATTGTTTATGTGTGTGAAAGTGTCCCTTCCTGCACATAAACAATCACTGATGGCGATTTGGCACTTCTGTGTGTGCTGCACCCATAGAAAAAGCAAAAAACAAGGAGGCATAAAAGTATTCCTCCTCGTTGTACCTTGCTAACGCCACCCCTGGGGTGGTGTTAACTTTTGGCGCTGCCTCAGGTTTACAAAATCTCGTAAATCTGAAGTAGCGTCAAAATGTAATGGGTGTTGCTGTGGTACGCCCACAGCAACACCAATTTCACGCCCCTCCCACACAAAGGACTGCATGTGAAGGGGCTGTATTTACAAGGTGGTGTTAAGCCAATAAAGTGGCTTAACGCAACCTTGTAAATACGGCGCAGGGCATAGCACCACCGGAGCGTTACTAAAAGTGATGCTCCAGTGGCACTAGGGGCTCTTAAATATGTCCCTAAGTTTGCATTGTATGTGGTGAAAGGCGCACACTGCAAAATAGAGCAAACTAAGGGCCTGATTCTGACCCTGGCGGCCGGTGACCGCCAGGGTCACCGGCCACGGGAGCACCGCCGACAGACCGGCGGTGCTCCGAAGGGCATTCTGACCGCGGCGGTTCAGCCGCGGTCAGAAAGGGTAAACCGGCGGTCACCCGCCGGTTTACCGCTGCCCTTCTGAATCCTCCATGGCGGCGGAGCGCGCTCCGTCGCCATGGGGATTCAGACACCCCCTACCGCCATCCTGTTCATGGCGGGAAACCCGCCATGAACAGGATGGCGGTAGGGGGTGCCGCGGGGCCCCTGGGGGCCCCTGCAGTGCCCATGCCAATAGCATGGGCACTGCAGGGGCCCCCGTAAGAGGGCCCCGCAAAGTATTTCAGTGTCTGCTATGCAGACACTGAAATACGCGATGGGTGCCACTGCACCCGTCGCACCTTCCCACTACGCCGGCTCAATTCTGAGCCGGCGTCCTCGTGGGAAGGTTGATTTGCCCTGGGCTGGCAGGCGGCCTTTTGGCGGCCGCCCGCCAGCCCAGGGCAAATCTCAGAATCACCGCAGCGGTCTTTCGACCGTGGTGCGGTGTTCTGACGGGGTTACTTTGGCGGTCGGCCTCCGCCGCCCGCCAAAGTAAGAATGACCCCCTAAATGCTTACGTTTGAACTACTATCCAGTGTGACACACATCTGAGATACGTGTACCAGCATTGAAAGGAATTTGCATTGTTGATGAAACACTGTATTTTGAAAATGTCCTATACAAAACAATGAAAGAATACAATGCGGAAAGTAAATGCTATGTGCCAGATGCTGGAGATTGGACCACGGTTGGGTCCTCACTGTCTCTCTTTTTGTGGCCCTAATAAAAGAGACTTTAGCGGTCATTATGAACTCGGCGGTAAACACCGCTGACTGCCGTGGTGATGGTGAACAGAAGACCGCCATTGGCGGTGAACAGTAACCCGCCATATAATGAACCAAAGACCAGATTCCGTCAAAAATATCCAGTCCCCCAGTCTCTGCCAGGACCCTGTCGGTGGAAATGCTCGACCTCCCACCCTGCCACTGCTGAGCACACCCACATCCCGCCATCCAAATAATGATGCACAAATCACCTTGGCAGTCAGTGGAAGCCGAACGACCATTGGCAGTGCAGACCGCCACGGGCGGCAAGTGGACCCAGCAGTAAGAAGTGCACACATTGGATAAGTTAGAAACCCACACACCTGACACACATCCACAACACCATAAAAACACTCACAGACACACCCCACAATCCTTTGCAACGAAAGTAGGCCAACGAAGACAGAGAGCACCAGAAGCAGACACCGAACGCTACAATACACAAGACTCACACTGAACCATAGAAGAGCACCCTCACCGCGATTCCACCCCCACCCCAACACCATTCACCACACTCACCATGTCACCCCCCAAACATCAACGCTTCACAGAAAGGGAGCTAAGGACCATGGTGGACTAGATCCTGAAGGTGAGGCCACAACTATTCGAGGCTCAGGTGCAGCACAAACCCATCGCCAGGAAGATGGAGCTATGGCAGACCATTGTCAACTGGGTCAATGCAGTGGGACACTATCCACGCACCAGGGACAACATCCGCAAGAGATGGAACAACCTGCGCAGGAAGGTCAGGGCCATGGCATCCAGGAACCACATTGCAGTCCAGAAGACTGGGGGAGGACCTCCACCAACACCAATCGGCTACACCGACTGGGAGGAAAAAGTACTGGCCATCCTGCACCGTGAGGGTCTCACTGGACTCACTGGAGGAATGGACTTGGGTAAGTCATCTACATTTACCCATATACATCACACCTGGAATACATTCCCCACCCCACCCCTCCCCTCCAACACCCACCAGGACCAACACCCCACCCAGGCCACAGGCACTGAATCCACCACCCCTGCATGCTCACAACCCCACTAACAGGCCCACATTCCCCCCCCTGTGCACAGCCACCCACCCCTGCAAGGAAACACAATGGCCTATAACACCCACAATGCACCTCCACATCCTAAGCTAAAAGCAGTGGTAACCCCACTAAAGCATCCTGCATGGTCCCAAAGTGTGTAAGGTGAACAAACCCGCCCAGGCCTCTTCACCTCATCCGACCATGCAAATGTAACAGACATGTCCATTTCCCCCAACAGACAACACCACCCATGCCACCCTGACGGACAGGACAAGGAGTGCCAGTGCCCCCCAGGGAGACGGTGGAACCTCACAGGACACTGGGGATGGAACTGGGGACACTGATGAGCAGGCTGGCCCCTCACACAGTCCTGGACTGTCACCATCCAGCAGCCCCACCCAGGATACTGCTGACACCCCTACCAACCAGGCAAGAACATCAGCCCAGGGCAACCGTCCACACACCTGTGTATCCAGGCCTCGGACTGGTGGAACACAAGTCCAGAGGCCACAGTCACCCCTTACCAACAGGCAGGAAGACGAAGGCCCCTTTACAAGTGGCACCGCCAGACCTGTGCAGGGGACACAGGCACAGGGGGCTAGGCCCAGAGGGAGGGAATTAGTGGGCCGGGGGGAGGCCACAGGATGGAGGCTGCAGCCCTGGACGTGATCTCTGAGGTCCTGGGGGCTTACCAGCATACCCATGACAGTTTAATCCAGATAGTATCCACCCTGGAGCAGAGTCAGAGGATGCAGCAAGCACATCACCAAGAGGCCATGGAGCACTGGAAAATGCACAACGCCACAATGGCCAGCATAGCAGGTGAGCTGCTGCAGCTTGTACAAACCCAGCCTGGGGCCCACACAGTACAGGAAGACCTCCACTACACCACAGGAGACAGACCGGACAATGAGAGCATCAGCAGCAACTTCCCACGAACTACCCTCAGAGGAAACACAGGGAACAACCATCTCATCCCCTATAGGTCAACAACGGGGCATCCAAACTGACCCCCCACCCAAGATATGGGACTGGAACACCTGCCAAGAACAATGCCCCCTCAAAGAAGTGACTCTGCAATAATCTGTCCACCAACTATCCCACACAATCAACCACCAAACAGTGCTAAAAATATATAAGAACTCATGTAAGCATTGATGGACCTACCAATACTTACAACAAGGCTACAGCCATGTTGGCATTTAGGATACCCACCCATGACCAACTGCCATCACTGTAATTTGAACAATTCAATCCCTGCACCAAATAAAACACATATCACACCTGTAACACTGTCACCTGTCATAATGTGTGAACAAAGTGAAGTATGGATGCAACTGGCTGATAACTACTTTATTTGTACCTGCGTAGCATGAAAGTACCCACTCGCCTTACATGTTGTTGTGCCTAAATATGTTTAGAAAAAACCCACTAAATTGTATTCCGTCCTATGCAGACCTGGACACAGTTGCAATTAGTACATTCAAACCCCCCCTAGATGACAAGGCAGACTGACAGTATGTTTCACAGACACCAATATCAGGCCTTAGTCCCACATAGTTACTGGAAGTAGAGTTGTATCAGTTGGGTTTGGAATTTACATCTTCCCCTTCCTCATCATCACCTTCACTCTCTTCCCCTCTCTGAGGAAGCTGGTCTGGATATACAGCACCCTCCACCTCCAAGAAGGGGATAGAATTTCTCACTGCCACGTTGTGCAGCATGCAGCAGGCCACCACTATTCTGCACACTTTTTCAGGCCCATAGGCCAGGGAACCACCAGAGATATGTAGACAATGAAATCTAGCCTTCAGGAGACTTATTGTGCGCTCTTTCATCCTCCTAGTATGCCAATGGGCCTCATTGTAATTCCCTCTGCATTTACTGCAGGATTCCTCACTGGTGTCAGGAGCCAACGCAAGTTGGGATAGCCAGAATCACCTAGAAAGAGGTACAACACAGAACTGTCATTGACAAGCCTCAGAGGCAGACAGCCTGTCTGTCTGCTAGGTGGCAGTTAGTGACAGAAACACCTACCTATGATCCACCCTCTGTCCTCTTGTAGTTGTTCCGTCTTGTGTGGCACACTACTGTTCCTCAGCACAAAGGAATCATGGTCTGAACTAGGGAACATGGCATTCACATGTGAGATGTACTGGTCTGCAATACATACCAATTGAATGTTCATGGAGTGAAAGTTCTTCCTGTTTCTGTACACCTGTTCACTGACTCTTGGGGGGATTATAGGTATGTGGGTGCCATCAATGGCACCGATCACATGGGGTATGTTGGCAAAGGCATAGAAGTCCGACTTGAAGGCAGGGAGGTCAGTACTTTGGGGAAACCTCACATAGGACTGCAGGTGTTGTACGAATGCATTCAGAAATCTTGTCAGTATCATGCTGAACTTTGGCTGTGAAAATCCAGCACCCATGCTCACTGTCACTTGAAATGAGCCCGTGGCCAGGAAATGGAGTGCAGAGAGCACTTGCACTTCAGTAGGGATGGCATGCTGATTACGATTTGCCGGAGTCAGTGCAGGATCGAGTAATGCACAAAGTTCAAGAATAGTTGCACGGGTGAGCCTATAAGTGATAATGAAGTGACGTTCCACCTTGGTCCGCATATCCACAAGTGGTCTGTACACTGATGGGGCCCTTCCTCGCCACAAGGGTCGGTACCAAGGAGAAATTTGAAACACGTGTGAGGAAGACACATAAATCGGCACACATTGTCAGTCATTGAGCACTGCTGACTTCATTGTAGGGACACAAATGCTAATTGTGTTTGACATAACATCAACTAGACCATAATTATTGTTCAGGGTTTGTCAGGTGTGGTATTGTTAATGGTCACATGCATATGTGTGTTTGGTGAACATTAGGGCCTGCATTGTGCAGATGGCAGTATTATAAGTGCGTAGTTATTGACAAAATGTCTGCCCCCTGTAATCCAGAACTGTTGTGGTGGAAGTGACCTCATACCGCTAGCGGTTGACGTAACAGCATAAGGCGGTGTTTACTGCCGTCCGCACAGTCATTGGTTAACATGGATGTCAATGGGGAACCCTAGCGTATCATGATCGCCGCCGGCGGGGACGGTGCACACCGCCACGGTGCGTATGCAAAGTCGTCACCCCAACTTCCCTTGACTTCCTGACCTCGTGCAAGCAGGTACTCCACTGAGTGTACTGCTGTGTCCTGCCTCTGGTCATGGAAGTGGCTCGTGTTGTAGTGGAAAGGGCCCCGGCCTTCACCCAAGAGGAATTGGAGAGGCTCGTGGACGGGGTCCTGCCCCTGTACACCAAGCTCTATGGACGGCCAGAGGTACAGGTGAGTAGGGGGATTGTGGACAATGGTTGTGTGTAATGGATGGTGTTGGCAGCATATATGTGTGCACCTCTGACCCTGGATGGGCCATGGTTCCTGACATGCTGCGTGTATATGTGCTGTTAGTCTGTTTGTACTGTCCGTCCCATAGTGGGCGTATAGCCAGCTGTATATGTTTGGCCAAGTGCCTGACCTCTGTGTTACATTTCTGTGTGTCCCTTTTAGGTCAGCGCCCACCAGAAGAGGGCACTTTGGCATGCCAATGCCAAGGAGGTGTGGACCCTAGGGGTCTACAACCGGTGGAGTACCCACTGCAGTGAGAGGTGGGAGGACCTGCGGTGCTGGGCACAAAAAATCTGTGAGGCCCAGCTGGGGAAGTCCTCCCAAGCGGGAGGGGGTGCCCGTCGGGCACTGACCCCCCCTTATGCTACGCATCCTGGCGGTGGCCTACCCAGACCTGGATGGGCGCTTGAAGGCTGCACAGCAGTCACAAGGGGGTGAGTACACATACCATATTTTTGACCCTTGATGGATCTCTGTGTGTGCTTTCGGGTTTATGCTGCTTAGTTGCAGGGACTCTGACTAATGTCCAGCTACATGATGGCCCCCGTAGGGAGTAGAGGTGTTTTGGTCAGGTCTCCTACACGTCAGGTCCTTAAGTTGTTTAGGGAATGGGTGTAGAGCAGGGTTCTGGACACTAGTCAGGGGCATGGCCATGGGTATAGTGGAAGGTGCTGCTTGTTGAAGGGTCTTCTGGGTTGGTGTATGTATGAACCACTATGTTCACTCCTTTCAGCTATTTACAAGTGTCTCTCCTGTTTTGTCTCCCCATCCCTGTTCTCTTGTGTTGCTTTTTGTGTACATCAGCATCATCTGGCGAGGGAGCTGAGGCAACGGCGAGTGGGGATGCAGCGGCCCACGGATCCTTGGAGGTAGAGTCATCTGACGCCAAGGGGACCAGTGGGTTGGAGGGGGAGGGAAGTACCACGAGGGAGGCAACTACCACTGGAGGTAATGACTCCGATACCTCCTCCGATGGGGGCTCCCTGGCCCACCCCTACTTTATCATCGCCTGCCACCCTCCATGCCGTCACCACCCTCCCATTTGCTCCCCACCGAGTTGCCCGTGCCAGCTCACCCAGAAGGGTGGGAGTCTCCTTCGCCCCAGGCACCTCTTCCCCTCCCCCATTCAGCTCTGCTGCCCTCCAGGAGGAGGCTATTGACCTCCTGAGAACCATCTCTGTAGGGCAGACAACCATTGTCAATGCCATCCAGGGGCTAGCATCAGAGATGCAGCAGACCAATGCCTATCTGGATGGCATTCACAGTGCCATGTCTGGCCTACAGAGATCTTTTTAGGCTCTGGCCTCCTCTTTGACGGCAGCCAGTTTCCCTGGTCATTCTGTCCCCTTCCAACCTCCTCTACCCCTTCCAACACCCCACTCCCTCACCCGTCCAAAGCACACATTCTGAAATGCAGTCACACACCTCAACACACAAGAAGCACACTTCTACACAAGCACCACACCTCCCACCACAATCATTCACATAGCCAACATACATATGCACACACAGCAACATCCACTTCCCCCAGTGTGCCCACCTCTTCCGCCTCCCTGTCTGTCCCCTCTACATGCACACCCCCAGGCACTGCACCTTCATTCACTGTTGCTGAGCCTATTTCTGCACTCACCACAATAGCACACATCCATACATGCACCCCAGACACCACACCTGCACTCACCACAACTACTTTAGTTGACACATGCAGCACACTCACAAGACCACACAACATACATTCACACTGGCAGCCTGTCTTCTCCCACTGTGTCCACCCCCCTCCAAAAACACACAAACGCACCAAAACACCCACCCATCACACATCCACCGCACCCCTACACCACTTATGTCCACACCCTCTGCCTCCACTCCCACGCCTTCCTCCAGGTCCAACCCAATTGCTCCGAAAAAACTTTTCATCTCCTGTGCTGACCTCTTCCAACTCACTGGCCCACCCAGTCTTGTCCATAAACGTGCACACCTCCTTGCCCTTTCTATTCCTTCCACTTCACAGCCCGCCCATGTCCGCCCTTCACATTCCAGTGGCCCTTTCTCAGAGAGGAAGAAGCCCCGTGCTGAGCCAATTCCATCTGGCTCCACCCGGTCCAATCACAGTCCCCCACCTTCCAAGGCCAAACCCAAACCCCATCCACCTTCCGAATTCAAATCCAAGGCCCACCCCCATCGTAAATCCCCACCCCCACCACCCCCTGCCCCTGTTCCCTGAGGTGCCTGGATGCCCCATTGTTGCCTCTATAAGTTGGAATACCATAGCACTTATGGGAGTCAGGTTGGGGTCATTGTAACACATGGGACTCATGGCACTATGGACTGGCCATTGGCCTAACTTGACAATCGTTTGCTCAGAGAGCTGCATTAAAAGTTTATGTGTGGCCTGTGTTTTGGTTGCACACTTTTGATCTCTGGTTTCTCGTTTCATTGTTTTTGGGTGTGGGGCATTTGTATCTACTATGGTCAGGTTGGATTTGCCTGGTGCCGGGTAAGTACCTCTTGCTGTGGGGTGTATGGCTTGTGCTACTGTGAAGGGTTGTGGGAGCATTGCAGGGTGGGTGGGGTGGGTGGGTATGTGACTGTGCCCTTTCTTCCCTTGTTTCATAGGTTGTGGTACTTACCATTGTCGTCTTCGTCAGCGGTCTCGGTCGTGGAGGTACATGGCAAGGAGCAGGGCTGGCATGATCTGCAGCTCTCTATCCATGTCTGCTTCGGCGTGTTGTGTGAGCCTCCAGTGAGTGTTTGCTTATATTTGGTTCATTTCTGCCTGGCTTTGCGTGGCGGTGGTTCCCGCCCCGGAACTGACGGCGGTCTAGTGGATCATTATTTGATGGGCGGGTTGGGCGTTTGCGTCGGCCTGTGGACGGCCTCTGCCATTGTTGTTGGCACTCTTCTACCGGTGGTTTTCAGGATGCCTGTGTTTCAGTTGGTTCATTATTTGGCGGTCTGGACCGCTCCTCTGTTGGCGGTTTTTACCATCGCCGCCGGCGATGCAGTGTTTGCCGGTGTGTTCATAATAAGGGCCTTTATCTGAAAGGCGATCTATCTCAGGTATTTTTGAGTTTGGAAAGTTTGAATAGAAAGTAAAATTGCAGGATGTAGCCTGGCAACTAAACAGGAAGATTGCAGATTTACCATAAAAATATTAGTGTCAAAGATTTCATAACAAACAGATTCCACTAAGTGATAATGAAAACCACTCATAGATGAACAGAGATTGTCTTCTTACATAGAAATGTAATACAAAAAGAGCTAAACGTTTTGGCTAGGTTTTTTGTTTTCAGCAATTGCCGCTATACCATAAGGTTTTGTAAAAGAAGCACATTGTTTTTATTGTCAGATCGTTGTATATTTTGGTAAACAAATCGGTTCACTTCACTTCATGAGTAGAAGAACAATTTTAAAAAGAAAGGCGAAGTTGCTGAAAGGTGAGGTAAAAGTGTTATGAAATAAAAGTGGACAAATATAGTAATACATACATTAAGGCAAGCATGTATGCATATGTACATATTAGTTCAGAGGAATTTTGTAGTCAATTCAAGTTTATTTTGCAGTAAAATAGAACCATTGCATACAATTATTAAAAGAAGCTGCACAATTACTAAAAAGAAAGATTGCATATCCGATTAACTGTTCATAAGCAACATCCACAGAGCTAAAATACATTTTTTAAATGGGAAATTGAGTCTTAAAACACAAGCTTTTTTTTACAAATATCAATTTGAAATGGTTGGAAGAGTTGAGCAAAAGTGCAACTTAAGTGAGGACAAGTCAACCGAATATTTATGAAAAGTGAAAATGAAAGAATCATAGACCAAATACCCTCATAATGGGAAGATGCTTTCACACAGCACCTCATTATAATGAGCCATATATCCTCTTGCTATGAGAATGAAAGTTTCAGTTGCAGTGGAATAGAAATAGCAGCTACCAAATTCGCTGAAAGGGCAACATCAGATTTCATAGATTCTACACGTTTAATCAGGAAATAGCACAAACTAAGGGCCAGATGTAGCAAATTCCGAATTTGCAATTCGGAAATTGCGAGTCGGTGCGACTCGCAATTTCCGAATCGCAAATTTGGATGCAGAACGGTGTCTCAAACACCATCTGCGAATCGTAATGGGGTCACAAAGACCCACCTCATTAATATTAATGAGGTGGGTCGCATTTTGCGACCCGATTGCGATTCCCTGCACTCGCAGGGATGGTGGCCTGCTGGAGACAGCAGACCTCCATGTCTGTGACTGCTTTTTAAATAAAGGAAAACGAGTTGCAATACAAAAAAAATTACGAAACCATTTGGTTTTGGTTTTTCAGAGCAGGCAGTGGCCCATTGGACCACTGCCTGCTCTGAAAAAACATTTATGGCAACATTCACAAAGGGGAAGGAGTCCCATGGGGACCCCTTCCCTTTTGCGAATGGGTTACCACCAGTGTGACACTGGTGGTAACTGCATTCGCGATCACAAAGCAATTCTGCATCGTGGTGCAACTCGCAAATAGGAAGGGGAACACCCCTTCCTATTTACGAGTCGCATTCCCACTTTGCGAGTCGGTACCGACTCGCAAAATGGGAATGTGCATCGTGATGCGCGTTTTGCATGGTGCAAACTTGCTACATCTGGCCCTTAGAGTGGAAACGTTCATTACAGTCAGTATGCTTGATGTACTCATTTGTTTCAAAGGGAAAAACATTTCCGGCTGGCTGAGTGTACAGAGTGGCAAAAATGCATACATGTTAGAGTGCTGAACAGGTTTCATAAGCTATCAAAATATTTTTTGAGATAATGGCTGTATCATCATTAATATGCAGTACTGTGCAAAAGCAGGCGACATGAGCCGTTAAGGCCCATTATTCGAGTCCATGATTCTATCACAGGCTGATTCACTGCAGAACAAAATGACTACCGGTGATTTAACTTAACTATGAGTGTTTCACTGCAACGTGGAAGTTTGCTGATCCCAAAAACTCTTGAAGTACTTTTTAAGATGACAATTTCAGAACGACAAATTAACATTCGAAAGTGACTTGATAAAGGGACGGGCCTCCAGTCTTTACAGTAAATTATTGGAGTCAATATTTCTGCCAAAGCAAGGCAGAATAGCTACTGCTCAGTTAGTTTTACAAGGAGAGTTTTAACACATTGAATACATTTTATAAATTTAGTCACCACTTGTGGAAGGCCTCCAGAAGCAGAAAATAATGGAGTGTTGTGAGAAAACTGGGCTGATTGCTGAAGCCGCTAACTTTTTTCCCTGTATTTCACTTTTTGCTGGTGTTTTCCTGACTCTGATGGTGCCCTGAGCACTGCCAAACAGTCCCAGGGCCTGTGCTCTAATTAAAATGATTAGGGAAATTAAGCTAATTATAATTGGCTGTGTCAACCTACCTATAAGACCCTGGTATATGGTAGGGCATGTAGGTTTAGGGACCCCACCATAGTTAGGCCACGCATAGGTGCACTGCTGAGGTGCCCTGTGCCAATTTAAAGGCAGGCCTGCATTTTAATTTTAATGTAAAGTTAACTCCAAATTCGACTTTAGAATTAAAGGTACTTCCAAAGTCTTAAACAACCTTATTTTTACATATACGTTACTGCTAAGGTGTGCCCTATGTGCCCACAGAGTGAGTGCAGTGTGACTATAAGCACTGACCTTTTAAAAGATGTTTTATAAGCCCTGATGAGAGAAAAATAGCTAAATTAGCATCCGCTGCGGATGAATGGGAGGAGAAGATGAACCCCTGTGTGCAGACCCCTTGTGGACTTGGCTACACAGTAGGTCAGGCACATTTGACTGACTTATGGCCTGGACAGGGTCACACTCTTAGAACTGTGTGCTCAATTGGAGCCTGACCTGATAACCGCTATCCATCATCCCACTAGGATTCCCCCCTCTTGTGCAAGTACTATCAGTGCTCCATTTCCTGACAACTGGTGCTTACCAAGTGACAGTGGCTTGGCAGCTGGAATGTCACAGCCAATGTTTTCAATCGTGCTGGCAAGGTTTTTATCTGCCCTGGTGAAACACATGTACAGCTACATTGCTTTCCCCCAGGTGGAAGATTTTACCACTGTGAAGGCAGGATTCTATGCAATGGGGCATATCCCCAATATTATTGGGGCAATTGACGGTACACATATTGTGTTAGTCCCCCCACCCACCAGAATGAACAGATGTTCAGGAATATGAAGAGTTTCTACTCACTGAATGTGCAAATGGTGTGCCTGGCGGACCAGTACATCTCCCACGTCACTGCCAAGTATCCTGGGTCGGTGCATGATCCTTTTGTCCTGAGGAATAACAGCATCTCAAATGTGATGGCCCAACTACAGAGGCACAGGGTGTGGTTAATAGGTGAGCCAGAGCCCCCACCCACTGTATGTCAGTGTAGGCCTTCAGGTGTTCTCCCGATAGGATTGTGCAAGGCTAAATGTTGTCCCTCAATACTTGCAGGTGACTCTGGCTACCCAAGCCTATCTTGGCTCCTGACCCTTGTGAGGAATGCCAGGACAGGGACTACTATAATGAGGCACGTGGGCAAACCAGAAGAATAATCGAGCGGACCTTCGGCCTCCTAAAGGCCAGGGTCAGGTGCCTCCATCTGACAGGTGGATCCCTGTGCTACTCACCCGGAAAGGTCTACCAGATAGTAGTGGCAAGCTGCATGTTGCACAATCTGGCCCTCAGACGACATGTGCCTTTTCTGCAGGAGGAGGTGACTGGAGATGACCCTGTGGCAGCAGCCGACCCTGAGGACAGTGAGGCTGAAGAGGCAGTGGATGAGGATGAGGACAACAGAACATAAGCTATTCGACAATACTTCCAATTACACACAGGTGAGACAATGGAACTGACCATTACTCTGACAATTGATTTATCTGTGTGGCTGTAGCATGATGGCATTCACTTCCTTTGCATCGCAACTTACTCTCACCTATGGCTTCTCATTTTTCAGATGTTGGTGATATGACGACAATGTCATGATGTGATCACTACAGACAGTTACAGATCATTATTTGTATGCTATCACAGTGTTCAGATCATTTGCACTCAATGTAACTGATCCCACAAATGCACATTTTCAAAACATAAAACAGTGTCACTCAAATTGTGTTCAAGAGTGTTTATTGTAGTGCAAATAAGTGACTGAAAATGCAATGGAATGGGGTAGTGGTGGAGGAAAGTCCAGGGTATAGTTCCAGTCTGTTTGTAGCACAGGTACAGTGTCCAAGGGGCCATAGGAAGGGGAGCAAAGGCAGTTCAAAGTGGAGAAGGTGACAAGATGTGACACAAGGGGGACAATCAGGAGAGTCTCATTTCCTGGCGGTGGTCTTGGTCTTGGCAAGTGTCTCTGGCTTCTGTCTGGTTCGCAGGGAACGTTTGCGGGGTGGTTCACCTTCTGCAGGGGGAGGGGTGCTGGTGGCCTGTGGGTCCTGTGGCAGGGCCTCATGTCCACTAGCTGCAGCGGATATGGTGGGCTGGTCAATAGACTGGTTAGTGGTAGGGGCCTTTGCTACGCAGTCCATTCCCTCATGATGTTGGCCATGTCTGCCAGCACCCCTGCTATGGAGATCATGGTGGTATTGAGGGCCTTTAAGTCCTCCCTGATCTCCTGATGGTGCTCCTCCTGCAGCCGATTGTTCTCCTGCATGTTGTTCAGGATCTGGCCCATTGTGTCCTGGGATTGTTGGTAGGCACCCAGGACATTAGTGAGTGCCTCCTGGAGAGTCGGTTCCCTGGGCCTGTCCTCCCCCTGGGGCACAGCGGTCCTCCCAGTGTCCCTGTGGTCCTGTGCCCCAGTCCCCTGAACGGTATGCCCACTGCCACTGACCTCAGGTCCCTGATTGTCTTGAGTGTGAGGTGTGGACTGGGGTCTCTGTACAGGTGGGCACTCTGCAGATTGACATGTCCTGGGCACAGAGGTTTGGGGACGCTGGGTGGGTGTGGTGGTGTTGGTAACTGATGGGGAGGCTCTGTGGTGGAATGTGTGTGGGCTGGGGTGACCGACTGACCAGTGGTCCGTGATGGGCCGTGTTGTTGATCCAGTTCCTGAAGTCCAGAGTTACTATCATCACTGGGGGCATCTTCTGTTGGGGGACTGGAAAGTTGTAGCACCTCCTCTTCACTGAGATTTGCTGGGGCACCTGTGGAGATGTAAGTGATGTATTATGCTTCATGCTTGTGACATTTTGTACATCCCTATCTTCCCCTCTATCGTTTATGTTGCCCTGCCACCTTTGCTTGTGTATGGTGGTGTATTGTGTGCTTCTTAGTTTTCCATGCTGTGCATGCTTTGGTGATGGATGTCCATGCAGGGCTGTGAGGGCTGTCCATGCATTGGTATGGCATGCAGGGCTTAGAATTGGGATTAGTCATCTGTGTAGGTGCAGTGTATGGGATGGAGTGGAGTGATGGCAGGTGGGCTGGTGCTGGCAGTGGCCTCCTGGGCAGCTGGGCTGGGGCTGGCGGTGGCCTCCTGGGCAGCTGGGCTGGGGCTGGCGGTGGCCTCCTGGTCAGCTTGGCTGGGGCTGGTGGTGGCCTCTTGGGCAGCTGGGCTGGGGCTGGTGGTGCCCTCCTGGGCAGCTAGGCTGGGGCTGGCGGTGGCCTCCTGGGCAGCTGGGCTGGGGCTGGCGGTGGCCTCCTGGGCAGCTGGGCTGGGGCCGGCGGTGGCCTCCTGGCCAGCGGGGATGATGGCGGTCTTCTTCACCGTGCAGCTCTTCCCAGACTTTCCGGGTTTCTTGTGGCCCTTCCCCACCTTGGAAGGTGTCACAGCTGACTCCACACTCCGACCGGGACCCCTGGGAGCGGCTTTGGTGGCTGGAGTATTCCCCCTCTCCCGCCGGGCACTGGCCAACTTCTGATGCTTCACAGGTGGGGGACTGTCTGTGCTGTGGCTCCGTGCCACACTGGCTGTCCTGGTGGCCGGTGCACTTCACATACCGGTGACTACAGGCACCACTGGTGCCGGAGATGTTTTGGCTGAGGTGCTACTTCGGGACCTATGAGATGGACGGGGTGGGGGAGGTGTGGGAAAAAGGTCAAGGGTGGACAGGAAAAGTTTTTGGGACACACTGGGATGGGTAGCTGGAGGGGGGTTGGGAGTGGAGGAAGAGGTGGTGGTAGTAGGAGGTGTTCGATTGGTGACTTTGGGCGAAGGTGCATGCGCTGGAGGCTGTCGTGAGGTGGATGGCTGTGGGGTGGGTGTGTGCCTGCGTTTGTGTATCTTGGGAGGGGGCGTCACAGACACACTGGGAGAGGACACAGGGGACGTGTGAATGGTAGTGGGGGTGGTGACTGCACGTGAGCAGGGTGTGCTGGTGGGTGTGCTGGTGAGGGACGTAGTGGCTGTAGAGGTAGTGCATGCAGGTGTGAGTGTAGACAAGACTGGGAGGGAGGAGGGAGACGAGGAGGAGGGGGACACAGTGGAGGCAGTGGATGTTGGTGTGTCTGCATGTGTGTGTTGCTTGCGTGAGTGCCTGTGGGATGTGTGGTGCTTATGTATGCCTGAGCTTCCCTTGTGTGTTGCGGTGTGTGCAGGCTGGTCTGATGGTGTGCTTGGGATAGGCAGAGGTACAGGGGATTGGGTCTGGGTGGAGGAAGTTGGAGGGGGGAGGCTAGAGACGAGGACAATGGCTGCCATCAGTGCTGAGGCCACAGTTTGAAAAGCTCGGTGAAGGGCCGCCTGACCAGAATGAATGCCGTCCAGGAATGCATTAGTTTGTTGCAACTGCCTTTCTACACCCTGGATGACATTCAAAATGGTAGACTGCCCAACAGTGAAGGACCTGAGGAGGTCAATGGCCTCCTCACTGAGGGCAGCAGGGGTGACTGGGGCAGGGCCTGAGGTGCCTGGGGCGAAGGTGATGCCCACCCGCCTGGGTGAGCGGGCACAGGGCGAAGGCTGAGGGGCTGCTGGGAGGGCGGTGCTGGTGGGGGGGGGTGGTGGCTGTACCTGTAGATGCGGGGGGCACAGATGTTGCCGCCACCACAAGGGAGCTCCCATCAGAGGACGAGTCCATGTCGCTGGTGTCAGCTCCTGTCCCCGCCGTGGAGCTCCCCTCGCCCTCCATCCCACTGGTGAATTCAGACTCCGTAGTGTCGCCCTCCAGGGCCATGTGGGATGCAGCTCCCTCGTGCACCGGTGCCACTGCTCCTCCGCCTGATGATGCTAATGCACACAAGAACAGGGAAACCACAAAAAGGGGGTGATGACAGAAGAAAGACATGTTGAGTGCATGGATTACCGCTACCGTTGGCGGACACGACAGACACAGAAGCCCCCTGCACTACTGTTCAATTCCTGGGAAATGGTCTACAAGGCTATGGACGACATCTGCACACATAGATGACACAGGGGCATGACTAGGTGTACTTGGCACTCTACAGAGGTGGGCTGGGGTGCCACATGGCCTGCCTTACGGAGGGGCCTTGCCTGCGGAACTCGCCCTGGCCTAGGGAAACCCACAGCCCTCCTCCCCCACCCAGACAACTCCACTTCGCGCAAAGTCAGCAGAATGAGAGTGTACTCACCCCCTTGTGTCTGCTGTGATGCCCTCAAGCGCCTATCCAACTCCGGGTAGGCCACCGCCAGGATCCTGAACATCAGGGGGGTCATGGTGCGACGGGCACCCCTCCCACGTTGGGAGGCCATCCCCAGCTGAGCCTCCGCCGTCTTCTTGCTCCAGCGGCGAATGTCCTCCCATCTTTTACGGCAGTGGGGGCTCCGTCTGTGGTAGACCCCCAGGGTCCGGACGCCAAATATCTTTCTTCTGGTGGGCGCTGACCTACATGAAATGTACAGGGGAAGAAGAGAAGTCATTACCAATTGCACTGTCAAAGTGATTGGCCCCCATCCCTACCCTTGCCATGTGGCACATGCATCCACCGTCGTTCATGCACGCAGAACTCTGCCCCCTTCCTTCTTACATCCAGCCCTCTCCACACAGGCATAGCCCATACAACATGCTCCCTGTGTACTTACCTGCTTGTCTGGAGGACCGTAGAGTAGCGTGTGCTGGGGAAGGACCCCATCCACAAGCTTCTCCAACTCCTCCGATGTGAATGCAGAGGCCCTCTCCCCAGACGCACGAGCAATTGTCTCTTCCAGACCGAGGTCACAGCAGCACTTGCAGTGTAGGTCCTCTTCTGTCGAAGGTCAGGTATTGGGTGATTGAACAGATAGAAAATGGCGGTCACGTCCGCAGCGGTGCGTACCGTCACCGCCGGCGTACATCGTCATTGGCTCCTGTGACCCATAGGGTCCAGTGTTAACCAATGCAGCATTGCGCCGCAGTCTTCGACCGCCTACCGCCACGGTGTACAACGCCAGCGCAGTTACCGCACATCCCATTGTCCCACTTTAGAGGTCAGGTAGCCGCCATTTCAGGGGCCCACATGGCTTCATTTTCAACTGCGTCACACATACCTAGGCCTAGACTCAACACACATACAGGCCACCTTTTGTGTATGATTGGTGTTCTGGGTAAACTGTGGGTACGTACCTCTGAGTTGTTTGACTCTGTGCTCGCTGTTGTCCTTCATAGGCACCGTCCGCTGGGACATGTGAGGAGATGGCGGCATCCTCCGGTGTACCGACCGTTGGTGGACCTGTCGACAATGGAGGAAAGACATTTGATAATCACCTACAGGCTTGACCGTGCCACAGTCCAGGAACTGTGTACCCAGTTGGAGCCAGACCTGATGTCAGCAATCCGCCATCCCACAAGAATCCCCCCTCAAGTGCAGGTGCTGTCAGTGCTCCATTTCCTTGCAAGTGGGTAATATCAAACAACTGTGGCCATGGCATCAGGGATGTCCCAGCCTAAGTTTTCCCACGTATTGTCCAGAGTGTTGTCTGCCCTTCTGAAACACATGCGGAGCTACATCGTTTTCCCTCAGGTGGAGGATTTGCCTACAGTGAAAGGTGATTTCTATGTCCTGGGACATATCCCCAACATCATAGGTGCCATTGATGGGACCCATGTGGCTTTGGTCCCCCCCCACAGGAGTGAACAGGTGTACAGAAACCGGAAGAGTTATCATTCTATGAATGTACAGATGGTATGTTTGGCAGACCAGTACATCTCCCATGTGAATGCCATGTTCCCTGGCTCAGTGCATGACGCCTACATCCTGCGGAATAGCACCATCCCTTATGTGATGGGTCAACTCCAGAGGCACCGTGTGTGGCTATTAGGTGAGCACCTAGAAGCTAGTCAGTACGAATGGTTGTTTGGGTCTGGGGTCATCCCTCCAGTTTAGTGTGTGTCTAACAGTTGCCCCTCGCCACTTGCAGGTGACTCTGGTTACCCCAACCTGTCATGGCTTCTGACGCCAGTGAGGAATCCCAGGACAAGGGCAGAGGAACGCTACAATGAGGCCCATGGGCGAACTAGGAGGGTGATCAAGCGGACCTTTGGCCTCCTGAAGGCCAGGTTCAGGTGCCTCCATATGACAGGTGGATCCCTATTCTACTCACCAAAGAAGGTGTGCCAAATCATCGTGGCCTGCTGTATGCTTCACAACTTGCCTTTGCAACGACAGGTGCCTTTTCTGCAGGAGGATGGTCCACATGGCGGTGTTGTTGCAGCTGTGGAGCCTGTGGACAGTGATGAGGAGGAAGCAGAGGAAGAAGACATGCAGAACAGGGACTCAGTGATCCTGCAATATTTCCAGTGAGACACAGGTAGGAATACAAACCTGTCTACTACATGTACTTTGACACTACTACCTCTCTCCTGTCTGTCGTTTTCACTAAGTGTATGGTCACTGTGTTGTCACTTTCCCTTACGATTTCACAGATGTGGGTCCCACTGTGTGACATCTGCTTAGATTCCTCATGGACTAGAGCTGTGTGACATAGGTATGTTGACATTACTATTTAAAAAATACATTTTGTCACTGTAATTGCTAATACACTATTTTGAAATCACAGACCGACTTCAGATCATTTTGTGCTTTAGGTGTGTTTATATAAATGCTCAATATTGGAGGGGGTAGTGAAATGGTGAGGGGTGATGGTGGAGGAATGTCCATGGCAGAGTCCAGTCTATTAGTCTCACAGGTGCATTGCCCATATGGGCATAGGAAGTGGAGCTGGGGCAGTTTAATTATGGACAGGGTGACAAAGTGGGACAGTAGGATGACAATCAGGGTGGTCTCATTTCTTGGCGGGGGTCTTGGCATCGAGCTCTGTCTTGTTCCTGGATCTCAGGGACCGTTTGTGGGGTGGTTCTCCCACTGCAGGGGTTGGGGTGCTGGTGTGGTGGTCCTGTGGCGGGGCGTCCTGTCCACTAGCGCCGGCGGAGGTGGTGGGCAGTTCATCGTCCATGCTAGTGTCAGGGGCCCCTTGTAGTGCCACAGTGTCCCTCCTGGTGTTGAGTACTTCCTTCAGCACCCATATACTGTTCCTCCTGCATGCGCTGGGTCTCCTGAAACTTGGCCAGTACCGTTGCTGTGCGACAGGGGGCGGACAGGCCAAGGGAACCCACTCTCCACGAGGCCCTCTCCTCCATCATGGGAGCATACCACCACTCCCAGTAGACGATGGCGACGGTCCTAGTCAAGTTTCAGGAGACCCAGCGCCTGCAGGAGGACCAGTATTTGGGGTTCAGGGAGGAGCTCAGGAACATCAGCTCCGCCTTGGGCACCATCGTAGGGTGCTGAAGGACATACAGCAGACCTTGAGGGACACCGTGGCACTCCAAGGGGCCCCTGACACTAGCCAGCATGAAGAACTGCCCACCACCTCCGCCGGCGCTACAACGGACAACCACCACGCCAGCGGGCCCTGAGATCCAGGAACAGAACAAAGCAAGATGGCAAGACCCCCGCCAGAAAATGAGACCACCCTGATTGTCCTCCCACTGTCCCACTTTGTTACCCTGTCCATACTTAAATTGCCCCAGCTCCACTTCCTATGCCCCGATAGGCAGTGTACCTGTGCGACTATTAGACTGGACTCTGCCATGGACATTCCTCCACCATCACCCATCACCCTTTTACAACCCCCTTCCATTTTTGAGCACTTCAATAAACACCCTTGAACCACAAAACAATCTGGAGTCAGTCTATGATTTGGTAATATGTATTATCAATTACAGTGTAAAAAAGCGTTTCTACTTGTAAAGGCAACATACCTATGTCACACATCACAAGTCCTTGAAGGATGCATGCAGATGACACACGTTGGTAACCACACCTGTGAAACCGTAATGGAAAGGAACAACTCAGTTACCAAATAATGCTATGAAATTACACACAGGATAGAGGAATATGTGTGACAGTGAATGTAATGGTAAAAATGTAAATGTTCTCACCTGTGTGTCACTGGAAATATTGCTGTATGACTGACTCCCTGTTGTCGTTGTCTTCTTCCTCAGCTTCCTCCTCATCACTGTCCACAGGCTCCACAGGCTCCACAGCTGCCACAACACCGTAATCTGGACAATCCTCCTGCAGAAAAGGTACCTGGCTTTGCAATGCAAGATTGTGAAGCATCGAGCAGGCGATGATGATCTGGCACACCGTCTTCGGTGAGTAGAATAGGGAACCACCTGTCATATGGAGGCACCTGAACCTGGCCTTCAGGAGGCCGAAGGTGCGTTCGATCACCCTCCTAGTCCACCCATGGGCCTCATTGTACCGTTCCTCTGCCCTGGTCCTGGGATTCCTCACTGGGGTCAATAGCCAGGACAGGTTGGGGTAACCAGAGTCCCCTAATAGCCACACACGGTGCCTCTGGAGTTGACCCATCATATCAGGGATGCTGCTATTCCGCAGGATGTAGGCATCATGCACTGAGCCAGGGAACATAGCATTAACCTGGGAGATGTACTGGTCTGCCAAACAGACCATCTGTACATTCATAGAATGATAACCTTTCCTGTTCCTGTACACCTGTTCACTCCTGTGGGGGGGGGGACCAGAGCTACATGGGTTCCATGAACAGCACCTATGATGTTGGGGATATGTCCAAGGGCATAGAAGTCACCTTTCACTTTATCCAAATCTTCCACCTCAGGGAAAATGATGTATCTCCTTACGTGTTTCAGCAGGGCAGACAATACTCTGGACAGGACGTTTGAAAACATAGGCTGGGACATCCCTGATGCCATGGCCACTGTTGTCTGAAAAGACCCATTTGCAAGGAAATGGAGCACTGACAGCACCTGCACATCAGGGGGGATTCCAGTGGGATGGCGGATTGGTGACATCAGGTCTGGCTCCAACTGGGTACATAGTTCCTGGATTGTGGCACGGTCAAACCGGTAGGTGACGATGACATGTCGCTCCTCCATTGTCAACAGGTCCACCAGCGGTCGGTACACAGGAGGATTCCGCCATCTTCTCAAATGTCCCAGCTGACAGTGCCTAGGAAGGACAACAGCGACGACCGAGTCAAATTTTAGCAAGGTATGTACCCACAGTTACACAGAAGACAACACCAAACACAAAACCCTTCCTGCATGTGTGTTGAGTGTAGGCCTAGCTATGTGTGACTCAGAAGTAAATGAACTCATGTGGGCCCCTGAAATGGCGGCTGCCTGACCTCTACACTGGGACAATGGGATTGTGGGGTAACTGCGTTGGCGTTGCACACCGTCGCGGTAGGCGGTCGTAGACCGCAGCGCAATGCTGCATTGGTTAACATCGGACCCTATGGGTCCCAGGAGCCGATGATACGCACCGCCGTGGACGTCACCGCCATCTTCTATCTGTTCAATCACTAGATACCTGACCTTCGACAGGAGAGGACCTACACTGCAAGTGCTGCTGTGACCTCGTTCTGGAAGCGACGATGGCTGCTGCGTCTGGGGAAAGGGCCCCTGCCTTCACTGCTCAGGAGTTGGAGAAACTAGTAGACGGGGTCCTCCCCCAGTACACGCTACTCTACGGTCCTCCAGACCAACAGGTAAGTACACAGGGAGCATGTTGTATGGGCTAGGCCTGGGTGGAGAGGGCTGGTTGTAAGAAAGAAGGGGGCACAGTTCAGGGAACATGATTGCATGTGCCAAATGGCAAGGGTAGGGAGGGGGGACACTTATATCTACGGTACAGTTGGTAAAGGCTTCTCTTCTTCCCTTGTGCCTGTCATGTAGGTCAGCGCCCACCAGAAGAAGGACATTAGGGGTGCCATCACCAAGGACATCCGGAACCTGGGGTCCCACCAGAGATGGGGCACCCACTGCTGGAAGAGATGGGAGGACATTCGCCGCTGCAGCAAGAAGACGGCATAGGCTCAGCTGGGGATGGCCTCCCAACGTGGGATTGGTGCCCGTCGCACCATGATCCCCCTGATGTTCTGGATCCTGGTGGTGGCCTACCCTGAGTTGGATGGGCACTTGAGGGCATCACAGCAGAAACAAGGGGGTGAGTACTACCTCATTCTGTGGAGTTTGCGCGCAGTGGAGGGGTCTGGGTGGGGGAGGAGGGCTGTGGGTGTACCTAGGCCAGGCAGAAATACGTAGACTAGGCCCCTCTGTAATGCAGGCCATGTAGCACTCTACCCCACCGCAGTATAGTGCCAAGTACAGGTATAGATGCCCCTGTGACATCCATGTGTGCATATGTCCAACATAGCCATGTAGGCCACATCCCAGGAATTGCATCTGCAGAGGCCAGGAGCACGGCGTAGTGCAGGGGGCAGCTGTGTCTGTATTGTCCGCCAATGGCAGCGGTATGCCATGCACTCAACCTGTTCTTCTTCTGTCTCCCCCCCCCTTTTTGTGCTTTCCCTGTTCTTATGCACATCAGCATCATCAGGTGGAGGTACAGTGGCACCGGAGCGCGAGGGAGCTGCATCCCACATGGCCATGGAGGGCCACACCACGGACTCAGAATGCACCAGTGGGACGGAGGGCGAGGGGAGCTTCACGCCGGCCACCGGATTACCAACCAGCGACACGGACTCGTCCGCCGATGGGAGCTCCCTTCTGGTGGCAGCACCATCTGTGCCCCCCACTTCTACAGGTACAGCCGCCACCTCCCCTACCAGCACCACACTCCCAGCAGCCCCTCAGCGTTCGCCCCGTGCCCGCTCACCCATGAGGGTGGGCATCACCTTCGCCCCAGGCACCTCAGGCCCTGCCCCAGTCACCCCTGCTGCCCTCAGTGAGGAGGCCATTGACCTCCTCAGGTGGATGCCATCCAGGGTGCCATCCAGGGTGTAGAAAGAGAGTTGCAACACAGTAATGCATTCCTGGAGGGCATTCATTCTGGTCAGGCTGTCCTTCAGCGAACCCTGCAATCTCTGGCCTCAGCACTGATGGCAGCCATTGTCCCTGTGTCTAGCCTCCCCCCTCCAACCTCCTCTACCCAGACCCAATCCCCTGTACCCCAGCCCATCCCAAGCACACCTACAGACCAGCATGCACACACGTCAACACCCAAGGGAAGCTCTGGCAAACATAGGCACCACACAACCCACAGGCACTCAAACAAGCATCACACACATGCAGACACACCAACACACACTGCCTCCACTGCGTCCCCCTCCCAGTGTCGTCTACACTCTCACCTGCATGCACTACATCTACAGGCACCAGGAATCACACCAGGACACCCAGCACCACAACCCGCTCACGTGCACTCACCACCTCCACTCACATTTACACGTCCCCTGTGTCCTCTCCCAGTGTGTCTGTGACGCCCCCACCCAAAGTACACAAACGCCGGCAACCACACACCCAACATCCATCCACCTCACGACAGCCTCCAGTACCTGCACCTGCACCCAAAACACCTAAAGTGACACCTCCTACAACCACCTCCTCTTCCTCCACTCCCAGACCCCCTCCAACTACCCATCCCAGTGTTCGTCAGAAACTGTCCCTCTGTAAAATTGACCTTTTTGCCCCCCTCCAATTCATCAGTCCCGTCGTAGCGCCTCAGCCAAAAAGCCGCCAGTACCAGTGGTGCCTGTTCAAGGTGTGTGGAGTGCACTGGCCACCAGGGCAGGCAGTGTGACCCGGAGCCAAGGCACTGGCAGCCCACCCCCTGTAAAGGCTCTGAAATTGGAAAGTGGCCGACGGGACCGTGTGAAGACTCCTGGAGGCAAAACAACTCACAGGGGTTCCAGGGGAATTGCAGAGGCAGCTGTGACTCCTCCAAAGGTGGGTAAGGGCCAGAAGAAGTCTGCACAGCCTGGTGTGAGCATCACGGTAGAGAAGGGAGGCATCCTTCCCGGCGGTCGGGACGCCACGGCCAGCACCGTCGTGACTGGTCTGGAGACCACCGCCACCGTCGGAGTCATGGCCCAGGAGGGCTCAAGTATCGTCACTGGTCAGGAGACCACCGCCACCGCCAGAGTCATAGCCCAGGAGGGCCCAAGTATCGTCACTGGTCAGGAGACCACCGCCACCACCAGAGTCATAGCCCAGGATGGCCCAAGTATCGTCACTGCTCAGGAGACCACAGCCGGAGTCATAGCCCAGGAGTGTCACGGTTTCGGGCGGGTCTGATCAGGACTTTGGTTGGGACACCCCTTGAGGTCACCGAATATCCTAAAGCGGTAGTACACTGGGGCAGAGGAGCAGCTAAAGGCATACACGGAAAGGACAGCTATGGATAGGCACAGGAAACAGGAAAGTAAAAGCAGAGCAACCCTTGTGTGAACAAACAGGAAACGGATTACCAGTGGACAAACACGCTGGGGTTGTACACAGAGTAAGGCGCAGAACCTCCCACAGTGACAGGGAATCTCAATGCCTCTGTGCAGTTTGCTCTTACAGATAGTCACCCTGCCAGCCCCATAGAAAGGAGGCAGCAGAAGTGATTCTGTCTCTGGACCCTAGAGCACAAACAAGGATAGTACTTACATACACAGGACACGCTCTTGTGGGTCCAGCTGGAAACACAGTGGCGATTCCTGAGAAAACAGCAATAGCACACTGTCACTGTTAGGCACGAAATACAACGTATAACACTGGACAAGGATGGGGGCTGGAATTGCCTCCTGGAAACCAGGAGCCAACCCCAGTACACAGGAGGACACGTATACACTGGTGAAGACTGATAGAACACTTACCAGACACAAAGAACCAAGAAGAAACAGAAACAGAAGGGAACAAACAAAGAGGCAGAGGCAAGAACTAGGAACAGGCTCAGGCTGAAGCAAAGGCGGGACTAGGACTTGAAAACAGGGCGCAAACTTCTGGCTGGGACAGACAGAGACAGGACTGGGAAACTGAGAACAGGCTCTGGCTGGAACAGGCAAGGACAGGACTGGAATACAGGGAGTAGGAAATGAGCAGTAAACAGGACTGGGAAACAGAGAGAAGGTTCAGGCTGAAACAAGGCAGGAGCAGGGCAGAGAAACAGGGAGCAGGCTTTGGAAGAAACAAACAGGTACAAGGCTAAGAAGTAGGGAGCAGACTCTGGCTGGAACAATCAGGAGCAGGGCAGAGAAACAGGAAACAGGATCAGGCTGGAACAGAACAGGAACAAAACTGGAACACCATCCGACAAGGGGTCTGTAACACAAAGGAATTGAAGTCCGATGCACGACAAGGATCTTGAGGAAATGGCTGCTTATAAGCAGTTCCAAGCTGGGCTGCACAGGAGAGGTTTCAGGTGTGTGTGGTTTCGGACACTTGCAAGTCCTGGAGGAGAGGATCCAGTGAAAAGGAGCAACTGGACTTCTCCCATTGAAAACAATGGGAAACAGAATCCGGGTTTTCCTGACTACCAAGCTGTGCATTATGGGATTTGCAGTCCCAAGAAGCAAATGTAGTCCTACACAAGTGTACCATGGAGAAAAGAGAAACAAACAGGAGTCAGCAAGGGACTCTAGATAGGTGTTCAAGGTGATTCCCAGGCTTCTGACAGTCCCCTTACAGCGCCCCCTGGAAATGGGACGACCGAGTCGTAACAGTATACCCCCTCCCACCAGTCCGCTCAAGAAGAGAAGGTGATCCTTTGGCTGAAAAAAGTTGAAGAGGAAAAGCCAAAGCAAGAAAATCCAACACCAACCTTGGTTGATAAGTTTACAGTCCTGCCACAGATGAATCATCCAATGAGCAAAGCATGTATTAATACCCATATGGGCTCCAATGTCTTTCCTCTTTATTGTTCGAGTGATACGGGAGGAGTGCATGGAGTTGGTTTCTGGTGAAGTGGATTCAGGAGCAAGGAGATCTGGAATTGCATCATGGGCAGTATTCTTTAGGACATTAGTTCCCTGTTCAGTACTGTCTTCTTTGGAGGAGATAATTGGCGTATTAGTAACTGTCAGGTCTGTAACACCTTCTGACAAGCAGGATTTGTCTGTTTCTGCAGCAGTATTTACATTGATTGTGGTCTGAGGCTTGCAAAGCATAGAGACTTGGGAAACATGGGTAACTGGTGTTCTCAAAGTAACCATGAAAAGGTCAGAATTTTCTTTCATCTTGGATGACTTCGGAGTATCAAATTCAAGAGCAACAAGAGTTTTCATGTCTTTAGAGACTGGATTAACATATGAAAATGTAGAAGTTCCACAAACTAATTCTTTAGGGTGATCTTCTGACAAGACTGAGATTTCTTCATTGCAAGTGCTCTGTGGTGTGTTCGTGGTATCAGAAATGGTTTCTTTGCAAGGCGTTTCTACTACAGGTAGTTCATCTTCAACTCTGTTAACATTGAAAGGTTGTTCTTTGGAAAGAAATAGAACTGGAGTCTCTTCAGAAATCACCTTTACACTGTTACCTAACTTTTCAGCTCTAGCCTTTGAATTGATGATGGTTTCTTGCAATAAAACACTAAGAACAGTACTTATCATCAGATCTTCTAATACAAGCTTCAAATTCAAGTCTTTAGTTTCAGTGGGAAATATTACATCTTTCAGTACTTGAGCTTCGTTTTCAGTTTGCTGGTTTTTAGGAGTCTTTAGTTTCAGGGACACAGCAGGTGACATTGGTGTGGCTGGTTTCACATCAAGATCAGATACCGGTAGCTCAGAGATCTTGTCTTCACTAATCGTGGAGCTGGAAACAGGAAACGCAGTGGCAGGGAACAGCAACTCAGAATCAGTGGTTGAGGCTCCATCTGTGTCCTGTTCTAGGAGAAGGCTCTCATTTCTTATGGCAGGCTGTTCAGTTTCAGATTGCTGGCTTTCTTCCTTGTCTGAAATCTCCACGGTTTGCTTTGACACAGAAGAGATTTTTAAACTTTCTGAGAAGTCCATTACATTCTTAGTAATTGCGGGTATTTCTTCACGGTCAGAAAAATCCATTAATTCACTTGAAACAGAAACTGTCTCTTCATTATCTGAAGATTCTATGATATTGTTTGAAAGGGCAGGAGTATCCCCACAATCTGAAAATTCTGGTGTGTGCGCCATTTGAACAGCACTATCTGCAGGTTTGTTCACGGCAAGGCAGGAACCACTGTCATCACTAGATTCAGATTCTTCAACACTGTTGCACAACTTGCCATTAATCTCCAGAAAAGTCATATCTTGGTTTCTTAAGGTGCAGCTATTGTAGTCTGTATCAGAACTCTCTTCTTCCTTTGGCTTTATTTGTTCTGATAGAGGGGCTGAGACACTTCCTTCTGAAGACTCTGATCCATCCTTTGAATCAAGAGGTGTCAAATCTCTCAGAGATGTCAGAGATTCAGTCAACTGTACAGGAATTTTCACTGGAGAACTACAGGCTGAGAGAGAGTCTGAGAAAGAGGCTGATATATTTATAACTGGAGCTGTCTTTTGACTGTCATAAATAGAAGGGACAATCTGCTCGATAGAAGTCTTTGGAGAGGCACACGAAGTAGCATACTGTTCTTTAAGCCAAAGCTGGTGATCATTTTCTTTTTTCAGGTTTTCAAATTGTCTTGCAGTAGTTTCCATCAGCTGCTCTGTTACTTCTTCTACCTTACAGATAAACAGAATGTCTGGTTCTGCCAACAGTGAAATATGCATTGATGAAAAGAGCCCATGTGCAAGATTTCTTGTGTATGTTACAACATATTCATCATAGAAGTCTGATATCTGCCTTTTAATCTGCCAAAACTGCTCTTTTAGAGTGTGTATGTCCATATTGTTATCAAACCCACTCAGAATAGAAAAGGGTTTAGCAGAGCTTTTAGGGATTGAGACTGGTATATTATCATCCAGTTTGGGAAGAGCACAAGCTTTTTGAATTGAACTAAGGAATCCCACAGTTTTTACTGATCCCTTAGATACAGGGTCTAGCCTGCTGACTTGAAAACTCTGAGGGACTGATAGGTCTTTATAAGAGTCAGCACTGCACTTTGAATTCTGAGAAACTGGCCTAGATGGGCTGAAGCACTCAACAGAAAACAAGGGAATCGGTAGTGTGGCTTCTTGAACAGTGTCAGGGTTCTTTGTTTTGGCAGAGTGCTGGAAGTGAATCTGGGATGCACTAGCATGAGGCAAGGAATTAACCAGGTTTTCTTGATAGTAAATGTCTTGTGCAGAAGTAGCAAAAGCACTTTCACTGTTAGGAACATTCTCCCCTGTTTGAGGTAATAGAACCTCCAAAAACTCATTATTACTTTGTAATTCTTCTACAGACAGGGATTGGGGGTCATAATCACATATATTATAATAGCTGATTATTGAGGAATCAGCAAGCCACGCAATGTAGTACTGCATTTGCAATCTTTGATTTTCTTTAACAAGTCTATCCTTTAAACTAAGGCCTTTTTTAGAGGTCTTCTGAGAAAGTCTAGGTTTAGAAAGGGGTGTCTTAACATGATAGGAAAGCATTTTAGGTTTGTGTGTGCCTTTACTGCCAGGGGAGCTTGAAATGTTTGGGTCGTGCATTCTGTCACGGTTTCGGGCGGGTCTGATCAGGACTTTGGTTGGGACACCCCTTGAGGTCACCGAATATCCTAAAGCGGTAGTACACTGGGGCAGAGGAGCAGCTAAAGGCATACACGGAAAGGACAGCTATGGATAGGCACAGGAAACAGGAAAGTAAAAGCAGAGCAACCCTTGTGTGAACAAACAGGAAACGGATTACCAGTGGACAAACACGCTGGGGTTGTACACAGAGTAAGGCGCAGAACCTCCCACAGTGACAGGGAATCTCAATGCCTCTGTGCAGTTTGCTCTTACAGATAGTCACCCTGCCAGCCCCATAGAAAGGAGGCAGCAGAAGTGATTCTGTCTCTGGACCCTAGAGCACAAACAAGGATAGTACTTACATACACAGGACACGCTCTTGTGGGTCCAGCTGGAAACACAGTGGCGATTCCTGAGAAAACAGCAATAGCACACTGTCACTGTTAGGCACGAAATACAACGTATAACACTGGACAAGGATGGGGGCTGGAATTGCCTCCTGGAAACCAGGAGCCAACCCCAGTACACAGGAGGACACGTATACACTGGTGAAGACTGATAGAACACTTACCAGACACAAAGAACCAAGAAGAAACAGAAACAGAAGGGAACAAACAAAGAGGCAGAGGCAAGAACTAGGAACAGGCTCAGGCTGAAGCAAAGGCGGGACTAGGACTTGAAAACAGGGCGCAAACTTCTGGCTGGGACAGACAGAGACAGGACTGGGAAACTGAGAACAGGCTCTGGCTGGAACAGGCAAGGACAGGACTGGAATACAGGGAGTAGGAAATGAGCAGTAAACAGGACTGGGAAACAGAGAGAAGGTTCAGGCTGAAACAAGGCAGGAGCAGGGCAGAGAAACAGGGAGCAGGCTTTGGAAGAAACAAACAGGTACAAGGCTAAGAAGTAGGGAGCAGACTCTGGCTGGAACAATCAGGAGCAGGGCAGAGAAACAGGAAACAGGATCAGGCTGGAACAGAACAGGAACAAAACTGGAACACCATCCGACAAGGGGTCTGTAACACAAAGGAATTGAAGTCCGATGCACGACAAGGATCTTGAGGAAATGGCTTCTCATAAGCAGTTCCAAGCTGGGCTGCACAGGAGAGGTTTCAGGTGTGTGTGGTTTCGGACACTTGCAAGTCCTGGAGGAGAGGATCCAGTGAAAAGGAGCAACTGGACTTCTCCCATTGAAAACAATGGGAAACAGAATCCGGGTTTTCCTGACTACCAAGCTGTGCATTATGGGATTTGCAGTCCCAAGAAGCAAATGTAGTCCTACACAAGTGTACCATGGAGAAAAGAGAAACAAACAGGAGTCAGCAAGGGACTCTAGATAGGTGTTCAAGGTGATTCCCAGGCTTCTGACAGTCCCCTTACAGCGCCCCCTGGAAATGGGACGACCGAGTCGTAACAAGGAGGGCCCAAGTATCGTCACTGGTCAGGAGACCACCGCCGGAGTCAGTGCCCAGGAGGGCCCCGGCTGCCACAGCCCCACTGGGCAATGAGGGAACGTCATGCCACACACCAATGCCCAGTCCACAGAGCGTAATGCCACACACCAATGCCCAGTCCAGAGAACGTCATGCCACACACCAATAACCAGTCCAGAGAACGTCATGCCACACACCAATGCCCAGTCCAGGGACCGCCATGGCAAAGCACCTCTGAACAGTCTAGATCCGCCATGGCAATGCACCGCTGAACAGTCCAGGGACCGCCATGGCAAAGCACCGCTGAACAGTCCAGGGACCGCCATGACAAAGCACTGCTGAACAGTCCAGGGACCACAGGTTGGGAACAACTGGTCTACAATGCTGCTACCTTCCTGAAACCACCATTACCATTCAATACTGCCAAAAGGCAAAATATTGGTGAAAGACGGACTGCTTGGATAGAGATATTTGATGATTTCATTGATGCACTTGAGGAGACTGATAACAGAAAGATTATCAAGTATCTCAAACAACTTTCTGGAGATGGTGTGAAAGAAGTCATCAAGAAAATGCTGAAAACTGATGAAGTCACATACATCTGATTAAATAAGCAGTGAACCTCAAATTGAATCAAGTACCAAACATTGATTATGAAAGATACATTTTCAGTGAAGAACGTCCAAAAAATGGTGACACCATCAATGAATTTGTGGTGAGACTTGATATACTCATCAAACACTGTAAGTTCAAGGAGTTTAATGATGAAGAAGCTATACAACTTATATGTATTGATGTTTGCTTGTCAAATTCATTCAGACTGCAAATGCTGATAGAAAATCTCAGTCTGAGTGAGTGTTAATGACTGCCAGAGCTGAAGAACGTGCTGAAAGTCAAGCTGCTGACATGAAGTTCTGAGTGCAAAGAGTGAATCAGTCTTGAACGTGAAAAGTAGGCCAAAGTAAAAGACTGAAGGACAAAAAGTGATGTCTACATGTAAACATAAGTTATGTTTTAGATGTGGATTTACGCTTCCACACAAAGATAAGTCCCCCTCCATTGGACAGATATGTAAAGGCTGTGGGAAAGAGAATCATTTTGTAATTGTTTCTAAAGTAAAAGAAAAAGTAAGTGTGTCATGGTGCAAGGACAAAATGGCCACCAGAACATCTATATCATCATCAAACAGTTCTTTCGCCTCAGTGTCAAGTGAAAGCAAAGAAGATGGTTGTGCTATGTTGATGTTTATCTCAGAGAAAAATGTGCATGTTGGACTGGCTGCATGTGAAGAAAAATATCAAAGAAATGTCGACATGCCAAAGCACAAAAACCATACAAGCACTGTCTAAAAATTATATTGAAAATAAATGGTTGTTCAATACCTTTCATTATCAACAGTGGTGCATCAATAAACATGATGCCGGAACAGAAATGCAATAAACTATCCCCATTACTGCAGCTTACACCGTCGAAAACCAAAGTTTATACATGTGCTGCATCGATGCCCATAAAAAGGCAAGGTTAATTTGTGGCCACAATAAAACACGAGAAAATGAAGGTACAAGCACCCATCCATGTACTTCAAGGTACAGCATCAAGAGCCTTTCTACTCAGCTTCAGCACAGCCACTGATATGGGATGGATTTCAGTGAATTACAACGTGAATGGTCATCACAAAATGGTAAGTGAATGCACTTCTGTGTTTCATGATTTAGGAAAGCTTAAGACTATGCAAGTAAAGCTGCACATTAATGAGGATGTCTGTTCAGTTGCTCAGAGACATAGACAAATTGTTTTTCATTTACAAGAAGCTGTTGAAAAAGAACTTGAATCGTTACACAAGTATTACATTATTGAGAGTTCTACTGGTCCAGCACCATGGGTTTCTCCCATAGAGGCAGTGCCCAAAAAGGACAGAGAAGGATATATACGCATATACGTTGACATGCATCAGGTAAATAAGGCAATTGAACAAGAACAACTTCCAAGTCCACACATTGCTGACATGACTCTCGCCTTGATTTAAATAAAGGTTATCAGCAGTTGGAACTCGAAGAAAACTACAGGTACATTACAATCTTTTTTCACACATGTTGATCTGTTTTGATACAAAAGACTTGGGGCCATATTTATACTCTGTTTGCGCCGGATTTGCGTCGTTTTTTTTTACGCAAATTCGACGCAAAACGAACTCCATATTTATACTTTGGCGTTAGATGCGTCTAGCGCCAAAGTTCATGGAGTTTGCGTAATTTTTTAGCGTGGACACCTACTTTGCGTTAATGATATGCAAGGTAGGCGTTCCCTTCTAAAAAATTACTCCGAGGCATGTGCGCCGTATTTACACTCCCGGGCAAAAATAACGCCCGGGAGTGGGCGGGTCAAAAAAAATGAGGTCTACCCGCGTTAGCGTCATTTTTTAACGCCTGCTCAGGGCAGGCGTTAAGGGACCTGTGGGCTCGGAAGGAGCCCAGAGGTGCCCTACCATGCCCCCAGGGACACCCCCTGCCACCCTTGCCCACCCCAGGAGGACGCCCAAGGATGGAGGGACCCATCCCAGGGAACTTAAGGTAAGTTCAGGTAAGTTTTTTTTTTTTTTTTTTTTGTGGCATAGGGGGGCCTGATTTGTGCCCCCCTACATGCCACTATGCCCACTGACCATGCCCAGGGGACATAAGTCCCCTGGGCATGGCCATTGGGCAAGGGGGCATGACTCATGGGGGTTGGGAGTAAAAAAAAATGGCGCAAATCGGGTTGAGGCGAAAATTTTGCCTCAGCCTGACTTGCCCCATTTTTGGACACCCAAGCTCCATATTCCCCTACGCCGGCGCTGCCTGGTGTAAGTCATTTTTTTTGACGCACACCAGGCAGCTCCGCCGGCTAACGCCGGCTAACGTCATTGAATAAATACGGCGCCCGCATGGCACTTCAGAATGGCGTTAGCCGGTGTTAGATTTTTTGATGCACAACTGCGTTGGCGCAGTTGTGCGTCGAAAAGTATAAATATGGCCCTTGATTTGATTTAGAGTTTGGTTGACGGGGTTACTTCCTCACAAATGTGACGGATATACAGTCCCCCGTAATACGTTCATTTTTTTATAACCTGTGGGGACCGTAATACGGTGGATGGGAAATCCATCATGTTTGTGACAGAGTAACCCATACGCCAAACTCTACATCAGGCCCTTATACTTGGCATGTGATGGGCTTCAGATTTTTCCCAAGACATCATTCAATGCATCTTACGGCCTGTTGTGAATTGTGTTCAAGTATAACAATGACGTATTATTTTTTGGAGCTACACAGAAGCACCATAGAGCTCTCACACAAATACGTTGTTTACTTACTGAAGTAGGTTTGACTTTGAATGCAGACAAGTGTGAATTTCACAAGACAAAGCTAAACTTCTTTGGGTATATCTTTTCTGATGGCAGTATAACACCTAATCCTGTGAAAGTACAAGCACTGTCAAATGCTGATCCCCACAAGATGTCTCTATGGTACATTAATTTCTTGACATGGCCAGTTGCTGTTCAACAGATATACAAGACTTTGCCACTGTAAGTGCTCCATCACAAGAGATGATGAAGCAAAATGTTTCATTTCAATTTTCACAAGAATGTGATAGAAGTTTCAAGAGAATCCAACAAACCATTGAAGATCCTGCTGAAATTGCATATTTCAATCTGAAGCTTCATACAGAGGTTATTGTTGACGCTAACGCTATCGGGTTAGGCGCTGTACCTCCATAGCAAAGGCATATTGTGGCATATGCTAGCAGAAGCCTGTCCCAAAGAGAACATGCTTGTTCACAATCTGAAAAAGAAAGCTTAGCCGGTTTATGGACTTGTGAACATTTACATGTAGTCTTGTATAGAAAACCTTATATGCTGGTAACTGATCATCAAGTTTTACTGACTATCTTTGGCAAGCAAAAATCCAAGATGCCTCATTGCATTAAACGATGGTGACTACAATTGCAAGAGTACAATTATACCATTGTGCATCATCCAGAAAAGGATCAATACCCTGCAGACTACTTTTCCAGATACACATTCAAGAGGTCTGAAGCCTACAATAAAATCATTGTAAAATCAAATATGTCACCTTCTATCTTGTAAGCCCAGATTATCACAGCCACAAGCTATGATAGTGACATGCTGAAGTCAAAAGACATAGGCCCTCATTATGACCTAGGCAGTAAATGCCGCCTACTGCCTCAGCGACGGCTGGCAAAAGACCAGTGACATGGCTACCTACCGTCCGGCATATTATGACTATAGCCGGAATTTCGCCAGAAGGCTGGCAGAATTCCGACTACAGTCATGGCGGCGGGCGGTGGTAAGGTGACGCTTTTGCCAGCAGCAGCACCACGTCGGTAGACCGCCCCCGATAGCCTGGCAGTGTAATGTTGGCAGACGCTGCTGCTGGTATCAGCGCACATCCCTTCTCCTGCCGGAGGACCCTTTGCAAGCAGGTAAGTCGGGTGCTCTGACAGGGGAGGGTGGGGTGTTGTGTGTGGAGGTGTGGGTGTGTGTTTTTGTGTGCATGCAGGTGTGGGGCATTTGGAATGCGTGTGTGCATGAATGGATGTGAGTGTGCGTGTATGTTGTTGTGGTGTGAATGCGTGCGTGCTTGTATGTATGTCAGAGTGTGTTGCTGTGGGTGTAAATGAATGTATGCATGTGCGGGTGAATGTGGGTATGGGAGTGTGAATGCATGTGTATGCCTGTGCATGTAGGTGTGTGTACGTCGGGGGGTTGGGAGGTGGGGTGGAAGGGTGGAGTAGGACTTTGGGGAGCCGGAGGGAGACGGGGGAGACCCCTATCAGTGTCATGGAAGGAAATGTGGGGATGGGTGTGTGAATGCATGTGTATGCCTGTGCGTGTAGGTGTGTGTACGTCGGGGGTTGGGTGGTGGGGTGGGAGGGTGGGGTAGGACTTTGGGGAGACGGAGGGGGACGGGGGAGACCCCTATCAGTGTCAAGGAAGGAATTCCCTGGCACTGATAGTGCCCACCGCCATGGTTTTCGTGGTGGTAAGATTGCCATGAAAACCATGGCGGTAGACGGGGTCATAATCCCGAGGGTGGGACTGTGACTGCCGCCTGGCTGGAGACTAAAGTCTCCAGCCTGGCGGCTGTTACCGCCCTGGTGAACAGAGTGGTACATTGGCGGTTTGGCTCGAGCCAAACCGCCAACGTCATCTTTTGGGGAAAGGTACATCCAGCCTGTTGGCAGTACCTTTCTCCAGAATTATGCCGTCTGCCAGGGACGTAATGAGGGCCATAATTACACATCAGTTATGGAACCAACACACTCAGCCTTTCACCAATGGTGGTTGTTAGAAATGGGGTCTTTGGTTGACAGTCAGGTTACCCCTGTTCAAGCAAGGACCCCCACTCTAGTCAGGGTAAAAGAGAATCACCCTCAGCTAACTCCTGCTTACCCCCTTGGTAGCTTGGCAGAGCAGTAGGCTTAATTTCAGAGTGCTAGGAGCAAAGTATTTGTACCAAAACACACAGTAACTCAAGGAAAACACTATAAAATGACACAACACCAGTTTAGAACAATCGGAAATATTTATCTAAACAAAACAAGACCAAAATGACAAAAATCCACAATACACAAGTCAAGTTTTCAATTAAAAATCAAAAAGAGTCTTTAAGTAGTTTCAAACACACACTAACACTGTCAGCCTGAAAAAGTACCTTGGGTGCGTCAAAAATAACCCCACACGAGCGAGTGCATGTCAAAAAGGGCTTGCGAGGCGTTGATTCCACTCACGAGCGGGACCTTGCGTTGTTTCTCCTTTCGCCGGGTCGGGCGCATCATTTCTTCTCTCCGCAGGAGAGCGATGCGTTGATCCGGTCAGCACTCTCGGGTCCGGGCAGGCCTTACGTTGTTTTTCCACGCACAGTGGTACTTGAGTCGGAAATCCAGCCGCACGATGATCCTGCATTGCGTGAGGGCAGGCACAGCCCTTTCACGTGTGAGTGACCACTCCTCCCCTCCCTCCTAGCACAGACGGCTCATCAGGATATGCAGGCTACACCCCAGCTCCCTTTGTGTCACTGTCTAGTGTGAGGGGCAGCCACCCCAACTGTCAAACTGACCCAGACAGGGAATCCACAAACAGACAGTCACAGAAATGGTATAAGCAAGAAAATGCCCACTTTCTAAAAGTGGCATTTTCAAACACACAATCTCAAAATCAACTTTACTAAATTATGTATTTTTAAATAGTGAGCTCAGATACCCCAAACTCCCCATGTCCATCCACTCCCAAAGGGAATGTACACTTTAATCAGATTTAAAGATATCCCCCATGTTAACCTATGAGAGGGACAGGCCTTGCAACAGTGAAAAACTAATTTAGTAATATTTCACTGTCAGGACTTATAAAACACATTACTATATGTCCTACCTTAGCCATACACTGCACCCTGCCCTTGGGGCTACCTAGGGCCTACCTTAGGGGTGTCTGACATGTAAGAAAAGGGAAGGTTTAGGCCTGGCAAGTGGGTACACTTGCCAAGTCGAATTTACAGTTAAAACTGCACACACAGACACTGCAGTGGCAGGTCTGGGATGTGATTACAGAGCTTCTTATGTGGGTGGCACAACCAGTGCTGCAGGCCCACTAGTAGCATTTGATTTACAGCCCCTGGGCACCTCTAGTGCACTTTACTGGGGACTTACCAGTAAATCAAATATGCCAATCATGGATAAACCAATTAACCATACAATTTGCACAGAGAGCATATGCACTTTAGTACTGGTTAGCAGTGTTAAAGTGCTCAGAGTTCAAAAGCCAACAGCAACAGGTCAGAAAAAATAGGAGGCAGGAGGCAAAAAGATTGGGGATGACCCTGCATAAGCAAAAAAGTCCAACAGTGGTGAATATAAAAAATACAAAAGTGTCAAATATGAATTCTCCATAACTCAGGAGTTTTGCTGTGAGGGTTGAGAATCCTGATTCCGGAGGGTCTGATGACAGAAAATAATTGAAGTGGCTCATGAAGGACATTGTGGTATTGTTGCCACAAAAAGAGCTCTCCGAGACCGAATTTGGTTTCTGTATTTAGATGAAAGTGTTGAAAAAGAACTCAAGACCTTTCATCTATGCAGCTGCCTTTCTACAAATGTTACTCAACATACTCTGTATATGTCAGAACTCCCTAAGCATGCATGGGAGAGAATAGCCATCAACCTTTTCAGTCCACTCGATAATAGACATCACCCGATGGTGATTGTGGATGAATACTCACGTTTTCTATTAACTGAAGATCCCTCATCAAAAACTCACGTACAAGTCATTGAGAGACTAGGTGGTATCTTTGCAACATGGGGCTTCCCTGTCATTTTGAAGTCTAATAATAGCCTGCCTTTTAACAGTTGAGAACTGAAAGTATTCTTGGAGCATCTGAATATAAAGCATCAAAAGAGTACACCTTTGTGGCTGCAGGCCAATGGACTTGTTGAACATTTTATGAGTACGCAAAAGAAAGTAGTACGCATGCAACTCTTGAGAAGCTCAGTTTGAAAACTGTATTCAATTCTCCCCTACGAGCTTATTGTTCAACACCTTACTCGACCACAGGCAAAAGTCCTGCAACTTTGCTGTACGGGAGAATAATGAAAGCCAAGTTACCTCAATGGGCTGAGCAGACAGAAAGAAGTGAGAACACTCTTCAAATTAAAGACTTGGCTAACAAGCAGAAAATGAAAGCCTCTGTGGACAAGAGGCAACATCATTTTCAGAGAGGAGATTTAGAGATCGCCTGACAGGCGTGAAGAAGGAAATCTGGTGGTTCATATGATGTGAACCTTTCTACGTGGTGCCAACCAAGGGACACATGGTGACTGCCCAACACCCTGGTAAGTGTGATACCATAGACCCTTCTCACTTTAGGCCTTCGATTCATCACTCTTCAAATCGAGATGGTGAAGGAAAGACTGACACTGAGAGCTGAGTGACTGTTGTTACCTCTTCACAGTCTTCAAAAATCTCTGACACTGAAAATGACAACTCCCATCTTCCAATAACCAGATCAGGTCGACTGACCAAAGTGGCAAGAAGATTGATTGGAGAGATGTAGTTGTACATGCTTATATATATATACATATATATATATATATATATATACATATATATATATATAGTAAAATAGTGTAATTTTTGTATTTAACAGAGGGGGAGACGTAGTGTATTGTGAGTTGTATGATGGAACCCTTTTGGCTCTGAACAGACTTCGTAAAAGTGTGATGGAGTTGTTAGTGCAGAATTCATTGAAAGCTTCATTTAAAATGTTAAGTTCTCAGGTACACACAGATGTGTGTGGTGTGGTCATTGGCGGGTAACCAGGCTGGAAAGGACTATACAGCAACTTCTTTTTTAGACTCCAATTTCAAATTCCTTCATTTTTACAGGATATTTTAGAATTTTCAATTTTATTTCTTGATGGGCTACAAAGGGTAGACCACTGAGTCCAGCAGCATAGATTGTGCCACCCTCACAGCCCATGCATCCACGTGCATAACAGTCAAGCCATCTAAAGTATGTAACTCCTAAAATGTCATGTGTCTGATGTATCCGTCATGGAAGATAGACTAACTCCGTCTGAATGTCCAACCTTTCGTCACTGTTGTAGACACCCATTGGTGGTTGTTGTTTTGATAATTCACTGTGGTGTGTAGGAGTACGTTAACTTATGTGTATGAACGCTGTGGGGTACAGGCATCTCTGACTTTTTTCACTTGACTCCTAAAGCCGCAACTCCTGCTCACACATTGCTGCTTAGCTACAGTTGCGACCTACCATGACCGAGTCTATTGGTGGAGGTGTCCCAGGTCAACAACAGGCATCTGTACACATTAGCAGAGAAGCAAGTAAGCAAGGCCCATGGCCTGTCTTTGTGAAGGTATTTTTAAACAAAATAATGATATGTTAATTTCCCCTAAAGGTATCTTGCATAATCTTGATGTTAAATAGTATGGTTATTTTAGTTTTTTTTCTTCTAAGGAATGTTGCACACTAGGACACAACTGTGTGGTATTATTGGATGTTTTATCAACGGAGCAAGAGAAATAACAGTTTAACACTACTTTAATTGTGTAACATGTTTTTATAGGTAAGGGTATTGTATGACAGGTACGAGTTCATGCGAAAGTCCCAAATGTAGCACAACACATAAAAGACAAATAATATGAGAGACTGATATTTTATTATTCATAATTAACAGTTTCTCCTTTCATCCATGTTTGAAGCATTATGTCAACCTATAACAGTTTTATTTTATACATATATATATATATATATATATATTTAAAAATAAATATATATATATATATTTAAAAATAAATGTTTATGTGTATGTATGAGCCCTGGGCCCCCCCCCTTCAAGGAGCCTCGGATGGCCTTGGAGACCTCCAACCCCCAGGACCGGCTCCTGCTATGTCCCAGGGTGCCCACCCCCTGGATATAGCTGTTTGCTGTGGCTTGGCTGCAGCTCTGCAGTTTTAGCCAAGCCACAGCAAAGACTTCAGGTTTTGCCAGAGGGACCTGTAAAGCAGGTCGCGCTGTCAAAATCCGAATCTTTCATCTCTGTCCCCTGCACGTGTTTCAAAACAGCTCTGTGCTTGCTGGAGAAATGGCGCTGCAAGGGAAGCCTTAGGTAGCCTGTAAGGGCTTTTGATTATTATTATTTTTATCCATAAATGAATACAAAAATATATAGGGGCTGTGGGTATGCGCTTGAGGGCTCCCTTGCATTCCCCGAAAGCCCATAAAGGGCTAAAGGTAACTATAACTTGTGACTTCACAATGCACTACTAATTACCCCACAAATTATGGCACTTATGACATCTTTGATAACATCATTGATAATATCAATGTAATATTTGCAGTAACATTTTTTATTCAAAAACTGTGCATGGCAGCGGCGCAAGTTATAGTTACCTTAGGGCACGAGTCAAAGTTACTTGCGGTAACTCAAAATATAACGGGTGAATTTCTATGGTTTGGTATGTTTAAAATGTGAACCTAACTATAACACACATGTGACCTTTGTTTTTTTAAGTGAATATATATATATTTACAGAGAGAGAAAGAGAGAGAGAGAGACATTCTGAGTGCATCATATATACACAAAACTCAATACCACAAACTGGTTTATGACCCAGAAAATTCTATTGCAATGTATCTACCTGCATTTGATCTATATGAATGCATTGTTAGGCACTTAAATATAGAAGCTGTAATTTGCATTTAGAATTCCACACACGCTGTTTCAAAAGGCTATTGTCATGCTATATTTAAGTTTTATAATGACATGTTGTATTACAGCAGAGGTCTTCAAAGTATTTTACTGAGAGACCCTCAAAGCAAAATATTTTACAGTTGGGTTGCCCATCCAAACCTTTATATTCATAAATGGAGAGCAGAGAAGTAGAGCTGGGCACAGGGGCCGGACCTATGAGATAATTTCAGAGATACTTTTCAGTATCTCATAATCCACAATAAATATGAAATTTACAGAAAAGCAAATTTATGAAACAGTACCATAAATTATCCAAAAACTATGCTCCTTATAATTTGTGTGTTGTGATCCTCTCACTCGCTTAGCCCCAATGCAACTGCAACTGCTGCATTAGTGAAAGCAGCAGTCCTGATTAGAAAGATGTCTTCTCTGTCTCTTGCACTCCCTTTTTCACCAATGCTTGATTACCACTCTAGTATTGAAACAGGCTGTTTTCCTTTTGTGTATTTTGAAGTTCCATACAGCCTGAACCCGGTCCAAGGGCAATGGAGCGCTTTACATGAGCATCAGTTAAATTTCACAAGGTCAGAATATTTTGCCCAAAACAATGGATGCTGAGTCGACACCTGGAACTGAAACTGGTTCTTCTGTTCCAAAGTCAGCAGGACACTTCTCCTCCTTTTTAGAAGAAAATGAGCTCCAACATGTTGCCACCATTTTTTAAGCAAGGGGGCCCTAATGCTAGCAAGGAAATTGATCACCCCACCCTAATTTTCTTAAAAAGAAAGTTAATCATAATTGTGATAGAGTGGGCTCCCACATCTCTAACATTATCTAAGGATCTGGGCCCTTTCTTCTTTCTCTTGGGCCATTACTCAGAGTCCTCAGGGGTCTGGAGAATCAGGGCTCTCTATCTAAATGCAACCCTACTGACATCTTCCCTGCTCCTGTCTGGACTCACCCTTTCACAAGAACAGTCATACCCTAAAGGTTAAGGGTGACCTTGAGATGCCTTTGCCTGAAAATGAAAAGGGGGAGAGGCTTCTCTTTTGTAAAGCCAAGGTAAGGGCAGGAAACTAAGAAGAGACAAGCCTCCTCACAAGGATGCCTGCCACCTGAAAGAAATGTTAATGTGGGCAATTGGTAAATCAACAAATGTAAAGGCTACTTGAAAGCCAGAATAGGCTTGAACTGATTGTGGGAAACTGGGACCCCGTTGCAGTAGGAATGGAGTCCACTGGGATCCTGCTAACCACGCCCCCAGTGCCAGTATTCTTTCCCTAAAATTTCAAACGTATTGGCACAATTGGCAGCACATTTAGCTACCACAATAAGCCCTTAGTAAATGGTTCTTAGGTACTCAGGGCATGGGGTACGAAGAGTAGACCAGTGAGGTCAGCAGCACAGATTGTGCCACCCTCATGGGCCATGAATCCACGTGCACATTGCAGGCTGAGTGTCCTTGTGCAATCCTAAAATGACATAGTCTGTGTGCCCTGTCCACTACACACTGCATGCAATATAGGTAAGTCACTCATCTGGCAGGCGTTCCAGCCCTTAGGCAGGGTGCACTATACTGCATGGATCGGCATAGAAGTATGAGCAATATGCCCCTATTTTATCTCTAACAAACCTGGGGCATAGTAAGTGATCAGAGCCACCATTTTACATGCATGTGCTAGAGACTGGTCGGTATGAGTTTCACAGTTACATGATGGCCACTCTGCACTCTGGGTTATTTGGTATCAAACAACTCAGAATGATAAATCCAAACTGGTACCAGCATTGTATTTATTACAAAAGGTACCCGGGGCGACAGAAGTCCCCCCTGCAAAAGCTAACTATCCTAGTATGGTTGCTGGCCAGTCACAACCAGCCTGCCACCATCAGACAAGATTCTGGAACCATGGGGTGAGAGCATGTGCTCTGTGGGTCCAGAGAACAAAGCCCTTCCAGGGCAGAGGTGTTAAGCCTCCTCCCCCAGGAATGTGCACAGCCCTGCCTATGAGCTTCAAAGGGCTTACCACCCTTGAAACTTGACCCCCAGCTCTGCTGCTTGCAGCAGATGGCCACCTCCATGCAAACCTCCACTTTTGGTGGGAGCAATGGCATGAAGATGCACAAAGGACAGGCGGAGTGGCCACCCCCAGCTTGCACCTCTCCCCTAAGGTGTTGCATACGAGGTTGACTCTCCATTTCATTTTCCTCCATTTTGCATGGTAGGAAAATAGCCTATCGGGAATGGGGAAGTGACCTCTGGCCATAAGAAGTGGTCAAATAGTGGGTGTAGCCACCCTAAGGTAGATGACCCATTGGTCACTACTAGGTACTCCCCTACATGCACACTAAATGCAGCATTTAGTGGGCACTCCTAGACCTGCATATCAGAATCAAGCCTCGAGAACTGCATTCCTACTGCACAAAGAAAAAGGCGCCAAACTCTGTCTGCTGCACCCATGACTGAACAATTGCCGCTGAGGGGTTGAATGGGCATCAGAGAGACTCCACACAATCCCAGAGGACCTCCCCCTCTGAAAATCACCAAATATCTCCCTCCAGGATGAAGGCATCACCCTTTGCAACAAAGAAGCAAATGACCAGTGAAGTCCAGTTCACTGATCGGCCACCGACCAAGGAACCAGACAAAGCCGCCAGACCAAATTTCACCTGACGGACCCGGAGGATAAATCCTGAAAGTGTGCCAAGTTTGGTGCCACTGCAAACTCTAGTGGCTGAAACCGTGCAATAGCCTGTTGTACTGGACCCCAACGTCAGACACCCAGAAGAGAAGTTCACTCTGGAATCCCAAAAGGACCAGGAGCAAGCCTCAGTCGAGGGACTTCAGTACACATGTCAACCACCCCCTGAGTTGCCCCGCTTACCTGCAATTGACCCTCAAATTGACCTGCTTCCTGCTTCTCAGGGCACCTTTGTGCACAGCTCTTGGCTGGGCCTATCTGCTCTGCACTCAGCCTCCCTGGGCCCTGAACCAGAGGACCAGCTGTGCTCTAAGCATCCCCGACCCCTTGCAACCTCTACTCTCCAACATGACCCAACGGACTCACCTTGTAGTTCGCCATGCATTGCTTTTCCAGGTAGTCCCCCGCAGTGGTCCTGCACCAGCTCCAAGGTCTCTTCAGCAGCTGCTCCCGCCGAAACCGGGAACTACCTGAACTCCCCTGCTGGCCCACAGGACGTTGTGGTGACCTCAAAACAAAAGGACACACTGGTAAATGCATTGGCTGATTTTATATGCATTTTTTATATTTTTCTCCCTTTGATTCCCATGGTGCCTAATTATGCACAAAAGGAAGACATTTTCTAAAATTTGAAAAATCTTAACCTAAAAAGTACTTACCCGGTTTTGATGAGCTTAGTCTTAAATTATTTTTATAAAAATCTGGTCTTAAGTTATTCCTTTGAGTGTGTGTGTACATATTTAATAATACTGGGAGTACAACAAATGTTTTGCCCTACTCCAAGATTAGCCTAACTGCAAGACCAAGCTACTATAAAAATTAGAGCATTAAGTGGCCTAGTTTTTACCTCTGTAAACCAAAGTTTGGTTGCCCAAAATCTTTGCACAGGGTACATGGTTTTGTACACTATATAGAGAGTCAGCCTCCTACATATAGGGGCATAAAAGACTTCCAACTCACCTGCTACAGCACCTGGACTCCTCCATCTGTGAGTCTTGCCCTGCCAAGTGGTACCCATCCAGTCCTGGGCCCTTGTAAGTGGGTATAAAGTGCTGCTCCAGCAAAAATCCATGCATTGATACTGTTGTGCCACTCAACACCGGCGCATCTCCATCAACGCTTACACATTGCCACTGCAACAAGGATTGAGTACATCACATTACATCGCCAGAGATGCGCCACATCACCTCAATCTCTGTTGCATCCCTGACTTTGCTTTGCTTAGAGCTGATGCATCACCTCCATCCTAAGGATCGACAACAATGCATCGCCTCCTTTGCTCCTTGCATCTCCCTTGATGTGAATGCAATCAAGGCTGGTCCCTCTACTTAACCCGCGCTCCATCGAGGTTGACCTTACGATTCAGATTTCACCTGGTCTAGCGCGACCAGATAACCCTTGTTGGCGCTTTATGCTCTTAAGTACCACACTTCAGTTTATTCTGTAAAAATTCATACCTCTGGTTCTACTGATTGGATTATCGTCATTTTGGTCCTGTTTTTTTTTTTTTCATTAACTTGATCTCCATTGATCTCACCATGTTTGGTATCTTTGCACACTTCCTCTTAAGTCAAACCTTACTGCTCTATGCCAAGGTACTAGGGGGTTGCACACAGGATATTTTAGGGTGTGAATGTTACTTACCCTGACTAGGATTGTGGTTCCTGCTTGGACAGGGTGCATACCTCACCCAGTTTCTAACATCCGCCCTCTTAATACCCCGGAGATGTTGTGTATGTTTGTAAAGTACATTGTCACCCGCTATGGTATCCTGGCAGTGAGAGGTGTGTGTGCCTAGCCCTGCCTATAGTAGGTTGGTTAACTGAGAAGCCAGGTCTAACTCAGAAACACAGGAAGAGAAAAGGAGCTTTGATATGGAGCGGAAGGTCATTCCACGCTTTAGGAGCAATGAAAGGGAATGCCCGTCCCTTGATCTGATTATGTATATGTGTGGGATGTGGGCGAGTAGACATCCTGTGGAACAGAGGTGTCTGGGTGGTTGATGAAAGGACACGCGACTGTTCAAGTATGTGGGGCATGAGTTGTGTAGTGCCTTGAATATATAAGTGAGGAGTTTGAATTGAGCATGTGTGTGTGTCAGGAGCCAGAGTAGTTCCCTAAGGGGTGGTATGATGTGAGTTCTGTGTGGAAGGTTGAGGGGGAGTCTGGCTGCCAAGTTCTGGATGGTTTTGTAGTCTAGTGAGTTGCTTGGTGATCCTGGCATAGATGGTGTGTTTCCATAGTTCGGCTTGCTGGTTACTGGGGCATAAGTGACATTGTTTCTTGTGTTGCTTGGGAGCCATTTGAAGATCTTCCTCAGCATGTTAAGGATGTGGAAGTAGGATGCAGTGACAGAACTGACTAGTGCTGTCATGTCTAGTTTGCTATTGATAAATATTATGAGGCTCTTGGCTTGGGTTTTCGCGTGGGTCTTAGTTTAGTTGACCACTAGTAGGAGCCCCATGGTGAAATGTTCTAGCTGAAGATCACTACTTCTATCTTGCTAGTTTTGAGCTTGAGACAGTTGGCTGTCTTCCATTTTGGGACTTGTTCATGCAGGCGGTGAACTTCTTTCATATTTTTGGTGTCCTGTCTGAGAGGGAGAGTATGAGTTGCATGTCATATGCATGGGTGATGATGTTGATATCATGTGCACAGATAGCGTTGCCCAGAGGGATTGTGTCTGCATTGAAGAGGGTGGGGTTAAGCAATGAGCCTTGAGGCACTCTGCAGATGAGTTTGCAGGCTTCTGAGAAGTGCTTAGCTGACAGCTTGTGTTCTGTTCATTAAGAAGGACAAGATCTAGTGGAGAGCGGGTCCTTGGATGCCAATATGGTGCAGGTGCCTGATGAGGATGCGGTGGGAGACCATGCAGCTCATGCAGATGTCCTCTGTGGTGGTGATCAGTGCTGTTTCTGTACTGTAGTTGGGCCTTAATCTGGACTGTGTGGCATTGAGGAGTCGGTGGTTGCTGAGGTGGTCAGTAAATAATCGGTTGATTACTTTCCCTAAGACCTTTGCCAGAGAGTAATGTGATATTTAATATCATCTGTGAAAAAATTACATTTGTAATTGCATCTTATTTCTTAAGGGTGAGCTCGTGAGCAATGCATTGAGGGTGTGAGTTATGGATTACATGGCTTGTGTGAGAGTTATAAATTGTCTCCTTTCTGCAGTCAGTGAATTTTCGTTTTTTTTTTGTTTAGTTTGTAACCATAGCTGTGCTTCAACTGTATTTTCAGGTGAATAGTTCTTGATTTTTTATCTTATGGTATTATATGCAGGGCTGGGCTCAAGCCAAATTTACTACCTCTAAAAAAGCTCCTTGAGAAACAAATGCTGACAGCAAATGTGCTTGCTATTATTAAGTACAATTGTGATTGACTGATATGACACAAATGGAGAGCAATTATGGATTACATTCAGGACCGGCTTTAAGACGGTGTGTCCCAGCTGGTGTGACCAGTGCAGCCGCACTTGTTGCTGACCTTGGTGGGTGCTCTGTTTCGAAATAATTTGTGAGTTTAAAAGACCCTGCTACAGAGTTCCTTGTCTGACCAGCAGTTTTCAGGCAACAATAAAAATGTCAAGAAATCCTCGGTTTGTCCTTAAATAATTCTCGATTTTCATTAGGAGGTATAGCAGTCTGTTGTGGTTATTATTTATGAGCTAACCTTATGTGTATTTTATGTGGTCACATTTGCACATTGCAGGATTTGGCATTTGTTTGGCCGCATAGTGATGTCAGCTGTCTAGGGGTGGATGCCTCAGCACACAATTCTGGGGTTTCCATTACAAACCTGAGTCCCAGTCATTTTGTGATGATTTGTTCTGGGTATAGTGTTCTGTCGTGCCTCCGATTGAGTGGTTTTGTCATGTACATAGAGCTGTGGATGTGTAATCTTTCTGCCTGAGTTGCCTGCCAGAGGGCATTTACCTGTTGCTTGCACATCTCCTGGGCAGGTAATATTGTAATTGTAATTGTAATTGTAATCGTATTTATATAGCGCTTACTACCCCTGACGAGGCGTCGAAGTGCTTTTCGATGAGTAGCACGCTACTCCGGAACCCAACAAGAATTAGTGATGGATTAGTATCGTTAAATAATGAGTACAGTTTTAGTATTATTATGAGTTAATTTGAGCCGCAGATATGAGAGTTTGTTAGTTAGACTGGAGTAATGGAGGGGTGGAGGAGGAAATAAATCCAGAGGTGTTAATTGGGAGTATATCCTTCATTTACTCAACCCAAAGGCTTGGGATGAGTAAAGGGGGGTGGAGGGGGAAGAGTATGTGGAAGGGTTAGGGAGAGCATAGTAGCAGGGTGAGATGAATGCAGGAGAATTTAGTAGGGTTGTGTGGGAGGTCACAGAGGTAGAGTGAGGTTTGGTGAGTTAGATGTGGAGGGAAGAGCTTAGGCAGAGATATTTATGAGATGAAAGTGGTAGAAGGGATTTGGGATGAGTCAGAGTGAGAATAGAGGATAGTTTGATAGAGACATGACATAAGAGTGATGAGTAGATAAGTGTGATAAGATGAGAGCAGAAATTCGTAGATATCTAGTATAACAACCCCCCCCCCAAAAAATATGGTTTCTTTCCATGGAGTTAGATCGTGTACAGGGCTGCTGTTGCAAGCTATGTGGATGTTTGAGCTTGCTGTTTTTTGGTGGCAAGCATCAATCGAAGCACTTTGAACAAAAGTAAGGTGCTATATAAGATTACTAGATTATTACTCATTGAAAATCTAGCCACCAATGAGCAATATTTCTTATGTGTATGACACCGAACTATAGCGTATCTAACACACACCCTTCCATCTCAGAAGGGTTTTTTTTCAACTTCATGATTTCTGAACCTAAAGTTCATCAAACCGCTTTCTGAAAATACATTGAACTTTCCAAAAATATACTGACTTTTGCCATCCCATTTCGGTTTTTCATTTTGTTAAATAAATTCAGTAATATCCTTCAAATATCTGCTTTGCAGTAAGGGTTCAATGTATTATTTCCTACCAAAGAAATACTTGTAATTTTCAACACGTGCTTTTTGCAAACAAAATACCAAACTCCTCACTTGTATCACAATGTAGTTTTCACCCTTAGCTATCATTTTCTTCTTCTCATATCTAAAGATACTGTTCATGGTCATCAGTCAACGTCAAGTTTGGGATTCACGTCATATTTCAAAGATTCCTGTTTGCGTGGCACATACATTTGTGGACTGTCCAGTTTGAACGCTGGGCCACAACGATATATCAGACAGATCTACCTTATGCAAGAAATTCTAACATTATTGTGCGATGCTCACTGTATGCTGCATATCACCATCAGATGCCAGGTATGAAAGCCTATGTCAGTGATCCCCACTTACTGCCACTGGTGCCGTCAAATTCTTGTTGCCATCCAGTGTCACGAATCTCCACCTTATGCGCCAAGTGGCCACAGGATGCCTACTTAGCCACATTACACCAGGGATGCGATGCCCAACTTATGCCACAGCTCCCCATTTATGCCACCTATGTCCAGAATATGCCAAAGGAGAACGCCAGGTGCTGGTGGAAGGCTCAGCAGATGGTAGGGGTGCGATGCTCACTTTTTTGCCTGAAATAAGTATCTAATCTCAAAGTGAGACCTGAAACAAATGATGGACACCTGATAATCAGGTGGTAACCATAAATCAGATGTGATCATCAGATACTAGCAATGGCTCCCCCAAACATCAATCTCTCCACCAACAAACACCCCTCACACATAACATACACACACACCTTAATGCACACACACACAATCACACACACTGACACATATGCAGACAAGCACACGCACAAATTGCCACTGATGTGTGTTGCTAAGCATTCTCCTCGGTACGGAAATACGTACTACGCTGCAGTTGTAGCGCAGGTAAAGACCGTATTGAGGCCAGCACAGCTGCAGTGTGGTCTAGTCATACACCCCTCCTGGGGTCAAAGGACTGATCCTTCACACAACGTCCTGCCTCTTGAAACTCAGGGCCGCCGCCTAGTAAAAAATATCTTGGCTGATGCGGGTCAAAGAGCCATTACCTCCCGTCCCCCCCTCGCCTTCCTTTTCCGTTGGTTAAAAGGAAGGCGAGGGAGTAGGACTAGGAGTAATGCCATTATCGTAAGAAAATGGAAGCATTACCTCCCGTCCCTCCCTCGCCTTCCTTTTAACCAACGGAAAAGGAAGGCGAGGGAGTAGGACTAGGAGTAATGCCATTATCGTAAGAAAATGGAAGCATTGGTTAAGGTGTGGACATGTGCAGACAGCAATAACTACAATTGGTTTATTGCGTCACACAGGGACCAAATTGCTTAGGGGCCTGAGGGCTGCACTGAGCTCAGGTCAACAATCCTCAGGGCAAGCCTTTTTATCATTTTGAGTACTAACACAAATTGTAATTTTTGTAGTCAGCTCCTGAGGCACACACACACATACAGGCAAGCCTGCACACACTCGCACACACGGGGATGGCGCACCACTTTCACATAAACAGAATGTAAGCATTGTCATTTTTTTTAAAGCAGGCTACATGTTATTTTTATACTGATGCCACGCTAATTCACTTTCCATGCTAAATATGTCTGCACTTGCCCAGAAATAAGAAGCCGCATAGTAAAATTAGGACAATGCTACAACATTAGGGCAAACAAAGACGGCAATTAAAAATAAGAAAACTTTGTAAGAAGCCTTAGGGCTCAGGCTGCCTCCATAAATATTATGAAATCTAACATTTTTTTCAGTTTCAGAAAATGTGTCCTTATATGGCCTACACGTGAAGGGCATTGTCGACTACCCACGATAAAAGGGCACGGTTCCTTGTGATGTTCAGTGCTACAGAGGAACCCAACCAGGATAACTTCTGTGTGGGCCGAAAGCTCTCCCTGTACTGGGTGCGCGCAAGAAACTTGAGCTGCCAAACAAGCCCGCTTTTTGGCTTGTCAACGTGGGTCATGAGGTGGTCCAGAAATAAACCGCAGGCTTCAGAGACTGGGCTCCGAAGATCCACCGCAGTACAGCGAAACACCCTGACGCAATGGAGGGCCGCATCGTGAGTGCCGGGAGGACCAGCCGCGCAGCGACATAAACCGAGAACTCAAAGTGCAGTCTGTTTTTACCTCCAGGTGTGCAAGCGAACAACACGGTAAGTTTTCGAAACTGCAACTACAGACTTGTGTTTTTTAATTAACAACGCCGCCCCGCCCCTTCCCTGCTTCTCAGGACACTGTTTTCACAGGGAGACTGCCCCTAAAATATTTGTTTTCAAAATCAGTGTTTGTTTGTAGACAGTAAACATTTTTTTCACCTCAGCCTGAAGGGAATGCGCCATGGCAGTGTGTGACGTCAGCTTGCAGAGCCGCAGGGCCAAAAAATAGAGTCAGATGTTCGCCATCGTTTGACTGGAGCGCTTGCTTTAAATGCTGAGCATCTGCTATAGGGGAAGGTAGGGGGATATATACGGAGGATGCTGCTACTGACACTTTACATGAACCCCTTGACCGCTTAAGTGACCCTGGCTAATACTTTAAAGGTCAAATGCTTTGTTTGAGATATATCCTTTGTATATAATGTTCCCTCTTTACTGAGCTTGTTATAAAGGGGTAGCTTCACCCTTTCTTTTTAAACATTCTTTGAAGTACAGGGACCACTATTTTCAGTATGAAAAGGTTGTGTATTTCACCTAGACTTGCATAGACGAAGTCTGACTGCAATGTCTTTAACTATAACTTTTATTGCTATTATTACTACTACTGCTGCTACTGATACTACTACTATTATTATTCGTCGTAATAAAGCCATGGTAGTAAACACAGTATTATTATTTTCAATATTGGTGGTACTAATAACAACAATAACAACAATAACAACAACAACAATAGTAATAATAATAATACCTGTGATCACAATAACTATGATTAAAATAGTTATAAAGCACTCAAATACCGACAGGTAGAAGCAGTGACTTAGAAGAAGGAAATATAAGTTGAATTTAGTTCTGGGAAATAAACTATTTTTGCACAATCTGAATTGCTTTCTCCTATCTATATAATGGTAATATTAATAGTACCTTGGTTTTAAACGCAGCGCCTTGTACCTACAGATAGCCATTTTATACCACTGTGAATGAGAGATGTTTGTATTACTCAACTCACTGTGGCTCTTTTTATTAACCTTGGAAGAATGACAGGCTGTTTCAGTCCTGTTGGGATTCAAACATGTGGTGTGTAGATGTCCCGAGATCCCAGGCCCCAAAAGGGCAGAGATACAACTTTTGTAACATCGTTTCAGGCACCTGACAGCGGATGACAGTGCCCTCGATAACATTTCCTATTAACAATATGAAAAGGGATGAAAACAAACGAGATTTTTTTTATCAAGCTGAAGTTTTAGACCAGGCCAACAATAGTAAACCGAGTTCATACTATTAGTGGTGTGTTTACATAGGACATGGGGAAAATACCAATTCCCATCCCTGCGTTGTCCCTTGGGGCTTGTTGAACCCTGTAGGGTGAAGGCCTGACTGCCTGAATGTTCCTTCCTTTCTCAGTTGTATCCTGGATGTTGTGCCTACTTGTATTTAGTCGGCAAGTGCAGCCCCCCTTCCTCCTACACACACAGTGCTGCTCCCAGGGGCAGGCCCTGCTGGTGGGCCTCTTGTGCACATCACAGCAGGTGTTGTCGAGCGCGTCCATTGCTCGCACCTTGTGCATGGCGTCAGTGACACAACTCTTTGCAGTCAAACTCAAGTGCATGCAATAATAACAAACGGCCTTCGTGGGGGGAGGGGTGTTTACTAACAGGTGTTAGTGCCTCACTGTTTACAAGGAAAACCTAGAAGGATCTTTATTTAGCGGCCTATGACATGACAGTACACTGAAACCTCCGACCTGGCTTGTGGCTGGGCTCGCATAACTCATCGGTTCTAGACAACTCTCCCCCTCCCTCCACATTTTTATGACGTTCAGGGCAGCCAATGCTTTAAGATGTTTTTGTTAAACACCCAGATAAGCTATATCCTGCTTTTAGGTGCAACCATTGCTTTCATTTTGACGTCCCACATGTATAGCTGCTTTAAGCAACAAGGCTTTAAAGGGAATATAAAGAATTCACAACTTATTTTTTTTAAATTGCACGGTATTATTTTTTCTTCTCACAGAGCCACCCATATGTCTTGGAAAATAGTAAGCGGTTATAGTGCTGTGTACCCCCAGGGTCTGCAAATGGTGAATTATTATAGGTTTACAGAGTCTTGGAGTTGTATCTCAACCAGGGCAAAGCGAAAAAAAAAAAGTGATGGGTGGATTGTTTGAATTAATATCAGCCACTGAGCCTCTTGGTCCTACGGATGCTCATACTGGTTTCAGCCCCATTAGGTCTCTCCAGTGATGTTTAGCTTAAGTCCTGTGACACAGTAAGCACTGGGTCTGGGCGTACCTGTTGCACTCGGTTTGTCACACTGAGGAAAACAAAAGAAGTGATGGGTGGATTGCTTGAATTACTCTTAGACATTAGTAATTTTTCTAAGGTGTAGTGCAGGCCTTCTTTCTGTCCATCGTGCCACCTTAGTCAATAACTAGCCGTATACAAATCAGTCTTGATGTTCCTCCAATAGGAGCAGTCCATCCTGGACTGTAACGCCAGGTTCCACTTGAAGAGAATGCAAGCAAACCCAGGCTAAACCTGCAGTTAAAAAAAAAGCTGTCATGCCGGGTAAATGATTGAAAAGCCATGTCCCTGGCTTTCACATTACAGGCCTAGATATAACCAGAACGTCGGAGTGAAACATTCTTAATTATGTCTTATACCTTCTCACAACAAAAACAACATTACAAAGATTTTGACTCGCATCAACTAGGTAGTGTGGAAAGTTATGAGGACTGATCTAGCTCAGTTAACGTGGGTGAGACAGCAGGCTGTGAGGCCTCAACCCCACCCCCTTACAGAACACCCTGTTACTCCCTTTTGCTTTGGACCTTCTACATATACCCCACCCTATATCGAACCTCACTCACTGTAACAACTCTGACCTCCTGAATGGGGTCTTTCCATCCCACAGTGACTGAACTACCCCTCTTTTCCCCAGTCATTCATGCACTGATTGATTTAGTCTGTAAATTATCTTTCCCTTTTCATTCCTCCGCCCTACAGGACCTTCTCTTCATAACTGTGTTCACTCTTCACTTATGATGTATGCACCCTATAATCTATGTTTAATTGACCACACCTTTATATTTTAAATCCGTCCCCTTTACTCCTCTATTCTATTCTCCTCTCTTCTTATTGCCCCACTCTCTCTCCTCCTTGCCTTGTGACCACATTCCGCACTTTACCTCCATAGTACTCGTGGTCTGGGTTTCCCGAGCATGGACATTTGGAGGGGGCGCAGCCTAGGCTGAGCTGTGACTTAAGCTCGCCGCGGCCATGCTTTGAGAACTTTCCACGTTGCCATTGTTACATATACAGAAACATGTTAATAGAGTCAGTGGCACACTTTGCGCCGTTTTGGATTGGGTAATATCACAGACATCACTTTATGAATGTTTCTGCACAATGTTCTCATTGACTTGTAGAAGAGGGTGGAAACTGAAAAATGGCTGAAGGCCATTATCTTCTATGTTTCGCCCGTCCTTTGATCATAACATAGTTTCAAGGAAAATAAATCACGTTTTATTATTTTCATTGTTTTTGGAAATACATCGTATTAATACACATTAATTTGTCCCTTTAAACAAAACAGCAAAATACATAATTTTATGTCAAATTGCCATGGTCTCTCAAGCCCCCACATCCAGAAAACTTATGTTGTGTTTCAACTTGTGTCTCACACAAGTATTCCTGGGTAGAATGGCTCTTCTGAGCATTGCAGTCAAAATACTACAATATTTGATGCACTTGGAATCTCGCCCCCTAATGCTTTGCGGAGAATTCCTTTTACTAAACATTTTTGCCCATAACTCATACAGGAAAAAGGTAAATGAAATTACTTTAGTTATAAGCAGGACCACTGGAATTATGTGGCAGAGAGGACCAAATTATGTGGCAGGGGTGACCAATTAATGTGGCAAGAAAAGTCCAGTTATGCATTTGCAATTCCAATAGGCCTAACTCAAGCAAATGCAACACCTATTGTATTGTAAATGCTTGTTCTTTAATCCTGCCTAAAAGATGGTAAAAGCCACTACCAAAAACACAAACTGGTGTTTGTGTTGTTCTTCACTCAGTGATTTAAATGAGCACATACTGCCTGATACTTAATACCTTCACTACTTTACTTTGCAAGGGAGAATAGGGGAGCACTGGCACTTTCCTGTAGCAAACAGTTACTGTGGGACAGTGAGTCTGTCTTCATTTCATTTCCATTTTAAACACTGTCTACACTGGCACCTTTGCCTCAGTATCCATTTAGCCACTAAAACTGCATGCAGTGGTACCCATTTGAAAGTGTCTATTTCCTCATTCATACACTATGTTTCTCTCCTCTGGCGTACTAGTATTATAGTTTTACCAGAGTCTAGGTGATGATCAATGGAGTACCGTACTTAGCAGTGGGAAAGACACAGGAAATATGCCAGAAGAAGGGACAGAACTATAGAGGCTATACTGGTGGTTGCAATGGGCTGCACAGTAGTTGGTGGTGCTGGCAGCTTTGGTGTTCCCCAACAAAACTTTTGTGACTTGGCACTTACCATTTTTACGAATTAAGCTTGTTACTATCCTTAATATAACTTCTTAAGCCTTACTGCTAATGAAAATGGAGCTACAAAATGATTTCCACCCTCAAACTTGATCAAAAATGATTCACAGTTGATCCTCCATGCATTGTCCCCCTGAATTCAGAGTACATGATGCTGGTGACAGTGACAAATTACTCATTTCTTTTTTTAGACTTTAAAGTGAAATAGAAGCACCCATACTGAGAAACAATTAATTGATTTTTGTTATGTGACTCGATCAGGTAAGGGAAACATCCACTGACCTGTTCCACCGACAAGGGTCCTAAAAGAAGAAGGCTGGAACCACGGCAGAAGGAGAGAGACAAAATAGGCCCCCATGCACTGCAGTGTAAGGTTCTGACATCAGCAGAGAAAGGATGCAACTCCGTTAGCGGGAAAAACCCAAGAATAGGGGGGAATCAAATCAGGAGTAAGGACCTGAGGGAGACAGCAAAACCCTTGAATTATCAGCAAAGGGTGGACACAAACCTCACTATAACTCTATACTGGGTGCAGAACGTCTGTTTGGCAACAGACAGCTGGATCTGTCTTTAGACAACACCTACAACCACTGCCGTGGATCACAAATATTCAAGAAATTTAGCAGTAGGTGGATCTGAAATTGGGAATGGAAGATGAATAAACGGGACTGCTGGGGAATTCACAGATTACCATACCAGGAACAATGGCAAGCAAGCTTTAACAAATAATGGTGACCATTATATTTTTGATAGCAGAACAAAATACATAATTTCAACTGACCAACATCGGGCTCAATACTGATTTCCATTCCACAAGGTGAGGAGGGAGCAGTGGGGAATGAGTGATATAAAAGAAGGACCTCTATTAGGATACACAGCAATCACGTAGCAGTTAAGAATTATAATGTCAACTACAGTAACACATTTTTTGGTTAACGTTTATCTCAGGAATATAGTTACCTCTGAAATCCAGATCTCTACACGTTGGATCACGAGCAGACTCCATCTGTGTCTTCTTATTGCAAGTTGATGTGACTGCCAAACAGGCTTGTGAGGATATCCTGTTTCGGGCTGCTTACAGTTCTCTATGTCATTTGTGGCAGGAGTGCACATTGTGCTTCAAGAAAGGTGTTTAGATGACAGGGTTAGTGTGCCAAAGTTCAACCTCGAGACAGAGGGATGACTCTGCCAAAGTTAAGTATCATTTACCAGTATTCCGACTATACAGGCTCCACTTGTCTGAAGAAGACTTGCTTTACAGAGTTCATTCTTGGCAACAAACTTAGCTGTTGTAGACTGGTCACAGGGTGCACATGCACTGCCAATGGGAACTGAATCATACCCCAAATCAAGATCTCAGTTTTGAGAAGAGTGGGATACAAGACTGACTGTCAGGAGGGAGCACAGGATTGCAATTGAGTTTTATCCCTGGCAATTGCGCCCTGACAAACATGACTGACACTCACAGTCTTCCCATTATCATCCGGGCTAACACGTGCAGCTCTATCCACATCTCTATGATACATGGTAAAGTTCTCAACTCGACTCTTCATTGTTTGCTATGTGGTCATTTAAACCACTCAACTGCTGACCCATGTCTGTTTCAGTTTACTACGTCATCTATTTGCTTTGCTATGCTGTGCGAAATCAAACTGTTTGTAAATTTCTTGGCATGCTGATATTGTTTGTTTTTTCAGTGTGAAGATTATTGACTGTGGGTAAATGTTTTCTCCGGTGGTGGGCACTCTGTGGAGGTGTCGGTTTTGTGGCTTTCCACATAAACCATGTGAGTGCTTTTTGTGGTTCTTTTGTTACAACTGCAGTGTGTGTGGTGGCGTTCCTGTGTGTCAGAATCTCGCTCTGTCTCAGTTTGAAAGTGTCTTTATGTCCTAGTGTGTATATTGGCATCTCCTCTCAGTGATCAGGTTTGTGTGTTCGTCTGCTGGTGTCCTGGTACGTATTTCTTGATCTGAGATTGTCTTGGTTCTGGTAAACATATCTGTATCTTGTCATGGTGCTAGATTTTTGCCTGCATGCACAGTGTTAGGCGTATTCTGTCTTAGTACAGCGTGCTCTCTGTTCAGATATCAGAGTTACCATGTTTCATTGTAATTGTGATTGCCTCAGTGATAGTTTAGTACTTGTTCCTGTATGAGTGCATTTCTTCTTTGACTGTCTGGACATCAATTGTCCCAGTGATAGCGTGCTCGTGTCTCAGTGTTTGAGTGTGCACTGCCCCAGTAGTTCCGTATTACGTGTGCCTATGCACAAGTTCTCATGTCCCATTGTGTGTGTCCCACCGTCTTACTGTTCATGAAATCTTGTGTTTACCCTTTCAACGTGTTTGCATTTCGTTGTTGACATATTAGTGGGTTCCTTGCCCATGTTAGTATGCCCCTGTCTGTCTAAGTGTCTGGCTGCCCACTGACTCAGTGTTCACATATATGCACTTGGGTCTTCCAGTATCGGGGTATGTTTTTTCCTGTCTGCTCCAAACTGTCTCATTTGTCCAGTGCACTTTTGCAGTGCCACTTAATACCTTTTGGGATGCAACAACTTTTGGTGAAACTCGCGGATCAGTACTTAAAAATATATAACGCTTTTGAACACGGCATGTTTAATTCTAACTATGCAAAGTCATAACTTACAATATTTTTGTTTTTCACAAACATTTCTAACCTATCTATGCCTAAAGTGTGTATGCAGTTTGCACAAACACTGGTGTACAATTTGGATGAATTACACGTCTTCTACTATCCCTGTCCTTGAATACCCTATGCGGACAGTACAGTTAGAAAAATGTGGAATTGGGTTTGAGTTTTCTGAAGTCCTTTTTTCCTTCAGTCACGTTTCCAATGAATGTACGTCCTTTCTGGGCGCCATACATCTGTAACAGTGATACATGTATATGCACTTTCGCACGCTTCCCGGATCATATAGATTTCGGCGACCTGGGGCCATAGTATGATATAAAAATACACTGTTAATGTGCGTACTGATTGCGCCGGGAACACACCAAAACCAAATATTTGAACATTTTCTAAAATACACATCAGTTTGCTTCTTTTCACATAAAAACAGCACAGTAAACTGCACAGTAAAACTCAAGCACCGCAACACTGCCACTATGAGGGTATGCAGCAGGCCTCCATGACAATTGAGAGGGAACTCATGGTACCCACGGTGGTGGGTGCAACCCCAGTCTACACCCAACACTTAGGAAGCCTTCTGCTTCTTACTGCGTGTGGATGGGAACCAGGCACTCCTGGATGTCCTCAGGGCATCACCAGGACACTGCAAACCTCATCTGATAGCCACTGGGGGGAGGAGCCTCAGTAACATTCAGCACATTTCCTAGTAGATTGCTTACCTCTGTGCGTGGTTTGGTAATGGAAGTAGATGCAGGAGAAAAGGGTTTCCATTATATTCACATGATACATAAACCCAATGAGGAAGTACTACTTCCATTTAATCTTCATTAATCTTAGGCCCATATTTATACTTTTTTTTCACCGCATTTGTGTCATTTTTGGACACAAAAGAGGCGCAAACATACAAAATACAATTATATTTTGTAAGTTTGCGCCGCTTTTGCGTAAAAAAATGACGCAAATGCAGTGCAAAAAAAGTATAAACATGGGCCTTAGTCATTAGTGTCCTTCCCACGGTCATTAATTATGAGGTTTTCCTGACCTCCAGACAAGAGAAAAACCTGAAAGTTTGCTGCTAGCTGACATATGCTGTTAGTGGTTAGGTGACCTCACTATAAAAGTCTAGCTTACCCACAATGCGTCTTGACATTAGTAAGCCTAATGGGGGTGGGATGTGCAGGGATAAGGACTCTGACTTAAATACTCATTTCTATGGATAATGAGGATTAAAGTAAGTAGTTAGGACATTTGTTTCTTCATCCATTGTCCTCATCCCAGCCATCACTTATGAGGAATACCAGAGCTATCTGACCTTTGATAATGTCAAAATAAACAATATTACCTAGATCACTTAATTTTGCTTGAAAATACTTTATTAGCGGCATAACAAGTTTCACACAATGATAAATAATGAGGAATAATGAAAGGCATTGAGCAAATGTATGAAAAGGTAGAACTCAATAGTCCCTGTGCAAAAGAGCAGCCTTCTAATACAAAATGTCAGGATTCTCCGGAATCCTGGGAAAGGGAGGTCTACACAAAGGAGATCAAAGTCGCCCCAATTTTATGGGCAGAATTTATAGCCAAAAAAGTCTTTATGTTTAAAAACTTAAATTCTGCAGAATCAAGAAATTCAAAGAGAAATTCTTGGAGAGCTGCTAAAGTCATCTGAAATCCTTCTTCTAAAAGGAGAAGAACGGAGGACAAATCAAATTGAATTGGAGATAGAAATTTAGACCAACATCAATACTGTAAATTCCCCCAGTGCCTAGAGAATGCTTTCAGGGTGCCTGTATTTCTGGATGGCGTCAGCTAGGTGCACAGGGAGACCTCCGTTTTACATCCCCACCCTCTCATTTTTGAGGCCGACAGAGAAATCTACTGAAGCTAGAGATAACCTGGAACCCAAAGAGGAAAGGGAATGAGAAACATCTTTCAGGGCAGAGACAGAGACTTCCACTGAAGTAAAGGAAACCCATCTGCAAGCTAGAAAGGAAGATCCATTGTTACGTCCGCTCCCTTCTTTTGGATCAGCAGCTAAAGTTGACTGATAAGAGGAACAAGAGGAAAGGCACAGAGATGATGAAAAAGTGGAGCACTTCTTGATGATTGTTGAAAAGAAGATTTTGAAAAAGAGTAAAAGAGGAATAGTGTGTCTTTGCTTTGATAATTCAATGTCGTTTTTCTTCTAATTTCGGACCAAAGAGTCAAAAGAAAGATGAAGTGCTGCAGTATTCAGGGCTGAATGCCTTTCCTCCAGAACTAGATTCCTACAGATTGAAATATTAACTCACTCAGCAAGTGTCAAAGCTTGTACAACATTAAATGAGATGTGAGATAAAATCGCAGCCTGCTTTTTCATTGCTTCTACCAAAGCCAGCCCCTGAGATTCTACTTTGATGCATTTAAACAGTTCACTACAAATCTGAGATGGGAGACTGTGACGTATAAACCCCATAGGTGCCTTCTGTCACAACCAAGTGAAATCAGGCGTAGGACTTCTTCAAAGCTGAATCAGCCTTCCTACGAGAGGGGGCATTAATGATGGCCTCTTCAACCAACCATGGTCACAGCAAGAATACCAATTCCCACTGATTCAGGAATATTCTTATCCTTATCCTCTATGGGATGTGACCTAGGTATGAATCTAAAAAAACTAATCAGGTTTGGGTCTTGTCATTCTCTCATAATCAGATCATATATGTGTTAATGTAATGGCATCCCCATAGAAGGAACCCACTGAAATTGCCCAATAACAGAGTCAGAGGAAGTACCAGGCAAATCCTCCTGGGGGAATCCAACACTATTACAAATCATCAGTAGAATCCCACTCAAAGCCACTTTGCCAATGTACTTTCCAATTTGTTCAGCAGAGACACTTCTACCTCTTCAGAGAAAGAAACAGACAAATAATAATTCTCATTTCTCTCTGATTTAGACGAGAGAGGAGCAGGTGACCCTCCTCTTACCACTTGTCAGACTCCCCTCTAAAGTGTTTTATTTGAGAAGAAGACAAATGATAGACAGTAAAAGAGGAATCTTCCAAAGCTGCTTCTTTGTGATGTGTTTGCCCATTTTGCCTTCAAAATTGCCAGATATTAGACAGAAATACTGACAATAACGCATAAATATACCTGCAACCTCTACATAACAAAATAAACAAGGAATAGTAGGCAGGAAGAAAAATAAGCATATGTCCAAGTGTAAGTCAATCCTTCGCTTCATTAAGCACGCCCCAAACATACCTACTGTAGGTGCCACAGACAGCAAGCCTCTTCCACATCCCTGACAAGATAACCAGTGTCAAAATAAATATGAGCATGGGCCTAGGGGAAACATCTTCAATATGACCATATCGGGACTATGGAAACTGCTTTCCAATCACGTCCAAGCACAACATTGGAAAAGATTTGCATGCACATGAGAGAACCACAGAATTGCCTCTCTGTGCACGGGCTTCATTTGGTGATGTTGAGGACCACATCAAGGCTTTACCTTTATTCATCTTTGAGAAGAAAAACGCTCTAACTGACATTAGGCTTTAGGAAAGACACATTAACAACATCAGGCGAAAGAACCACTTCCATCCCAGGAAATAAAATTGATATTTATTAGGCGACAGTGCTATCGCCCTATCCTTTTTAACGTTCCTACATTGCATGCCTAGACCATTCTGTGCCCTGCGTAGAAGGATGAAGGGCGAGGGGTCGGGGACACGCATGGCAGGAATCCCATCAACCCAGGGCTTTGTCTCAGTTAGAGTTGGGAGAAAAACTGGAAAAATGCTGGGTCAGATAGACTTTTACAGTGGCCGTGTGGGTAAGTGGGGTAAGCTGACAGCATACCTCCCGGTTTTTAACTTGTCTGGTGTTAGGGAACATCTCATACGTGATGACTTGAATGAGGATGATGGATGCACGGCTAATTACAAATTAGGTACCCGAGGTGGCTGAAGCACTGTGAATGATGTGACATGCCGAAGAACTGCTTCCCATGGACGTCATTTGGGGTCGCAAGGGGTCTTAGCTGCGACCCCTGGCTTGCCCCTTGCGACTTCTGGCACACTCTTTGTGATCCCTGGCTTAAGAGGTGGCAAAATCCGTGCCAGAAGCACAATGGCAATGCATCCTTACGGACGTCGGTTGAGTCTCCTTTCTCGTTGTATTTTTTTTTTACACTAATAGTAAATAATGTTTCATTATTCTATATCAGTGTAATAAAAATACAATTAACTGGACTATGTCCCTCCCTGGCAGCTGAAGTAATTAAAACATGCTTTAAAATGCATTTTGTATATGTGCTTGAGGATGAGTGTGTTTGCGTGGGAGTAAGTGTGAATGTGTAAGCTTGTGTGTGTGAATGAAGGTGAAGGTCAAAGAGCGTGTGATGTCACTTCCGCTGCCCCAGGAATTTTGGTGAACTGACGTTGGTGCTGCTTACCCGTTTGTGTCTGCAGTTGCCGAAGAGCCATTGACCTTGAACTGTCTTGAGCTCAGTCACGCTGCGCTCCACTGACCCTCCAACGCATAACACACACGGTCTCCCCCCGGTCTCACCACGCCAATCCCCTCCGAGGCCAGAACTATTTCTGTCACCATGTGCCACCTGTTGAAAATAAACTTTGCGTACTGCTAATATCTGGAGCCCTGCCCGTCAGTTTTCGGCCAAATCAGTGGGCATGTTAAGACGAAAAACACATGCAAAACAAGGCTGTCATCAGTTTCATTTTCTCCTCCGAGAAGCTGTCGCAGGACTCAAGATAGCAGGTCTGAGAAAGGCAGGTGTGACTGTGACAGATTCAAAAATGTGTCAGCCACCAAGGACAATCTGTACCCAGTGCTTTAAATAGGCCGGTACTGTCCGGCACTTTTCTATTTTTAGAGGGAGAGTACCTGCACTTTCCAAGAAAAACGTAATACTTTTAAATTGGAGAGTACCGGCACTTCTCAGAAATAAGAAGTACCTACACTTCTATTTTTCCATTTCAAGCACTGCGTGTACCTGAACTGCGCTTTATTGTGCTGTGAATACAGAATACAGCGGGACAGTCCTCTGAAATGCTGTGTCAGATGTCTGGAGTTGTGTTGTTGTCAAAGTTTTTGTACAACTCAAAATTGACTGTCACTTGGTCAAATATTGAAGTTCGCGTTTTAACGTATACATGCATTTGTTTGGACTGTCTTGCTACATTGGGATTCTGTGGCTCCTCAGCCCTGATGGGCTGGGTGGTTAGCACAGACAGTTGTTTATCTGTTCCAAGCAATAATGTTCTATGAGCGTCCTAAATGGGCTGGCACCGAGCACTCCCCCAACAACAGCATGGCATTCGTCATCAATTATTCCTAGAGCAAAAGCAAGACCGCTCTATAGGGGGCATTAGACAGCTTTCAGCAGGGATACCTAGTTTAGGGACAGTCGAATTGTACCCATGGCAGATTTTCTGTATAATTCCTGGCTCTGTAAATAAGTGATTGCTATTTACGTCAATTTTATGGAAACCTCTTTTATATTGCTATATGAAAGTAGCAATTACGTAGGATTACGATCTCATGTTCCTATGTTGGACATTCCTGCATTTACAGCAATACCACCACTAACTAAAGCATTCAGGTAGAAAAATGTCAAAAATTATTAATCAATTTTGCAGTTTTACAGGAATTCTACTCTTCGAGAGTGCTTTGCAAAGCTCTTATTGATGGATTTGAGAATAACATCTTTCCGGTGAATGGTATAGGACAGGGCCAGATGTACGACCGTATGTTGTGCGACTCGCAATTTGCGATTCGTTTGCGATTCCTAGTGGGGTTGGAAATGACCCACCTCATCAATATTCATGAGGTAGGTCACATTTGCCACCCCATTGGGAATAGCAGCACTACAGGGATGGTGGTCTGCTGGGGTCAGCAGACCACCATGTCTGTGACTTCTTTTTATGGGCGAGCACAAAGTGCTCCGTCCATTCTGTAATCTCTCTTTGGGCTTGAAACCACGCTTATGCCACGTCAGTCACTTACATTGGTTCGTGGGCTTGCCTTTTAAAATCCACTTGCTTTCATTTGTGAAAGGCATGCATATGTCATGCCTTTTCCGGTGTTTAGCCCACCTAAACAGCAGCAGTAAAGTACCAAAAACATACAAGGCTCGATGTTTTCAGCCTGGAGTCTGGACTACTTTATCTGTTCATTTTCCACGCAGCGCGATTGCGCTGCATTTTACATAGCGGGATAGTGCTGCGTTTTTTTAACTTTACAATGCTAATAGCTCTAACTCATGCAAGACCCGTTGCATTGAAAAATATTTTCGCTTCCATTCAAAAAGGGAAAGAGGTCCCATGGGGACCCCTTCCCATTTGTGAATGGGTTACCACTAATTTGTAATTGGTGCACAGGAAGTAAATGCACAAATTTCTTTATTGACTTTAGGAGTCCAAAGCAAGAGCCCACCACATCCACCACAGCTGAGTAGTGCAGATTTCATCAGGTGAGGGTGTGTACTTGTAGCATGAGATTTAGTTTAGGATATGAGCAGCGGCATTTTGCAGTAAATGGAGCTGTACACTTCAAAACAAGAGACGGTATACAGGCCAGTTGTGTAGTACAGGTGTGTATACTCAAAAAAAGTGCAGGACTTTTGATGTTCAGGTTACATACCTCATCCTGTGGGCTGTGAATGAATTGTCTGAACTTCCTTGAAGGTCATTTAGAGGACCAAGAGAAAACCTAAACCCACAGAGCCCAGTTCTCAAAGAACATTGCGGTCCAAAACATAAGTTGTTGTTGAAAATGACTGGATTTACACCAGCTAGGTATGTATAAACGGATACCAAGTAGGCATAAATCCATTTACTCCCACATAATTGTACATCGCAACAGCATTCAGAATTTTGGGAGTAACCTTCTTTTGAAGGGTGGTAAGTAGATGATATAAGGCTTTTCTGTATTTTCGAGTAAGTGAAGGACCACAAAAACAACAGTTTGTGAATAAGCATAAACTACTCTTCAACCTTCTCCTCTCATCAAATAGTTGGAATAAATTTATTTCCAATGCATAGAAGGGGATTGGACCAACCTAACCTTTGTAGTTTTCAATGGCACAAATGTTTTTTCTCACTTGGAGAAAAAAATAAATTTCACTTTCTTCCCCTAGTGTGCAATTGGACTGTGCATAAACAAAAGTACTTTTGGAAATCCAACCTGTAAATCATGTCACATGACCTCCTAGGATTACTCATAGAAACCTTTGACTAGTCATTATTTCCATGCATTGCATTTGGTATGGAGTATCTTTTCCGCCAAACTCCTATTCAGGCCCTTTGGCAGAGACCGAACATTACACCACTATAGTGTATTTCAGAATTCACTTTTATCCAAAAAATTGTATTTCTGGTTTCTGTGCAATTTGTACTTTTGAAACTGCTGTTTGTTTCCTACCTGTGACTGTTTCAATTTCTCTTCTAGTTTTTCCGTGTACTGCGTCAAGGCCTCTAAAGGGTAATCCACCCCCCTGTGTTTTTAAAAGGTAAAAAGGCACACTTCATCTCAGAGTCTAAACAGAGTGTGTTTAAGATAATGCTTAATCTGCTGTATGGTTTAAACTGTGTTTGAAAAGTGTATGTAGCATCGTTTTTGCCTAGAAAAAGTGATTTGTTAAGTGCTTGAAAGCAGTATCGTTAGTGGCTTTAGGTTTGGGCCTTACCTGCCAGGTTGGACAGGATCTGCAAAGTGTGGATTGAGCCTGTCTGTATCCAAGGAGATACTGACTTGAGCAGTGCCCTGCCCTCTGCTCACCAGCCTGTGCTTTCTTGATTGGCCCTTTAGCTCCCATGCAACACCAAGCCCTCCTCTCACACATACACAGGCCCTTTAAAGTTTGTGGAGGAAACCCCAGAGAGCCACCTCCATTTTGTAGCCCCAGCTTCTCTGTGCCCTAAACAGCCCAGTTAGCAAAAAGTCAAAGAAGGTGATAAGAACAAAGCCGTGTGCTGTGTATTCTTGATACTTTCAAACTGCTATTTCATTTACCTGTGACACACCTGTGACTGTGACTTGAGGAGCAGCTCCCTGCTCCCTGCCCCCTGCTCACCAGCCTGTGCTTATGGTTACATGCCCTTTATGTTAGTTTATTACTGGTTGATGTATCTGTTCTCAGATTCATAGGGCTAGGGTTTCTTTTGGACTTAGGGCTTAGAGACCTGATTGGCCAATAGATCTGGGGTTCTGATTGGTCCCTAGGGCTAGGGTTTCTATTGGACATAGGGCTTAGGGTTAGAGTTCTGGTTGGCTGATAGGTCTGGGGGTCAGATTGGTTTCTAGGGTTAGGGTTTCTGTTAATCTCAGGGTTTAGTGTTGGAGTTCTGATCTACTCGTAGGTCGGGGGTTCTGATTGGTTCCCTGAGCTAGGGATTCTATTGGAGATAGGACTTAGGGTTTAGCTTTGGATTTGTTGCTAGGGTTAGGGCTGTGATTGGTTAAAAGGGCTAGGTCTCCATTGGGTCTAGGGCTGACAGCTTGGGTTCTGATTAGTTCGGGTTAAGGCTCAGGTTCCCATTGGCCAATACTGCTATTAATCCTAGGGTTCAGGGTGTCTCAGCTCAGGCATTGAGGTTAAGGGCAGAGAGGACAAGGGCATTTGCCTAATTGGGCTTGTTTGGGCTGTGTCAGACCTAGGACCAGACATGCAGCCCTTTTTGCCATTTACCAGCTACCACCTTAACTCATCATTTCTCTCAAACATAATAACACACTCTCAGCAAATGTACTCTACTCATTTGCTACAAACCCTATCAACATTTCAGTGTTCCAACAACTACTAAAGAAGCCCACAAACCACACTTATCACCCTCCTACCCAATCTACCAAACAATGGCACCTTCACTCTCACACAAATCACTACTCTGTCCTATACCAATAACAAATGCACCCATCACCAACAGAACATAAAGGCACATTATACAGAAATGTAATCCACACAGGCACAACCTACACTCCCCGTTCATACAGAATACCAGCTCTACCTCCTACATGCTCCTAACAGACCCCTTTCTGTCAGCACTAAACCTATACTCAGCCCTCCATCATATCACCCGCCTGCACCCTCCACCTCCTTTTATCAAAAACATACAACCAAACACTCCTTACACTTCAATCTACCACACATATTACCTCGTCCAGCCATCAAATCTAACATAAACACTCATAACTCTTGCCCATCCCCTCTCACACATTACATGCACTCTTTTTCAAAACATATCACCACTCCTTTACCATTCAACTTCCACTTCCCAACAGAACTTTACATACAAATCCTTATTGGAAAACCACTACATCAATATCTCGTCTCATTACCCCACAAAAACAAACCATATCACACACACCAGCACACCAACATCTCTCATACACACAATTTCATAATACATTCTGTCAAAATTAGAAAAATACACCCATCCCCACCCTCCTGACTACACAGAAAATACATATCCTAAATCATATTTACTCCCAAATTTTCTCTCTTCGCAAACAGCTTACAAAAATACACCAGCACAACTCTTATTCATCTGTCTCTCACCCATTGCACTATGTAGAGCCTTAAAACAATACTCAAATGTTCTAGCACCACCTCTAACCCATACAACAACCACTCTAAACAGATGCAATTACATTGTACAACATGCTACTCCTTCCAACTTCGCATCTCCTTGTCTATTACACAAAAGGCTACCCTACAAAACAATTCAGCTCACCAACCCACTCAAAATCACCATCTCTACCACCTACACACGCAGACCCATCAAAATGCATTCTAAGCCTGCTGGATGAGGAATACAATATAAAAAACAACACTGTTTCTATCCTCATACAGCTAATACCAGCACTAATGACACACCTGCTACAACTTCCAAAAATACTGCAAATTTTTCTACAAAACAAGTCACACCACCAACAAAACACAATCTCTAAACTTGTTACTAATAAATGCTTGATGCCTCTCTAAAAACAAGCACCACTTCTATGACCTACTCACCGACACACAACCTGACTTACTCTTCATAACTGAATCATGGCTAGGAGATAAAATGGCCGTTGTACTGCATGAAGCTGTTGCTCCAGGCTAGCAAACTATCACACAAAATCATATAGGCAAAAGAAGAGGAGGGGTAGCTGTTACATTCAAAACAAGCAATAAATCTCACCAAATCTGAACATGTTTCCATACGAGGTTGTGAGACCTCATCATCAGATACAAGCTTACACCAACTTCCTCCTGTAACACCCTTCTCCTTTACAGAATCACCTATTCATCATTCCCAGGCAGATTTTCTAGACAATTTCAAACCTTATAACACTACACTCCAACCTATGCCTTCTTGGTGACTTAATCACTTGGTTTGACAAACCTAATATACCCCATCCAAAAACTGTCATCACTGGTATATACACACTGAACCTACATCAGATCGTCCACAAACCCTCACACCTCACTGGACACATTCTAGATATCATTTTACATATCAAGAACTAGTTACCTTTCAGAGGAGTACTCCATTCACATGATCAGACTACCATGTGCTAGCTTTCCAACTTAAAACACCACAAAGCAACACACCTACGTCCACTGTGCATGCATTTTCCTATCAACAAAGGCACAAACTTAATTTTGATTACTTAGAAACACACCTAAAATTGAACACAGATCTAGACACAATAAATTCCATAAAAAATGTTATGAGTGGCTACAGAAAGCTTTTGATATCCTAATAGCACTAAGAAAAAACAAAACTGGACAAAAGAAAACAAGCACTTTGGAGAAATACGGAACTAAAAGAGATAAAAAACATACTAGGAAACTGCAACACACCTGGCACAAACCAAACAACATTCAAGACAAACTTCACCTACAGAAAAAAAAAACAGAATATACAAGCCAGCAATCAAAAAAGCTAAAAAAAGGTACTATCAGACAGAACTCAAAATGCTAAATGTGCAAATAAAGAATTTTATAACAGTCTTACCAAATTTTGTAAACCTACATGCACAAAAGAAACCCATGCCATTACTCAAGAATTCACTGACAAATTGGCAAATAATTACACAACCAAAGCAGACATGTTGGACTCCTATCTAAAACAAAGGAAAACCACCAGCTCCATGCCATTTCCCAAAATCCCCTCCGAGAGTAGGCATCTGCACTCCTTCAAACAAATATCACAAAGTGAATTTATGGATCTGGTCAAAGCAAGCAGGCCATCTGGCTGCCTGTCTGACTCTTGTCCACTCCTTGAGCATCGCAAATCTTCGAAAACAGTATTTTAATTACCTTGACTGCCACACCAGTAAGAAGAATCATCAATATTTCTTTAACTAAGGGAATATTTCCTGAAGACATAAAAAAGGTATATATATGCCCATTATTAAAGAAAACAAACCGGGATCCACATGACCCTAATACCCACAGACCAATTACAAATGGACCTTTCCTGGGCAAACTGATAGAACATTCTCACAGATGTCACAATTCACTGAAAATAACTCCAAACTTTCAGACTACCAAACTGGATTCTGCCCAAGGAGTGGCACAGAATCTGTCCTCATCGCAATCTGAGATGACCTTCTAAACATAGTAGACCAGAAAGGGGTTGTTGCACTACTTCTTTTGGACCTCTCAGCTGACTTTGACACAGTTGACCATGACACCCTAATACAAAGACTCTAAGAACCAGGCATAGAAGGGACTGCTCTCAACTGGATTACATCCTACCTTCAAAACAGAACAAATGTCATCCATACCCCCCCTTTCCCATTCAAACCATACTTCACAAAAGCAGGGGTCCCACAAGGCTCTATCATCTCACCCATGCTTTTCAAAATCTAGGTGAAGCCATTACTGACAAAGATCAATGACTTACAGCTCAAATGCTACAACGATGCAGATAACACACAAATACTCCTTAAACTTGAAAGGTCCAAAGACATTGAAAACTCAAAAATCTTCAGCTGCCTCAGAGCCGCTGATCAGTGAATGACATGAAGCCATCTCAAATTGAATGTTTCCAAAATGGAAATACTCACATGTGGCAATTGGAAAAATTATGACCCACTCAGCCCCTGGCCTGATGATCTGAGACCACCTCCCAAAGTATCTAAGGAAGTAAAAAACCTTGGAATCACCATGGACTCCAAGTTATCAATGAATGTCCACATGGAAAAATTGGAAATATCTAACTTAATTTCTGGGAAAGCACTGCAACACATCTTACCCTACCTGGGATTTCCCCACAAGGTCCAGGCTACTATCTCTCTTGTGCTGTCTAAATTGGATTACGCCAATGGCTTCTACCACGGATCGTCTTTATCAACTATGAAAAGACTACAATGGATTTAAAACTCTGCTGCCAAATTACTAATACATATAAAGCCACAAGTCCACATCACCCCTGCCTTGAGGGCCCTACATTGGTTACCGGTTGCCAGAAGATCCAACTTTAAGCTACTTTATATCGCTCACAAAGCAATAGATGGAACGGGACCACTTTTCATCAGGAAGAAAATCATCAAATACTTTCAACAAAGGGACCTCTGCTCCAGATTGGCACCTCGCCCAAAAAACCCACCCTACAAGAAAAAGACATAGGTGGCATTTTTCTCTGTTGAAGCAGCCAAACTATGCAATTCAATACTGTTGGACATGGCCCTTTTTGTAGGGTTACCCCAAACTTTTTGCCTTCCTTCTTCTATTTTTCTGACCACCTTTTTGCTGGTTTTAGGACTCTGGACACTTTACCACTGCCAATCAGTGCTAAAGTGCATGTGCTCTCTCCCCTAAAACATGATATGCACTCTCTCCCCAAAAACATGGTATGATTGGCTTATACCTGTTTGGCATATTTGGTTTTCCCTTAAGTCCCTTGCAAAGTGGTGTACCATATATCCAGGGCTTGTAAATTTAAGTTAAATGCTAATAGTGAGTCTGCAGTGCCGATTGCGCCACCCACAGAAGTTGCTTTTCAAACCTGTCTCACGCCTGCCACTGCAGAGCCTGTGTGTGCAATTTACTGCCACTCTGACCTGACCTTTCAAACTACTTGCCAAGGCCCAAACTCCCCTTTTATTATACCAAAGTCATCCCTAAGATAGGCCATATGGGCAGGGTGCTGTATAAGTAAAAAGTAGGACATGTCACATATGTTTTGCATGTTCTAGTAGGGATAAACAGCCTATTTCGGTTTTCACTACTGTGAGGGCTGCTTCCTCTCATCGTTTAGCCTTGGGAATTCCCTTATAGACTTTTAAGTTGTAATTTCTAATAAAAAAGGAGTAGTGTTGCCATGTTTCGTATGTTTGGAATGGTAGTGTGAAATCCTGTTTACTGGAGTAGTTGGATTTTACATTACTATTTTAGAAATGCCACTTTTTAGAAAGTGGGCATTTCTCTGTGGTTATAATTTTATGTGCTTTGCTACCTGACTCCAACCCATGTCTAGGGATCCGAGACAGCTACATTTGATGCTTGTTTTCTAGAGTGCCATGCCATGTCATGTCATAGGAAGGGTGTGACAGGGTATACAGCTGCATTGATCTGCATACTGATAGTCTTCCTGGGCTAGGAGAGGGAGATGCTGTGCACACTTTACATTTGTATAGGTTGTGTCCTGCCCTCACACAAATGGCTGATTTACCCCCTAAGGATGTCTGGAGCCAGGGCTGGGTTGAAAAAGGGGTCTGTTGTACACTTGAAAGGTTCGTTTGAAGTCACCCATTAGATCAAAGACATCTTGAGTATAAGTACAGAGGCTCTGACCTAATGATTTTAGGTAGATGACTGGGTGGGACTTGTAACCAGACACTGCTAGCTCTACATATTGCACATTGCCAGAGGACTGCAGTGCTTCCATGAGGAACTGCCATTGTACTTACTTGCTTTGTAGTGCTCACCTGCTGTTTGCTGGGCTGAGAAAAGGACTGCCACTTTGCTAAAGGGGCCATTCTGCTGGCCTGCCTGCCTGTGTCCTGCCTGCTCTGTGCCACGTGTTGTTCAGGGACTGGTGACAGCACCCTCACTGTTCTAGTGGGATTACAGTGACAGAGCAGAACTGTCTCTGAGTCCTGCCATTTTCCACTTTCAATGAGAGACAGCGCTTGGTGATCACTACCCCAGATACTGCGTGGTGGGCACTGTGGTGTAAGCAGTGTGAGTGCTGTTACTTGCTCCTCTTGAGGTGCCTTGGTGTGTGGTGAGCACTTAATGCTGCAGGGAGTCACGGGTGCTTTCTCCCATGTTCCATTCTGTTGCCCCCTTAGCAGTGCCTCCCGAGCCAGAGTGATATGCCACACTAGAGAAGGAAGCCCTTGCAGCATGGATTCCCTCCATCACTGCTTAGTGACGAGGGTGGGTGAAGCTTGCTGCAGTGGCGACTGTCCGGGGGAAGCCACCGACATATCTGTAGTAGCCTGATCTCTGCCTGTTGGAAGGTGGGTCATTAGTTGTGTGGCCTGCACAAGTAACGAGTCCGCACACAACCGCCACTGGGAACCAAACACCCCATTGTAGCGCTTGACTCTCATAGGGTAGCATTGCAGAGCAGTCCAAGGCTTACTCAAGGGAGGTGGTGTGGGCTAGTAATCCCCATTCACAAGCACGCAAGCATGATTCTTAATAAATGAATGTCCAGTCTGTGCTTTTTCTTTTGATAAAGTAAAAGTACATTTATTATTCACACACACTACTCAATACTATGCAACAATCTACAAATATATACAAAGTGATAGAATCACTCTGGGCAAACAGTATGTAATCTCTCAGGTCTCCTTAAGGGAGAATATAATCCAACAATCCACATGGCAAAACAATCCCAGTGCCCCCCTTGCGACATTTGAACATTTTGACAGTATTCCACAGTACAGTGCAATGATGACACCTACATTTGTGATTAAATGCTTTCATCTTGCCAAGAGGTGACTGTCAGTATCATTATTTAAATTAGCATAATCAAGAACATAAGAAACCAAATTCTAGCATTATAACCATCATGATTACTTTTGGATTACTCCTACTTAACCATGAAATAACAGTAGAATGCATGGGGCCATACCAACCTACACCTATGGTAGACACCCTTGCACAACCAGGGAAAAAAGTTCACTGAAGCTTGTGCTTCAAACATCCATCCAACCCTTGAGGGGTTATCTCTCATTTGTCCCACCCTACCTAGGGTGGGGACACCAACAGATGTTGGGGGGAGGCTGCGCTGCTCCTGCAGCTCCACCTGTCTCCTAGTTCTCCGTTGGTGGTGGCCCCCATCTCCCTGGGACCACCACAGGTGTTTTGGGGACTCCATAAGCAGACCCTGCCCCGCAAAGCATGTTGGGGCGGCTGCATAAATGATTAGCAGCTCTCCCGCTGCGCTGGGGAGAGCCGCTGTGTCTTTTCCCGATGATTTCCTTGTTGGGGGTGCCCGTCCCACCCGGACACCCCCCGCACCACAAAGCGGATCCCTCATTGGAGGATGGCCCAGGGAGCCCACCCCTGGCCGCCCCCGCCGGCTCCCCGCACGGGCAGCACCTCCGGGTGCTGCCGCGGGAGCCGGCCAGCTGTATTGGAGTCTGCCCGCTCCAGCGGGCAGACTCAGGGATGCTCGCGGCCGCTTGGGCCGCGCGGGGAAGTGCAGCAGCACTCCCCCCCTTCCTCATCGCATTTTCGGGGCCCCGGGATGGGGTCCGGGGCCCCTCCTCCTTCTGGTGGGGAGCGCGACGGCGCTCCCTGGAGTCGTCCTCTTCTCGGGGCCCCGAGATGGGGTCCGGGGCCCCTCTCCTCCTTAGTGGGGAGCGCGACGGCGCTCCCCAAGGCCCTCTTCTGTTCGGGGCCCCAGGATGGGGTCCGGGGCCCCTCTGGCCACATTCACGGGGAGCGCGATGGCGCTCCCCGACTTCTCTTTGGCTGGGGGTGCGCAACGGTGCACCCCCACTCCTGCCTCTTCTCGAGGCCCCGGGATGGGGTCCGGGGCCCCATTTGAGCCATCTTCACGGGGAGTGCGACGACGCTCCCCGACATCTCTTCGGCTGGGGGGTGCGCGACGGCGCCCCCCATTACTCCTTTCTTCGCGGGGAGCGTGATGACGCTCCCTGGCTTGTCTTCGCCGCCGAGGGCCCCAGGATGGGGTCCGGGGTCCCCTTTCCACAGCGGCAGGGAGTGCGTGACGGCGCCCCCCCCCCATTTAATGTCCAACACAGGACCAGGCTTCACGGGGGCCCGGGATGAGGTCCGGGGCCCCTTCTTCTTCAGAGAGGGGGGGTGCGACGACACTCCCCTGTTCTCCTCTTCTTCCTGGGCAGCCCCCAGGCCCTGGCCCACCCTGGGGGCACAGTCGCAAGCAGCTGCGGAGCTCCACGCGCTTCGTAGCTGCCTTCCCAAAGGTCGCCATCCTTTGTCTGGTGATATCTCGGGCCCCCAAGGGCCGATTTTCATCATTCTTGTGTCGTTCCGCTCCTGGTGACAAGCCCTTGCCACCAGGAGCACTCTCCTTAGGCCTCCTGCCCTGGAAGGGTCCCAGATCATCAGAGAGCCAGTCCCCCTGACTCCTGCGCCAATCTTTCCTCTGGGTTCCCTCTTTTCCGTCTGGGCAGCGCGCTCTCCTTGTGCTAGCCCAGTCCTTCCCCCAACTAGCCCTCTGGGGGGGTAAGAGGGCCAGCTTGCCTGGCCCTGGCATTCACCTCGCTGGCCTGGGATCCTTCAGGGGCAGAGTCCCTGCCCCAAGGGTAGTCCGGAGGTTCTTCCTTCCAGTTGTCCATGACGCCCGTCTGCAGTCCCAGTGTCCAGCAGTGAAGCTCAGCCAAGAGAGAGAGCTCTCCCCTGTGCAGGACCTTTTAAGTGGGGGTGGAAGTGTCCAGCAGGTCTGCACCTCTTGCCTATCCAGATGTGCCACATCACTTCCTTGTCCCCGTCCCCTCCTTCTTGCACAGTCTTCTGGGATAGCTCAAGATGGCATCCTCCAGGAGTTAGTTGCCACATGTGCTCTGAAAGTCTCAGCCCCTCCTACCTGACTTTCCTCGCAGGGCTTCTCCAGCCTGCTCCTGGCACGGATTGACAGCTGGCTGATTGATGCTAGGCCCTGCTCCAGCAACTGGACAGAGCAGTAATTGTCCCTAATCCTGAGCTGAGGCAGAGAAAGATGACATCCCTGGATGACCCATAAGTTGTACAACTATGATCCTGTAACCTACTGCATCATTCTTTTCTTACAGGTTACAGTGTACTTTGGTGTGACTCTGGTCTCGGTGGACCCCAGAGAACTGGAGTTGCACCCTAGGCCCTCCTTTCCCATTGACATTTAATGGTGTATCCCCCCAATGCAAATATCTCAAGCACCCTGACATTGGCATGGAACTGGGTGTCTCTACAGTGAAAAGACAGTAAGCACACTGACTCTCCCTCACATGTATACACCCCTCTCATGAGACCTACTCCAGGTCACCACCCACTCTGCATAGTTCCTCCTGCACAAGGACTACCTAAGCGCAGTTCTTGAGCTGCGCACACTAGGAATCCTCCTCCCACAGCCCTCACATGGGTGCACATCCATGCGCACACATGATCACATGTAACCTGCCCAGGGCCTCCTGCCCTTGCTGTGTCACAGCAGCCTTTCCTTAGCAAGGCGACACCAGCGGTAAACACGTGCAGTCCATTTTACCATGTGTTTATTGTGCGGGAGTCACCTCATAGGAGGCTTCCTCACAGTAAACAGTCAAAAACCAGGTGGTCAAAAATCGAAAAATCAGGGCAGACCTGATGGTCAGAACCGTCCTCTAACACACGCCGAGCCCAGCTGATTCCTACCGGGAAGACGCAGCCACCACACGTGGGTAGTCTTCACCTGGTCAGCGATAACAAGTGACGAGGGGTTCTGACCAAACACCCTCCTCGCCAATTGTCCGCGACCTCTAACACTTGATGCTGGTCATCGGCCACTAGGATCACCTCCTTTGCCCAACCATGAGATCACCTTACATGGTCAGGGTAACATTAGGCCTACCCTTGCCCGGGGTCACGCAACACTACGCCCCTCACTCCGTTGGACAAGGGTACAGTGCCTCAGCACTGTGGCCTCCACCTTGAGTAGGTGTAGAACCTACTCCACGGGCCACTGGCTGGTCCCCCTTCTGGAGTTTACTCCACCCAGTACCCTTCTTCTTTGGGATCCCTGAATCCTGAAAAAAATGAAGACTCATCGGACCCTCTCCCTCAGCATGTAGCTGGGGTCTTTGCTGGCACCACCCTTTCGGGACGACTGCCTTCCCTCGTGGAAGAACAGCCCACTCTGAACTTCTTGGTACGTCTCCCTCACAGAGACGCACCACTGGCCCTGGTCTGGCTCCCAGAAAAGTTACCAGCCCGGCCTCACTACTGCACGGGTAGCGTTGGAGGAGAAGCACTGTGGGTACCTCGTCAGGCAACCCCCAGGTCCCTCCTCCCCTCTTGGTAGCTCCGCATGGAACCCTCCCGAGAACCTAGACCCTACCCTTGTTCTCCTCCGTGAGAACAGGGCCTACGCCCCCGCCGTCTCTAGGGAATGAGCTCTACCCCCTAGAGCACCCTTGGAGGGCCCGTGAGCCCTGGGTCAGCTTCACCCAGGGCCACTTCCTTGGGCCCTCCTACGTCTCCCAGCCTCAAGTCAGGAGACCTCCCAGGAACCCTCCAGATTCCTGGCTCGCTAGCGCCACCCTGCACGGGAGCACAGGGTCCCTTCACTTAAGATAGGCCCCACCTGGCTCCATGTGACCACTAACAGCACCACGGCAGGCGGACCTGCCTGTGGCACCCGGCTGAGGGGACACCCTCCCCAGCCCTTGCCACCTTACGGGACCCCAGGACGCACCCTGGGGCTGGGACACCAACGGTGTACCACGCAGGGGTCCGCTAAGTAAAGGCCTCTGCCGCCCGTCACTCTTCGACAGCTCAGACGCCCCCTAACAGACGTGGCTCCCTGCCCCCTTCCCTTGTCCTGGGGCCTGACCCCACAGGACCTACCTGACTGGTCAGGCGGTTGGGCATCACCCCAACCACCACCTCAGGTTTCAACCCTCCTTACTCCAGGATGACATCCTTCCGTTTCCTTAGGTAGTCTCCTACCCTACCCTGACACCTCAGGGTCCACTGCTGACTCCCCCTGACTCTTCAGGGTAAGTCACCTAGCCCACCTAGGGAACCTAGGGGCTAACACCACACTTCCTTCGGGGCCTCCCATTACCATGGTTCACCCCGGGCTCCCTCACCCTCCCCACCAGATAACCTAGGGGGATCAAGGGAATCACAACTTCCTTGCAGCCTCCCATCACTATGGGAACACCTGTCTGGGTTCCCTCCTCTGGAAACTCTTCGGGGGTGTCACTACCTGTGGGTTTGAAATCTTCCGCCTCCACCCTTCCGGTGGATTTAGCCTGCGCCAATGGCGGGTAAACAAAATCTCTTCAGGAAGACTGACTAGCTGGGGACCCCTCCCTTTGGAAACCGGTCTTATCCTCAGCAAGCATAAGAATTTCCCGGGGCCCCCCTAACCACTTCCTAACCCACGAAGTCAGGCCACCCTACCATCCCAGTCTCTGATGTGGGTATCAGTTGCTGTCCCTAAACCTTTAGAGAAACCCCCCCCCTCGTGCGGGCCCAGTGTGTGTAGTGTTAAGAGTTCAAAAGGATAACATGGCCTACAACACTTTGTGAACATTTCTTGGAAAGATTCCTCCCAGCACCCTGTCACTTTGTGCAAACAAACTAGTCCTAACAACACAGTTAAAACCCTTACTTTTCATTTTCTCACTTGACATATGTGTGCACAGGGCTTTCCCTTCTCCTACCTCTAGTTCACATGACCAAACCTTTGAACCGTTCGTAGAGCCTTACGCTCTCATATTTGATCATTACTGCATAAGTAATGTGTGGTAAAACTGGACTTATCAAGCGCCATGAATGCATACTGGAATGGGATACTATGTTTCCCGCTGCTGAACACCAAATGTTGGAAGGTGGGTCATTAGTTGTGTGGCCTGCACAAGCAACGAGTCCGCACACGACCGCCACTCGGAACCAAACACCCCATTTTAGCGCTTGACTCTCATAGGGTAGCGTTGCAGAGCAGTCCAAGGCTTACTCAAGGGAGTTGGTGTGGGCTAGTAATCCCCATTCACAAGCACGCAAGCATGATTCTTAATAAATGAATGTCCAGTCTGTGCTTTTTCTTTTGATAAAGTAAAAGTACATTTTTTATTCACACACACTACTCAATACTATGCAACAATCTACAAATATATACAAAGTGATAGAATCACTATGGGCAAACAGTATGTAATCTCTCAGGTCTCATTAAAGGAGAATATAATCCAACAATCCACATGGTAAAACAATCCCAGTGCCCCCCTTGCGACATTTGAACATTTTGACAGTATTCCACAGTACAGTGCAATGATGACACCTACATTTGTGATTAAATGCTTTCATCTTGCCAAGAGGTGACTGTCAGTATCATTATTCAAATTAGCATAATCAGAGAACATAAGAAACCAAATTCTAGCATTATAACCATCATGATTACTTGTAGATTACTTTGGGATTACTCATACTTAACGATGAAATAACAGTAGAATGCATGGGGCCATACCAACCTACACCTATGGTAGGCACCCTTGCACAACCAGGAACAAAAGTTCACTGAAGCCTGTGCTTCAAACATCCATCCAACCCTTGAGGGGTTATCTCTCATGTGTCCCACCCTACCTAGGGTGGGGACACCAACAGATGTTGGGGGGAGGCTGCGCTGCTCCTGCAGCTCCCCCTGTCTCCTAGTTCTCCGTTGGTGGTGGCCCCCATCTCCCTGGGACCACCACAGGCATTTTGGGGGCTCCATAAGCAGCCCCTGCCCCGCAAAGCATGCTTGGGCGGCTGCATAAATGATTAGCGGCTCTCCCGCTGCGCTGGGGAGAGCCGCTGTGCCTTTTCCCGATGATTTCCTTGTTGGGGGTGCCGGTCCCACCCGGACACCCCCGCACCACAAAGCGGATCCCTCATTGGAGGGCGGCCCAGGAAGCCCACCCCTGGCCGCCCCCGCCGGCTCCCTGCACAGCCAGCACCTCTGGGTGCTGCCGCGGGAGCTGGTCAGCTGTATTGGAGTCTGCCCGCTCCAGAGGGCAGACTCAGGGATGCTCGCGGCCGCGCGGGGGAGTCGCGCTCCCCGGAGTCGTCCTCTTCTCGGGGCCCCGAGATGGGGTCCGGGGCCCCTCTCCTCCTTAGTGGGGAGCGCAACGGCGCTCCCCCAGGCCCTCTTCTGTTCGGGGCCCCGGGATGGGGTCCGGGGGCCCTCTGGCCACATTCACGGGGAGTGCGACGGCGCTCCCCGACTTCTCTTCGGCTGGGAGTGCGCGACGGCACCCCCCAACTCCTGCCTCTTCTCGGGGCCCCGGGATGGGGTCCGGGGCCCCATTTGAGCCATCTTCACAGGGAGCGCGACGGCGCTCCCGACATCTGTTCGGCTGGGGGGTGCGCGACGGCGCCCCCCCCATTACTCCTTTCTTCGCGGGGAGCGCAACAATGCTGGGGTCCCATTTCCACAGCGGCAGGGGGTGCGCGACGGCACCCCCCCCCATTTAATGTCCAACACGGGACCAGGCTTCACGGGCCCCGGGAAGGGGTCCGGGGCCCCTTCTTCTTCAGAGAGGGGGAGTGTGACGACACTCCCCTGTTCTCCTCTTCTTCCTGGGCAGCCCCCAGGCCCTGGCCCACCCTGGGGGCACAATCGCAAGCAGCTGCGGAGCTCCACGTGCTTCGTAGCTGCTTTCCCAAAGGTCGCCATCCTTTGTCTGGTGATATCTCGGGCCCCCAAGGGCCGATTTTCATCATTCTTGTGTCGTTCCGCTCCTGGTGACAAGCCCTTGCCACCAGGAGCACTCTCCTTAGGCCTCCTGGCCTGGAAGGGTCCAGATCATCAGGGAGCCAGTCCCCCTGACTCCTGCGCCAATCTTTCCTCTGGGTTCCCTCTTTTCCGTCTGGGCAGCGCGCTCTCCTTGCGCTAGTCCAGTCCTTCCCCCAACTAGCCCTCTGGGAGGGTAAAGGGGCCAGCTTGCCTGGCCCTGGCATTCGCCTCGCTGACCTGGGATCCTTCAGAGGCAGAGTCCCTGCCCCAAGGGCAGTCAGGAGGTTCTTCCTTCCAGTTGTCCATGACGCCCGTCTGCAGTCCCAGTGTCCAGCAGTGAAGCACAGCCAAGAGAGAGAGCTCTCCCCTGTGCAGGACCTTTTAAGTGGGGGCGGAAGTGTCCAGCAGGTCTGCACCTCTGGCCTATCCAGATGTGCCATATCACTTCCTTGCCCCCGTCCCCTCCTCTTGCACAGTCTTCTGGGATAGCTCAAGATGGCATCCACCAGGAGTTAGTTGCCACATGTGCTCTGAAAGTCTCAGCCCCTCCTACCTGACATTCCTCGCAGGGCTTCTCCAGCCTGCTCCTGGCACGGAATGACAGCTGGCTGATTGATGCTAGGCCCTGCTCCAGCAACTGGACAGAGCAGTAATTGGCCCTAATCCTGAGCTGAGGCAGAGAAAGATGACATCCCTGGATGACCCATAAGTTGTACAACTATGCTCCTGTAACCTACTGCATCATTCTTTTCTTACAGGTTACAGTGTACTTTGGTGTGACTCTGGTCTCGGTGGACCCCAGAGAACTGGAGTTGCACCCTAGGCCCTCCTTTCCCATTGACATTTAATGGTGTATCCCCCCAATGCAAATATCTCAAGCACCCTGACATTGGCATGGAACTGGGTGTCCCTACAGTGAAAAGACAGTAAGCACACTGACTCTCCCTCACATGTATACACCCCTCTCATGAGACCTACTCCAGGTCACCACCCACTCTGCATAGTTTCTCCTGCACCAGGACTACCTAAGCGCAGTTCTTGAGCTGCGCACACTAGGAATCCTCCTCCCACAGCCCTCACATGGGTGCACATCCATGCGCACACATGATCACATGTAACCTGCCCGGGGCCTCCTGCCCTTGCTGTGCCACAGCAGCCTTTCCTTAGCACGGCGACACCAACGGTAAACACGTGCAGTCCATTTTACCATGTGTTTATTGTGCAGGAGTTACCTCATAGGAGGCTTCCTCACAGTAAACAGTCAAAAACCCGGTGGTAAAAAATCGAAAAATCAGGGCAGACCTGATGGTCAAAACCGTCCTCTAACACTGCCCCAATGATTGCAATGGGTAAATTGGTCTCGGGGGAGTTTGGCAGCCATCTCATGCTACCTTTGCGGGAGGCCCGGTCCAATTTAAGGAGAAAGGCTGTACTTGTTCAAGTCTCTGTGCCATGCACTTGTGGGCAGCAGCCTCTTTGGAATTCTGTATGTGGGGGCCCAAGGAGGTTTTCCCCACCATACTCTCCTTACCGTGAGCAGTGCCCAGGAGCTTTGCTTTCTGGGGATAGAAGCACCATTGTAAACCCAGAGACAGGCATAGGGTTGCCTCTGTGAAAACTCACAGAAATTACTGTATAACGTGTGTTAAGGGGCATATTTATAATGCCCCAGTGCCACCTTGCGCCACATTAATGTAATTATTTGTTATGTTAATGTGGCCCAATGAGGCCGAAATCCCTGCCCCTTATTTAGAGTGTGGCACAATGCATGCATTGCGCCACTCTGTAACCCTTTGTGCTACATTAAGCCTGCGCCAGGCATAATGGATGTAAAGGGGGCGTACCCCGTTAGGGGAGACAGAAAAATGGTGTAAAGAGATTTCCTGCGCCATTTCTTACGGCACTTTTAATGCTTGCTCAAGAGCAGGCGTTTACAGGGCGCTTCCATTCTTTAGAATGGGGCCCTAGGTACTATGCAGGAGTAGCACCAATATTTTGGCATTACTCCTGCAGAGTACATCAATAGCGTCATGAAAAATCACACTATTGCCCCCTAACCTGCGCCTTTTTAAATACGGCACACACCTGGAGGAGGTGGGGGTGCTAAGGCGTGAAAGGAAACTGGCGCTGCACTTGGTGCAGCACCACTTCCCATAAAGCTTCCCCTAGGTGTGTAGGTGCTCCTGTGCCCCATGTTTTGTTGGTGAATGCTATCCTTACAATGGGATCCCTATTTACAATATAACACCTAGTATGTCTGCAAGTACAGTGCACCCTATTGTCTAGTGGGGACATTTTGTAATCAATGCATTTATTGTGATCTGTAAAGATGTATGTGTTTCACTGCTGTATTTTATACCCTGATGCTAGAATGTATATCATTTAGATACTTGCACTGACAGGATAACGAGTACTATTCAGTAGTGGCATAATATGCACAATATTTGTGATTCATGTTGTTTTAGTCTTGTTGTATGCACAATATAGTTTAATTTTACCTATTTCTGTGTGGAGTCTTTTTTGTGGTGTATTTATTGTGTTACTGGCGTGAGTGTGTTGCGCAAACCCTTTACATATTTCCTCTGATGATAGGCCTGCCTGCTGTTTTTCAAGCTACCAGAGGGTAAGCACAGGTTATCTTTGGTGTGTAACTTACTTGCCTTCACTAGAATGGTGGGTTATGCCTGGCTTAGGTGCATACGCTAGCCAACCAGAACCCCCATTTCTAGCAATCACCATCAAACATAAGATCCACGGATAACTATCTTTTTTTCAGAAGACTATTCAAGAGTTGGCTCTTTCCTGCGTATTCAACATACTCAAACTCTAATATACAGCATATCTCTGTGTATATAAACATTTATAAATTACATATATGTATCTAGATGTGTGTATTTCTTTGTACAAATATCTATAATAATTTTGGTTTTTAGAATGGTTTAAAATATATAGATATTCTTAATGTCCACTTAGCAAATGTATAAATTGCTTATGGTTTAATACATATATCATGTATATGGGTCACTGCATAGTTTACATATGTTATTTGATTAGATGTTTATGGGTCTCTGTTTTATTTATCTATCACAAAATGCAAATACTATCAGAACTATTTAATCTACAAGTGCATTACTATTAAAATATTGAGGAAAATATATATGCAAATAGTTTAAAAATACACAAATACATTAGCCTAAAGTGCAGTAACACCTGAAGTCTGAGTTTATGAAATACAGCTTTAAATCTCGATATATTATCTTCCCTATACATGTATACCTTCTCTATGTACTTACGTATCTATATACTTTTTACTTTACTCTTACTGTCGAAGAGAAAAACATTTGACTCTCTCCAGTGCAGCACTCTATGTCTCACCCTGTACCTCTCTCAAAATATCCTCTACCTCCACTCTATGACACATCCCAAACCTCATTCTACTACTATGATCTCCCAAACAACCCTTTCTAATTTCTTTCTTCATGTAACCCTCCTCGATGCCTCCTTTTACTCATCCTAAACCTCATCTTACTACTATGATCTCTCAAATAACACTGTTTAGACTCTTCCCTCTTCTATCCTTCCTTTATCCTATTCAATCTCACTAACAGATCACATGCCCACAACTCAAATTAACTAATATTTCCCAATACTAATCCACCACTAATTCTTCTTGGGTTGCGGAGTAGTGTGCTAATTGCTGAAAGCGCTTTGATGCCTGGTCAAGGGTAGTAAGTGCTATATAAATACAATTACAATACAAAACGCTCTGACAAAGGCACCTCTGTTCTGACTTTCAGTGTAATATGGAATTTCAATTTCGAGACTCTTGTATCTCTCTTAATAATTAATTTGCCTGATCTCCATTCAGCCATGAGTTGAAGCTAGTCCCTCTTTCTTGTAAAATATTTTAGCGGATTAACAGCGGATTAGCATGACTGCAGCCTGTCAATCTGAAATCCTTTAGGGGGCCAACTTGGCTTCTCTTCTTTCCATGTTAATAAACTGAGAGCCTTTAAAAACGTGTGTGAGTATCGAGTCCATCACCAGACCCCAAGAAAAACCGTACATGGATAAACCACTGTACAGCATGGGGTGAAAACGCAAATTAAATCTACCTAAATGATTAAATTCTCTGTGTGTTGCAGAAAAAAGCATGGAATCAGCTAGTAATCGATAGGCAAAGTTACATACGTCATTAAGACATTTTTTAACCTACATATTACAACCCAGCAATGTAGCTCCAAGTTTTGATCATTTGCAGCTCTGATCTGTGCGTGTAACCTGAAGTTCACAGGTCGGAAGGCCAGTATGATAGCTTAGTTTGTTCATACACCTGTTACAGAGATGAGTTTGATGCTTGAAGGCTACAGGATAGATAATGACGAAATAGTGGATGGGTTATTGCGCCTGCTGCAAGATATCAGTTCATAAATTACAGAGCACATATATAGAGACATGGTGATTTGTTTAGCATTCGTAGAGCACATAATATGTTTCCATACACAAGTTCAAAGTGCCCCAAATATCAGCAGACAAGCAAAGATTTAAAGCAGTGCTCAAAAGTAACAATGTTCGGAGGACAAATTAACAATTGTTGCAAATTCAAAACTGTAAATGCATAATTTTGGACCTGCAATTTTGCTGGAACAACTGTTTGCTTTGTGCTCTTACATTTAGGGCTGACACATTTTTGGAACTGCTGCAGAACTCAGAATTCAATATATGTTGCTAAACTGAACAGAATCAGTCAAATATGTTAGTGCTTCTATGTAGAGGACCTTCATATGAAAACACGAGACCCTAACTAGCATCATCAGCCCCATCACCGAGTGCTTGCATCTGTGACATGATTAAACGTATGAAACCACTCAATGCAATTTCAGCAATGACTGACACATCGCATGGATTATATGAAGTGTTTCATCTATCCCTCAGGAGCGTCTCCTCTATTAGGGCGGAGGAGCGTCTCCCAACCCCTGCCAGCAGCAACAGCTGCACAACTGTAACTATAAAACGACAATAAACAATGTTTATTTTTGTTTTATAGTAAAAGGGGTGGGGCCTTGGGGTTGTAATTGGGACGAGAGGCAGTGCACAAACACACATCCGCACAGCGCTCTCTCCAGCCCAGCAACGCAGGCACTGCGTTGCTGGGTTGGAGACAGCAGGCAGAGACTTTCAGGTTGCCACAGAGTGCCCTGCCTGGAAGCTCCGTCCAATCCTAATGCTGCTTTCATGCTGCCAGCAGCATGACAGCAGCATTAGGATTGGATGCAGGGGAGGCTGGGCGCCTTTGCTTGAGTCCAGTGTACGAGCGGATGGTTGCAGCGATGCGCGGCATGGGACAAAAAGGTAAGTTTTTAAAGAATACATTAATTTTTTTCGTAACCCCCCCACCCGCCATGTGCAGTGCTGCCCCGTCACTTTTCGATCCCACGAGCGGCTCCTGCTGTCCCCTTTTAGGGTTGAGCACCAAGCGCTCTGGCCCCTGTTGTGATCTCTCTGCCGGCTTTTAACCACTTCCAACTCACGCCCATCAGTTTGGTTGGTACGTGGGCTTGCTTTTTAAAATTTGATTGATTTTATTTGTTAAAGGGATGCATATGTCATGCCTTTTTCGGTGTTTAGCCCTCCTTGAGCGCACTGGCCAACTACTGAAAACATAGGAGGCTCCATGTTTTCCATATGGTTTCTGGACTATTTTTTCTTTTAATTCCCTACACAGCACGATCTCGCTGGGCAGTTGTCGAGCACTTTGAATGATATTGACCCTGTTACATAGATAATTGAATAACTGCTGATACGTTTGATTGCTATTTTCTAAAAGCCTCTGGTCCCTATGTGTATTGAATTCTATGCTTCCAAAAGGGTTAATAATGGTGGTTGGTGACGCCACTTTATTATAAATAGCACATTATGCTCGGGTTTGCAGTTTAATTGACCAGTAGCCCACTGTATGAGTCTCTCAGATCAGTAGGGCAGCATCAGTAGGTTCCTCGTATTCTAATGACAAAAGAATGATCTGGAAGCTGGTTTCAAAATCAGCAGTTTTCCCAGGAGATGAGGTAGGGCTAATCACAGCTACAGTGCCAGCAGGACTCCAAACAATCAGTTTTCTTGGACGACCATGACTTTTGGTTGATCCAGACGTTCGTTTAAGGACTACGCCCAGGCCTTCATTGATCGATGCCACTGGGTTTCTAAATCACACCTGCCTCAATCACTGTCCTTGCTTACTGTGAAGTTGTATACGCAAAGAAAGACACTGTACAGTATTAGCCATGGACACCAACGTTTTATTCTTTCTTTTAGTATACTTTTTAATAGAAATATGTCTTAATAATAAGGATTTTAAATAACTGCCCAAAAATTATTCTGATTCAGGTCAGAAAGATGGACGTGTAAATGAGTATCACCTGTATTTTATATTGATGATCCAGCCTGTACCATCTCTAAATTAGAAACTAAAGCATTCACTATTCTCAGGTGATTAAAACAAATCATGGACAGACTTCGCAGCATGAAAACGCACATTTGCAACCCGAGGAGGAGTCTGGATGCAGCCTGAGCCCACAGGGCACCGTCCCTTCAGCAAAGGAGACATTTATTTTGTCATGGGAAGATTTCTTCAAATTTCTCAGAATTTCCAGCTTTTGATACAAGTGTAATCTTGCGTGGAACATTGTAGAACAGTTTATTTTTTTTAATGTAAAACATGCCCATTCTTCAGATTTTTCTTATTCCGAATGTTACACATGTTGGGATTTTCTTTTTTTTCCCCACAAAACCTAGTTTATTTGCATTGCAGTTTATTTTAAACACTAGCTTGTGGAAGTCACGAAGCAATTTCTGACTACATAGACTATTTTCTGACTATTATAGAGGAACAAAATAGCTAATAGTGATAATGGCTTTAAGTGGGCCTGGTCCGTCCTAGTCCCAGAACAGACTTTGATGCTGGTTGGCATTGGGCCCTGTATTCATGTCCTTAACTGCACTGGGAAAATCACTAACGATTTCTAAACGATGACTGCAGTAAATGTTCAGGTGATCCCTGTCAGTGATTGAGTTCTCATTTATATTTCACGTTTTACTGAATTTTGCACCTTGTTAGTGTGTTAGCTATTCCCATGGTGCTGTGTTTTTGTATTTTATTTTCGTTCACTATAACACTCTAAAAGCGTGCTTTGAACAGAGTCGCCTCCAGGTGTTTGAAACAGCCATGGTAGATAACAGCCATGAATGAAAGCTCTGGTTTTAAGGATGAAGAGGGGGCAAAAGGTGTTCAGAATAGCTTCTCTCCAGACCCTCCAGACCGGGCTGGTTTTAGGTGTATGCCAGCAGCTGTGTTATATCTGGATGCTATAACGGAAAGCTCAGAGAGACCCCAAAATACCGATCGGGTGGCACACAATGGGAATCACAAAAAAAAAAATGATGGTGTTGAAGGGCTAATCATCGGAAAAGACATGACGTATGCATGCCTTTAACAAATGAAATCAAGTACATTTTAACAGCCAGGCCCACGAACCAACGAAACTGATGGGTGTTCTGAAGCGTTCTGGCCTCTGTTGTAATCTCTTTCTGGGCTTTTAACCACACCCATGTCACCCCCATCACTTTCGTTGGTTCTTGCCTTTTTTATAATTCAGTTGATTTTTATTAGTGAAAGGCATGCATGCGTCATGCCTTTTCAGGTGTTTAGCCCTCCTCGAGTGCACCGGCCAGCTACTAAACACATACGAGGCTATGTGTTTTCTGTATGGTTTCTGGACTACTTTTTCTTTTTATTTTGTAGGCAGGGCGATCTCGCTGGGCAGCAATCGAGCGCTTATCATGACTACCAGTTTTATTCTATTGTTTATCCTAGTGCTCCTTCGCAAATTCAAGGTTTTATACAGCGCTCATTTTTTTTTATTACTATGCAAATGGGAAACCGGACCAGTCTTTTTGTTCTGATCAGTAACCTTCACATTCATGGCATGGTGCTTTAAATCGGCTTCCGTATGTGAAGTTGTGTTACTTTTCATTTTCAGTTTATGTGGCAAGAAAAGTCCGGTTAGGAGTTTACAATGCGAATAGCTCTAACTCGAGCAAGTGCGAGACCTATGTTAATTTTATTAATTGGAAGAGGCTAACCCTCATAAAATTCTAAGTGGGTGACTGGTAAAATGTACTGCATTTTGCCCTTTGCTAATTTGGATATCGTCCTTCAAGTGATGTTAAAAATCAAGAAACTACTAAGATAATTAACACTTCCTGATTTACAAACAACAAGGACATGATAACTGTTAACCAGGATCCATCCTCTTCAGCATCTGGCTATAGTCCGCGTGAGGCGTGCATTGTGATCACTTGTGTGATCAGGGCATGACCTTGTTATTTCACGGGTAATTACTCTGTGCCTTTGAATGTATGTTTTTGCTTCAGTGACGTGACAAGGTAGGTCTACAGCTGGTGTAGATCTGTACACAGCAGAAACTGCTTTCCCTAGTCCCGTGAGTACCTGCTCACTGGCGGCCATCTAGCTGTTCCCCCTTTTAGTGAACGTGGTACTCTTTAACTCCTCCCAGGGCTTTTCCCCAAGTGCAAGCCTGCTGCCATTAGGTTAGTGAGGGCCCCAAAATAATAATGTCTCCCACCACTCAGTGTCCTTTAAGCTTTCTCATGGCCAAACCTTTGTTTTACAGGTGGGAGAAGTTTTGCTTTAAAGGCCTTGTTTGTAATATCATTGCAGTAGGCCTGCTGGCCCTAAAAATGCCCTACAGGGGCTAACTATATGGTTACACTTCATTACTTTCTCCAGTATTGTTTCATGGGGTTATCCCCTCTTGGGGCTAACAATATGGTTACATGGCCATGTTTCTTACAAATTATATTTATGTTATGGTGCCCTCTATGGGCTGATTTGAAAATTATAGTCTAATGCCAAAAGCTTATTTCTAATAAAGGTTTATATGATGATTGTATATGTTTCAATAATCTCTCTTTATTACAATTATGACCATAATTCAGGCCAATTTAACATCCTTATAACACTATGACTGTTTTAACACTCTTGCTATGTTTGGGGGACCCTTTTAGTTTATTTCTCTCGTTATGAGAGAAATAAACTAAAGAGTGGCTGTCTTGTGTCTTTTCTTGGGGAATTGTCTTAGCCAGCCAGAAACTCTGAAGGTGGGGTGTTGAAAGTGGTATTCTATTGGAAATAACATGGCAGATTAAAATTAGGCTGCTAAATGGCAACATTTTCATTTTTTGCTGCAGATAGAGGAAGAAGATAAATGGAAGTGCTTTAGTTATACGCTGGGCCACTGGGATTATATGGCAGGAAAAGATGAAATTATGAGGCAGGGTTTACCAATGTATCTGGCAAGAAAGGTCCAGTTATGAATTTACAATGCCAGTAGCTCTAACTCAAGCAAAGGTGAGACCTATTGCATTGCAAATGCTTGTTCTTTTTTTCTGTGAGAAGCCCAAGTGGGATAAATATGCCTAGACTTGGGTGCTTTGCTCACTGTACCATAGGTCTCAACTACCCCTTGCTTGTGGTTGGCTGCAGGCTGAACAAATCCATATGTATGACACAGGTTAGTCCAGATAACACACTGTTAGAAGATCTGCATAACTGGAGAGAACTGAGGGCCTGATTTAGATCTCGGCGGAGAGAAATACTCCATCACAAACGTGACAAATACCCTGTCCGCTATATTATGATTCCATTATATCCTAAGGGGATCGTAACATGGCAGACAGGATATCCGTCAAGTTTGTAACAGAGTATTCATCCTGCTGAGGTCTAAATCAGCTCAAAGTGATATTTTTGCTGATTGCTGAGGGGAAACATCACCTTTACAACAGAGAAACAAGTTATGCTATGTTTCTTCCTAGTGGGCCAATATTGGGAAGGCCTGCAATGTTGTACGATTTACTGACAATATTAGTTGTCATTGATTATCCTAGCATTAAACACTTGCTCTTAAGGAGATGTTTTATATGATTTTCAAAATCTTTCGATTCTTCCGATTGTTGTATAGTTGTATTTGTTTATATATTTGTTAGAAATCAATAAAGGTTTTTTAAATAAAAACATGCACCTTACTGATGAGGCCGAACAAGGCTGAAGCAGGCCAGGGGATGGTTGTCTTCTCGTTCAAAGATGACATGGCCTAGCAGTTCAGGCCAGACTGTTCCTACTGTTGCAGGGCCAAGGGAAATTTCTGTATGATTGACTCCTCCTGGGCTGCTGTGCCACAGTGAGAAAAAAAAAAAAACAATGATATGGAACGTGGCCCGAGTAATTACCAGTGGCTGACCTTAAAATAAGGATTGCTCTAATTACTTTTTTTGTTTTTCAAATTTTGGTTGCCATACAGTGTTGCCTGCTCAACACAGCTTGTTCTACTGCACTGTTCTGATCACAAGTGGAAATGGTGTCAATTTTAGATATTTCCTATAGCTGTTGTTGAGCCATATTTGCTACTGGGGGGCAGGTAGCTGAGCTAATGGGAATGGGCAACTGTAGAGGGTTGGGGTCTTTGGTGTTGCAGCCCAGCAATAGTAGTGGCTTTATCAGTATCAGTTTGTCAACGTTTAAACAGAAGCAATTATTTTTTATTTCAGACTATGGGGGTTATTCTAACTTTGGAGGAGGTGTTAATCCGTCCCAAAAGTGACGGAAAAGTGACGGATTTACCACCAGCCGTATTATGAGTCCATTATATCCTATGGAACTCGTAATACAGCTGGTGGTATATCCGTCACTTTACCGTCACTTTTGGGACGGATTAACACTCCTCCAAAGTTAGAATAACCCCCTATGGCTGCTGATAAGCAGTCAGCTATCTTTGCCACATATTTTGAATTCCCTAGGAAATGTGTGTCATCTGTGTACATCTAATATGGGAGATCAGGCTCCTTAAAAACATTAACTAAAATCACATAAGCATTGAATGGCAGAGGAGTGCAATGAGTCCTGTAGAATACAATGGAACCAAGATACTACAGAAGAGGGACATTGATCCAACTGAACCTGCTGGCCAGCCCAGTTATCAAAACAAATCCTTTCCAGCGCTCATACCCTAATGCCAAACCAATGGTCCAAACAACCCAACTGAAGGCAATGGTATCAAGTGCTGTGACAAGTCCAGCAGACATTGAGATTGAGTCAGAACTTCCACCTCCACCAGCTTTGCAAACACCAGCTGTGTAGACATCAGCCTGTTATTGTCAGAATGTTGTGGGTCTGAGTTTACACTACAAGTGTGAGTACCAGGAGTTGCTTTAACCGCTTTGGTGCGGGCGTCGGCCACTGGCCGACGCCCACACACCCTCCCTGGTGCGGGTCACGACCAGTGGCCGACACCAGGAAGGGCATTAATAAATCCTCGGGTGCGTCGCACCCGAGGATTTTTTTTTTTTTTTTTTACTTCCCTGGGGAGACACGGAAGCTACCGTGTCTCCCCCCGCCCCCCACCCGCCCCTTTGTGACGTCAGCGCGCCGCGAGGCGCGCTGACGTTGCAAAGGTGTTTTCCCCATCCAAGCAGGAAGCAGCCTTGCGGCCGCTTCCTGCTTTGATGGGGAAAACGGCCTTTTACACGTTCGGGAAGGCCTCGTAAGAAAGGGGAGAGTCTCCCCTTTCTTACGAGGCCTTCCTGAAAGTGTTTCCTGGCCCCCGATCGCAGCACAGCTGCGATCGGGGGCCAGGAAACACTTTCAGGAAGGCCTCGTAAGAAAGGGGAGACACTCCCCTTTCTTACGAGGCCTTCCTGAAAGTGTTTCCTGGCCCCCGGTCGCAGCTGTGCTGCGATCGGGGGCCAGGAAACACTTTCAGGTTTCCTGGCCCCCCCGATCACAGCTGTGCTGCGATCGGGGGGGCCAGGAAACACTTTGAAAAGGCCTCGTAAGAAAGGGGAGACTCTCCCCTTTCTTACGAGGCCTTCTGAAACTGTTTCTGGCCCCCGATCGCAGCTGTGCTGCGACCGGGGGCCAGAAACAGTTTCAGAAGGCCTCATAAGAAAGGGGAGAGTCTCCCCTTTCTTACGAGGCCTTCTGAAATGGTTTCCTGGCCCCCGATCGCAGCACAGCTGCGATCGGGGGCCAGGAAACCCCACTAGACACCAGGGATTTCACTTTTGGGGGGCGGCCCCCCTGGAAAACGGGCCGCCCCCCCGGCATAATTTTTTTTTTTTAAAAAAGGTAGGGGCCCCCCGGGGATTTTTTTTTTTTCTCCCAAAAAAAAATAATGAAAAAAAAATAACAAATGAAATGACAGGGGGTCGCCCGTGGGCAGGGTGACCCCCTGTGGGGGCATTTTTTTTTTTTAGATGTTGTAGGGTTTCCCTGGGGGCCATTTTGGCCCCCAAGGAAACCATACAACAACTAAAAAAAAATATATGTATATATCTATATATATCTATGTAGATAGATATATCTAGGTACATGGATATATCTATAGATATATCTATGTAGATATATATATATATATATATATATATATATATATATATATATATATATATATATATAGGTAGATCTGTATCAAAGAGATTTATAAAGCGCGCTACTCACCTGTGAGGGTCTCAAGGCTCTGGGGGGGGGGGGTGGGGGGCGGGGGGAGGGAAAGGGGCTGGGAGGTTCACTGTTCAAAAAGCCAGGTTTTGAGGCCCTTCCTGAAAAGAAGTAGGTTTTGGGTCTTGCGAAGGTGGGTTGTGAGTGCGTTCCAGGTTTTGGGTGCAAGGTAGGAGAAGGATCTGCCCCCGGTGGTGGTGTGTTTGATGGGGGGACAGAGGCGAGAGAGAGGTCAGCTGAGCGGACGTTTCGTGTGGGGGTGTGGAAGTTGACTCTCGTTGAGGTAGGCAGGGCCTGTGTTGTGGAGTGATTTGTGTGCGAGGATGAGGATCTTGAAGGTGATCCTTTTGTCAATGGGGAGCCAGTGGAGGGATTTGAGGTGTGGAGAGATGTGTTCGTGTCGGCGGAGGTCGAGGATGAGTCCTGCTGCTGAGTTCTGGATGCGTGTAGTTTGCGCTTGAGTTTTAGAGTGGTGCCGGCGTAGAGGGCGTTTCCGTAATCAAGCCTGCTGCTGATGAGTGCGTGAGTGACAGTTTTTCTGGTCTCTGTGGGGATCCATTTGAATGTTTTTCAGTATACGGAGTTTGTTGAAGCATGAGGAGGTAAGAGCGTTGATTTGTTGGGTCATCGAGAGGGAGGAGTCTAGGATGATGCTGAGGTTGCGTGCATGGTTGGCGGGGGTGGGTGCAGGGCCTAGCGTGGTGGGACACCATGGGGGGTCCCAGGTGTTTTTGTGTGGGCCAAAGAGGATTATTTCGGTTTTGCTTGAGTTGAGTTTCAGGTGGTTGGCTGTCATATATATATCACTTTTGTCAATATGTGTGTGGTTTCCCTGGGTGGAAAAGGGTCCGACTTGTCTAGTGGCAGTTTTAGTGCCATAAAGAAGCGCAGAAGGTTTATATGCCTACTGCAAAGAGCACATCTGTATTTTATGTAAATAGCTGAGTACATTAGTAAAGTCTATGGAGAGATGAAGGGCACTTTTGCTGGGTGGTAATGAGGGAATCCGAGGAGGAGGGAGTGGGAGCACCAATAATGATTGTTGGACTGGGCGCAGGAGGTGCTAAAGACTGTGACGAATGGTATGTGACAAGGTGTTTTTTGAGTGTCTTGAAAGTACGTGCTGATTGAGGGAAGAAGCGCAGGTAAGGTGGCCTCTACTGTTGCATGTATCTCACACACACCATCGATTTTGTGACTGTCTACGTAGGCTAGTGTTTTAGAGCAACAGTTTAGCCAATAGCAGAGATGGCATCTTGATGGATGACTGCTGCCTGCACTCGGGTTATAGAGGACCGCTCTGACATAGGATCAGAGACTGAGACATCAGATACTGAGATAGCATCTGAGGGATAGGATAATGGCGCAGACTCTGGGAGTGATTTTTCAGTCAGAGGAGTCCCATTCGAAAACTCCTCTTCCAGTACATTATGAGGAAGGTGATGAGGACAGTCCTGCTGTCCCTTCGCAAGCTGTTCGTGCAACTGGGTAATAGTGGGTTAGGCCAACCCAGAGAGCAGGTGAATGCGGCGGCAAGCAGAGAGAGAGTGCTCTCTTGGGAGCTCACCAATTTAGTTCAGCCCCAAATTCCACCACCCAAATCATATTGTGGAGACATCAAAATTGTCTATGGCAAAACAAACTGGTTTTGTAAGGCAGGCACCTGTGTTTTTGGTCCTGGATTCGGCGGCCATATAGAGAAACACACTAAACCCAAACATTTCTGGAAACTAGACATTCGGGGGAGTCCACAGAGGTGTGACTTGTGTGGATTCCCCAAAGTTTTCTTACCCAGAATACCCTGCAAAGCTGAAATGTTGAAAAAAAACCTCTATTTTTCTCGCATTTCTGTCACACAAACTACAGGAATATGCTGGGATCCACAACATTCCTACCACCCAGTGACTCCTCACCTGTCCTGATAAAAACACTACCCCACTTGAGTGCCTACATCTAGTGCCTGTGTCAGGAATGGATCACCCCAGGGTCAACAGCTGCCTCACGTAAGGACCAACATTGACCGTTGTGTGATCTATTCCTGTCGCAGGCACCAGGCCTAACCACACAAGTGAGGTATCATATTTATCGGGAGACTTGGGGGAACGCTGGGTGGAAGGAAATTTGTGGCTCCTCTCAGATTCCAGAACTTTCTGTCACCGAAATGTGAGGAAAACGTGTTATTTTAGCCACATTTTGAGGTTTGCAAAGGATTCTGGGTAACAGAACCTGGTCCGAGCCCCACAAGTCACCTCATCTTGGATTCCCCTGGGTTTCTAGTTTTCAAAAATGTGCTGGTTTGCTAGGTTTCCCCAGGTGCCGGATGAGCTAGAGGCCAAAATCCACAGGTAGGCACTGTTTTCTATGAAAAAATGTGATGTGTCCACGTTCTGTTTTGGGGCATTTCCTGTCGCGGGCGCTAGGCCTACCCACACAAGTGAGGTATCATTTTTATCGGGAGACTTGGGGGAACGCCGGGTGAAAGGAAATTTGTGGCTCCTCTCAGATTCCAGAACTTTCTGTCACCGAAATGTGAGGAAAACTTGTTTTTTTAGCCACTTTTTGAGGTTTGCAAAGGATTCTGGGTAACAGAACCTGGTCCGAGCCCCGCAAGTCACCCCTCCTTGGATTCCCCTAGGTCTCTAGTTTTCAGAAATGCACAGGTTTGGTAGGTTTCCCTAGGTGCCGGCTGAGCTAGAGGCCAAAATCTACAGGTAGGCACTTCGCAAAAAACACCTCTGTTTTCTTCAAAAAATTTGGATGTGTCAACGTTGCGCTTTGGGGCGTTTCCTGTCGCGGGCGCTAGGCCTACCCACACAAGTGAGGTATAATTTTTATCGGGAGACTTGGGGGAACGCTGGGTGGAAGGAAATTTGAGGATCCTCTCAGATTCCAGAACTTTCTGTCACCGAAATGTGAGGAAAACTTGTTTTTTTAGCCACTTTTTGAGGTTTGCAAAGGATTCTGGGTAACAGAACCTGGTCCGAGCCCCGCAAGTCACCCCTCCTTGGATTCCCCTAGGTCTCTAGTTTTCAGAAATGCATAGGTTTGGTAGGTTTCCCTACGTGCCGGCTGAGCTAGAGGCCAAAATCTACAGGTAGGCACTTCTCAAAAAACACCTCTGTTTTCTTCCAAAAATTTGGATGTGTCCACGTTGCGCTTTGGGGCGTTTCCTGTCGCAGGCGCTAGGCCTACCCACACAAGTGAGGTATCATTTTTATCGGGAGACTTGGGGGAACGCCGGGTGGAAGGAAATTTGTGGCTTCTCTCAGATTCCAGAACTTTCTGTCACCGAAATGTGAGGAAAACTTGTTTTTTTAGCCACTTTTTGAGGTTTGCAAAGGATTCTGGGTAACAGAACCTGGTCCGAGCCCAGCAAGTCACCCCTCCTTGGATTCCCCTAGGTCTCTAGTTTTCAGAAATGCACAGGTTTGGTAGGTTTCCCTAGGTGCCGGCTGAGCTAGAGGCCAAAATCTACAGGTAGGCACTTCGCAAAAAACACCTCTGTTTTCTTCAAAAAATTTGGATGTGTCAACGTTGCGCTTTGGGGCGTTTCCTGTCGCGGGCGCTAGGCCTACCCACACAAGTGAGGTATCATTTTTATCGGGAGACTTGGGGGAACGCTGGGTGGAAGGAAATTTGAGGATCCTCTCAGATTCCAGAACTTTCTGTCACCGAAATGTGAGGAAAACTTGTTTATTTGGCCACTTTTTGAGGTTTGCAAAGGATTCTGGGTAACAGAACCTGGTCCGAGCCCCGCAAGTCACCCCTCCTTGGATTCCCCCAGGTCTCTAGTTTTCAGAAATGCACAGGTTTGGTAGGTTTCCCTATGTGCCGGCTGAGCTAGAGGCCAAAATCTACAGGTAGGCACTTTGGAAAAAACAGCTGTGTTTTCTATAAAAAAAATAGGATGTGTCCATGTTGTGTTTTGGGGCATTTCCTGTCGCGGGCACTAGGCCTACCCACACAAGTGAGGTATCATTTTTATCGGGAGACTTGGGGGAACATAGAATAGCAAAACAAGTGTTATTGCCCCTTATCTTTCTCTATATTTTTTCCTTCCAAATATAAGAGAGTGTGTAAAAAAGACATCTATTTGAGAAATGCCCTGCAATTCACTTGCTAGTATGGGCCCCTCGGAATTCAGCGATGTGCAAATAACCACTGCTCCTCAAAACCTTATCTTGATCCCATTTTGGAAATGCAAAGGTTTTCTTGATACCTCTTTTTCACTCTTCATATTTCAGCAAATGAATTGCTGTATACCCAGTATAGAATGAAAACCAACTGCAGGGTGCAGCTCATTTATTGGCTCTGGGTACCTAGGGTTCTTGATGAACCTACAAGCCCTTTATATCCCCGCAACCAGAATAGTCCAGCAGACAAAACGGTATATTGCTTTCAGAAATCTGACATCGCAGGAAAAAGTTACAGAGTAAAACATAAAGAAAAATGGCTGTTGTTTTCAGCTCAATTTCAATATTTTTTTATTTCAGCTGTTATTTTCTGTAGGAAAACCTTGTAGGATCTACACAAATGACCCCTTGCTGAATTCAGAATTTTGTCTAGTTTTCAGAAATGTTTAGCATTCCGGGATCCAGCATTGGTTTCACACCCATTCCTGTCACTAACTGGAAGGAGGCTGAAAGCACCAAATATAGTAGAAATGGGGTATGTCCCAGTAAAATGCCAAATTTGTGTTGGAAAATTTGGTTTTCTGACTCAAGTCTGCCCGTTCCTGAAAGGTGGGAAGATAGTGATTTCAGCACCAGAAACCCTTTGTTGATGGCATTTTCAGGGAAAAAACCACAAGCCTTCTTCGGCAGCCCTTTTTTCCCATTTTTTTGGAAAAAACAAAATTTTTACTGTATTTTGGCTATTTTCTTGGTCTCCTCCAGGGGAAACCACCAACTCTGGGTACCATTAGAATCCCTAGGATGTTGGAAAAAAAGGACGCAAATTTGGCGTGGTTAGCTTATGTGGACAAAAAGTTATGAAGCTCTAAGCGCGAACTACCCCAAATAGCCAAAAAAGGGCTCAGCACTGGGGGGGAAAAGGCCCAGCAGCTAAGGGGTTAATTCTTTTGGGCATCAATCTCTCTTTTGTGAGGCATTGACACTACAAGCACTGTCATTTGCGAATATTCTCATATGCTCTTTAAAAAGTTCACTAGCCAGATTTCTGTCTGAGTCTCGAGTCTGTTAGTCTAGTTTTAATGCCTCGCCTTTTTTTCTTAAATTTATTTATGAATTATAAAAAAAACTGCAAAGAAGATACAACAAAGAAATGATCTTGTTAGGCTGTGCAGCAACAGGGCAGAGTGACCTCATACATAAACCTTCTGACACAACCAAATACAAAGCAACCATTCCCATATGAACTGCACTGTGACATCCGGTAGGACGTTTTCAATTTTGTAGATTTCAGTCAACAAGAACAAAGTCGTCTTCCCTTTGCACCAATATAAGAAACGTCTTAGTTCATGGTGCCATTCTGTCATTTGGGTATTCTGACACACTGAGCGCTTAATCCCATAGACCCCATGCTTCCTATGGCGAACCTGTACAGTGTCTTATCATATGACTCTTTTGGGCTGCCACGTTTATGTAAGTCTCGATTCCAGGAAATACATTCCATACTAAAGCTTCCAAACATTGGCATCGTGCCTTTTCACTAGAACTATCCCCAGATTTCTAAATGTAGTGGCAAACTTACTCTCCCTTTTCATGGCACAAGTTCCATAAAGCACAAGTTGCATCTCTCAAAGAGAGATCAGGAAAATTAATTATTACGTTATTAACAGAGATACAAGTGCCTGGAAATTGAAATTCCAGAATACACTGAAAGTCAGAACAGTGGAGCTTTTATCAGAGCGTTTTGTATTGTAATTGTATTTATATAGCACTTACCACTCCTGACGAGGTGTCAAAGTGCTTTCGGGGAGTAGCACGCTACTCCGGAACCCAAAAGGTGTTAATGACCAGCCAGACAATTCAGACAGGAGCCAAGTCATCCTGTCCCAGAAGGATACTACTGCAGGACAAAACCACTTCACATCCAGAGGGAATCAACATTTATGAAACATCTAAAACAACAATACTCTAACACTGGATTTATACGATGTAATAACTGTCGATGCTGATATACTATGTGCACCACTTATAATGTATGAGTTTGAAACTAATGTTGCTGCAGAAGACCCATCAGGTGGGCTATTTTTCTTAATTCTGATCTGCCATTGGAGCAAGAAAGTCAGTCTCTCATTTACCCCCAATATCATTAAGGAATATATGGCCACGGCTGACTTCCTTTGTATATTGCCTTGAAGAGTCTCCATCCTCTATCGCAGTTGTAACAGAATTACAATAACTAGATGTATTTTTGGCTCACTTGGGAAGCCAGGCCAAGCGTCACATATTCTGGTGGTATTGTCAATATATTTGGCAGAAAATTGACATTTCTCACTCCCCACTTCATGCACCAGTCTCTAAATACCATAAGTTTACCATTTTCGTATGTCTGCAAGGGCATTCAGGCCTGAGTGTCCCCTGATCTTGGACCGGTCATATCAGGACAAAGTCACCAAGGGCATACCCCAAAAACATTGGGGCATATTTATGGAAATTGGCACAGCACCGAGTGCAGCACCACTCTCCCTGTGCCCCTTAGCACCCCCTTACAGCCACCATGTTTGCGCTGTATTTAAAATACAACACACCATGGCGCTGGGTAGGTGGTAAATAACGTCATCTTTAATGACGCTCTTGATGTACTCTGCAGGAATAGCACCTAAATACTGGTGCTACTCCTGCAGAGTACATAGGGCCTCATTCTAAAGAATGGAAGGCCCTTTTTAACGCCTGCTCTTGACCAGGCGATAAAAGTGCCATAAAAAATGTCATAAGGAAATCTCATAGATTTGCATCCATTGCGCCTGACGCAGGCATAATGTAGCATAAAGTGTTACAGGCGGCACCCTGTAAATACGGCACAGGGATTTTGGCCTCGTTGGGCCACATTAACGTCAGAATAAATGACGTTAATGTGGCGCAAGGTGGTGCTAGCGGCCTATAAATATGCCCCAAACTGTTGGTAGTACATATATTTATAACTAGGTAATCTCTCTACCTTCTGCCATGGTTAGCATTTTAAACAGACATGTTTTGTATCTCCACTCCTCTTATTTTCTGCATCAGAGGCAGAGCTAACAATTCAAAGGAACCATTTGTTTCCGGATCAAATTTGTGACCAGATCATCGGACCCTAATAACCAGGGTATGACGTATTGAGGTTGGCTACCGATGTACTATTGGCTAAGATCCGACAGCAAAATGTCACCATTCTCCCAGGAAAAGGAAACGTGGCAATAGCTATGTATAACACTCTGTCACACCAAATCAGTTTTAACAATAACACATAAAATCTTTTATGAAATGATCTGGGTTATGCCATGGGCATACTCTGCCATATATCTAGGTATGACTACTATCTCACCTAGGGCCAGTCTGCCTACAAAGACATTGTTAAAGTGAGCCAAAATGTAACGGTATTCTTCAACCTATCAAGAGCTAAAAGCACATTTACTTTGTGAATTTTAACTAGGCTACGACTAATGGGTAGCCGAAAATATTTGACAGATTCTGTACTGATTGTTATGAGTAAAGAGCTCAGACCTCTGGGTATATACGCAAGATCAGATATACTATTGATTTAGCCCAGTTGATCTGAAAACCCAAGGCACCCAATGTCCCTCAGTTGTAGACAGCCTGGGAACACTATCAATGGATTTCTCATATCAGTGCTTAATTTGTAAATAAAAACGTGCTGGTGCTCAAAGCCCTCCTCCTAAACACTCGACTGCTGCAATTAAATGCGGGAACACGGAAGTACTGAGGCAGCATAACCCTGAAGACATCTCGGGCCTTTTCAATCCATTTAAAGCCACTCCCTGCCCCTTCAGCTCACTCTTGAAGCTTTCTGCTTTCTCCCAGTGTGATGCTTTTTCGTTTTTCTCTTCCTCCGTCTTTCCCATATGTGTCTTTTGCTCGCAGCAAGTGCTTGGGGCAGAAGAATAAGCGCCGGCCCTCAAAAATAGGTGCCGGTGCTCCGCACCAGAAACAACAAGCTAAAATTAAGCACTGTCTCATATACAAAATATCATCACCTACAGCAAGACAACATGGGTTGCACTATGTGTCATTGTTCTCCCATCTGTAAGTCACTTTTGCCGTAGTAAAGCTAGCAGTTGTAGTGTAAGGGGAAATGTGAGGGGCAGGAATGAGCAACCCTGCCTCTCCACATATTCCATCAAGGATATAGCCCGGTTTTGTTCTTAAACCATGCTGCCCCAAACCATCTTTCGCCAGTGCTTCGAACATATAGCGCATGCTTTGTGAGAATCTAAGCTTGCCACTGCTTGAGGGGTGTTTTCTTGACATAGTTGTTCTAGTATTATGTTAATAAATATGCTACACTTTGGAATAAAACCTGACTGATCTTAGTGTACTAATAAATAAATGTGCAATCCTAGCTAGTCATTCTGCTAGTATCTTCCCTAAACTCCTATTGTCAACATTGATCAGTGGCAGTGTGTGGTAAGCCTGGCAGCCCAGTCAGTATTTACCAGATTTGCGAAGCACGGCCACCACATGCCCACTCATTGTCCCTGGAAGTCTACGGAGTCACCAACCAGGGTACTGATAAATCGGAATATTCCTTGTAGAATTCGACAGGCAACCCAGCCCATGCTGGAGTCTTGCCTGATCTCATATTACGGACAACACCTCAAACTTATGTTCTGTTAGTTAGTTTGCGTCTCATGTCTGTGGGCAAAAAGGTAAACCTGCCTCATCCAGCTGGTCATAATACAGCATGGTTCTGGACTAATCAATTGTGAGAAGAGTTCTAAATAGTACCGTTGAAATCTCGTGTTTATATCATCTAGGGCTGCCAGCACAATGCCATCTAGTCTCGTAATAGCTTTAATAGTTCTGCCCCCTTTTTATTTATTCACCAATTTCTAACAACTGACCATCTTTACCTACTTTGTCATGTGGCCGAACCATAAATTGTTGCCTTTAGGTGTGTTTATCCCTGGTGCCTGTTGCCTCCAGTAAATAGGTCATGTTTCTTCTTTCTTGACATTTCACGTTTGCTGACGTCTATGGCTGGTTCCCTCTCTAAAATCCTCAGATCTTTTTAAAGTTTACTAATTCTATTAGCGAGGTATTCCGTTATATCGTACACCATGCCCATGCACCTCACTTTAAATATAACTTTTATAACCTCCCATAAAGTTGCCCGGGTCGACATTGACCCTGCGTTTTATTGCTCTCCTAACTTCTGCCCAGAATAAAGCATGTACCAGCACAAAAACTGTGGGCACCAAGTAAGAATTGGTGCTACGTGCCGTCCAGGGGCCCATTGTATCCGAAGCACTGTACACTCTGAAAGGGCCCTGTCCATGTCCTGATCTTTGTCAAATTTACCATACTGAGTATCTCTAAATAGTGCATAGTTTATTTGAGAGTAAGCACCCTGAGGGTAACAGTAAAAAGGACAACCCCTCCACTCTCTGTGTTGTGTCCTCCATATCTCGTAAGACCCATTTGATCCATTACAGTAATGTATGTGATGCTCTACCCAGTAGTCTGTCACCTCCTCTAGAACTATCTAAACATGAGTTGAAGACCCTGTTGACATCACCCATCCATTGTATGTTGTGATCTGCATATCTATCCGGACGTCATTTAATTTCAGTGAACAAATTGTGTACATTCATTGCATCATTTGAGGCTTTCTTTATAATGCACCTGTCACTCCTACATATCTGCCTCTGTCGTCTGGTAAGACATCCTGCACTTGGGATGAGAACTACATCTAGCTGTCCTTTCTTCCTCCTAATTCACTGACTTCTTTATGAGTTAGGTGTTTCTCTTGTTCCATGGCTACAAATACTTTATGTCTGCAAATGTACAAATGTAACAGCAGATTATCTACCTTTCAACTACATTATTAATACCCTCAATATTCCATGTAAAAATGAAGATTTTAGCCATAACTGATACTTAAACAATTTGTTTGTATTTCAGTATATCACCATTCGTTGCCCATCCTTCTGTCTACTGTCTCCCCTTACCTTAATTGACCCCACATGATGCATTATATAGCCTAACTGTGGCTACAAGAATCATAGCAACTACTTTGGAGACCAATCACCTCAGTGGGACCGAGTTCTAAGGTCTGATTCGACTAATCTCCTATATTGGCCATTGGGCAAAAACATCACGTCAGATCTCTCTTGGCTACTCATATCTAAGATTGGGACAATTGTATGGTGAATGTCTTCAGCAAACAGTTTACCGTTTGCCTGGACTTTTATTTATCTCCCTATCTCTTCTCAGAGTCATGGATGAGATTCAGCTGATCTATGTTGGACCGCTTTGCTTTCCATCACAATTCCTTGCTCTCTCAGTCCTGTGGCTGGTTCCAGGATCCACAAGCCTATGAGTGCATGCTATATCTTGTCCATAGCAGAGGGACTCATAAATGCATTTCTGCCAATTCCCCATATCCTTTGAATTCACCTTTTGAAAGCATAGGAACCAGTGATCAATCCATTTTGTCCAAGGATGGCTTGATTTCCGACATTGAAGTAAATATCAGTAGAAGAAGAGTGGCCTTCCAGTCGATGGTTTGGTTCTCGAAAGGCTGGATTTTCAACAATGAGGTTTTTGTAATGCAGTAGTAGTCTTTGAGGTCAAAAATCTCACTGGGAATGACCTTATATATGTATTTCTATCACAGGGCCACTTTTCAGATTTGGTGTCAACTTGGAGATGTGGGATTGTGAAGGACGTTTGGTACTAGAATTCCTTTTGGAACTCTGTAGAAAAGTTTTGGTAATTTCTACCTTAAGTATCCAATATTCAGCTATTAAGTCCTTCTGAGAGTCTTGGGGTGCTTAAATAATCTAGAGCCTTATGCTCTTCATTTTTTTAAAAGATGACTTTTAGCTAGGCGTATTTCTAAGCTTTCAGACCACCTTGGGATATTACATTGTTTCTCCAACCTTACAAGCATCTCCTTAGGTGTCTTTAAAAAAAAGTTTCTTTCTTCCATAGTATTTTAGGTCTCGCCTGCCAGACAGTGTAAGATGTCTGTTTGTGAGAAGACTTATTGTCAGCTTACAGTGGGTTTATGTCCCATCCACTGCTTACCTTTGGTTGACTTTATTGTCATCCTTATATTATACCTATCCTTCCTCTTCTTGTGTCTGTCCCCCTCCTGGAACATAGCCTCATTACATGTGTCCTTTCACTGCTTACTTTTTAGGTCTTGCTTCAACAGTGCATGCTCTTAATGCACTCTATCTTGCAAAGGCTATTATTTACATAAAGGGTTTGGAGCCCACCCATTGCTACCATTTATTGGTTTCATTGTCACTCTTCTTTGCTGCCTCCTAATTGGCCAGCACATGCCAGGTGTCACTTTCTTTTCTTTCAATGAAAAATGGACGAAGCACAGATTGATTCAAATTCATTTGTTCCCGTCCACAGCTCACACTGTGATTGAGGTATGTGTTTCAAGACATTTCCACTGTTTCCAGTTCTTGTGCTGCTTTTTTCATTTGTTTTGTTTTAAGCACATTTTGGGTATTGTTTACCTATGTCTGCATCATTTGGCTTACTCCTACAACTTAAATAAAAGTACATTTTATGTGAGTTGGATTGAGGCATTACAATGTATAAATGCACCCCTACACATGTTACACCTGTACGATTCTTCCTTCTTATCTTCCTTGCCTAACAGCCATTCATCCCCATTATACCTCATATCTTTGCTTTGATTTTAAGTTCTGTTACTTGTTTAAGTTACTTACACCCACAACTGTAATACTCTATGCCACTCCATTCTTTGGCAGTCCACTCTACGCCACTGCACACCACTCTACTCCACTCCACACCACTTCTCTTTGAACTGCTTACTCTATTCCACGTGATGCCCCACCACTATACCCCACTCTATGCCACTCCATGCCACTCTACACCACTCTAAACTATGCTACTTCACTCTGGCCACACCACTCCTTGCCATGCCACTCCACACCATGCCACTCTACTCTCCACCACTCCAGTCTATGCCACTCTACATCTCTTTACACCACTCTATGCCATTCTATACCACTCCATTCCACTGTATGCCACTGCAGTTTATGCCACACCACTCTATGCCAATTCAAGCCACTCCACTCTATGCCACTCCCTCCACTCTATGCCACTTTGCACCACTCCACTGTACATCACTCCACTCTCCTCTACACTATGCCGTTCTACACCATCCCACTCCACTCTGCACCCCTCCACTTTACATCACTCCACTCCACACCACTCCTCTCTATGCCACTCTACTCTACACCAATCCACATCACTCAACTCCACTCCAGACAATGCCAATCTATGCCACTCTACGTCACACCACTCCACATAAAGCCACACTATGCACTCCATGCAACTCTTCTCTATACCACTCCAGTCTATGTCACTCTACGCAACTCCAATCTATGCCACCCCACTTCACACTATTCCACTGCAGTCCATGCCACTCCACCCCACCCCACTCTACTGTATGCCACTCCACACCTCTCTACTCCACACAATGCCACTCTATGGCAATTTAGATCACTTCACTTCACACAACGCCACTCTATCCCACTCTGTGCCACTCTACTGTATTCCACTCTACTCCCCTCAATGCAATTCCACTCTATGCCACTCCATTTTACACCATTCCATTCTAAGCCGCTCCCCTCTATGCCACTCAACTCTACGCCTATCCACTTCACTCTGTGCCACTCCACTTCATGCCTTTCTACCTCACTGCTCTCCACGCTATGTCATTCCACTCTACACCACTCCACTCTGCGATATGCCACCCTATGCCACTCTGTGCTACTCTATGCCACTCCACGCCACTCTAGAGCAGTCTACTCTGTCACTCTACACTACTCTACTCTTCGCCACTTCATGCCACTCTTCACCAATTCATTCCACGTCACTCTACGTCACTCCACTCCACTCTACACAACTCCATTCTATGTAACTCCACTCTAGCCATGCCATTCTACTCAATGGCAATTCACTACACAATACTTCACTCCACTCTACACCCCTCTACTCTATGCCACTCCACTCCACACAATGCCTCTCTTTGGCACCACACATCAGTCCACTCCACACAATGCCACTCCATGCAAATCTACTCAATACCATGCTATGCTACTCCACCCTACTCAACTCAACACCATTCCATTCTATGCCACTCCACTCTATGCCACTTGACTCTATGCCATTGCACTCCACTCAATGCCACTCGACTCTGCACCACTCGACTCTACACCATGCCACTCTATGCCACTCCATGCCACTCTGCACCACTCTGTTCCACTCCATGCTACTCTAGACCACTCTACTCTGTCACTCTACACTACTCTACTTTTCTCCACTCCATGCCACTCTACACCACTCCATTCTACACCTCACCACTCCACTGTATACCACTCTACACCACTCCACTCTATGCATCTCCACTCTAAGCCATGCCATTCTGCTCAACTGCAAACCACTACATGATACTTCACTCCACTGTACTCTACTCTACTCTATGCCACTCCGTTTCACTCCACACAATGCCTCTCTTTGGCACCGTACATCACTCTGCTCTACACAATGTCACTCTATGCCACTCTACTTTATGCCACTCTATCCCATGCCACGCTATTCTGTGCCACTACACTCTACTCAATTCAGCATCATTCCATTCTATGCTACTCCACTCCATGCCACTCCACTTATGCCACTCTAGACCATGCCACTCCACTTATGCCACTCTAGTCCATGCCACTCACCTTAATGACACTCTGCTAGTCCATGCCACTCACCTTAATGGCACTCTACGCCACTTCACTCTACACAACTCCACTCCAAGCCACTCTACACCACTCCTGTCTGTCTGTACCACTTTATGCCACTCTGCTCTATGCAAAGCATCTCTACTGCACTCTACACCACACTAATCTATACCACTCAACTGCACTCTGCACCACTCCAATCTCTGCCACTTCAGTTTATGACACTTCACTCTATGCCATTCTATTCTATGCCACCCATTTCACTCTACACCACACTATGCCACTCCATGCCACTCTACACCACTCCACACCACTGTGCCCCACGCCATGTCACTTTATGTCACTTTACACTACTCAGGTCTACGCAACTTCACTCTACACCACACCACTGTACTCCACGCCACTCCATGCCATGCTACAACACTCTACTCTATGCCACTCTAATCCACTCCATGCCACTCTACTCTATGCCACTCCATACCACTCTACACCACTCCATGCCACTCTACATGATTCTTCACCACTCTATGCCACTTCACTCTGCGCCACTCCACTTCATTCTACACCACTTCTGCCACTTCACTCTATGCCACTCTACTTAATCCCACTCTACTCCATGCGCCTCCACTGTACCCTATTCAACTCCATTCCACTCAGTGCCACTTCATTCTGTACCATGCTTCATCACTCAATGCCTCTCTGCTCTATGCCACTTGGCACATTGCACGCCCCTCCATCATTTTATTTAATGCCACTCTATGCCACTCAACTCTATGCCACTCTGCTCTATGCCATGTCACTATATGTCATACCACTCTACACCACTCCACTCTACATCACTCAAATCCACTCCATTCTACACCACCCCACTTCACTCTTATGCCACTACACTCTACATCACTTTATGCCACTTCACTCTATGCCAGTATACCCTATGCCACTCAACGCCACTACACTCTATGCAAGTCTACTCTAGGCCACTCTACACCATTCCACTCTATGCCTCTCCACTCTATGCCACTCCATTTCACTCTACCCCAGTATACTCTCTGCCACTACATTCCATTGTACACTACTCCATGTCACTCTTCACAATGCTGCACCACTCTACTTTATGCCACTGTTATCTATGCCACTCCACTCTATGCCCCTCCACTCTATGCCACTCCACTCCATCCCACACTACTCTACACCACTCTACTCTATCCCACTCTACTCTGTCACACTATACTGTACAGCACTCTACTTCACTCTCCTCTACATCAATCTCCTCTACACCACTCTACTCTATGCCATTCCATGCCATGCCACTAACTTTTAGGCATGCTAAACAGCAGCCATGCTGCTGCACAACAGGGCTAAAAGACATTAGCAAAGCAGCTAGCTCTTGCCTTGGCGAAAACTATTGGCTTTGCTAATGCTTGTTTCTTTTTTGTTAAACACTCTATGAGAGTGCATTTGTTTTCCAGATGCCTCCCTTACTAACTTTTTCTTTCCACCTCTGCCTCTCTCACTGTTGCTCTCACTGGTCGTGTGCCTTTCCACCACCCTCTCTGTGTTGTGCTCATTCTTGTTTACTCCCCTCCACCCCCGCTTTGTGGCTTTCTTACCAACTTACTTATTCCCCCCAGTTTGACCTTCCTCTCCCTGTCCTTTGTGCTTCTCTTTCCCTCATGCACAACATTCCTATCGCTCATCTATGTTGCTTCCCCACCCGTGCCTTCACACCTCTCCAACCTCCATTTTGCTTCCACTCCCCAGTGTTGCATTGCGCCCCCAGAGTTGCATTCTTCCCCCCATCTCCCGTGTTGCTCCCCCCACATATACCTGGAAAAAAATACAAAAATATTGCTACAACAACCAACAAGCACCAGGTTACGAGAATATTACACGACTGAGGTCTAATTTTACACAATTTGCATCGACTGAATAGGAAAAATAGTATTAGTTCCCACGGACCTGCCCAAAATGAGGTTTTCACCCACAGCTGTGTGAACCACCTATTATTACCAATGCTTTAAAATTTACATACATGGGGGTTTCCGCTCAGACTACTGGAGTATTATTGTCTCAAAACTGGCTGTTTGGTGTATCATTCCGTTTTCTATAGCGTGCTTGCATCGCAAAACATGAGGGACTATTTTATTTTTAAGACGCACACTAAGTCATGGCATAAATTATTTATAGTACAGCTGCATTGCATACAGGAAGCAGCCGTGTTTTGTTTTTCTCCGTAACAGGTCTTTTCGAAAACATTATGACTCAAGACTCAAGCTAGATCTGCAGGCTTTGCCAATGCGTTTACCCTAAGGACAGCTCTGATGTCATGCGGGGTCTTTACTAGAAGTCCTCTCCAGACCGGTAATGATTTGTTACTGTTTTTCAGCAACGAAGGCTGTGGCAGATGTTACAAGCACTTTCGTAATTGTATCTCAAATTACAGGCACCGCCATAGATATGATAGTATCAAATGCCCTAAAATGAGACACACACAACATGGATTCCTTCGTGCTGAGTGGATTGAAATTGATCCATGAGTTGCACAGACTCGCTCACTCTTCTGTACGCTGCAGTAACATAGGGAGACGTATGTTGGTGAATCGACTTTTCCCTCCTCCACTAACGGGCACTTGAGGAATCATTCAAATCTACCCTCGAGCTAGATGTTCCTCTGCGCTTTCAAGTAATTCAATTTACATTGTGTGCATTATGAATACATCACAGTAAATAGTGTAATTTATTATAAAGTAAATTTCTATCACATAGGACATAAACATAACATTTTAGAAGGCACAATGCAAGATATAAACTAGTTTATTAATGCCAAGCAAATACCACCAATTCACCCACATCAAAAACACATAAGACAGCATCAACCCTCCAATTAAAGTCATGCCTGTTCAGGCTAAATTGAAGTACTCGTTAATGTGGGCAGTTTTAGACTTTCTTTTTCACAGCTTTCACTCATTGCAAACTAGAAAGAGCGTCATACGTGAGTAAAAACTCTCTTTTCCCCCTTGGTTCTGCCAAGATCGGAATATTTACCAACCCGACCAATTGGCATTTTGCTTCTTGTTAAGATCCTCGCTCATTGCCTCTCCCTCACTGAGGCTACGCCTAAAAACGCCCAAAAGGTATTTTTTAAGGTTGAGCCTGCGTCACATGCGCTTGCGCATGCGTTTCACTTGCGAGACACTTTAGTAGTTAGAAAAGGGCTCAGAGCCCTGTCCATGTCACATTAGTGTCTTTCATTGGTTCGTGGGCTTGCCTGTTAAAATCTGCTTGCTTTCATTAGGGGAAGGCATGCATACGTCATGCCTTTACCAGTGGTTAGCCCTCCTCGAGCGACCAAATAATGAAAAGATGCCAGGCTTGCTGTTTTCCGTCCGGTTTGTGGACTACTTATTATCTTTTTTCGCAGCACAATCTCGCTTGGCAGAAGTCAAGCACTTTCCATGACATCGACCCTGTTACATAGTTAATTGCACTTTTGCCGGTTACGTAGATAATTGCACTTTTGCCGATAGGTTTCACTATGAGTGAACCGTAGCAGCACGGTTGTGCTCTTTTTTTCCATTTATTGTGGCAAGAAATGTCCGGTTGGGAGTTTACAACTGCTAGTAACTCTAACTCGGAGAAATGTGAGACCCCTTGCATTGCAAAGGCTTGTTCTTTCTACTTTTGGCCATAAAATGGTGTAGGATAACACCTTTCTTTTTAAGCAATAGAGGTTCGGGCAGCTGATAGATGGTCTAGTACCCGTAGCAGGTAAGTGAGCAACTAATATTCATTATCCTTTGGGAAAGGTTGGAGGCTAAAGAAGTGGGTACATACAATTCTCCCCTCTGACAGTGTGCAATAAAAACAGTGAGTGTCAAACACAATATATACACCCTGCCTTTTGACAAGGCTGGACGGTATAACAACCCTACAACCCTTGTGCATGCTTGGTGGGTGACATGGCATGATGGTAGCTTAGTTCCTCCAGTGTAAATACTACCCTTTGGCAAGTTTCGGGGAGGGAAGCGCACAAAATCTTCCTAGCCCCTACAAAAGTTGGAAGGGTGAACTTGTATTGGTATTTATCAGTTTTTATTGATGTGTGGTAGTTTGGTGTAAGAAATTGGATTGCTGATTGACGAAAAGGGAGAACCCGCTTCAAATAATCACAATACCTGGCAGGAGGAACCACAAAGGTCACTAAATAGCCCATGCATAACCCTCTGGTATCATGGCACTGAAGCAGTTATAACGTCAAAACACAACAAAAGAAAAATTCCCGCCCAATTAAAAAAACTAGAGAAAATGTAAATAAATACTATGAGACCAAAATGACAAAAATCTAATACGTAGAACTTGAGATATGAATTTCTCTAATTTTCTGTAGAAATAGTGCCAGAAAGCACAACATGCCAATTGTGGTTATCTAGTTGCACTGAACCAGATCATAATCAAAAGTTAAGGCTGATTGCAATAGAATGCATATAAGATATAGGGATCAGGTTCATCCTGGTGGAGAGTTTACCTTCCTTAGTCTAATTTTCCAATGGGAAGCTCTCATTGATGGGGGCTGTCAGAAAAAAGGGCTGCATGCTGGTTCCAGAGATGGGTTCATTGTAAGTGAGGTGCTGAAGTCTTATGCCTCTGTCAGAACATCAAGTGGGTGGGGGACCGCAGATGGTTGTTGGTGCGAGGAGCTTGTTGCTCATCTGAACTTCATGGTGATGGGAAACTAGGGCTCGCATTGTCAAAGAAAAGAACTACATGTAGGTTAAGTAGGAAGTCTGTATCTTAGAAGGGCTCATCTGAAGTTGGATGCAGTTCCTAAAGAGATCAATGCCTCTGGGTTTCAACCTGGAGCCAATTTCTTGCAGTTTAAGGTTGAAGGAGTCACTCTAACATCAATCAAGCAACCAGGGTCTGGTGGTCATCTTTAAGGGTTTAGGACTTGCTCCAGCAGATGCCAGCAGCAGGGTCCAGGTAGATCCAGTCGGTACTGGTCAGTTGGACAGTTGAGGGAAAGGTCTCTGGGAGCTTACTGTGTCCCTATACCTCAAACAGAGGGTCGGCCAACTGACCCTTGTAGCCACATATGGGGTCCTTGGTTCAAGGCAAGCAGGACCAGTCTTCCTTCAGGCTTCAAACCGCAGGGCAATCCTTCTATCAAGTCTCCACAGGTCCAGGAGTGTTCTGATTTCTGATTTCAGGTACTGCTGATACCAGTTCTATACCCAGTGCTTGCCTTTAGCTGGCAGACACCCCCTTTGTTTAGACTTAAACTGTTTCTGTTTCGTGAGTGGTAGAACTATTTCTCTAACTACTCCCAAACTGAAGATATCACGTTTTAAATGTAATCAGGTAACAATGTGTTAGGCTATGAGAGAGCCAGCCTTGCTACAGTGAAAACCGACTTTGGAGATTTTCATTGCCTGGACATGTAAAACCTAAATACACATGTCCTACTTTTGAAACACCATGCACTCTGCCCTAGGAATGTTTAGGCCCTACCATAGGGGTAACATAAGGATTACAAAGGAAGGATTATATTCCTAGGCATTTCAAAACTACAGTACATGTTGCAGTACCAAGGGTGAGAAATGTGTTACAGTGCTCCTTTAGTGGGTAGCACAAGTGCTGCAGTCCACATCTAGCATTTAATCTATATGGCCTGGGGACATGTATTACTATTTACGAGAGACTTATAAATAAATTAAATGTCCGATTAGGTGTGTACCAGTTTTGCCATGTTTGGAAGGGAGAGCACAAGCACTTCACCACTGATTAGCAGGAGTAAAGTACACAGAATCTTAATGCCAACAAAAACAGGTTCAGCATAAAAGCGTTATGAAGGCAAAAATCTTGGGGAATACCACGCTAAAGGTGGTCATTTACAACATTCAGAAAGCATTGTACTGCAGTTCTTTTTAGTAACTCCAACTGCTCACAAACATTTTAAAAAGTGCAGGTGTGAATATTTTGTAGCCCTTGTTGCCTTTGCCAAAGGGGTATTTTTTCAACCCTTCCCACCTTGCTGAATTTGGAGGCTATTTGGCACACCCACCTTTGCCCAGGGTCTTTGGTAGTCACCTTGCATTGCCCAGAGGTGATAAGTATTTTGTGCTAGGGGTGGTGTTTTTCCTAAAGGCGGCTGGGGTATTTGGTAGCTTCCTATCTTTGCTAATTACATGTGTCTATTGTATTCCCCCTGTACTGCCTCAGCTCACAAACAGTATTTGGTAACCACCTGACATTGCCCATTGCTTGGGCTACTGGCTGTTGGTGTGTGAGAATATGGTAGCTCCTCATCTTTCACAAAGACAGAGGTTATTGTACACCCCTACATTGCCCCAGCATGGGAGGGGTACATGATTGCTCCAGTGCAGTAGGGGTTCTTTCATAGCCTCCGTCTTATCCAGGGGAGTGGGGCTTATGTGTTGTGAGCAACCTTGCTCAAGTTTGGGGTATTTGGTATCCCCACGCCTTGCAGAGGGGCCGGGTATTTCAGTGTCTACAACTTGCCCAAGGGTAGAGGGGTTTTTGTTAATCCCCTGCCTTACCCATGAGTGAGACGTTCTAGTTGCCATGTGTCTTACTCATGGGCATTGCATGTTAAAAAATAAAAACAACAGCATCACAGCTCAAAGTTTATCTGGTGTTGACTTTGCCATCGCAAAGAGGGCACCAGAGCGACAAACAGGGATCTTGGGCCTCCTTTCCACTTATTTTTGGCTCTGAATTAGTTTTCCCTGACATACACCCTATCAAACTGTTCACAATTTCATCCAGCAGCTGCCCTGGTGTGTTGTTGCAAATGCAGCGTTGGGGCACCTGTGAGCTGTACCAGCAGTTCCTTTTTTACCATGCATTAATACCCTCAAATCACAAGAAGGGGGGTAATAAACGTCAACACACTTCAGAATGATGCAGAAGGCTAGCAATGCTGGCACTGAAACTCCTTTGGGCTAAGCAAGGGGTCATCAAATATCCCACAGCCATTCGGCAAGGCAAGTGGCAATAAGAACCCACAAAGGATTTGGGGAAGCCTTGTGAACCTGGGTGGAAAAACTGGAGCTCACAATAACCCTGCAGGTCCTAAGGTAGAAGGGTGTGGAAAACAAAATCCATGGCAGCTGAGAGTGCCCGGTGAAAAATTAAAATATTCTTCCTGCTCCTAGACAAGGAACAGTGGAAAAGTGGGTGTATTTGCAAAGGTGGCTAAGACAGTAGACTGCTTCCTGGATACTGATTAAGGTGGGCGAGGGTCTATAGCTAACCTCCTCTGGTCTGCTCTGGTCTGGAGTAGGTGAGGGGAGGCAAATGGACATTTGAAAGTGAAATTGGGTAACTTACAATCCTGGTTCTGGAATTACTTTTTAAAATAAGATAGCATTGTTAGTGGACTATAAATGAAACTGGAATGCAAAAATGGTACATCCTCAAAGCCCACTTTTTGCTTCTTAATCTAAATCAGCTGGGTGAACTGAACCAAACCAAGAAAAGCAGTGCTTAATTTGAGCTGGTGGTTTCCGGTGCTCAGCACCAGTGCTTAATTGTCAACACCGGCACTTATGACAGTCTCCCGCATGGTGCCGCTGTTTGACCAATTTAAAGATGAGCAGAACAACTGTTGTTTATTAATTGAATATACAATAAAATGACTAATACCTGCTGTCCACACCATTCTTATGGCTTTGGGGGCCTGGAAGAGTCTTAATTGTCACACCTCTAGGAGTTGGGTTGATATAGTCATTGGCAGCACTGACAGTGGAAATGGATGGTGCAAGCTGCGTTGGCCTCCTGACAAAGGGCCTGGCACTTTTTCACAAATTAACCACTGAAGAAATGGCACCATATAGAAGCAAGCAATATGAGCCTGACAAATTTGATTTACTTTCATCAAGCCATTGCTTTGGTAAACATTGAGAAAATAGTTCACAAGTCAACATAATTATTTGAAAATTTGCTAGCTTGACTTTGGATCTGACAGAACTGTTTCTCAACAACATTATTTTGTGAACCAAAATGTGATCGTGCTTATATAAAAGGTAGAATGAAAAGGCGGAAAGTAAGGAAGTCTGCCACTTTCTACCCAGATTTTCCACTTGATAATCTAACGTCTGTAGAATTTGATGGAATTCCACAGAAATATATCCATAATCTAAACATACATTGAATTTGTTATCGAAAGTCAAGCAAAAAAGGTCAGCTAGATCCACATCTTCAGTTATTTCTGGGGAAAAAGTTCACCTTTACCTAAGAGAAAAAAACAGTTTGAAAACAGCACTAACTTCCTAATTAAGTGAAAATTAAAATTTAGACTAAGCTACTTGGAGGAACGAGAGTTTGCTGAAAATGGGAATGTCCCTTTATATAAATGAGTTTATTTAAAGAAAGCAAAATCCACATGAAAACCTTGGTGAAAGGAGATGTCATGTCAAAGTGTCTCAAAAATTTTCATTTTAAGCTACCAAAAGATTGCTGTTGGAAAATGGCCCTCTCTGAACGGTCACCCCCAAACTTATTGCCTTTCTCCTCCTCTTTTTCTGACCTAATTTTTGTTGACTCTCTCCCGGAAACATAGTGACATTGGCTCATACTCAATTGGAATATTTAATTTACTTGTCATTCCCTTGTAAAGTACACTACATGTGCCCAGGGCCTGTAAATTAAATACTACTAGTGAGTCTGCAGCACTAATTGTGCCATCCACATACGTAGCCCCTTAACTGTGTCTCAGGCTGGCTATTGCAGAGCCTGTGTTTGTAGTTTACTGCCACTTTGACATGGCAATTAAAACTACTTGCCAAGCCTTCCCCTTTTATTACATATAGGTCACCCCTAAGGTAGGCCCCAGGTAGCCCACAGGGCAGGGTGTTATGTAAGTAAAAGGCAGGGCATGTATTTGTAAGTGTTACATGTCCTGGTAGTGAAAAACTCCCAACGTCGTTTTTCACTACTGTGAAGCCTGCTGCTCTGGTAGGCCTGCATTGGAAAGACCCTTACATATTTTTAAGTGGTAAATTCTGATCTGAAAGGAGTGGCGTTGTCATGTTTGGTATGGTAGTGAGAAATCCTGCTTATTGATGAAGTTGGATTTAACATTACAATTGTAGAGATGCCACTTTTGGAAAGTTGGCATTTCTCTGCACTTACTGATCTCTGTGCCCTACAGCCTGTCTCCAATCCACATCTTGTTTGTGCTGATTGACAGCTTCACTGATGTATTCCGCCCAGACAACCATAAACACAGGACACTCAGCTGCATCTGCATTCATCTGCATGCTGATGGGCATTCCTGGGCAGGATGAGTGGAAGGGCTCTCACTTAACACTTAAAAGGCTAGTGGTCTGACCTCACATAAAGGACTGATAACCCCTCATAGATCTCCAGGCAGACAGGACAGGGTTGGAAGGGGAACTGGTGCACTTCAAAACCACTTTTTGACGTTTCTCCCACTTCAAAAGCACATTTAGGTATATATACTGGGTCTGTGACCCCACAAAAATCAGACAGTTCTGGACCAATAACTGGACTATGTCAGAGGGACTGGCTTGCTTCCAAAAGGACTCATCTGGACTGCTTCTCTGCCTTCCCCCATAAGTGCTCTCTAAGGGCTTGGACTGAGCTAAGGGCTTGGACTGAGCTTGCCCCCTGTTCTTAAGTCTCAGGACCATCAACGACTTCAACTGAAGGAGAAAATCCACAGCGCTGGAAAAACAGATGCAACGCCTGCAAAATTCGATGCAATGTTTTCAGAAATTAAGCAGTGCCTGTCTTGCTGCTGAAAAATCACTGCATCGCCTACCAGATCGATGCAGCACCTGCTGCCTCTTTACAACATGTTTTGAATTTTCCATGCATTATCCCTGGGGCATCAAAATATCCATGCGTCGCAGTGAGGAACCAAAGCTGTGCTCCCGGAAATCGATGCGTCACTTTCACCGAGCTGGAAAAACCAACACATCACTTTACTTTCCAATGCACCTCATCCTCTGCGGTCCTCTGTGTCATTATTTTTGATGCATCCCAGGTACTGTGTGTTAAAAGGATAGAACCACTGATTCTTGAAGATTGAGACTCATCTATACCTTTAAAAGGCAATATCTTGACTTGTGCATATTGGATTTTTGTTGTTTTGGTCTTATTTTATTCAGATAAATATTATCTGTTTTCCTAAACTGGTGTTGTGTACTTTTTGTGATGTGTTCACGGTGGTACTGTATGAGTTATTGCACAAATAATTTAAACATTGCCTTCTAGGTTAAGCCTGCCTGCTCTGTGCCAAGCTACCGGAGGGTAAGCACAGAATAATTTAGGTTGTGTTGTGACTTATAGTGAATAGGATTGGGGTGCCAATTGGACTGGGTTCATACCTCTTCCAACTGGAGATCCGCTTTCTAGCATTGATGATCAGCGGTGAGGATAGGACTTACAGTGACTTGGTGTACACTACCATCCACCTCTAAAGACCATTACAAGTTGTTTTCTCCTTTTTCTCTCCATTGGTCATTTTTGCAAATGTGATTCCTTCCTCTCCTTCATAAACATGGGACTTTTTGTGTTGCACATGTGATACCTTAACAGTTTGGAAATGGGTTCCAACTTCCGCATAGGCTATAATGAGATGAAGCCCTCAGCAAGGCAAGGCTGAAAACATTCTGCAAAAATAGAGGACTGGCTGTGAAAAAGTGGTCCACCAAGCAGGACCTGCAGGATGCCCTATGGCTGAGGTCTGCAGCAGAGGACCAAAAGGGTGATGACCGTGAGAAGGATAATGAGGAGGAGGAGGATAATGGCTTAAGAGTGGCTCCAGAGGAGAGAGGGGAGCCCATAGAGAGGGGGTCCTCTGTTGGGTCATATGCAGGAAGCAGTGCCTCTTTCCACACCCTGTCCCCTGAGGAATTGAAGAACAGACAGGCTGAGAGGAACGAGAGGCTGCAGCTGACTGAACTGGCTGCAGATGATAGAAGAGCTAAGGCTGACAAAGCCCTGGCAGAGGAGAGGAGAGCTGAGGATGAAAGAGCTTTAGAAGAAAGAAAAATCTTGTTGGCTGATAAACTGAGTCTAAAGGAACTGGACTTAAAAGCAAAGCAAGTAGAGTCCAGTGGTGGCAGAAAAACGACAATGTCCAGTTCTGAAGGAAAGGTCATAACACCCACAGAACTGGTGCCTGATTCAGGGAGGGGGATGACATAGACAAGTGGCTTGAGGTGTGTATGGTCACTCTAGTAGTGCACAGGATCCCTGAGGAGGCTTGGGGGCTGTCCTCTGGAGGCATATACCTGGTAATGGGAAGGATGCCCCACAGACCTGAGATGGGGGGATAGGCTCATATATCCCACCATGAAGGAGACCCTTGTCTAGAGATCTGGCTTCACCCCAGAAGAGTGCAGGTTGAGATTCAGGGGCAGTAGGATTTTATCTCACCAGTCCTGAGGGGATTTTGCGGATTACTTTTGAAGGGCACTGGATGGGTGGGTTAAGGAAAGTATGGTAAACATTGTTGAGGGGCTGTACAGTTTGATTGACAGAGAGCACATTTATAGTCACTGTTTTCAGGGCTATGCCAACACCTAGTTGACCCTCTCTGACCCTAGGGAGCTTGCAAAGGAGGCAGAGCTCTGAGTGAGTAACAGAGTGTCTGAAGAGGCATTATGAAGAGATACTTAGGTAAGTGGTTGACGTTCCCTTCAACAGAGTGAGAGGGAGGTACACAGTGACCCCAACAGCCCGCAGTATATGGTAAGGAGGAAAAAGGGTCCCATGTCCCTTCTAAAAGTAGGAGGTTGGGTAGGGGTGGGCAGAGGCCCAGTGTACCCTATTTCCAGCCCCAGAGCTAGGACTGTTCCCACAGGGGACCCAAACAAGATAACCTAGTCTGCATGGAGGGACCAACCACTGATGTGAGCTCCACAGTGTCAGGAGAGCTGAGGGGAGTTGCCTCCACAGGCGTCCTACCAGTTCAAGTTGTATGGAAGTATCACTTCACAGAGAAGCGTACGGGAGCCCAGATGTAGGGGCAAGGTGAGAGAGAACTCACCCTGTCACCTTTTCAGCTTCAGGGTACAGACCCTGGATTAATTGGCCAGTGTTAGGATACTACCCCTGAACTGGAGGGGGGCAGAGTGGAAGTAGGGTGCAAAACCCTTGTGGTTACTGCCCCCCACTCAGAGATGCCTCAGAGGTCTGGGAAACATCAGGAGCACACCAGGAACTCCCTGCCAATCCCAAGGCTGAAAGAGAAGCTTACCCAATGGCCCCGCCTAGGGCATCTACTTAGCAGTGGATAGCCTGGGGCCTGGCTCTTGACATTGACAGCTGTCAGTAGCCTCTGTTGGGTACTGTCCTGGTGAATAGGATTTTCCTTAGGTTGGAGACAGAAGCGAGACCCAAGGAGTGGAATAGGTCACATCACTTTGTTGGCCATGGTGGTACTGTTTGCCTACTGGGATGCATCTGTGAGCAAATTAAAGTTAGATGCTTCACAGATGGGGTCCATAGGTGAGGAGAAGGGATCCCAGTAGGTCAGGTCAGTGGCTTCAGGGGGTAGAAACAGAGTTCAGAAAGTCACAGAATTAACAAGTGCCCCCGCAGTAGTGGGCCATTGTCCACCTTCTATCACCCTAAGCAGGGACGTCCATCAAGGAATTTAATAGTCTACCCTGGCTTTAGGCTGGAGGGGCATTGTGTTGGAAAATGGCCCTCTCCGAAGGGTCACCACAAACTTTTTGCCTTCCTCCTCTTTTTCTGACCACATTTTGTTGACTTTAGGACTCTGGGCATTTTACCACTGCTACCAGTGCTAAAGTGCATGTGCTCTCTCCTTAAAACATGGTAGCACTGGCTCATATTCAATTGGCATATCTAATTTACTTGTTAGACCCTAGTAATGTGCACTACATGTGCCCAGGACCTGTAAATTAAATGCTATTAGTGGGTCTGCAGCACTGATTGTGCCACCCACATAAGTAGCCACTCAACCATGTCTCAGGCCTGCTATTGCAGGGCTTGTGTGTGTATACTACTACTACCATTTTGATTGGCATTTAAAACTACTGGCCAAGCCTTGAACTCCCACTTTATTACATATAGGTCTCCCCTAAGGTAGGCCCTAGGTAGCCCACGGGGCAGGGCACTATGTAAGTAAAAGGCAGGAAATGTACTTGTACGTTTTACATGTCCTGGTACTGAAAAATTCCCAAACAAATTTCTCACTTCTGTGAAGCCTGCTCCACTCAGGCCAGCATTGGAAATTCCCTTATATACCTTTAAGTGGTAATTTCTGATCTGAAATGAGTGGCCTTGTCATGTTTGGCATAGATGGAATGGTAGTGAGAAATCCTGCTTACTGGTGAAATTGGATTTAACATTACTATTTTATAATTGCCACTTTTAGAAAGTGGGCATATCTCTGCATTTATGTCTCTCTGTGCCCTACAGCATGTCTCCAACCCACATCTGTTCTGTGCCGGTCGTCAGCTTCACTAGTGTATTCCACCCAGACAGCCATAAACACAGGACATTCAGCTGCATCTGCATTCATCTGCATGCTGATGGGTCTTCCTGGGTAGGAAGGGTGGAGGGGCTCTAGCTTACATTACAAAGACTAGTGACCTGACCTCACACAAAGAACTGATAACCCCCCACAGATCTCCTGGCAGACATTACTGGGTTGAAAGGGGAACTGGTGCACTTTAAACCACTCTTTGAAGTTTCTCCCACTCCCGCTTCAAAGGCACATTTATATATATATATATATATATATATATATATATATATATATATATATATATATATATATATACACACACACTGGGTCTGTGACCCCTAAAATCAGACACTTCTGGACCTACAACTGAACTCTGTCAGAGGGACTGACTGACTACCCAAACGACTCATCTGGACTGCTTTTCTTGAAGGATTGCTTTCCAGCTTGTTGCCCTGATACCTGCTGGCCCCTGACTCTGCTGGAAGGACTCTGCCTTCCTCAATAGGTGCTCTCAAACCTTGCCCTCTGTTCTGAAGTCTCAGGACCATCAAAGACTTCATCTAAAGGTGAAAATCCACAGCGCCAGAAAAATCGAAGCAGCGCTTACAAAAATGTGATGCAACACCTGCAGAACCAATGCAGCACCTGTATTCCAGGTGAAAAATTGCCACATTGCCTGATGCAGCACCTGTCGCATGGCTGAAAAATCAATACATTGCTGGCCAGATTGACACAGCCCCAGTTGCCTCTTCACAATGCATTTTGGATTTTCCACGCATCATCCAGGGCATCAAAATATTCCCAGATCGCAGTGAGGAACCAATACTCTGCACACAGAAATCGACGCATCACCTTGCATTGTGGAAAGAGACAACACAGAACCTTTGCCGCACCGTAAAAACATCACGCAACACTTTATTTTCCGATGCATCTCTTTCTCTGTGGCCCTCTGCGTCATTATTTTTTATGCATCCTAGGTACTTTTTGTTAAAAGGATACAACCACTGATTCTTAAGGATTGGGAAACATCTAAACCTTTAAAAGGTGATATCTTGGCTTGTGCATATTGGATTTTTGTCGTTTTGGTCCTGTTTTATTCAGATAAATATTATCTATTCTTTTCTAAACTGGTGTGGAGTAATTTTTGAGGTGGTCTCACTGTGTTACTCTATGAGTTACTGCACAAATACTTTCCACGTTGCCTTCTAAGTTAAGCCTGCCTGCTCTTTGCCAAGCTACCGGAGGGTGAGCACAGGATAATTTAGGTTGTGTTGTGACCCTGACTAGGATTGTGGTCCCTAATTCAGCAGGGTGCATACCTCTGCCAACTAAAGACCCAATTTCTAACAAATACATGCATAGATAAGCAATTCATTCACCCTAAATTATACCTAAACCTACAACATAAATAGACCTTCCTAAAGATATCATTAATGCCCGAGTTTCAAATAAAACACTTTCTGCCTGTGCATAAATAGAAATGGAGGAATATAAAGAATATTCAGAGGCTGGAGAAGAAATATAAAGTATTACTATAGAAAATCTTTAGTATGGACATTATAGACATTCATGTCAGTGTCATGAAAATGTTGTTGGTTGGAAGCCTCTTTGCAGTTGTTAATCAAATGACGTCGCCAATAATCACTTCAAGTGCAGAAACTACAGGAATGTAGATTTTCATGGAAACACCCATGTTTTAGATTCTGTAAATTAAGCTCAAATTCATAACTGTACCTCTAGCAAGTGTTGCCGTGGAGATAACTTTCCTCGTTAGAATAAAAGAAGGTGCTCCTGAAAAAGTTAAATGATCAGTGCTGTCTGTTGATTGATTGCGTACCGTGAGTTGTTTCCACCCAAAATATGCATAGACATAGGATCAGCTTGTCCCTTTATTCTGGATGGGTATACTTTGAGGGAGGGCTGCTCAATGGCCTTGCAGGTGATCATGTGAGGCATGCACATTATACTGAACATCTTTTCTGCATTTCTGCTTCCCACCCCATGAGTGAAGTTGTTTGGGCTAGAGGAATGTGAGGCTGTTTTGAGAATTTCATTGTGTGGATTTTTGAATGATGTAAGGCTACCACCAAGAGTAGATAATTCCTGGTCAATTAGGGACTACTGTAAGAGTTCTAGAGGTCTTGGCTATCGTGATTACTGAGGCACAAATATAATCTAGCCACACTTCCATTGTGACTGTGGGAACAATATTGGTAAAACTGTGGTGACCGTTTGACTCTCAGCCATAGGATGTGTGCGAAAATGCCCCTTTTTATGTGGTCACCCCCATTTTTTGCTAATGTTGTGGTTTTTAGACTCTGTATGCTGAGGTACTGATATCCAGTGTCCAGTGTATGCACTGAGAACCCTAAAACATGTACAAATTGGCTATGATTGGCATTCTCCTATAAGGCCCTAGTATATGGTGTGGAAATTACATGCATTGCATGTAAAGTTAATTTCACACCCATACTGCAGTACTAATTTTGCCTTCCACTACGTGTGACAAGAAAATATGGCTTTAGGTCTACCAATGTAGCCTGGTTGCTGCAATATAAACCTCTGTCTGACCCTTTTCGTCCTGGAAAAACTTCCCTGCCATCCCTTTGTAGACTTTGTAGCCCTTCAGACAGGGTGCATGGTATTTTAACGTGAGACATATGAAAATGTAACGTTACTATGTTCCTTTAGTGAAAAGGCCCCAAACTCTATTTTTTATTGTGAAAGGCTCTGGCTGCCATATAAGAAAAATATGCATAGAGATTAAAAGAATAATTCTGCTATATCTGGTTTCGGACCAGCTAGGCAAAATAGGTAAACCACTATTTGTAATATTTATTAAAATCCCAACTCAATGGTGAAGCTGGATTTTTAATAAATAATCATGATTTGTGACTTTTAGAAAGTTACATTTTACCTGCATGAAGCTCTTAGTGGGTAATTTGAAAAAGCTCTTCAACAGCTGCCCAGCCAGTGCTTGCCCTTAATGAGATGTGAAAAGTGGTCTGAAAGCAGGAACAATGGTGTGGGTGTGAGGAGGTGTTTTTCATCTTCTGGAAAGAAGTCCAGTTAGGTTGAACCCAGGAACCTCATTACCTTCTAAAAGGACCCTCCCTTTTACAAGTAAATGTAAAATGAGACCTGGAGAAGACAACGCTTTGCTCCTTCATCCAGATTGGCGCTAAACCCAGTATGTTTTTTTGTCCACAAATCTGGGTGGACACACAGGCTCTGCACAAGGAAGGAAGGGTTTCCCCATCTCAGATTTTGAGAGTATGATGCATAGTGGGATTGTTTACAGTTGTGCAAAGATAAACCACTGCAAAGGTGGGTAGGAACATCTCCATTTACTCCATTACTTAGGGAGGGACAAGTAGTCATCCACACCCGGAGCTGGTGCCAACTATATATGTGGCACTCCAAGGCACCCCCTGAGAACAATCTGTGACCTCTGGAAAAACTGAAGGACTGCACCTGCTCTTTGAAACCTGTGAGGAGACCTGAAGGGTTAAAGCCTGAAATCATGCTTGGATACCTGTCTACTGCAACCATAGAATATCATTTTCCTAAGTCTTCTAATATTGATATCTCCGGTTCCCCTAATTGGAGTTTTGTCTTTTTGGTGTAATTCTGTTCAATAAATCTTACTCTATTTTCATAAACTGGAGCGGGATGTTTGTTGTGTTTTCAACTTTTTAACAGTTTGGTGCCTCTAAATGCTTTCCACATTTTTCTTTAAGTTAAGTCTGCCTGTTCTATGTCATAGCTACCAGGGGTTGAGTTCAGGTTTAAATTACTGAAACCTGTGACTGGACCTAACAGGTTAGTGGTTTTATTACTCATGGTAGACTGCAAAAAACATAATTCATTTTGTTACAGGACACTCTTCAATCATGTTTTGTTGCTGTTGGGTGCAAAGTATGTATTGCAGAGATAGGGCAGGATTAATGTATGGTATATTTTGTTATGCAGATGTGCACAATGGATCATGTCTACATGTGATATATGTGTTGTAACTAAACAATAAATATTTTAGGGGTGTCCAGTGGAGGAAATGATCCACTTTATTTTCTGTTCTAGCTGAAATTATAAGCACACTAAGAACACAGTTTGAACTTTGCATTACACATTTGTAAACTGAGGTCTTAAGTTCGTGGTATGAATGAGGAACCAAAGAATGAAGTTTCGTTCTCAGTGTAAAAGACTGGGAAAACAATATCACCAAAACTGAGAACAAAAAGAAGAAATAGAGAGAGTAAGAAATGGAAGCCACCCATTAACAGAAGACAGGCAAGTAAAAAAAATCATTTAGGTCACTGTAAGGCGGTATAAGAGCCTGAAGAGAAATTATTACAATGAACTTAGAAGTAGTTATAGGATATCTTTGGGGCCAGTGCTTATTAGATGGGTCTTGTGAGGACTGTGCTTTGTTTTTTTCAATTTTTGTTTACTTCCCAATAGAATTACTTAGAATGCTTTATTTCCAATTTTCAGGTCCAGACTAGGGACAGCACTAGCTGTCTGACCAATCTTATGTTTCTCAAATAATTCATAACACAATTACATATATGTATATACATACATGGGCTTTCATTTAGCACTCCTCATCTATTGGTTTGCTCAAGTGGCATTCACATTTTGCTTCCACCCACCTCAGCCTACATTACAGGCCAATGAGTTGCCCATTCCAGCCTTTGCTCGCTTTAGTATGAGTGACAACATTTTGCTCTTGCACATGAGCTCTTGCGCAACCACTTTAAAAGTAGTTCATCTCAGTGCTACGGCTGGCAGATCAACATCTGCTTTTAATTCATCTACCAGTTCATCTTTTGTTATTTATTTTTGGTTGGGTCCTTATTTACATATAAATATTTGTTGTAATCACATGCATACCATATTTAGGTGGTGGTATTTTTATTTTTTAAACACTTTTAATGTTTACTAAAAATGTTTACAATTACAACTAAATGAAATATAAGCATTGCAGGCTTGCCAAGGCCAGACCTTTTAGTTTCACCTATGAATGTTTTACTTCTTCCAGTCTGTTCTTCAATTTGAAAAACATTAAGTTTTTGCCTCTGCTGGCACTTTTTTTGCACCTTTTTCATTTATTTTTTTGTCTTTTATTATCTCTTTTTTCCCTTGGAGATAACCCCCATACTTCTTTTCCATTCAAACGCTCTTTTCTTGTTTTCATTTTCTTTTTTATCTTGTCCCCCCATATCCTTTGGGGCTTTTCATATCATTGTTTTCTGTTTTCCTTTTTTGCTTTTCTTTCCAGAGCCGCTAAAATTCCCTTTGTTTCTCTTCATTTCACTCTTCTTTTTCCTTTCTACTTTCTGTTTTCGTGAACTTCCGCTATCCTATTTTCAAAAACTTTTTAAGCGTGTATAGAAATTTTGGCTATTTGAACATTTTTTGAGAGCTTGTAAAGCCTTGAAACTATCAATGTGGGAAGGTCGCAATTAGAATTTATATTGGATTATCCTTGTGACCAGCTAGAGGAGAGGTTTTAATTGCTTTTAGCAGAGGTATCACAGGATCAGGGAGGAACGCTGAGGGAAGTAAATGGAGGGGAATTGAGAACAGTTAGTAGATGGATCCCATGAGCAGTCTGAGCAGCGTCCTATACTGCTGTGGGGAGCGTGCTTTAAGTACAGTTACGGCAAGGGTCTTGACAGAAATAGGGGGATGGCGCTTGTGAGTTGTCTTTAATGTAGGTAGGCATGGGTTCCTGAAAGCAATTAGGTGAGGGGTGTTAAGTATTTTCAAGAGGGGAAGCAGGTTTACAATGCTGCTTATATCACACAATGCCTTTCCCACGAAGGTCCACTTGTGCCTTTATCACACATGCTGTTCCCACACATAGTAAGTATATGGTAAGGATAATTTTAGAGTTGGGTAGTGATAAAGGGTGGGAAGCGTAACTTTAGGATTTGGGGGTAGGGTAGTGGTAAAGGGTGGTAAGGTTAATTGGAGGGATTAGGGGTGGGTAGTGGTAAAGGGTATTAATTGTAATTTTAGTGTTTATGGGTGATAAGGGTCATTTTAGGGATTAGGGTGGGTAGTGGTAAACAATGGTAAAGGTAATTTTAGGATTTAGTGGTGAGTAGTGGTAAAGGGAGGTAAGGGTTATTTTACGGTGAAGTAGTAGGTAAAAGTTTGGTAAAACTAACTTTATAATTATGGGGTGGTTAGTGATAAAGGGTGGTAAGGGTGGTGTGTGGTTTTAGGGTTTAGGGTAGGTTGTATTAAGGGATGGTTAGGAGTATTTTTTTTAACGGAGGGGATATGGGGTTTCCCTATATATATATATATATATATATATAACAAAGGTTACAGGGACGTTGTAGTTAGGTTCTAAATTTACTGGCACAAAGCCATGGAAATCGCCAAGTTAGAGTTATTTCCAGTAACTATAACTTGTGCCCTAAGGTAACTATAACTTGCGCTCTCTCCATGTCAGTTTTCGCTTCACTAATTTGATGTTTCATTGATATTTTTAATTATGTTATAAAAGTTGTTGTGAGTGCTGTAATATCTGGGGTTATTAGAAGTGCATGGCACATGGCAAGGGTGGGAGTTATAGTCACGTTAAGGCGTGATTTAGCCCTTAGACGTTCAGATTCAATCTCAGCAATAATTAGCAAATTGAAACACAAACAAAAAAGTAAGTAATTATTAGTTGCTTAATTTCAAACATAAGGAAAAAAAAGAAAAAGGTATGATGAATTTCTGCACACTAAAGGCAGATGGGTGTGATTAGTCAATTCAGAATGACATTGCAAACATTGAAATCACCAAAAAGTCACAACTGCTGTTTTTTTATCAATTGGATAATAGGACTGAGGTGTGGCAAGTCTAGGCAGAGGGCTACCTGAGATGGTGCTAGGAGTCAGGATGGTGGAGATAAATTTGATATTACAAGCAATGAAACACTGGCAACAACAATGGCTCCAACCTCCTACCCTTGCATGAGACGGAAGAGAGGTAGTAAATACTCTGAGCAGTCAGAGAATTCATCAATTTACAAGGCAGCAACTTTAATATCAGGTAACTAACTATCTACACCAACACGGCTGCCTTTTTCTGCTGCCGGAGTTGTTACGACCTCAGTGACCAACCAGGAGCATCGTGACCTGCTGCAGAATGATGTGAAGTAAAAGCTCTGACCGTCCATCATGCAAAAAAAAAAACAGAAGTCTTGGTTTCAATTTAGTGTGCCACAAGCAAACGAACACAGTGGCGCCAACTTCTACCAAAAAGTGGGCCGCAGACACCTTCACAACCTGGTCTATATATAGTCTAGGAACAAGAAAAGGACCGCACCCAGAAGGCGACTGCTGCGACTGACAGTGCTGGAGTTTTGGAGGATAGAAATTAGTAGTGTCATTTCCAGCCAACTCATCTACTTCCACGACCTCCACCATCACACAAAGGATTAATAATTTGAATATAATTAATATTCTTGAATATAATTAATAATTAAAATATTGCAGATTATATTAGAAAAAAATAATAATTAGAATATTGCAAAGGATATTGCATAGTTTATATGTCGACACAGTAAACACGAAACAAGCTGTATCGGTATTTAAGTAATTGCAGAAAGTATGTGGAATATATTATTGTACTATGTAAATCATTTAAAGTCTCAATTTATAGTTTAGAATATACTATACGTGACTAAAAACGCCTGCGCTGAGAAAGTATTGTTTTGACTTTTAAGAAAATTAGAGAGTGAAACTAAACATTATTTAGGTTAAATGACCTGAGTCATTTAATAATTTGTGTATGTACCGTTTATCGGTTAGTCTATAGTTATTTAGATAAACCACTAGTTTTAGAAAGCGGGTTATATATATTAATTTATTAAGGGTGATCAACCGACATATCTAAAAATTTGTTTATGGGATTTTATTTTTTTACTATTGATGCTTGCTCGCATTCGCCTTATTGATGTTTACGTTTTTTTTTTTTTATGTTTTTCAATGTATCACTTTTGTCCTACAGATATGGTGAAACATTCTCTGGCCTGCGCACAATTTATCCCACTAGGGGAATATGTTGTTCTAGAGCACGCACGCAATGTAAGTGATGGACAGAGGTTTTCTGGGTCAATCACCCTCATTCCCACGTGACTACAATACCCAGGACTTCTGCTGTAGCACAGACACCCATTTAGGCAGTGCATTTGCCAGTGCCCTTACCTCAGATATAAGACTTTCCCCATCCCGCTCCTGACATTTACCACTCATCTGTCTACCTTTGGTGACCCACACCACCACCATTAACATCGAATATTCCAGCCCCTCACCTTCACCAGCTTATTTCAGGCATTTTCTTCTTGATATTCATAGGTTTAAGTTGTGCAGATGGAACGCCTTTCTTAGCTATCAAAATGTTTTCTTTCTCATGATGTTTCTTCTCTAGACAGCATCACTCAACCATGAGGCCAACCCACATACTTGGCCATTACTGCCCCCTCACGAAATGTATAGAAATGTTCATTTGTGTACCCCGTGAGCTACGTTAACATCTTACCCTGAGCATGTATTTGTCCTCGAGTGTCAGATGTTTCTCTCCCAGTTATGGCTAATCCTCTCAGCTACCTTCTGGGGCTAGGTCCTCCCACATCCACTTAAAAAATGCAGGCCAGACAATTAAAACTACCTCTTGTACTGTGACCACTCTTTCCCATCATTACTCAAGTATACTTTCTGGGATTAATAATCTTTGCCATTAGCCTGCATGAATGTTATCTTTCATTTTTCCTTCACTCAATCTTTCACTCTCTCCTACCACTTAAGCCAAGAAAAGTTTACTTAACAAGTTAAAAGATGCAGCAGACAGATTTTGAAATTAAGTATCAGAATTTTCTCTCCCACCTTTCACTACGGAGAGCATGCAAGAAATTGTTCTTTTCCGTTAGACCCTTGGAGCCTTGCAAAACTCTTGTCAAGCAAAGCATAATTGTCTACGATATGGCTATTTTACTTAAATGGAACTTCATGTATGGCGTAAGGATGGCTATGATGTCCAGAGTAGGCTGCTACCTCAAGTTACTATTAGAGTGGTGGTCTTCATTACCTTGTGTTATTGTCAGCCCAAAGAGCTTACCTATTGAGTGCTGGGCGTTGCCTAACCCAGACCTTGCCAGCTCATTTCCACATTATATAGACATTTTCTGACTAAACACCTCCGCACAGTTAAACAAAAGAAAACTAGTCTATAGGCAATTGAGGGTTTTTAGGTTCAGAATCTCGATTTTAAAGAAACTTGGTAGTAATTCCCTTTTTTCTCCTGCCTATGCACTTGTAAGCGGTTAGAAGTAGAGATATAAGGATATGTATTTATTGGATTCACCTACATGAATAACTGCAGAATTTAAGCACTCTAAATTGAAAATACATTTCAGTTAGTCTTAATAGATAAGATGACTATGTGACCACTGTGTTGAAATTTGCATAGAGCAGTAGAGAATAGTAATAGAAGCACCTAAAAAAACACTTCCCATGCCTAAAGGGATGAATTAAACGTTGTTGGCCAAATCTCAGAAATTTCCCACTGACCGACAAATAGATGAACCATAACTTATTTTATTGCATTTTTTTACACTAGGACTCCAAGATGGCCATACAGGTTTCAAGCCAGGGACTGGAATCGCGAACATTCACTTCTGAAGAATACAGCCTATATAGTGGCTTGAGTGAGGAGGAGCTGATCGAAATGGCCATAGAGCAGAGTCTGATGGAAAATTCTTCAAACCAGATACAAGCACAAGCCCAAGCTCAAACTCAAGCCCATACACAAGCCCAAGTCAGAGCTCAGAACCAAGGCCATGCCCCAGACCAGACCACTGGCATGCAGAAAACACCAAGTGTCCAACCAGGTCCATCTGCAGTCAGTCAACAGAACAGGTCCTTTGCCGCACCGTCGACTCAGAATCAAGCAAGACACTTTCATCGCCAAAACAGGTGAGCACTCTCACAACCTTGTGTTTATCCTGACTACAGAATGTGCATTGTGCAGTATTTGTTTCATGTCTGGAATTAGAGGGCAGTGGTCTTGCCCAAGTCCCCCAGATATTTAGCCAACTCAATAGGACTTTCAACGAGAAAAAAACAATGCTTTGAGACTAGGACTCCCTGCATTTAAGCTACAAAATATAGTGCCATTCTACACCTTGACCTTTATAGTGCTGTTTTGGAGGTGGGATGTGTGGAGGCAGAAGATAAGTAGGAGGAGAGGCAAGGAAGAGGAAGCCGTGAAGATAGGGAGGAAGGAAAACACAACTAGTTGCATGACAATCTTTTAGAACAGGAAGAGGTTTTGAAGGGTGGCAAACTCTGAAGGAGGATTCTCATGAGAAAGTAAGATGGGCACAAGAAATGTTAGAGTACATAGTGGACCACAAAAAGTGGTTGTGTAGTAGTAGTTGAATGTAAAGTGCATAGAAGTAAATATGAACAAGATGAAAGCATTGGAAAGGAGACACAGCAATGGAAGCATAGAACAATAAGAGGAGCAGGATGCACAGACCAAAGTTTATGGTGGAAAAAGTGTGGGGAAGGATTTATAGAGGTGAAATAATGCAGCAGGGTATATAAGGGACTAAATCGTGGAGCAGAATACGTAGGAGAAAGGGGTCTGATGAATGTGACAAAGATGTTGAGGAGAAGGAGGAGCGTGTGGCACCAGAATATTGTGGCCTATCATCTGACAATAACATAGTGTCCTGAATTTCTTCTACAAAATATCGTCCTGTTGGAGTTAATAATAGCAAATCTACTTTCAATGAATTGATATTGTTGTCAATGGTATGTATGCCACAATATTTATCCCCAACAATATTTTTGTTCTTGATATTCTTACACACAACTGGTGTGCGAGGAGGAAGCTTGGGATATGAGAAGTAAAACAGTAAAAACGTTTGGAGCAGGAAATATAGAAAGTAAAAATTATTTGACGTGTTGGCAGATGGCATGTGAAGGTTTGAGTAAAAAAAATATAGCAGTAGCTGGTGTCATTAGAGAAGGGAGTATGACGGTAGGGATTATTAAAAAATGATAATAGAGAAAAATACAAATTAGGTAAAAAGGTGAGAGCAGGTGGAGTGGTGGGAGAGGCTTTAAACCATGTTTTCTGTGAGAATTATAACTGGTGACACAAAGTGGAAGATGAGGTATGTGTCAAGGGTATCAAAGTGGAGGAAGGGAGTTAGAACTATGTACGGGGGCAGGCAATATGGAGGGAAAAGTGTGGGAAAGAACAAATAAAAGGTTGAGTTGTGAAGCAAGCACTAGGCATTCTCTCCTTAGGAGATGCTTGTTGCAACAGCCCACTGTTGTCAAGTGTCACCAAACGAAGATACTGTGTCTAATTTAGAGGAAGAATGCCACATATATATCTAGCCCATTAAAAATGTGTTTCCATGAAACTTAGGCCCATATTTAAGAGGGCCTATTGCCGCCTTGCGCCACATTAGCCTCATTTTTTTGTTTATGCTAATGTGGCCCATTGAGGCCAAAATCGCCACACCATATTAACAAAGTGGCGCAATTCATGCATTGCGCCACTTTGTAACTCCTTATTCCACATTATACCCACAACAGGCATAATATATGGAAGGAGAAGTTCCCCTGATAATCTAAGAGATTCCACTGTGTCATTTTTTACGGATACTTCTAACACCTGCACACAGCAGGCGTTAAAAGGGGGCACGCCATTGCTTTCAGTGGGCCCCTATGTACTGTGCAGGATTAGAGCCAAAATGATGGCAGTAATCCTACACAGCACATCAATAGCATTAAAAATTTTGACGCTATTGCCCTACCCTGTGCCATGGTGCTCCGTATATTAAATACGGCCTACACATGGTGGCGGTAGGGGGCGCTAAGAGGTGCAATAAAAGTAGTGCTGCATTGGATGCAGGACCACTTTTCTTAAATCAGGTCCTTATTTTTTAAGATTCCGTTGTGGGTAGGAATAAGCATTACCTAATTCCATAAGCGATGACTGAAACAGGCGAACTAATAGTAATAACACATATTATGGAGGGACATGCAAGTTAAGGCCACAATATAGAAAGTGGCACCATGCGCACTTTACTTTAAAAGTTGTACTGCTGCTCTAGAAATGAACACTGTAATCTCAAACCTACCCGTGCCCAGCAGATAAGAGAGGGGCTTACTGGCCACTTCACTTCAGTAGGTTGCCAGTCAGGAATTTTAAGTGAATTGGTGCCTGGACCCAGGCCACTTAGCACATCAGCCTGGTTTATACAAAAAAGACGATCCTGTAATGTGAGAGCGGCCATCTTTACTAACATGTCGTGTTCCTAATACACAATGTAAATAGTCCGCTAAGAGGTCTCCAAGCCACCGAAACTCCACCGTTGCCAAGAGCGCTGCTCCTTACTACGATTACTCCATCACTGGTATGTCTTATCTAGTTTGGCACACGTGGGCGGGTGCTACCATTAGTAACAGCTCGTGCAGTAGGCAGTGACCTCGCACACCGGTGCTTCATTAGCAAACAAAGGAAGTGCATGGGTCACATCTTTTTCTTAGGAGCGTGAGGCCGGTGTAGGTGAATGCCTGTGCTGCCCAACACCAAGTCTTATGCCAGCCACCTCATGCCTCTTTCTTCCGCCACGCTACACTTCCTGTCTTTCTCTCACTCTTGCATGTTCCTTTCCGTCCCTGTTTTCTCCCTTTGCTACTGTGTTCCTAGCATTCGTTTCCTCGTTTCTCCTTGTTTTGCTTTTCTTTATCTATCTCTAGCCCAAACTGTTGAAGAAAAATATGTCGTAGGCCATAAATGAGAGCCAGTGGCCGGCAGTGCCACACATTCAGCACAACGGACACTTTCCTGCAGTGCACTGCTTGCCCTCCAAAGATGCACACGTACTTATTAAGGGTGGATTTCGAAAACAAATAAGTGCCAGAGACCAAGATATTGCTTAGGATGCAACTGCAGCTTGCACTATCCACTGCCCCCTGAGTGCTACAAAGCGCTAGTTCCAATGGCCTGAATGCACTGCTAATATTATTTTTCAGTGTAAATTGAATTGCTAAACGTTTGTGCTTCGATGTGCCACCATGTGGCAGACAGCTATAGGAAATGTGCCGGTGAGAAGAATTAAGTGTAGGTCCCCAGCACCGGCAAAACAGGCACAAATAAGGCACTTGTGCTTCTCCGTCATATCTTTTTCTGTTAACCCCCATGTTCTCACACCTGCCTATAAATGAAACCTATCTGCATCCTTTCAGTGCAACAGCACACGGATTCCATGTTGAACTTTTTATAGTACTAAATAACCTGATGCTACAGATTGCTAAAACGAGTTTGTTTAATGATGTTAAATCGTATGAAGGTTTTTGTGATTGGATTTTACCCATAAATCCTTGCGGTTTGTAGAACAATAATACGTATTTACCCGAAAACTGCTTAGTTCAATAAGGTGCTTCGAGTCCAAGTAGTTCATGAGCATCCTATTGCCTGCCCTTTACAGACAACTTCGAATTGTTTACTTTTAAAAAATGCCTGGGATCCACACTCCATTAATAAACAGTTACAGTCAGGCTTCGTCTTTTTTATTTTCGTTCTTAAAATTAGTAATTTCGAAATCCATGCTTTGTTAGAAGAGCCACTTCAACCGCCTGGCAACAAGACAATCTGCACATCTAATTTAGGATAATTTGCTCTTTCCCTCCTCCTTCGGCATGCCTCTCGGTTATTATTAACTGACAGAGTATTCTGGTCTCCCTCTTCTAGCACTGGGCATTTGTATGGATTCTCTTCACCTGTCACTCATAAGAGATTCATTTTCCGAACGCGTCCATGCAGAGACAAACATTGCTCTTTCTGGCCCACAAGCCCCCTTTAGAATTCTTCAAACTCCCCTAGACCATCCCCTGCTTCACCACGTTTACCACAGTTCCCCAGAGACACGCATTCAGCCATCGTTGCTTCATCACTTCCTGTTTCTAGAGGAAGTAGGGAGGATCAATGAGTGCACGTTTAGGATTGCAAAACTCGACAATATTTGTAAGCAAAACTTCCGCAATCCCGCCCGGCATGCACCCAAAAGCTGTCTGTATCCTTTCCATGGGTAGTCGGTCTGCTAAACATGCCTAGAACACTTGTCTATACTGCCCAAAGAGCGCTGCTATAATAATGATATTCTTATTGGTTGTCATTCTCTCTTCAATAATTCTGAGCTAAAATGTTCCATTCTACAATAGGCAAGAGGAAGAGAACGGTGTCACTGTGATTGATGTTCAATTTATTGAAATCACACGTACACATGGGTAGGTGGATGGATCATATCAGCGAATACTTAAGTCTTCAAACCCAAAGATGTGGGGTGAAATGCAGTGAGGTTTTACATTCTCCCTTGAACTTTATTGTTGTCTAAACATTTTTGGAGGCAGTGTCATTTGAAAAAAATGATATATATTTTGAAGAGTAGCTGTATTTTGCTTTATCCAAGGTAAAGTGGGGCCCTATTTAGAGTTTGGCGTATATTCATCAAATTAGGGTGTGCCAGCTGTGTTATACGTTCACCTGGAGTCTCAGTAGAAAATACACAAGAAACATATGAAAAGCAGCCAAAATCTGAAGTTGAAAAACCAAATAAAAGTATGCGGAATTCAGTGTGGAAACACCGATTACTGCATGTTATTCCTTGATATTCTATGATGCCTGATGAGTAACTGGGGGGCGGGGGTGCAGATTCCAATCACAAATCTGCACCTCTCTAAAAGCAGGCGTAAGTCTACTACGATTCTACATCACATGACAAACAAAAAGGTGCAAGGATTTCTCGAGCTCTTGGAGTTTAAGCACTCTCTGTTTCTCAACAAAATATAGTAGCTTTTACACTTTTTGTTGTCATTTGGCCTCACCTGATGGGGGCGCTCTGATATCGGTGCCTCTTCTCGCCTAAAGGTAGAGCAAATGTAGGAGTAGAGCAAAGAGTTTATCGAGAGGTAAAGCAATAGAATAGTGTTAAGTTGGAGCCAGTGGCGTGAGAACTGGAGGAGCTGGGAGTTGGGAATATTTGTTGATGCTTTAAAGGTGAGCTTAATATTTGCTCTAGTAAACTTCTTAAAGACTATGGTAAAAGATGGCTGGTACGAGTCAAATAACCTCTGGCAACTCCTAAGACCTTATTAATTAACGTAATGTTGGTCAGACAGAATGGGTTAAACTTTTTGATCTATAAGGACCTTAATTTGGCCGAGACCAAAACTATTTGAGTAAGGTCATTTGTAGAAATAAATGCATGTAGTGTGAAGAGTTTTACCCCTTTCCACCTGTGGTATGATAGGGTGTGCAACCTCTGCACCCTCATCGTGTTAGTAAAACAGGTTTAAGCACATTTTCCCCACAAGAGCATTGAAAACTGAGTTTTTTTTTTTTAGATTTAGGGCCATATGTACGAACACATTTTCCCATAGACACAGAATGGGTAAAACCCTTTGCTACATCTGGCCCTTAAAGAGCATGTTTCAAGCAGCAGTATAACCGTTACTCAAGTTTACAATGGAGGGATTATGATAACTCTTTTTTGCGCGTTCCCATATTTGCTTGCTGGCTTGCAGGAGACATATTAGTTTGTTCCTCATTTCTAAGTAACTATGTTATGACCGGACCGGCATGGTCTTGAAAGCTAGCAAACAAAAAATATTATTTAGCGTAGTCTGGTCTGCATGAGTGAATGATGTTTTTTTTTGCCTTCGTAATTTATCTTTTAACTTGATAACCTGATTTTCTCCCTATTTTTGTTATAGAGCAAAGGAACAATATGAGTAGCAGCTATTCAACCTTCAATTGCACACATAGGTCTCCTTTATGAGTTGCTGGTATCATTGGAGTTGTCTACAACAATGTAGGGAGGGGATATCATTGCGGGCAAAACTAAGTGGTTGGTGTTTCTAGACCTAAAATTTTTTAATCTGGAAACACTGACTGGTTTTACCAGGTTTTGAATCTGCACCCAGAAACAAATGTGGTTGGTAGAGGTAAAGGTGCTGCGGGCAGGCTCACAGATTGTCTCCCGACTTGCCCCCTTGAGCACGAGAAGAGGAGCAAACAGCGCTCTGCTGTTGAAACCACAGACTGCCCTCCCAAAAAAATACACATACTGCTCCTCTGGGAATAACTCCAATCCTAAACATCCCCCTACATATGTTTACCATCTGCCGATTAGAGGTAGCAAGCCAACAAATTAACAGGGAAAGCCGAGCCACAGCCAAGCCAATGGCCTGGCTCTGCTCTAAGACCCCATGCTCGGGGCAAGCCCAGAAAATAGTTGGCACATAAATCATGTAGCATATTTGAAGTAAAAGTATGGAAAAACTCTCTTAAAATGTCCCAAAAATTGTATTTGTTTAATGTGCAGATATATTTCTAATTAGTACATCAGATTATATCACTGCATTGAGAGGTATGTACTGAAAGTGATCATTTTTAAACATGAAAATGAGCACATTCCAGACACCCAGCCTGACAACACCCTGACAGCAATGTCATTAGTAAACTAAGAGGCAAGTCAATTGTCACCTGTACTGAATATGTGCCCTAGGTTCTTATTACATATGGAGAAACTTTAGATTTTACGATTCAAACACAACAGGTTTTGTACACTGCACATCCTCAACTCATGCATTTGAAGGTGCTCCCATGTGTATTTGAAGGTGCTCCCATGTGTGGTAACGAAGAAAAAGGAGTCTCAGTGAAATAAAATATTTGCCAAAGATGACACAATTTAAACAAGCCGGGAAACCGGGATGGATTCCAGGTTTTCTGGTTTCACGGTATGCAATTTAGCCACTGATGGATATCATTAGCTCTCCATTTTAATATTAAAGATTTATGCATTATTTTTAATGTATAGAAGACACATAAGAGCTTAGCTCATTTTGGGCCCAATGGTCAAAGAGGACCTTGAGCTGAGCCAGTCCCTGGTCTCTGGCTCGAGTCTGGTGCAACCCTTTATTGGTTTGTCCTCCTCTACTGCTTATAAAAGTTGGTAAATATCTGTGTTAAACTCCCCAGATTCAGGGAAAATATACCTTGAAGGACCTAGGACGTCCTTTCTACCAAAGTATTCTTTAGTGTGAGGCAGCGCCTAATTTGAGCACTTATTTTTAGAGAATGGCACACAGTGCTAAGTTTGGGCTGGTGGTTTCCAGTGCTTGGCATGGGTACTTAATTGTTACCACTGGACCTAGTGACAATCCACCACAGGGTGACACTGTCTGTCTAATTTTGAGATGAGCACAACAACAGAGTTTAATGGGTCATTAAAAAAGAATATAACCTGCTGCTCAAGCCATTGTTATAGCTTTGAATGGCCTGGAATAGTCTGAATTCACACACTTGTAGGAGGCCAAAAGTTTGTGTTTGTGTTGGTAGCATCATTAGCACAACTGACAAGGGCAATGGGTGGTACAGACTGTAGTGGATTCCCAAGAAGGTCACTGGCACTTACTTTTTTTTTTACAAATGAAATACTGCCCGCACATTTTTTTTTGCTCATCGGACATTTCCAGCATCAAGAGCGGGGAAAACACATGAGGGGAAAGGTTGGAGAAAGAGAAAGACAGAAAAACCACCACGAAGGAAGAAAACAGGGACCTGGAGGAGGCATGAGGTGCATCGCAGACTATGCAGCCAATAGCGCCGGCCGCGGGCTTCTGAGCAGAGATTTGGGCACGTTAATCATTCTTTAACAAATGTAACACTGATCTGGGATCTATAAATGTATGATGCCTTTTATCTCATAGGGAGATACTGATAGGAATTATCAATTCAGGCCCTAGTGTTTCCCACAAAGTTAACAAAGAATTTGTAGTGGGGCCATAGAAGATAGACAGCAGTAATACAAGCATTTTTCACAAACACGCACACATAAAATCAGTCTTGGTATTCAAATGCATGTCACAATTCATTATTGTTAGTCTTGCACACGCATTATTTCCTAGTCCTTAGTTACGGACAAACGGGTAATTTATTCCCATTCATTAACAGCGCTGCCTTCAGTCTTGCACACACAGGTTACAGCACTCCAGTCTTTCATATACCGGCAATTCCCTAGTTTTGCGACACGCAGGACCCCTCAGTCCTGTACTAGTTCATATTCACGTGCTGAAGAAGGTGTCATTACAACATCGACACCTCAGCTCAGATGTCATATCCTTGATTGCACTGGAAGGGGTTGGGATGCAGCAGCTTGTGTCCTCGGGCCATGTGCATCTATCTTCCTGTGTCTGTTCCTTTTTTTTTTTAGCTCATTGTTGTCTTATATGGTCATTCAAATCCCCTGACATTTCCTCTAAGGGCCAAAAATAATCAAGAGCTGCGGGCAGCTGAGTGCGGAGAGCCAGGCCGCCATCTGCTTCCAGTCAGGGTGGGAGGGCTGTGTGTATCTGTAGGCCGAGGCTCTGCCTGCACCAGTGCGGCTGGGGCGCAGCATCCCCGGGGCCGGCTCCAGGTGCCGCTCCTACCATGACCTGCTTCTCTTATGTGGAATATTTCTCTTTGTTTCACTCCTGTCTCCGCTCCTCTAGGCCTGCACCCGGGACACATTCAGCTCCCGCCGCCACCCCGACGGCACCTCGAGGGAACCGATATGATGGCAGCCCATTCCCTGCTCCCGAGCCCGTGTGAGTACCAAGCACATCCTTCGCGCAGCGCGGCCGGAATCGGGTCCATTCTGCCTTTCTTTGTTTCCACCATCCACTGCCTCTGTTCTTTTCAATTCTTCGCCCCTGCATCCACGCTGTGCCGTCTCGTGACCCTCTTTCCAACAGGTATTCGCTCCGACCCTCCCTCCTCCCCTTCCTTCACTGCGTTCCCTTTTCTTAGTGTCTTTGCTTCTCTTCTTTACTTCCATCAACCTCTCCCTCACCTCTCGTTTCCTCCTGCTCCCTGACTTTCACATTCACTGTTTCTTTATAGCCTCTAACATGCTGCTCTAATAACCTGGTTATACTTTCTCCTTAACGTTGTTATCATTTCTCTCTTCTCCAAATGCTTTGTTTCTTAATTGGTCTTTGATGTTCATGTTCATTTGTTTTCTATGATCCTGTAACACTTCATTCTTGTTTACTCTTGATATGACCTTGAGTGGAACCTCTGCTTCGAGAGCTCAGATTGTCCTTGAAGAGAAGTGTGACAGATCTCTCGCACGCCCGGAGTGAATTGTGGGCTTAGTCTGGTTAGGAGTGGGCTTTAATGCCGCACAAGTTTGCTCCATGAAATCTCTACTTCCACGCACGTGCGTACTCACTCGTGCACATAGGTAACATGCCAGCCAGCCCAATACCATTTTCAACCACTGCAAATGATTTTTTTTTTACATTTAAAGGAATAATTGATCTGAGAACTTGAAATGAAACCATTGCAAAACAAATGCTATGATGCTTTTGAGACACGTCTATACGTCTAAATAGCAACATTCACTGTACTGACCTCATTTACACTTTTTTAGGAAACAGACACACTAGCGATCACAGTCTGATAAAACTTTTTTCGAGCTAAAAGAGAAGATATCTCTGCACACAAAACCCGAAAATGCACCCTAGGTGTAGTTTTTATGAGATATTAAGTAAGAGAGTGGGGACTATACCTTGAATGCAGGTTATTTCACAAGTGTATGCGACTCTTAGGGGAAAGGAAAGTAATATTCAGTGCTTAATTTGAGCCGGTGGTTTCCGGTGGGTGCACCAGCACTTATTTTTGAGGGCCAGAATTGATTTTTTTGCATCAGTCGTTTACTGTGAGTAAAAGACACATATTGGATTGACGGAGGAAGTAAAAAACGAGAAAGCGTCACAAAGGGAGAAAGCAGAAAACTGCAAGAGTGAGCTGAAGGGGCAGGGAGTGGCTGTAAATGGATTAAAGAGGCCCGAGATGGCTTTGGGATGACCGCAGCCTCAGTATTATGTGCTCACACATGTAATTACAGCCCACGAGTTTAAAAATTTAAAGGAGAGCTTTGGCACCAGCATGTTTTTATTTACAAATTAAGCACTGATATTACTGACTGCAGGCAAGGTGTGATTTCCTTACTCTTATGTGATGTGAATGACAATATCTTTCCTGACTTCACTGCACTTCCGATGAAATGCACAATTACAGTGCACATGGCAGTAGAGAAATCTGTGGATATCAAAGTGATCTTTTGTTTGAAGACAAAAGTAAAAAGAGTATTTGTAAAATGTCATAACAATTCTGACCCTGAGCTTGCAGATTTTCTACAATGTGCAAAATGTTGTCTTGGAGGGTCAGGTGAGGGAGGCATAAGCTAGGCGTGTTACCTCTGCGAATAAGGTAATAGTCTCCCTTATGCAGAGGCCTAGCCTGTGGGCAGAATGCCTTTTGTGAACCCATTTCTATCCGCCAGTTCCGCACAATGAACATTTGAGGGCAGGTGTTTTCAAGGAATCTGAAGTGCATTTTAGCAAGTGCTTAGTTTTGTCCTTTATCTATTATTTTTCTTCGCAATTTTTGCAGGCTAAGCTGAGGAGCGAAACCGGAGGTGCTTTGAAGTGCGAGTGATAGCAAAATCCACTTGTTTCCCTTTTTATCATTTTAAAAATGTGCCCTTGTTAGTGTTAACATTCTTATAAAATGAATACCCACACAAAGCAAAAGAAGCTTATCTAAGCAGCTATATAAATGAGCCACTGAAGGTGAACATGCTTGTCAGTGCTGAGCAAAATTAATTAAATTGGAAGTCTCTTAATGAGTCTTCTGCAGATTCGTTGTCGGGTGGTTGTGTCTGAAGAAGGGTTATTAGGCTGTGCTAGAGCTTTAAGTGGTGGCACTCGAGCTCTCCCTGCCATTTACCGTTCTCAATCTATGTCAATTATGTGCTTGATTGATGGAAGCTCAGGCCTATACCTCGTCGGTCAGGCAGCAGTGAGCCATGATCACAGAGCCTGATGTCAGAACATGGCAGATGACATATAGCAGGAACTGCAAGAGCTCAGAGCAGACTTTCAATGTACAGCACTGAACGATAAGGGACAACGTGCCTCCATTTTCTATGCGGAATAAGTCTGTCTCTCTATTGCATCCAAAGCAATTTTCAAAAATACAGAAACTATGATAGCAGCCCAAAGTATCAACCTGTGGTGTGCACTAGCACCCAACTCCTCCATTAAATTATTTACTTCTCCCCATTCTTCAAGGTAATAATAATCCTCCTGTCCCTGTTCTTAGCTGATTCAGAACTGGACGCTAAGCAGCTACCTAGAACCCATCTGGAACAATGCAGGATTCATTCTTTTCATCAACAGCACCAATCAAGCCTCGAATCAAGCCTGGCTGGCAAACATAAACCTCAACGACCACTGCCTGATGACAGCTAATGTGAATTTACTTTGATGTCCTTTGGCATAGACCTCTATTTAAAGAATCATATCGCTAACAAAACAACTACTGGGCAGTACCCGCTCTGCTACTGAAAAAGCAAACCCTTTCCTCTCCAAAACCATCTCTAATGATCGGGCCAAAGACTGATCCTCGCCCACCCGAATGAAGGCAGTGGTCTGCACAGCAGCCTCCTCAATTCTATTTTGACACACTTGAAAGGCATCTTAAATACCATGGCTTGTCTCATCAGTGGTCTGAAGAAATTTGACCACATAACCTCGACATTTAAGGAACTTTACTGGTTACTCCTCCAAGATTCATCACCATCAAGACCTGTTGCATCACCTACAAGGCTTTCAAAATGAAAAGCCCGAGATGTGTGGCTTAGAAATTAGCCATCCCAGGTAGATGACATGACAATAGGAGCTAAGGCATCACAAGTGTGAAACTGAAAAACAGCAAGAGAGAAGAGAGTAGACAGCAAGCCTGCAGTCCCAGCACCAAGAACAAGAATCCCATCATTATCAGAGCTGCTTCTGCTCTCCACAAAATTAGAAACAAACTGAAGACGTATTCCTTCAGAGAACATTACCCACCTCACCCAGTAAGCACACTCCCTCTCATCCACCTATCTGTTCTTAAAGTGTGCCTGGGGCTGTTGCCTTGATATGGAGCAGTCCGTTTCTTTCCAGCTAGTCTTGTGATATTAAAGTACACCTGCATATTTAAATACACACCGACACCTACAGCATTCTCACAACAGAAATTTGAAAAATAATTGTAGCTGCATGTTATTCATGTTTGACAACCTAGGTCAATTCTGGCTTTTTAGCCAAAAGCATCTTGCGTTATGGGTTATTTTACAAGCATAGCTCTACAGGTTGCAGCATGGAACAGGTAGTTGGCTGAAAGGACAAAGTCCTAGGCATGATATGGAACCACTTGAAATCTATGTTCAGTCTTACCTACTAGCCTTAAAAAAACCGGAATAACCCAACAATTCTGCACACACATCTAAGTACATTTAAAATCCCTGACTCACCGATTACTTGGTTGTCATACACAGGCTGCATAGATGTCACACCATATTAATGTTGCTAGCATATATAAGAATTTTAATAGAATTCAAATGGTGAAAAATTGTGTTAAGATGCAGCACACAATACACAGAATCTCTTGAATCGTGACCCAAAGTCAGAAGTTGAATGCTCTGTACTCAGATCCTGCCTCCCACAGGGCTGGACTCGGACAAAAACAGGTCTGGGCACCAAAATAAAAGTGTCCCACATTAGCAACATCAGATAGATAAAGAAATGACCCACATTTTCCAATCGAAGCAATTAGGAATTAAGTTGTAAAGGCATGCTATTTAAACATTTGGCGAGGTTCAGGATTCAGCATGCATTTTTTCTTGCTGCAGGGAATATCCTCAGTCATATCAGGGAAATATACATTACAAACTAGCCCACAAGGTCATAGAACAGACCCACAAACAGCCCACAAATTGTCCCACACAGTGGCATGTCAGGACAAGCCCTTCTGGCACTGTCAGATTGCCTTGTGTGTCAGTCAGACCATGTCTGCTGCCACCCATAACTGGATGTAAAGATTTCCTCTAAAACTGCATGCAAGCAAGTTAGAATTTGTGACCTGGGTATCATTGATACACATGGCACCCAAAGCTTGGTCCTGCACATTCTTTGTAGAGCTTTGGAGACACCATGGCATTTAATCTTACACTTGTATCCCAAACCAACATGGCTGTGAATACCTCCTTTATGAACTTAGAACATGTAGGGGACTCTTCAACTTCTTTGGTTTCCCTTACCTGTTTGAAACGCCCCTTGTCATTGTGTTTTTACTAGGTCGATGTTGCTGCCACATCAACCTAGCCCTCTGCACCCTACACTCTTCCCTATACAACAAGAACAGTTTCTTTCAAGGCCTTCTGCATTGATGCTTCACACTAAATAGAATAAGACCTTTTCTCCTGCAGAATGATGTTTCTATTGGCTTGTGTGCAGCCTCTGATAAAAGACCTATCTCTGTATTGAAATCCCAAAGTATGACAAATGTCATTCTGAAGACTAAACATTCTCCAGGCAAAACGTTGGACATGTACAATTACGTTTCACATGTCCTGATAGTGAAAAACTCCTACATTTATTTTTCACATTGCAAGTCCCTTGTCAATAGCATCCTCTACAAAGATGCAGGCTTGTGCATTGCAGCTCTTCAGAATTCCTGCTGCAATACACATCCCCGATACAGGCTCTCTCATTGCTCCACAAACCAGGTTTTATGGTATCTTTTTTCAGGAAGCTTACCTGGTCCCTGTATGCCTCCTGTGCTCCATTGCGTTCGGCCTAAACTTATGACTCCGTTCTGGTCTGGTGAGTCCAGGTAACCACAGTTGGCACTTACCTAAAACTTAAAAATTGACTTCTCCGGTTCTACTGATTGGATTTTTGTTGTTTTGGTCTCAAATAATTTATTCAATTTTACTCTATGTTTCTAAATTAGTGTGGGATTTACTTGTGTTGTGTTTGTTAGTTAATGTCTGCTCAAAGTGCTTCATAAATACTTTACATATTGGCTCTAATTTCAGCCTGACATATTTTGTGCCTAGCTACTAGTTGGTTGAGCACAGGTTAATTTGGGGTTTTCCTTTGTCTCACCCTAAGAGAGATTATGGTTGCTGCCCTCAACTAGTAACTGAATTTCCAACACTTAGGCTTTTGGTACAGTTTGAAACATTAAAGTTTAGACCATTGCCTGTGGATAGATTAGATTTGGAATGGTGAAATACTCTGGGAAGATATGGGTCAATTCTCCATCTGGTCATTGTGAGTATGGTTGGTGTTGGTTGCATTTTGTGGATGCTATGTGGAGTGGTGAGAGAAGTCCACCTTCCAGCCAACCCATGTGAGTGAGTGGAATCAACACCATTTGAGAGGGTGCAGGCAGTGCTGTCTGATGTTATTGGTTCACCTGAAGAGAGGATTTGTAAGAAATGGGAGCTTCTGGTTGACAAGGGTATGTACCTAAGACAGGCAGAACCCACCACTCTAGTCCGGGTAAGTTAGTTACACACTTAAGTTAAACTGTGCTCACCCCATGGTAGCTTGGCACAGAGCAGACAGGCTTAACGTATGAGGCAATGTGCAAAGTATTTGTGTAACACACACACAGAAACACAATGAAGACTCCACAAAAAGACTCCACACAGGCTTAGAAAAATAGGTATTATTTATATGAATACAATAAGACCAAAACAACAAAAAAAATCCAATCAGTATATCATAAGATATGATCTATACAAAGGTAAATGCCAAAGCAGTGCTTAATTCAAATGGGCTCTTTTTAGAGCCTTTACAGTAATTCTTCACAAATGACACAATGTTAAAGGTTTGAGACAGGATTTAACATGTCCCTATGCCCCCAGTACTTTTGGTGGATAATCACTGCTGCTGGGAATGCCGGTGGGTCTTGCACATGGGGCCCAAATTGCTGGGAGGTGAGTTGCGCTGTTCCATGGCTAGCAGGTGAGGCGGACAGTCATCCAGAATGTCGATGGGCCTCCCACACGGGGCCTGCGTTGATGGTAGGTGAGGCGCACTGCTGCGCGGCTAGCAGATGAGGCACACAGTCATCCAGGAATCAGGCAATCAGGAAGGCAGGGCCAGGGTGCAGACGCTAGTCAGGGACTCTTGCTGCAATGTTTCTCGAGCCCTCATAGATATAGGAGCACAGCCCTGTCTGATGAGTGGGTCAGAGCTGCTCCCTCAGCTTTCTCAAGTACAGAGGTGCTGCTCCTTCAGCACTGCTCTTCCATCAGTTGTGCACAAAACAAAACAGGGAAAGTTCATCTTCACAGAACAGTGTGGGGGCTGAGATGAAGCACCACTCTTTTTTCTCCGATGTGCCAGTGAGTAACAGGCACGATCCTGCAATGTGGAGCGCTGGCCCTGGTCGTAGGGTGCAGTGAGTTGGATGCACGAGGTCTTTAATGTCTCTGAAACCTCGAGGAGAAAAGGGGCCAAGCCAGCAAGCCCAAGGAGTGACTCTGGGTTTAGTCCTTGGCAGGGCTGAGATCAACAGGCAGCAAGGCAGCACACCAAAGCAGAGAAGCAGTTCTAGTGAACGGTCAATCCTGGCAGAGGGGCAATCCTTACAGCACACCAGTCTTTGCTCCCGCAAAGTTCTTTTCAGGGACAGTAGTGTACTCATTTCAGGGGATCAAAGACCCAGTACTTATATCAAAACGTGCTTTGATGTAGGGAATTACTTTGAATGGTTCCTCTGAAGTCTATAGGTTCCCTTTCAGCCCAGCCCGGGCTTCAGACTATAAGTGGGGGGTAATCATTCCTTTGTGCGTGTGAGCCCTTCCCATCCTCCCTGCCTTGGAAAATGCAGCATGCAGATGAAAGCAGATGCAGTTGAGTGCCCTGTGTTGTGGCTGTCTGCATTGTTGGTTCACCTTCAGAGGGGAGTTGCACAAATGTAGCTGTCACCCAGCCCAGCCAGACATGTGTTGGATACAGGCTGTCAGGAACACATAGAGGAGGGAGCAGTGAAATTGCCACTTTCTAAAAGTGTCATTTCTAAAATAGTAATAATAAATTAAACTTTACCAGTAAAGAAGATTTATTATTACACTTTCAATGACAAGAAACATGATGCAGCTACTTCTTTCTGATTAGGAATTACAGATTAAAAGTGTATTAAGGAATTCCCAATGCTGGCCTATGAGAGGAGCTGGCCTCAGAGTAATGAAAAACGACTTTGTGAGTTTTTCATTACCAGGACATGTAAAACCTAAAAGCACATGTTCTGCCTTTTACTTACATGGCACCCTGCCCTACGGACTACCTAGGGCCTACTTTAGGGGTGATTTATATGAAAGAAAAGGATAGTTTACACTGTGGCAAGAGGTTTGAAATGCCAAGTCAAAATGCCAGTGACACAGCACACACAGGCTCTGCAATGGCAGGCCTGAGACATGTTTACAGGGCTACTTAAGTGGGTAACACAATCAGTGCTGCAGGCCCACTACTAGCATTTAATTTACAGGCATGGGGTATATGGAATACCCTGTTTAAAAGGGACTTACAAGTAAACTAAATATGCCAAGTTTGGATACACCAATGTTACCATGTTTAGGGGAGATGCACGTGCACTTGGGCACTGGTTAGAAGTAGTAAAGTACTCAGAGTCCTAGCGCCAGCAAAAAGATACAAAGAAAAAACAGGAGCTGAAAGGCAAAAGGTTTGGGGAAACACCACCCTAAGGATGCCAAGTATAACAGGAGTTGGCACTAGCCACATTCCACCTCACTTCTATGAGTGTAATTGCAGTCTTCCATGTTTGTGCATCTTTAGTTCCATCACCCATGAACTGTTTTTTGGAGCCTGTGCGTCTCAATCCCGAAGTCTATCTTTCTATGTTATTCCTTGTCTCTCCGATATTGAGAAGTGGCTAATGAGAACAATACTATGGTGGGATGTGAGAGGCAGTGGTCTACATCGATAGAGGTGATGGCATAAGAGATTGAACGATCTCTACATTTCAGGAGGGGTGGGGTCTCTAGTTTCATGTCTTGTACCCTTTATTTTCTGGACCCTTTGTTTTCCAGTCCCAGAGTCTACCTGCCTTTATGAATCCTTGTCTCTCTAATGTAAAGAATCAGCTAATGAGAACAATGCTATGGTGGAGTGTGAGAGTCAGGAGTCTAAGTGGATGAAGATCAGTGGGTGTGAGCGCGTGAGTGTGTGGCATAACAGCCTGAGCTGCCGACGTCAGAGCTGGAGAAACCAGGTTTGAGTCTCAGTCTCTGTTCAACATCCTGGGATTCTGGGCAAATCAATTAATCTCCCTGTGCCTACAATTCAGCTCCTTGAGACCCTCACGGGTGATTTGTAGTGCTTTCAAATCCTGGGTTTATTTATTAATATCCCTATGTGAGAGGATGGGACATTCTCAGGTTCAGGCATTCAGACGTAAAATTGGAAGGTGGGAAAAGGAGGCAAGGCCTTAAAAGCTGATTGCCGTCCATGCTGGTTGATGTTCTTGAAGATACCATCCGGCAGATCAGAGAAGGTGCGAAGGATGAAATTGGCTGTATTGACTTTATATTAGAAAATGCTTTTGCTTATCTGTAAAGAGTACAGTCCCTTTTAAAAAAAATAAACTTTTTTGAACCATCATTCTTGTTGATTGTTGCAGGGAGAACGACCCTCTTATTATTGCAATCAAGAATGGGGATGAGCAGGCGTTAACAGGCATAATCCAGTCTGATCGAAATCTTTCTGAGGCCAACAAGGATGGCTGGCTACCAGTGCATGAGGCTGCCTATTATGGCAGGCTGGGATGTCTGAAATTACTTCTCAGAGGTAAGAAAACACAATGATGTCAAAGCTGCCGGCAATATATATGATATGTGTGAGGAGCTGGGTTTTAGGCATTATGGGGTGAGAACTCACTTTGGCCCCTGTGAGTGGGAAAGGGATGTCTTGCAGGGTTCTCATAATGGGAGTAATGCATTGAATAGTGTGACTAATTCAGTAGGGAGCTTTCCAACACTAGCTCCTCTTCAAAAACCTTTTCTTAGGGCTAATCAACATTACGTCTGGAAAAAACAATGATATTTGTTAGTCCTCCAAGAAATCAGTGCTCTTTAAAAGACTAGAATACTACTCTTTCAAAGAGAAATTTATTAATACTGCTTTTTCAAAGTATAATGGTTATGCAGCAAGGGATAGCAAAATAACTTAATTTTTATAATGTCAAGGTCTATTGAAGAACAATAAACTGATTTATACCACAACATGTCATCTTCTGGTCATTTTCTAGGGGCTTGGTTGCCAAGTGTTACAACTGATGGTGATAGAAGGATGTTAGATTGGATTCCCACTTTCTAACATTCTTCAGTCTTTAACAACTCACTGCTAAGCCTTGGTTGATTTCTAATGTGAATAAATCCTTAATCAGACATATTCTGAAAGACAGTTTGTTTCTCCTATAAGACTTGGGATACAAGTGTTCCAGACTCTAGTTTCTGGGATTCTATGGTCTGTATTTTCTATGATGCTATTCTTTAAAACTGGTTATTGGATCTGTTTTGCTTTTAGTAATCATAGATTCCTTGACAGTATGTGTTAGATCGCCAGTTTCTAAAGACATCCTTGACCTGGCTAAATTAGTCCCTAGTTTGGACCCTCTGCATGGTGCTTTGTTTGATCCTCCTGTCTTTGGAGTGTCCTCATAGCTGGTTTCACTTGTTTGCATTTTCCTAGGCTTAGGCACTTTTTGACTGTCTAGTTCGGTCCTTCTCACAGCCTATCAGTGACATTTTTTGAGAGTCTGGTCTGGATTATTTTGCATTAGCCCAGTGCACCCATATCAGGGTTCTTTTCCCATCTACCTAATGATCGGGTTTTAGGTGTGGGAGGAATTTTCGGAACATGGACAACTGTCAATTGATACCCTTGATCTCATTGATTATGGTTGCAAATGAAAAATCTGCTATGAATGTTATTGCCAAGTTTAATGCGTTCACAGTTGTTGCTGGGCATAGCCAAAAATTTGCGACCTTCTTCCAGCAGCAACTGTGCACAGAACACACCCATTTTACAGGTAGGGTGGGGGAAAGGAAGACTTCACATGGAATATTGTTTTCCACTTGATGGTAAACAAGGAAAAAATATATAATCAAATCTATAAAATTGCTGATCCTACAGATGTGTATTTCTTGATGTGCCGACATTCCACTCAAGTAAGGTTGGGGAAAACAGTGTTTGCGGGAAAGTTAAGAAAAACAGACATTTCCATAAGTACATCTTTAGTATGTGCAGGCGTATGTGCATGAAAGCTCACATTTACATCCATGGTGAATTTGGCCTGTGATGCCCCTTGCTCTCACATCCCTTAACTACTAAACTTTGTAGTTAACCTCAAGAAATATCCTCAATATAGGTGACAGTGAAAAAACTGAACATGTGCACAGAATTGAGAATGGCCTGCTTGCTTAGCTCCTTTCACACCAACATAATTCCAGTTACTGGAATGTGCATGCAAAAAGTGGAAGACCATAAACCTCTTCAGGCAACAATGGGTCTTGCTGACCTGAAGCAGCCGCTCCCATAGTCTCCCTACAATGATATTTATAATGAGAAAAACTCTCTAGATATAAAGTAGAATGTTGGAGGCAGCACTTTCTGGTTGGCTTAGGCGAGACCCTAGCCTGGCAGAACCCACCACTCTTGTAAAGGATGGGTGATTATACTCACTGTAGAACCTACGCTCACCCTTCGGTAACTTAGCACTGAGCACTCAGGCTTATAACAGGGGCAATGTGTAAAGCATTGGAGCAGCACTCTTACACAGCAAATACACTGAGCGTCACAAAAGAGACTTCACATGTTGTGTATGTAATGAAGATTTGTATTCAAAACAGACATTAATTAACATGACATATGCATCATGTATTTCTGGGCATAAATCACATTCAGAAAAAAAAGCAGTACTAAGCCAAACTGTGTTAAAACAACATCAGCAATATGTACACTTGGTCAGAAAATACTACTTTTCCTCCCAACACCCCCATGCGATGCAAAACGTTGTTAGCCCGAGACCTACCCTCGCAATAATTCCAATTCAACACCACACAATTAAAGGGTGCACCCCGGTTCACCTCTATAGCAGCAATGTGTACACACAGTTATTTGCAGCACTTTTAAATAACCTCATGGTCCTAGGCGGCACAGGCAAAAACCAAAGTCAACTGTGATAATCTTTTGGTAAGGAAACAATGTGCAGGGCAACACCACCATGCGGTGCAATTGATCACTGGAAGTCACTCCCACACACTCACTTCACAAGGTTACGCGGTGCCACGGATATCAGGCAGGATCGTATACCATACACTTGCATGCACTCGCTCCCAGCACCCTAATGCAGTGCATTGATATGTGGCAGGTCAGTGGTCACTGTACTTGCAGACCCTGTGCACCCAAACTCTCCTCCACCCTTCAACCAACCAATTCTACCCCACTCCCACAGCTGTAGATGAGAGAAACCTTTCCCTGGGTACCAGGCCGCTCACGGCCGGAGTTACACTTAATCAGGGTCCTGAGGAAAAGGTGTGGGAAAAAGTAGATACTACGCTGTTCAGGCAGCAGTCGACAAATGGAGGTTTTGCCCCCACTCAGGAAGTTCACTCAAAGGTCTCCGCACCGAGCGTTTGGGCAGAGGCTCTGTTCTGCAAAGCACAGGGAGAGGATCACTGCAGGACATACACTACACACAACATCGCCCAGCCAAGCCGGGCACTCCAGTGCATGAATCCGCTCCTCCACGTCCCACTGAAAATGGGGCACAACGTCTGGTGCGCAATGACTTAAGTCACACCAGACAATCCCAATCACAAACGAAGAGTTACCATTTTCGTACCTCCCTGGAATGAGGCACAGCGTCTGGTGCGTAATGACTTGAACTGCACTAGACAAATCCGGTCACAGGAAGAGTTACCAATTCTGTACCTCTCTGGAATGAAGCACAACATCTGGTGCTCAATGGGTAGAGTCACCCCAGACAATCCCAGTCTCACATGAAGATTTACCAAATTTATACTTCCCTGGAATGAGGCACCACAGCTGGTGCTAGATGACTTGAGTTGCACCAGACAATCATGGTCACACATGAAGATTTATCAAATCTGTACCTCCCTGGAATGAGGTACAACATCTAGTGCACGATGACTAGAGACGATCCAGACAATTCCAGTCAAACACAGAGTGCAAGTTCAGCAGCGCCACACAAAGTAGAATGTGGCACCGCTCCAGCTATGCCCCCACCTCCGAGGGTCATAATGAGCATGCAGTCAGCGTGTCGCACAAGAGAAATGTGGAATGGCCGATGAAGCATGCGATGTGAGGTCCCACAACCGTTAAACCTGCCCACCACCAACAAGATGCTTATACGTTTCGAGGTTCCACGATGCAGGGCCACACTCCTTGAATATGGGCTGTTACTGTGGGGCTCCTCACCAAGCAATCCAGTCTCCAGTCACAATACTTGTTTCCACGCTTGCATCGCTGCTATCAGATGGGATCCAGCAGACGACATTGGCACTTAAGAGGTCACCACTCTCCATATGTGACAGGAAGAAGGTGTAGGTCTCTCGCAGTAGGTCTTTGATGTCCCTGAGACCTCCACAAAAGAACATGGGCAAGACAAAAAGCAGTAATTGCTCCTTGTTCACAACAGATTCCTCTGGCAGTGTGACCATGCAGCTCCGGTCCTGCGTTCCCACAAGGGCATCTCTAGTTTGCTGCAGCGTGGCAGCAGTAGTTATACTGTAGTGTGCCTTTGAAGTTGGTGGTGCTTCAAAGGGTTCCCCTTTCAACCACAGATTTCTCCCCTAAATTTGAGTCCTGTCTGCTATGGGGCCATCGAATGCAGATCTTTAGCTTTAGCTTGCCATGATTTGGCTCCGAGATGCCAAGTGTTAAAACCTCTCCCTCCAATCTAGCCAACCAGAAACTCAAATGGCAGAGGTCTGCCTCTCCAGTTGTGTGCCTAATATTTATAGCTGACACTGTGGAATGCACAGATCTGCTACCCCATCCTATAGTGTGAACTCGAGTTGAATTTAAAAGGCACACAAAGCATTTTAGGGCAGATAAATTCCCACTTTCTAAAAGTGGCGTTTCTCATTTATTATTGACAAACCACCTTTACCATAGGAAAAGGATTGTCAGAACAATTTCAATTATAGGAAATATTATGAGGCTACTCCACTGCAATCCACTATTGCAGTTAGGAGTAATTGTAAACTTTCCCCATAGTAGCCTATGGACGGAGTAATCTTCCGTGGTAGTGAAAACACACACAGGTATTCACTCCCCGGGCATATGTGCACTGGCGCACACACAAGCCTGCCAGGGACAGGCTGACCACATTTTTAAGAACACCACTGGTGTAAGTGTGCTCACATAGGCCTTCTATGCCAGGCTGAATATATGTTTAAAAACACCCTAAGTGCAAGTGTGCACAGACAGGCCTGTTATGAAAGGCGGGATACATATTTAAAAACACCTTTGGTGCAAGTGTGCACACAAGGCCAGCACCACTTACTAACAGATATAGGAAATGCATCTGCACTTACATTGTACTTACAATGGGGAACTGGCCCATGGCCTAAGGCCACTAAGAGAGAATCAGCAAAATCTGCTAGAAAAGGCAAAAGTTTAAGGGAACGACTACCTCATCGTGTCATCTCTAACATGGAACCTACTGGATTTAATATGGTAAACACGGCATAACCTGAAGGGGAAATCTCAAATGTTCTACTGGTAGCCCAAATAGCAGCTGATATCTGAGGCAGCGGTTTAAAGAGCTTCAATTCAATGTATAAAACAATTTGAATTGATTTTGATAGAAGCCAGCATCTAAGACCAAACACGCTCCACTGGAGCACTTCCCTTCGTCTTGACGGCTCTCATGATCACTAGCCGGTAATTCTCGTGTCGAGGACTCGGGTGTTGAGGAAATACTCCCTCATTTCATCACTGCACACGGTGTGATGAATCAGCTCATTTGTTCATTTAAAGAATTTCTGTGAGCTTCTCTCTCCTTGCCCACACACGTCACCGTCAAAGAGGTATTAGGTAAGCAGGTGCTTTATTGCGCTGTCATGTCATTCGGTTTTAGTGCCAGACATCTCTTTCACAAGTGTTCAGTGGCCTCACTCACCCTCAGCCTGTCTAACTCTTGTTTGTCTTTCGCTGAAAAGAGAGTTCTGGGAACAGCTGCTCGACCCTAGACACGTCTTAGGTCGCCATCCCAAAGGCATTGGCGCTTTGACCTTTGGGGACTCCTGGGGTTGTGGAGCGCTGTAAAAGTGCACGAAGTCAGCCAGTTTGTTATCTGACGTCAGGTACACGGCAGTGGTGGACCCACTCAAAGAGTGTCAATTATCGAAGAAATACTGATTAACACAACAATGTTATTTGCCAAATCTCTTTTCGCGCACGTTTTCTTTTTCGAGCTCCTTGATAAACAACTTTTAACCAAGCGGTCAGTAGTATTCCTTCAATGTGCCCACGACATTTTGCAAGTTATTTACAATGTTTATGCCCATCTTCTCCAAGAGAAGCTGTTCCAAGCATTCACAAAATGTTTGATAAAATATTTTTAAAATATACTCCTCGTGCCTCAGTGTACCCTCCTCTTAAGGCCTCTTGTTCTGTAAGCAGTGTGCTGCTAAAAATAGTTGCTTATCGGATTGTTCGTATCCCTCGTAGAATGAGCTTGTTTCCTCCTTCCCCTCTACGTACAGTATATGAGCTACGAGGAGGATATTTATATAGCGTTTTTTAAAGAGCTAGATACCGACTTGAACTTGAGTAATAAAATAGTTCATTCAATTTGTTGAACAAACGGTAGAATCTTAGAAAAATAGGTAAGGAATTTCAAAACTCTAACCGAAAACCGTATAGTTTGCCAGCAGCGCGTCCCACCAATTATCATACTACGTTACTTAAAAAGAAAAACAGAATATGCTTGTTACCCTTAATGCCGAATTGCTGAAGAATCCAGAATTCAAACATTGCTCCAAGCAGTGCTTGAAATGGAAAAATAGAAGTGCAGGTATCCTATACCAAAGTTCGTACTTGTTTCATAGAAGCTCTGGTATTCTCCAATTAAAAGTACAGCACCTCTGGTCAGAGGTGCAGGATATCTCCCTCTCAAAATAAAGAAGTGCAGGCACCCTTTACTTGACAGTACCAGCCCATTCTGGCTGGCTTTAAGGCGGTGCAACCGGTGCAGCTGCACCTGGCGCTGACTTTGGTGGGTGGCGCTGTGTTTAAAAGCACACTTACACCTTTGTGTGTATAGCAGTTTTTTGGTAACAATAAACATTTCTGAATAACTCCGATGATTATTGTTACGGCTGGTGAGAGATCGATATTTTGTCTAATGGCAGTTTTGACTCACTATAAAGTAGGCAGAGGGTTAATCTGCCTGCTGCAAGAGCGTGTACTCTGCAGGTCACAGAACTGAGTGAGAGTGAACTATGAGTAGTACTATAAAAAAATGAAATATAGGTTGTAGAAGGCCTGTGGAGAGTGGAGGGGCGCTGTTGGAGAGTGACAGTGAGGGAATTCCTGGAATAGGAGGTCATGGGAAGCAAATAGAAAGCTGCACTGGGCGCCACCAGCGCTTAAGCTGGCCCTGGGCCCATTTAAAGCCCCTACTTCAGGTCCATAGAATCCTTCAAATGTACTACACAAATGTTGGTTACATGGTGTAACAAAGGGGGTAGGGAGTTATTTATCCGACATGGCAGCTGCCATCTTAAGGAGCTCTGCTTGGAGCCCACATCATCCAACATTATCTGAAATGGGGCCAGGCCCCGATAGCACCTCAGACCTTAATAAGTAAACTTACAAGAGGACGTGAATCTGTCGATGAACCTTTTGACCAACGCTTGAGATGTTCCCTCTATATAGACCCCTTACCAAAACCGATCAATAACCAAAAGTCAATTATAATCATCAATTATCAGTAATAATAATATTAGTAATCAATAGGAGTCAGTAATTGACGCACCATGACCTTGTAGACATGAATAACAATACCTTTTATATAAAAGTTTGAATATTTATTTCCCTATATTAACAATGCTAATGTCACGTAAATTAATCTGAAAATCAAATGATAAATATATATAAACAACACTGGCTGTCTGAAGCTTCTAAAGAAACACAATCTAATCATGGCTTGAGCATGTGCAAATTAATAGCAAGAGTAGCTGTGCAAACGATATCACATACATTTCGTTTCAGCAAAGAAAATACCTCAAATGTTATTCCATATAGCGAAGTACATCAGTGAGCTCCCTAACTAGCATCAGATTAGAATTAGCATGTTGGGCTTCATGCAAAACAATTTAGTCAACACAAATTTAGAAAACCTCTAACTATGGCTGTATCAAAATACTGAAGTTGGTACTTAGAAAAAAAAGCAAATATAAGTGACAAACATCATTACATCTCTATGCCTAATCCTCAGTGTGGATCAGCAAGCAGTGTCAGTCTTCGTCCTCAAGACTTCAGTCCGGTTAGCAAGACATCAGGCAAAGTTCAGAAAGGCAAAGTCTTTGAGCATTAAAGTTAAGCATGTCTCTTCTCAAGACGCTCAAGAAAAGTATTGTATTTTTGGTAAGGTAGAAAATAGGCAAAAGCGGATAAAGGATAAAGGATGGTATCTCCTCGGTGCAGTCCCGATTAGTTAGATTTCCTAAAACTACTTCTCCAATCCCCATTTGTCAAGGGATCGCATGTTCACACTTTTGTCCAATAAAACTAAAACATCTCATCTACAATTTCTACTAGTACAAGATTTATATGTCGATAATTGGTTCCTTCTGTAGTGTTCTCACCCATCCGGCTCATCACGTAACAATATTGTTGCAGCTTATGCTCCAGTCAGTGTGGACATTGTTCTCCTCCTGAGAAAGTCAGTCTTAAACATGTTACATCTACATTGTTTCATTCTACAGGAACAACATCTCCTAGTAAGCAGTTCTAATGAGAAAAAACCTTTAGCTACGAGCACATTAGGTTAGCACAGTGGAAACTTACCATTTAATTCTCTAAACAGCCATTTTATTAAACGCGCAAGAAACGAAGCTGCACATGAGGCCGTGCCACTAGGCCAAGACCTCAGCTAAGTTAGGGCTTTCTATTAATAATGCTAATACATGATGCATAACCCCAAATATGACATATTACTACATTAATCAGACAAATGCTCAATATTTCATATTAATAAGTATACTTCGTGAACATTGACGGCCACTCATCGTGATCACACTTTCAAATGTGTGCAATATTTTCTATACAAATTCAACACTCAGGATACATGAATATTAATTAATAATTCTGTTAAAAACTCTTGCGCTAGCATCCCCCATCATTGCCAAATGGGCAGTGAGCTGCTGTGACAACAGAGGGGCTGCTGACAGAGTGTGAGGGGCAAGGTGACCTGCAGCCAGGGACGCGACAGCGCATGCTGCTGCAGAGCCCATTCCCCCGTGATAGGGCTTTGTCCTAGCTGCAGGGCTCAATCGAAGGCTGGATGAGTGCTGCACAGTGCAGTGCACCCTGTGGTGTGCTGCAGCAATGCCAACAAATATCACTGCAAGCTTGAAGAGCGGCCTGGACTGGGCTGCGCAGTGAGTCATGCCACGTGTTTCATCAATTTAACACGCAGACTACCCCTGGCACCTCATCTCCATATAAAAACACAGTGCCGGCCATGCGGCTTGGGGGGGACACAGAAGAGAACACTACACTACTGAAGCGGACTGCCCCAGGTAGTAGCTTTGCGGCTTGCATTTCCAGCCCAGTCATACCCCACCAATGGGCTGCTGCCACTTTATCACACTGCTAGCATGAGTGGTACAAGAGAAACTGAAAAGTGTGACAGTGGACCGAAGAGCAACAAAGGATTGCGTGGCCTCTATTGGCAGCATCTCTGACTTTTATATGTGGAATGCATACCTATCTCTGTGCTTCAAAACGTGCCTTGCATTTTGGCCCATTCTTGTCACCAAGGGCTGCATGTACACCAGGATGGTAGTGTGCATGTGACTGCACAAATGGGGGCATATGTTGTGGGTTAGGTGGGCATAATTGTTGTCTGCATAGCCGCTATTTGTTGTTGCTATGCTGCTAGAAAATGAAGATGATACATCTAGCCACACTGTACAGGTTGCTGTCTGTTGTGGGCTGTTGGACTATAAGGCTGCTCACCTTAATTCACATAGTGCTGACCCAGCGACACCAGTCCTGCTCTCCCTTGGATGGGAAGATTACAAAATTTGCACAGACCCCTGCTGGAGGACGACAGCCAATATACCCACCGTCATCTAAGGCAGCCATGCAGGAAGCTGCAGCTCTACTGAGCTCACTTGATTGGGTGCATTGATTCTCTAGACAAACTAGACATGTTACAGGCAGCTATAGCAAAAACTGTCATGGCTTTGGAGTCAACGATAGACACATTATCAATTGAATTACCCAATTTACGTAGAAGCTGATTTAGGGCAGTTTTGCACCAAAAAGTATAAATAAGGGCCCAAGTCTAGGACCATAACAAGCAATTGAGATTCAGGGAGGGCAGATTGGAAGATGCAGAATGCTGCCCATGACGCAACAATCTATGCATAGTTGGACTTCCTGAAGAGCTTGAGGGCAGTGAAGGCACTTGTTACAAAGAAGATTGGTTGAAATCAGATGCTGCACCTCTGTCTTTGTTCCTGCTGTTTGCGGTGGAGCCTGCTCATGGAGTGTCCGTGAGACACCTACTGCCTGGATCTACTTCAAGGCCAGTAGTGACAAAGATCCTAAATTACAGTGACCGCAACACCTTCCTGGTGTTTGCTAGGAAAATAAGCTGCATTAAGGTTAATACACCAAGGTGACAATTTTTCTTGACTACACTGTTGCTGTGCAAGATAAGCATCCCCCTTTTCTGCAAGTTAAGAAAAAGCTGCTATCGCTTAACCTATAATATGCACTAATGTTCCCAGTAAAGCTTCAAGTGGTTGCTAATCACCAATCTGAAAACAGCGTGGCACTGGGCAGAGACAGAAGAATCATCTGGGGTTGCGTCCCTGCAGCATGACCTACTGATATGCCAAAACCTCAAGTCAGCTGACTAGAGGGGCACGATAATTGCCTGCAAAGGATAGGATGGAAAAGCCCTTCCCTCTCTCAAGTGCAAGTGGAGTAACAAAGAACTCCATCCCAGTTATTATCTAATTCTGCTACTTCTGGAGATGATGCACCATCAAAAGGAGAAGACTTGAGTGCAACACCTACTCTTTGGTTACACCACAAAAACCGAACGAATTAATTTAAAGCAAGACTATCCTTTCCGAAATGTTATTGATAAGTGAATGTATACCCAGAAGGATGTGTTAATTTCTGCTTTACTTTGTCCTGTCTTACTCATAATATTATATGCTTGCCCTTGTATGTTTAATAAGGATGCTCATACGGAGGTTTATTTCTATGGTAGAAGATTGCAGTGACTTGCAGTCATGTTCGTCCTTCCCCTGCTGTTAGATTAGGGGCGTACCAGTGGCGGTCGGTAATTTTAGGAGGCAGGGGGGCAGGCAGCACACTCATTCATTCACACACGCATGCACATCCATTCACAACACTCATCAACATTCAAACATACCCGCATGCACCAAACATTCATTTAAAAAACACACACACTTACCTTCACCCACACACACACACACCTTCAGCCACGGAGGGCCCAGGAGGGTTGGGACTGCTGCCTTCCCTCATTGGCTGACCATAGGTCAGCCAATGAGGGAAAGCAGCAGTCCCAACTTTGTCACAGAGTGGGATGGGGTCAGTGAGAATGCTGACCCCTCCCCACTCTGTGACGAGGTGTCACTGATTGACACTCACCCTGGGCGCTTCAGGGCTTAAACCTGAAGTGCCCAGGTCGAAGTCAATGGGTAAGGGCCTCGAGGCACCTTTGCTGAGCTGAGGAGGTCACGCCCATAGGAGCTGTGACCTCTTCAGCCCAGCAAAGTTCAGCTCAGACAGCCAGGAGTCTGCAAATAAAGGACAGGCCGCGACTGGGGCATACCTCATTAATTCAATTACAAGTGGGCTACAGTAAAAAGGGTCACTTTTTCCATCTCCTCACCCCATTACTTGTCCTGAACTAGGTTGGGAATATGACAGAGTTTTCTTGCAAATACTGTTCTTTTACAGATAAGTTAGGGGATCTGTCCAATGGGGTGAGTGGGCATTTACCAACCATGGTTATGCATCCTGATTTGTTTTGTTAATAGATTACAACCACATACTCAACTATCCCTGAGCTTCCTGAAACACGTAAGAAATAATGCATTGGGGCAATTTGTCTTACACCCTCACACATTACTTATTCTTCACAATTCCAAACCCTGTATAGGACGGCAACATGGAACAGCAGGGGGATGAATTTGATACAGAAATGATACAGAATGCACTCGGATTTAACAGGGTGGAAAATCCAGATTGCCTTCCTACCTGGGACCTACCTTATGCACAAAGAAATACCCAATTTACAGCCTAGGTGTTGCAGGCAAACATTCAGCACAAGGTACTTGGCATTTGTTAGTGAGTGCTTAATTTTGCTCAAAGCTAATGTCCCATTTAAGGTGGAATAAACACGTATTGATGAAGTATGTAAGGACACTGAGGGATATCCACTTCAGTGCATACCACTCAGTGCCCTTATATACTTATGTCGGGATGCCAAGGGGTGCACTACAGTGATTTAAACATGGCTGGAAGCGAGAGAGTCCCTCTATATTTTTAAAGCTAGAGGGGCTGCTCCCTCTTCCAGCCCTGTTTAAAATCAAACAGTGCTGATTTAATTCCACCGGCAGAATTCATTTGTAACTCTGCATTACATGAGTAATACAGAATTACTAAATTACTCCAGTTCCACCAGTGGAATAAAACATTCCACCCACCCCCAGTTTGTATTTGTGTCCCTAATACTGACCAGTCCACCTACTAGCACAAATTGTCAACTTGCCTGGCTGATTGGGTGCAGCTACTCTGGATCATTGGAGTAGACTTCAGTTGTGCTCGTGGTATTCTGGAGGTTTGCTCCCACACGCCCCTCCCTCACACACAATTCTAGGGGACTACATTGACCTGATAATTGGGAACTAGGGGACACGTGGCAATTATGTAATCCAACCAAGCAAGAGTATCTAGTCTACTCTGCAGTTTATGTTATGCATTTCAGCCGAGACAGAATAGTTTGCTCACAGGGGCAGCACATGCTTATTTCCTTTATAACATATAAGCCTAAAACTGTCTCTGACCACAATGCGCCTCAGACGAAAGTACTTGAGGCAAAGCGGTGACATATGTCCCAGCAAGTTGAATGCATGTCACTGTGTTGGAAGCTGATATGTTTCTATATACATTAGCGGAACATATTACAGTTTTTTTTCAGAGAAAATGAAAGGACAGCATCTTTACCAATAATTTTTTTAACATTTAAAGGTACCAACAATGGCCTTTGTACTCAGACCAATGCTGGAGCTAGGCAGACGATCACTAGGGACGTCCCAGAGATGGAAACTACTGTGCACCCCTCCCAATACAGCTAGAGTGCTTAGAAGAACTCTGACAACCGAAGACCAAATATTATGATAACATTGAATAACAACAGCCTCTCACATCATTATTAAAACTTTGTGTGGCCTGAAATAGTCTGAATTTCCTCACTTGGAGGTGTAGGATGGCAATAATTAGGTGTTATGTTGGTATTCTCGTTGGCTGCCCTGGAAGGCGAAATGTTTGGTGCAGGCTGCAATGGCCTTCCGAGACAGCCCTGGCACGTATTCTTTAATAAATGAAGCAATCTTCAAATAACGCTAGAGTTCACACAAAGATGGTAAATGTAATCGATTTTTTGACTGTCACGTCGCTTGCAGGGCTTGTCATGTTTCCCCTTAGTTAGTTACTACACCTTCTGGTGTGGATGTGTTTACAGAAGCTGAAAGCAATGAGGCCTTTTTAGAGTCAAGAACTGTGAGAGCATGCGCTAGCTCATGCATCTCGCTTGCAAGACTCTGGTGTGAACTAAAGAGGGCTTGGAACCTGACTGTTGCTCACCATTTGTGGGCTTGAGTGACAATTCTTTACAGCCTCGTAATTCATCACTGAAGGCCAAGCATCATTTCTGTACCTGTCTGTGGAGCAGTGACCAACCACTGATTGATTCAATTTAATCACTGTCCGTCCACTGCTCCCCACATGATTCAGGTATTTCTTTTTAACTACTGGGGCCCGCAAACAGAACAGGTGTGACTTGTAAACAGCATGTTCAGCAGACAAACAAAATTGCAAAGTTTTATTTTCTATAGCTAACGCTCTTCTTTTTTTTGCCAGGTCTTCTTTTCTCACTTTGCACTCATGTTTTGTTTTGTTTTTGCTCGTGGTCTCTGTCTCAAAAGATGACTATTACATTGTTCTAAATATTGCAAAGCAGCATTGTTTCTTTTTTACATGTAATTTCCGAAATTATGCATTGACCCATAATCGTGCAGTACACCCCAATCCACCCCACTCCAATCCATGCCAACCTACCCCATGCCAATGCACCCCACTCATACCAGTCCACCCCAATCAATCCTATTGACCCCAGATCATCAAATTCCACCCCACTCTAATCCACCCCCCCCCCAAACCAAACCACCCCCCAACCCTCTCCGGTCCACCACACTCCAATCCCCCCAACCCACCCCACTCCAATCCGAAACAATCTGCCCCACTCCAATCCGAAACAATCTGCCCCACTCCAATCTGCCCCACACCAGTGCAAAATAATCTGCCTCACTCCAGTCTAAACCAATCTGTCCCCCAACAATCTGCCCAACTCCAATCTAAAACAATCGACCCCATTCCAAACCAAAACAATCTGCCCCACTCCATTGTGCCCCACTCCAAACCAAAACAATATGCAACGCTCCAATTTGCCCCACTGCAATCCAAAATAATCTGTCCTACTCTAATCTGCCCCATGCCAATTCAAGAAGTCTGCCCCATTTCAGTCACCCTCATTCCAATCTGCCCCACTCCAATCCAAAACAATCTGTCCTCTCCAATCTGCCCCATTCCAATCCAAAACAATCTGCCCCATTCCAATCTGCCCAGCGCCAATCCAAAAAAATCTACCCCACTCCAATCCAAAATAACCCGCCCCACTCCAATCCAAAACAATCTGGCCCACTCCAATATGCCCCACTCCATTCTGTCCATCTCCAGTCTAACACAATATGCCCCACTCCAATCTGCTCCACTCCAATCTGTCACATTCCAATTTGCACCACTCCAATCCAGAACAATCTGCCCAACTCAAATCCAAAATAATATGCCCAACTCCAATCTGCTCCACTCCACTCTGACCCACTCGAATCCAAAACAATCTGCCCCATTCCAATCTGCCCGACTCCTATCCAAAACAATCTGCCCTAACGCAATCCGCCCCACTCCAATCTTCCCCAATCCAATCTTCCCCAATTCAATACAATCCAACTCAGCTCACCCAATCCATTCCACCCCACCCCAGTCTACCCACTCCAATCCAAAACAGTCTGCCCCACTCCAATCCCAAAAATATGCCCACTTCAATCCGCCCTACTTCAGTCTGCCCCACTCCAATCCAAAACAATCTGCACCATTCCAATCTGTCCCCCTCCAATCCAAAACAATATGCCCCCTCCAATTTAAAACAACATGCCAAACTCCAGTCTGCTCCACTTCAATCTGACACACTTGAATTCAAAACAATCTGCCCCACGCCAATCTGCCCCAATCCAATTCACTCCACCTCGCTCCAACCTAATCCACTCCACATCAATCCATTCCACTCCAATCCAATCCACCACAATCCACCCACTCCATTCCAAAACAATCTTCTGCAGTCCAATCTAAAAAAAAATGACCTACTCTAATCCAAAACAGTCTGCCCACTCCAATCCAAAACAATCTACCCCACTGCAATCTGCTCCACTCCAATCTAATCCAACTCACTCCAATCCAATCCAATCCACCCCACTTCATCCCAGTTCACCCCACTCCAATTCACCACAACCCATCCCACTACAATCCACCCCATTCCAATCCAATACAGTCCAATCCAATCCACCCCACTCCATCCAATCCACCTCAGCCCAGTAACATCCACTCAACCCCAATCCACCCCACTCCAATCCAGTCTACCTCTATTCACCCCACTCCAATCTAGTCCACCAAACTCCAGTCCAATCCTCCCCACTCTAGTTTAATCCACCACACACCAATCCAACCCAATCTAATCCAGTTCAACCCAATCCAACCACTCAAATCCATTCCACCCCACCCTAATCCAGTCAACCCCACTCCAAAGAAATCCACTGCAACCCAAGCCACTCCACTCTAATCCATCCCACTCCAATCCAATTCATTTTAATCAATCCCACCCCAGTCCAATCCAGTCCACCTTAATCCATCTCACTCCAATCCAATCCACCCCACTCCAGACCACCGTAATTCACCCTACCCCACTCCAGTCCAATCCACCCTACTCCAATCCAATCCACCCCACACCAATCCAATTCACTCCACTCCAATCCACCACACTCCAATCCATCCCATTCCAAAAATCCACCACACTTCAAAACATCCACTCCAATCCAATCCACTGTACCTAATCTCTTCCTCCACACAACAGTCCAATACACTCCATACCAATCCAACTCACCCCACTCCAATCCGCCTACTCCAGTTTAATCCACCACAATCCACCCCACTCAAATTCAGTCCACTCAAATCCAGTCCACTTAGCCCCAATCCAATCCACCCCACCCAAGTCCACCCCACTCTAAAAATCCATGCCAGTCCAATCCAGCCCACCTACCCCACCCCAATCCAATCAACCCCAATCTATCCAACCCATCTCACTCCAATCCAATCCACCACTCGTGCAGTCCAATCAACTCCTCTCCAATCCACTCCACCCCACTCCAATCAAGTCCAACCCACCACGCTCCATTCCACCCCACTCCAGTCCACCCTACTCCAGTCCAACCCACCCTTCTAATCCACCCCACTGAGTCCAGTTTACCCCACTCAATCCAATTGACACACTCCAATCCAACCCAACCTACCTCAAACCCAATCTACTCCAGTCCACCCCACCTGACCCCACCCAACCTCAATCTAATCCACCCAACCCTAGTTTAGTCCACTCAACTCAAATCCAATCCACCCAGCCCACCCCACTCCAATCCAACCCAATCCAATCTAATCCAATCCACTCAAATCCATCCCACCCCACTCTAGTCCAGTCCACCCACACTAGTCAAATCCACTCCAATGTAATCCAGTGAATCCAGTCCACCCACTGCAGTCTATCCCACTCGTATTCAGTCCAATCCACCCCACTCCAGTCCAAACCAATATACCCCACTCCAGTTCAGTCTAATCCACCCCACTCCAGTCCAATCTAATCCATCCTAGTCCACTCCACTCCAAATCACCCCATTCCCATTCAATCCACCTCACCCCAATCCAATCCACCCCACGCCAATCAAAGCCACCCCACCCCAGTCCTAGCCCTCCCTTCAGTCCACTCACCCTAATCCAGTGGTCTTCAAACTTTCTAATGCAGCGCCCCCCCTGTTGAAAAAATAAAAATCATTGGGCCCCCACTCAGAATTTTTCACAATTATTTTAGAAAGATGGCAATGTTTAAATAGGTCTAAACCTATTTAAACATTACAGTTAAATACTGTTACCTTTTTAAAATTGCAATAACATGCTTCTGCTTAAAACAAAGGCATGTTATCTGTATAATATTTCTTTTGGCCAGAGTTTGGCGCCCCCCCAGGAACACTTGAGGCCCCCCAAGGGGGGCCCGCCCCCCAGTTTGAAGACCTCTGCCCTAATCCAATCTAATCTTCCCTACCCCTATCCAACCAATCCAATCCACCTCACCATATTTCAATCCACCACATCCAGTCAACTCACTCTATATCACCCAACTCGACCCAATCCTTCCCACTCTACCCCAATCCAATCCAATCCACCCCACTCTACTCCAATCCAAACCAAACCACCAGACTACCTCAGTGAACTCCAACCCACTCCACCCTATTCCACCCCACTCCTCTCCACTCTACACCACTGTATTCTAAAACACTGCACTCTACGATACTCTCTGCCACTGAACCACTGTACTCTACTTCCTTCTACTCAACTCTACAACGCTCTACTCACCCGTACTCTGCTCTTCAACACTCTACTCCAACAAAACCCTCTCTACTACGCTCCTCTTCCACTCCACTCCATGACACCCCACTGTACTAACGTTTAGGCATGCTGGACAGCAGTCAAACTGGTGTACAACATGGCAAAACACATTGGCAAGCCAATAGGTCTTGTATAGGCAAGATCTATTGGCTTTGCTAATGCGTGTTTCATTAATACATACTCCTATATAGGCCAAATTAAGTTTCCACTTCTGATAGTCTGGAGAATTCCTGTGAGGACATGCTCTGCCTAGGTTCTCTGTGGAGGTCAACGAGCCAATGGAATTGCCAATTACAGAACAGGAAATAAAAGGGACTTCAAATGGATGTGACCCGCCTCATTGTAAAGTACTGGGATCGTACAATCTGCTGTCCAGATGTTACTCAGCATTTATTGCCCAATTAGCCCCAAACTGGCACAAGTCTATAGTAGAGAATTTACAGCTAGCAAGCTGCCTCATTTCACAAGGGAAGCATTAATCACCTCTATTCCCAAGTAACGGAGGGACCCTCGAGACCCAGCTTCTTATAGGCTGCTATCTATTTTACAATCAGGCTATAAAATATTGGCTAAGATCAGTACCTGCTAGCTTTTACCTGAGCTCCCCAACTTGATTCATCTTGACCAGAACAGTTTTGTGTGAGGCTGTAATACCGCCCTTAATAGCGGTAGGCTAAGGGACATGATTACTAGCTCTGCTGTGTTGTGGTCTTCAGGAGTGTTTGTAGCTCACACTTTGGAAAAGGCACTGAATTCTCAAAATTGGGTGCATGCAGAGTGTTTGATATATTTTGTATCTGAATACAAGTCTATAAATTGAGTGAGCACCAGAATTCCGAGAAAATAGTTAAAACTCTCTGCTTTAATGAGTGAAATCTTTGCTCTTCTTCAGAAAAAAGCTATTATTCCAGTGCGCATGGAAGAAAGAGGGCAAACTTTCCTCTCAAGTCTCTTCCGGTGGAGAAATTATCAGGATATTATGGACCTGTCATGGACATTATGAATGGAAATACGTGGATAAAGACCATTTCCTTCAAAATGGATAGTCTCCAGGATTAAATTGAAAAGGTCTTAGCAAAAGTCTTCATGGTGTCAAGAACCTACCTTCATATTCCAACTTTTTAAGACCATCATAGGTATCTAAGAATTGCAATCCAAGACTGACATTTTCAATTTGCAGTAATTCCTCTAATTCCAAATTCCAGGACTTGACAGATGTCCACTCTGTATTTCCAAGAAACTGCAGACCTCGTCCCTGGTTCCCAAGAACAAGGATAATGAATCATCATTCTTTGATTCTCTTGCAATCCCATGTTCTACTTCATTCATCCCATAAGGAATTGGTGACAAATGTTTGAATCAGGGCCTGCATCTTTTTTGATGACAAAGCTTCCTTTTATTTCCTCTGACTGCCAGATGCCCGGAATGACTCCTAGACTCTTTTTTTGTCTCATCATCAGAAACAGAGTCAAATAACCAATGCTTTCTCTTGAATGATCTCTTTCCCTTCATTGCTAACTGACAAATGAGGAGAGAACAAGAAGACGCCTTTTACAGGAAAAAGCATGCTCACATTTTTATCCAATCAAGAAAGTACCCTTTCTAATCTTATCTCTTTTCCATCTTTTTGGCAAGAAAAATAAAAAAATGACTATTTTGATTTACTTGTTTTACAAAGATAATGTGCTGGCTTGTAGGGCCCTAACCTATAGAGACTGGTACACTATTAAGCTTTCATTGCCTAGATCATAAAGAGAAATATGATATGCCGCCCTAAACGCCTGTAAATTCTGCTGCCATAGAAACCAGCAAGCTTACTTCTCTGTAAACTCTACCTCTCTCCATTAATGAAAATGTAGAATGTGTGGTTGAAAACATCTAGGCCCGTTTTTATACTTTTTGACGCTAAACTACGCTAACGCAGTTTAGCGTCAAAAAATTTTGCGCCGGCTAACGCCATTTTGAAGCGCCATGCGGGCGCCGTATTTATTGAATGGCGTTAGCCGGCGCAAGCAGACCGGCGCTGCCTGGTGTGCATGGAAAAAAACCACATACACCAGGCAGCGCCGGCGTAGGGAAAAATGGCGTTAGGGCGTCTTAAAAATGGCGCAAGTCAGGTTGACGCTAAAAAATCGTCTTAACCCGATTTGCGCCATTTTAAACGACGCCCAGACGCCATTTACATGACTCCTGTCTTAGTAAAGACAGGAGTCATGCCCCCTTGCCCAATGGCCATGCCCAGGGGACTTCTGTCCCCTGGGCATGGTCATTGGGCATAGTGGCATGTAGGGGGGCACAAATAAGGCCCCCCTATGCCACCCAAAAAAAAAAAAAAATTTATACTTACCTGAACTTACCTGAATGTCCCTGGGATGGGTCCCTCCATCCTTGGGTGTCCTCCTGGGGTGGGCAAGGGTGGCAGGGGGGGTCCCTGGGGGCAGGGGAGGGCACCTGTGGGCTCATTTTGAGCCCACAGGCCCCTTAACGCCTACCCTGACCCAGGCGTTAAAAAGTGGCGCAAATGCGGGGTTTTTTGACCCGACCACTCCCGGGCGTGATTTTTGCCCGGGAGTATAAATACGACGCATTTGCGTTGCCGTCATTTTTTTAGACGGGAACTCCTTCCTTGCATCTCATTAACGCAAGGAAGGCGTTCACGCAAAAAAATGACGCTATTTGCCCATACTTTGGCGCTAGACGCGTCTAATGCCAAAGTATAAATATGGCGTTAGTTTTGCGCCGAATTTGCGTCGAAAAAAACAACGCTAATTCGGCGCAAACGGAGTATAAATATGCCCCCTAGCGCCTTCCAATGTCATGGAGGCAGATGCTCCTCTACTTTATAAGTACAACTGCACCTCTATTAGAAATTAAAGGTGTGACATGCAGTTCTGACTTCAGAGTGTACTGATGCTATAGAGGCTGGTTACAGGAGACTAGCCCCTTGACTCACTCTGGTGGTCCTGGGTCCAGGTTGCAAGTCCAGTCCTTTTCACACAGGCAAGAGAATAGCAGGTCATCACAGAAGGCAGCAGACCTTCAGGACAGCAGTCCAGAAGAGTGGCAGTGCTTTCAGCAGCACATCTCTCTTTCTTTCTGACAAATTCTTCCACAGGTTAAGAAGTGTACTGAAGAGTTGATGTCTGAGGTCCAACATTTATATCTGGTGCCTCCTTTGATATGGGAGGAATTTTAGAGATTTCCCTTCGAAGTGTAAAGGTTTCCTGCCTCCCCTGCTCTGGATCCAGACTAACTGAAGGTGGATTGCAATATTTTGAGTGAAGGCAGGAGACAGCCTGTGAGAAAACAGGGCTGATTGCAGAGGCCCCATAACTTTTTGCCCCCATTTTCCTCTTTTTGCTGGTGTTTTCCTGACTTTGATGGTGCCCTGGGTACTGCTAACCAGTCCCAGGGCCTGAGCTCTGTGTAAAATGGATATGCAAATTAGGCTAATTATAATTGGCTAAGTTAACCTTCCTATAAGTCCCTAGTATATGGTAGGGCATGTAGGTTTAGGGAACACAGCATAGGTGGTGCACACCTAGGTGCACTGCTGAGGTGCCCAGTGTCATTTTAAAAGCAAGCCTGCCTTGCTGGCTGCTTTTAAATTAAAGTTATATGCAAATTCGACTTTGGAATTAAAGGTACTTCCAAAGTCTTAAACTACCTTATTTTTACATATAAGTCACCCCTAAGGTGTGCCCTATGTGCCCCTAGGGCTGGGTGCCATGTAACTATAAGCAGGGACTTTATAAAAATAGATTTATAAGCCCTGGTGAGGTAAAAACAGCCAAATTCGTTTTTCCCTCATTGAAGTAAATGGCCTTCATAGGCTAGAATGGGCAGACTTTATTTTAAATTTTAAAGTCTCCTTAAATGTTACATACCAAGAATTTGGTATCAAATTGATTGTTGTAATAAATCCCACAACTTCCAGTTGTTGGATTTAATATAACTTGTCCAGGTAAAAAGTTTAGACTTTACCTAAAAAGTTGCCAATTTCAGCTCTGCATTGTTTTTGCTGCTGTGCTCTGATTGGCCAGCCTGCAGCAGCTTCTGCCAGGCTGCCTTGATTAGGTGTGAAGTGGCCTGGCTTCACACAAATGAATGTGCTTGGGGGAGAGAATCTCCCCTCAGCAGATGGTGAGGCAGGAACACATTACTTATTCTTCACAATTCCAAACCCTGTATAGGACGGCAACATGGAACAGCAGGGGGATGAATTTGATACAGAAATGATACAGAATGCACTCGGATTTAACAGGGTGGAAAATCCAGATTGCCTTCCTACCTGGGACCTACCTTATGCACAAAGAAATACCCAATTTACAGCCTAGGTGTTGCAGGCAAACATTCAGCACAAGGTACTTGGCATTTGTTAGTGAGTGCTTAATTTTGCTCAAAGCTAATGTCCCATTTAAGGTGGAATAAACACGTATTGATGAAGTATGTAAGGACACTGAGGGATATCCACTTCAGTGCATACCACTCAGTGCCCTTATATACTTATGTCGGGATGCCAAGGGGTGCACTACAGTGATTTAAACATGGCTGGAAGCGAGAGAGTCCCTCTATATTTTTAAAGCTAGAGGGGCTGCTCCCTCTTCCAGCCCTGTTTAAAATCAAACAGTGCTGATTTAATTCCACCGGCAGAATTCATTTGTAACTCTGCATTACATGAGTAATACAGAATTACTAAATTACTCCAGTTCCACCAGTGGAATAAAACATTCCACCCACCCCCAGTTTGTATTTGTGTCCCTAATACTGACCAGTCCACCTACTAGCACAAATTGTCAACTTGCCTGGCTGATTGGGTGCAGCTACTCTGGATCATTGGAGTAGACTTCAGTTGTGCTCGTGGTATTCTGGAGGTTTGCTCCCACACGCCCCTCCCTCACACACAATTCTAGGGGACTACATTGACCTGATAATTGGGAACTAGGGGACACGTGGCAATTATGTAATCCAACCAAGCAAGAGTATCTAGTCTACTCTGCAGTTTATGTTATGCATTTCAGCCGAGACAGAATAGTTTGCTCACAGGGGCAGCACATGCTTATTTCCTTTATAACATATAAGCCTAAAACTGTCTCTGACCACAATGCGCCTCAGACGAAAGTACTTGAGGCAAAGCGGTGACATATGTCCCAGCAAGTTGAATGCATGTCACTGTGTTGGAAGCTGATATGTTTCTATATACATTAGCGGAACATATTACAGTTTTTTTTCAGAGAAAATGAAAGGACAGCATCTTTACCAATAATTTTTTTAACATTTAAAGGTACCAACAATGGCCTTTGTACTCAGACCAATGCTGGAGCTAGGCAGACGATCACTAGGGACGTCCCAGAGATGGAAACTACTGTGCACCCCTCCCAATACAGCTAGAGTGCTTAGAAGAACTCTGACAACCGAAGACCAAATATTATGATAACATTGAATAACAACAGCCTCTCACATCATTATTAAAACTTTGTGTGGCCTGAAATAGTCTGAATTTCCTCACTTGGAGGTGTAGGATGGCAATAATTAGGTGTTATGTTGGTATTCTCGTTGGCTGCCCTGGAAGGCGAAATGTTTGGTGCAGGCTGCAATGGCCTTCCGAGACAGCCCTGGCACGTATTCTTTAATAAATGAAGCAATCTTCAAATAACGCTAGAGTTCACACAAAGATGGTAAATGTAATCGATTTTTTGACTGTCACGTCGCTTGCAGGGCTTGTCATGTTTCCCCTTAGTTAGTTACTACACCTTCTGGTGTGGATGTGTTTACAGAAGCTGAAAGCAATGAGGCCTTTTTAGAGTCAAGAACTGTGAGAGCATGCGCTAGCTCATGCATCTCGCTTGCAAGACTCTGGTGTGAACTAAAGAGGGCTTGGAACCTGACTGTTGCTCACCATTTGTGGGCTTGAGTGACAATTCTTTACAGCCTCGTAATTCATCACTGAAGGCCAAGCATCATTTCTGTACCTGTCTGTGGAGCAGTGACCAACCACTGATTGATTCAATTTAATCACTGTCCGTCCACTGCTCCCCACATGATTCAGGTATTTCTTTTTAACTACTGGGGCCCGCAAACAGAACAGGTGTGACTTGTAAACAGCATGTTCAGCAGACAAACAAAATTGCAAAGTTTTATTTTCTATAGCTAACGCTCTTCTTTTTTTTGCCAGGTCTTCTTTTCTCACTTTGCACTCATGTTTTGTTTTGTTTTTGCTCGTGGTCTCTGTCTCAAAAGATGACTATTACATTGTTCTAAATATTGCAAAGCAGCATTGTTTCTTTTTTACATGTAATTTCCGAAATTATGCATTGACCCATAATCGTGCAGTACACCCCAATCCACCCCACTCCAATCCATGCCAACCTACCCCATGCCAATGCACCCCACTCATACCAGTCCACCCCAATCAATCCTATTGACCCCAGATCATCAAATTCCACCCCACTCTAATCCACCCCCCCCCCAAACCAAACCACCCCCCAACCCTCTCCGGTCCACCACACTCCAATCCCCCCAACCCACCCCACTCCAATCCGAAACAATCTGCCCCACTCCAATCCGAAACAATCTGCCCCACTCCAATCTGCCCCACACCAGTGCAAAATAATCTGCCTCACTCCAGTCTAAACCAATCTGTCCCCCAACAATCTGCCCAACTCCAATCTAAAACAATCGACCCCATTCCAAACCAAAACAATCTGCCCCACTCCATTGTGCCCCACTCCAAACCAAAACAATATGCAACGCTCCAATTTGCCCCACTGCAATCCAAAATAATCTGTCCTACTCTAATCTGCCCCATGCCAATTCAAGAAGTCTGCCCCATTTCAGTCACCCTCATTCCAATCTGCCCCACTCCAATCCAAAACAATCTGTCCTCTCCAATCTGCCCCATTCCAATCCAAAACAATCTGCCCCATTCCAATCTGCCCAGCGCCAATCCAAAAAAATCTACCCCACTCCAATCCAAAATAACCTGCCCCACTCCAATCCAAAACAATCTGGCCCACTCCAATATGCCCCACTCCATTCTGTCCATCTCCAGTCTAACACAATATGCCCCACTCCAATCTGCTCCACTCCAATCTGTCACATTCCAATTTGCACCACTCCAATCCAGAACAATCTGCCCAACTCAAATCCAAAATAATATGCCCAACTCCAATCTGCTCCACTCCACTCTGACCCACTCGAATCCAAAACAATCTGCCCCATTCCAATCTGCCCGACTCCTATCCAAAACAATCTGCCCTAACGCAATCCGCCCCACTCCAATCTTCCCCAATCCAATCTTCCCCAATTCAATACAATCCAACTCAGCTCACCCAATCCATTCCACCCCACCCCAGTCTACCCACTCCAATCCAAAACAGTCTGCCCCACTCCAATCCCAAAAATATGCCCACTTCAATCCGCCCTACTTCAGTCTGCCCCACTCCAATCCAAAACAATCTGCACCATTCCAATCTGTCCCCCTCCAATCCAAAACAATATGCCCCCTCCAATTTAAAACAACATGCCAAACTCCAGTCTGCTCCACTTCAATCTGACACACTTGAATTCAAAACAATCTGCCCCACGCCAATCTGCCCCAATCCAATTCACTCCACCTCGCTCCAACCTAATCCACTCCACATCAATCCATTCCACTCCAATCCAATCCACCACAATCCACCCACTCCATTCCAAAACAATCTTCTGCAGTCCAATCTAAAAAAAAATGACCTACTCTAATCCAAAACAGTCTGCCCACTCCAATCCAAAACAATCTACCCCACTGCAATCTGCTCCACTCCAATCTAATCCAACTCACTCCAATCCAATCCAATCCACCCCACTTCATCCCAGTTCACCCCACTCCAATTCACCACAACCCATCCCACTACAATCCACCCCATTCCAATCCAATACAGTCCAATCCAATCCACCCCACTCCATCCAATCCACCTCAGCCCAGTAACATCCACTCAACCCCAATCCACCCCACTCCAATCCAGTCTACCTCTATTCACCCCACTCCAATCCAGTCCACCAAACTCCAGTCCAATCCTCCCCACTCTAGTTTAATCCACCACACACCAATCCAACCCAATCTAATCCAGTTCAACCCAATCCAACCACTCAAATCCATTCCACCCCACCCTAATCCAGTCAACCCCACTCCAAAGAAATCCACTGCAACCCAAGCCACTCCACTCTAATCCATCCCACTCCAATCCAATTCATTTTAATCAATCCCACCCCAGTCCAATCCAGTCCACCTTAATCCATCTCACTCCAATCCAATCCACCCCACTCCAGACCACCGTAATTCACCCTACCCCACTCCAGTCCAATCCACCCTACTCCAATCCAATCCACCCCACACCAATCCAATTCACTCCACTCCAATCCACCACACTCCAATCCATCCCATTCCAAAAATCCACCACACTTCAAAACATCCACTCCAATCCAATCCACTGTACCTAATCTCTTCCTCCACACAACAGTCCAATACACTCCATACCAATCCAACTCACCCCACTCCAATCCGCCTACTCCAGTTTAATCCACCACAATCCACCCCACTCAAATTCAGTCCACTCAAATCCAGTCCACTTAGCCCCAATCCAATCCACCCCACCCAAGTCCACCCCACTCTAAAAATCCATGCCAGTCCAATCCAGCCCACCTACCCCACCCCAATCCAATCAACCCCAATCTATCCAACCCATCTCACTCCAATCCAATCCACCACTCGTGCAGTCCAATCAACTCCTCTCCAATCCACTCCACCCCACTCCAATCAAGTCCAACCCACCACGCTCCATTCCACCCCACTCCAGTCCACCCTACTCCAGTCCAACCCACCCATCTAATCCACCCCACTGAGTCCAGTTTACCCCACTCAATCCAATTGACACACTCCAATCCAACCCAACCTACCTCAAACCCAATCTACTCCAGTCCACCCCACCTGACCCCACCCAACCTCAATCTAATCCACCCAACCCTAGTTTAGTCCACTCAACTCAAATCCAATCCACCCAGCCCACCCCACTCCAATCCAACCCAATCCAATCTAATCCAATCCACTCAAATCCATCCCACCCCACTCTAGTCCAGTCCACCCACACTAGTCAAATCCACTCCAATGTAATCCAGTGAATCCAGTCCACCCACTGCAGTCTATCCCACTCGTATTCAGTCCAATCCACCCCACTCCAGTCCAAACCAATATACCCCACTCCAGTTCAGTCTAATCCACCCCACTCCAGTCCAATCTAATCCATCCTAGTCCACTCCACTCCAAATCACCCCATTCCCATTCAATCCACCTCACCCCAATCCAATCCACCCCACGCCAATCAAAGCCACCCCACCCCAGTCCTAGCCCTCCCTTCAGTCCACTCACCCTAATCCAGTGGTCTTCAAACTTTCTAATGCAGCGCCCCCCCTGTTGAAAAAATAAAAATCATTGGGCCCCCACTCAGAATTTTTCACAATTATTTTAGAAAGATGGCAATGTTTAAATAGGTCTAAACCTATTTAAACATTACAGTTAAATACTGTTACCTTTTTAAAATTGCAATAACATGCTTCTGCTTAAAACAAAGGCATGTTATCTGTATAATATTTCTTTTGGCCAGAGTTTGGCGCCCCCCCAGGAACACTTGAGGCCCCCCAAGGGGGGCCCGCCCCCCAGTTTGAAGACCTCTGCCCTAATCCAATCTAATCTTCCCTACCCCTATCCAACCAATCCAATCCACCTCACCATATTTCAATCCACCACATCCAGTCAACTCACTCTATATCACCCAACTCGACCCAATCCTTCCCACTCTACCCCAATCCAATCCAATCCACCCCACTCTACTCCAATCCAAACCAAACCACCAGACTACCTCAGTGAACTCCAACCCACTCCAACCTATTCCACCCCACTCCTCTCCACTCTACACCACTGTATTCTAAAACACTGCACTCTACGATACTCTCTGCCACTGAACCACTGTACTCTACTTCCTTCTACTCAACTCTACAACGCTCTACTCACCCGTACTCTGCTCTTCAACACTCTACTCCAACAAAACCCTCTCTACTACGCTCCTCTTCCACTCCACTCCATGACACCCCACTGTACTAACGTTTAGGCATGCTGGACAGCAGTCAAACTGGTGTACAACATGGCAAAACACATTGGCAAGCCAATAGGTCTTGTATAGGCAAGATCTATTGGCTTTGCTAATGCGTGTTTCATTAATACATACTCCTATATAGGCCAAATTAAGTTTCCACTTCTGATAGTCTGGAGAATTCCTGTGAGGACATGCTCTGCCTAGGTTCTCTGTGGAGGTCAACGAGCCAATGGAATTGCCAATTACAGAACAGGAAATAAAAGGGACTTCAAATGGATGTGACCCGCCTCATTGTAAAGTACTGGGATCGTACAATCTGCTGTCCAGATGTTACTCAGCATTTATTGCCCAATTAGCCCCAAACTGGCACAAGTCTATAGTAGAGAATTTACAGCTAGCAAGCTGCCTCATTTCACAAGGGAAGCATTAATCACCTCTATTCCCAAGTAACGGAGGGACCCTCGAGACCCAGCTTCTTATAGGCTGCTATCTATTTTACAATCAGGCTATAAAATATTGGCTAAGATCAGTACCTGCTAGCTTTTACCTGAGCTCCCCAACTTGATTCATCTTGACCAGAACAGTTTTGTGTGAGGCTGTAATACCGCCCTTAATAGCGGTAGGCTAAGGGACATGATTACTAGCTCTGCTGTGTTGTGGTCTTCAGGAGTGTTTGTAGCTCACACTTTGGAAAAGGCACTGAATTCTCAAAATTGGGTGCATGCAGAGTGTTTGATATATTTTGTATCTGAATACAAGTCTATAAATTGAGTGAGCACCAGAATTCCGAGAAAATAGTTAAAACTCTCTGCTTTAATGAGTGAAATCTTTGCTCTTCTTCAGAAAAAAGCTATTATTCCAGTGCGCATGGAAGAAAGAGGGCAAACTTTCCTCTCAAGTCTCTTCCGGTGGAGAAATTATCAGGATATTATGGACCTGTCATGGACATTATGAATGGAAATACGTGGATAAAGACCATTTCCTTCAAAATGGATAGTCTCCAGGATTAAATTGAAAAGGTCTTAGCAAAAGTCTTCATGGTGTCAAGAACCTACCTTCATATTCCAACTTTTTAAGACCATCATAGGTATCTAAGAATTGCAATCCAAGACTGACATTTTCAATTTGCAGTAATTCCTCTAATTCCAAATTCCAGGACTTGACAGATGTCCACTCTGTATTTCCAAGAAACTGCAGACCTCGTCCCTGGTTCCCAAGAACAAGGATAATGAATCATCATTCTTTGATTCTCTTGCAATCCCATGTTCTACTTCATTCATCCCATAAGGAATTGGTGACAAATGTTTGAATCAGGGCCTGCATCTTTTTTGATGACAAAGCTTCCTTTTATTTCCTCTGACTGCCAGATGCCCGGAATGACTCCTAGACTCTTTTTTTGTCTCATCATCAGAAACAGAGTCAAATAACCAATGCTTTCTCTTGAATGATCTCTTTCCCTTCATTGCTAACTGACAAATGAGGAGAGAACAAGAAGACGCCTTTTACAGGAAAAAGCATGCTCACATTTTTATCCAATCAAGAAAGTACCCTTTCTAATCTTATCTCTTTTCCATCTTTTTGGCAAGAAAAATAAAAAAATGACTATTTTGATTTACTTGTTTTACAAAGATAATGTGCTGGCTTGTAGGGCCCTAACCTATAGAGACTGGTACACTATTAAGCTTTCATTGCCTAGATCATAAAGAGAAATATGATATGCCGCCCTAAACGCCTGTAAATTCTGCTGCCATAGAAACCAGCAAGCTTACTTCTCTGTAAACTCTACCTCTCTCCATTAATGAAAATGTAGAATGTGTGGTTGAAAACATCTAGGCCCGTTTTTATACTTTTTGACGCTAAACTACGCTAACGCAGTTTAGCGTCAAAAAATTTTGCGCCGGCTAACGCCATTCTGAAGCGCCATGCGGGCGCCGTATTTATTGAATGGCGTTAGCCGGCGCAAGCAGACCGGCGCTGCCTGGTGTGCGTGGAAAAAAAACACATACACCAGGCAGCGCCGGCGTAGGGAAAAATGGCGTTAGGGCGTCTTAAAAATGGCGCAAGTCAGGTTGACGCTAAAAAATCGTCTTAACCCGATTTGCGCCATTTTAAACGACGCCCAGACGCCATTTACATGACTCCTGTCTTAGTAAAGACAGGAGTCATGCCCCCTTGCCCAATGGCCATGCCCAGGGGACTTCTGTCCCCTGGGCATGGTCATTGGGCATAGTGGCATGTAGGGGGGCACAAATAAGGCCCCCCTATGCCACCCAAAAAAAAAAAAAAATTATACTTACCTGAACTTACCTGAATGTCCCTGGGATGGGTCCCTCCATCCTTGGGTGTCCTCCTGGGGTGGGCAAGGGTGGCAGGGGGGGTCCCTGGGGGCAGGGGAGGGCACCTGTGGGCTCATTTTGAGCCCACAGGCCCCTTAACGCCTACCCTGACCCAGGCGTTAAAAAGTGGCGCAAATGCGGGGTTTTTTGACCCGACCACTCCCGGGCATGATTTTTGCCCGGGAGTATAAATACGACGCATTTGCGTTGCCGTCATTTTTTTAGACAGGAACTCCTTCCTTGCATCTCATTAACGCAAGGAAGGCGTTCACGCAAAAAAATGACGCTATTTGCCCATACTTTGGCGCTAGACGCGTCTAATGCCAAAGTATAAATATGGCGTTAGTTTTGCGCCGAATTTGCGTCGAAAAAAACAACGCTAATTCGGAGCAAACGGAGTATAAATATGCCCCCTAGCGCCTTCCAATGTCATGGAGGCAGATGCTCCTCTACTTTATAAGTACAACTGCACCTCTATTGGAAATTAAAGGTGTGACATGCAGTTCTGACTTCAGAGTGTACTGATGCTATAGAGGCTGGTTACAGGAGACTAGCCCCTTGACTCACTCTGGTGGTCCTGGGTCCAGGTTGCAAGTCCAGTCCTTTTCACACAGGCAAGAGAATAGCAGGTCATCACAGAAGGCAGCAGACCTTCAGGACAGCAGTCCAGAAGAGTGGCAGTGCTTTCAGCAGCACATCTCTCTTTCTTTCTGACAAATTCTTCCACAGGTTAAGAAGTGTACTGAAGAGTTGATGTCTGAGGTCCAACATTTATATCTGGTGCCTCCTTTGATATGGGAGGAATTTTAGAGATTTCCCTTCGAAGTGTAAAGGTTTCCTGCCTCCCCTGCTCTGGATCCAGACTAACTGAAGGTGGATTGCAATATTTTGAGTGAAGGCAGGAGACAGCCTGTGAGAAAACAGGGCTGATTGCAGAGGCCCCATAACTTTTTGCCCCCATTTTCCTCTTTTTGCTGGTGTTTTCCTGACTTTGATGGTGCCCTGGGTACTGCTAACCAGTCCCAGGGCCTGCGCTCTGTGTAAAATGGATATGCAAATTAGGCTAATTATAATTGGCTAAGTTAACCTTCCTATAAGTCCCTAGTATATGGTAGGGAATGTAGGTTTAGGGAACACAGCATAGGTGGTGCACACCTAGGTGCACTGCTGAGGTGCCCAGTGTCATTTTAAAAGCAAGCCTGCCTTGCTGGCTGCTTTTAAATTAAAGTTATATGCAAATTCGACTTTGGAATTAAAGGTACTTCCAAAGTCTTAAACTACCTTATTTTTACATATAAGTCACCCCTAAGGTGTGCCCTATGTGCCCCTAGGGCTGGGTGCCATGTAACTATAAGCAGGGACTTTATAAAAATAGATTTATAAGCCCTGGTGAGGTAAAAACAGCCAAATTCGTTTTTCCCTCATTGAAGTAAATGGCCTTCATAGGCTAGAATGGGCAGACTTTATTTTAAATTTTAAAGTCTCCTTAAATGTTACATACCAAGAATTTGGTATCAAATTGATTGTTGTAATAAATCCCACAACTTCCAGTTGTTGGATTTAATATAACTTGTCCAGGTAAAAAGTTTAGACTTTACCTAAAAAGTTGCCAATTTCAGCTCTGCATTGTTTTTGCTGCTGTGCTCTGATTGGCCAGCCTGCAGCAGCTTCTGCCAGGCTGCCTTGATTAGGTGTGAAGTGGCCTGGCTTCACACAAAGGAATGTGCTTGGGGGAGAGAATCTCCCCTCAGCAGATGGTGAGGCAGGAAGGGGGAGGGCTGCCAAACTGGTCTTCAAAGGCAGAGAAGGACATTTGCAGCACCCAGCAACACCCCCACATACTGCAACCCCAGACAGCTAGGTGCCCCCTTGATTACATTAGGAGAGGGCAGGAGAGGGGTGTGTTTATGATTTTTAGCCACACCAGTGGGTGGGCTCAGCCAGATGTAACCTCCAAAAATCAGATTCATCCATGTTGGATTTTTAGAGACTGTTGCCTTCTGGGATGGATTTTTGCCACACTTCCCAGGAAGTGGTCATCACAGGGGGACGACCCTGTCCCTGTTTGGGATCCAGGGCCCCCCTGCTTTTCACCCAGGAGCAAGGATAAAACTGGCAGACCTGCCCCCACACCTCAGATCCCCGCCAACTTTCAAGAAGAAGGAACTTAAGGAGAAGAAGGACTGCCCTGCTGGACCCCTGGCCTGCACCTGGACCCTGCACTCAGAAGGACTGCACCAGCTGCACACTTGGGCTTCACCACAAGAAGGACTTTGCCTGGCTTCAATTGGTTCAAGGAGGGACTCCCTGTTTGCTACAGGTGAAAAATTGCTATCCAGGGTCCCCTGCACCAACTCCTAAAAAAGAGACCAGTTGACCACTGCCCAGTGGCCAAAAAGGAGTTTGCGCCAGGTGCATTCTGGGAGTTGAAGTCCGCACCCCCCAAGGACCATCACAGAACTTCTGGACCCTTGGGGTGAGCTGTGAACCCCAAAAGAACCTTAAAAGAACATCTGGGTGAAGCCCCAGAAGTTTGGAGAAGATTTGACAAATTTTGTAAAAAAGCTCCAGAGAGGGACCGACCCGCCGCGGAAATTCTAGCCGGCTTGCCTCAACCGCGACACGGCCTGACTTCGTGGTTCGTCCCGGTAAAGAAAAACATCCGAAAAAGAGACTAAGTCCGAACGTAAAAAGTTGACCGGGACCTCCCAGCCATCGTATCCGAGAAGGGCTCCGCGGACCAAGATCCAGGTTTACCCCGGTCGAAGGATTTTCATCTCGAAAAAACGACTAAGTCCGAAGGTAGAAATCACCACCGAGGAAACCCACATCGCGTATCCGGACTAGGGCTCCAGGAGGTCGGATTCAACTGGCAGGTTCGTCCTGGTGAAGAAAAACTTCAAAATAAAGACTAAGTCAGAAGGTAACTTTTTGACCGAGGCCTCCCGCGACCTGTAGCCGAGCAGGGCTCCATCGCGGTCGGCCTGAAAGTTTGACTTTGCCCCGGTCCTGGTGCAACCAGATGACCCGATTGGCGCTTTTTGTTTCTAAGCGCTAGAAAAATAATAATTCTTTAAAAATTCATATCTCCGGTTCCCCATAACCGATTTTAATCGTTTTTGTGTCATTTTAAAGATAAAAATATAAACTATTTTTATAAATTGGTTTTGGATTTTTAAACTGTTTCCTGTGTTTTATTTGATTACTGTTTTGTGAAATTTGAATGCTTTACACTTTGTCTCCTAAGTTAAGCCTTGACGCTCGTTGCCAAGCTACCAAGGGTTGAGCTGGGATTAATTTACTGAGACCTAACTGTACCTAGGTGGAGGTTAGTGGCTTGTTGCTAGGTGTAGGTACCTACCTGCCCTACCAATAACCCATTTTCCAACACAGCCTAATTAGGAGTAAGTGGGGCTAGGCCTGACTCCACCCTCTTATTCTGACAGTGATGGCTCATCCAGGAACACCTAAGCACTTTTTGTGTGTGGCTTCTAGAACAAATACTCAAAGACCATCTGCCAGCTATGCTCAGTCATGTAACCGAGAGTCAGGCTAAAGGCACTACATGGTTAAGACAGGAAAGTGCCAACTTTTTAAAAGATACAAAAAGTGATGGATAGAATGCTTGAATTAATCTCAACCACTGAAATGTTCTTGGGCTGCATTCCAATCCATTTTTTGTTTTGCACACCATGCCACCTCAGTTTGGACCAAGCTATATGCAAATCAGCTGTGACCCTGCATCAGTATAGCCCAAACTGCCAAGCCAGTTCCTCCCAGAACCGGAATACAAGCTTCCTAGCAATGGTTATGCCTTTGTTAGTGGCTCATCAGCCGGGTATAACTTGGTCTCAGTGACACAGTGTCACCCCGTCCCACTTAGGGCAACATGCTAAAGTATACAAAATGTGATGGATGGAATGTTTCAATTCATCTCGGCCACTGGTAATTACTCAGACCGCATCTGGTGCAAACTGTGCACCAGTTAATGTGCTTTGCTGTAGGGTGTGCAAATAGTGCCTAATTCCAAGGTGACACCTTGGAATGAGGGGCAATGTGCTAACAATTATGCACATTACTGCCCAAACACCGCAATTGTGCAATTTTCTTTTGCAATCTGCACCAGGTTTCTGCAGCTGCAAATTTTGAAAACAAACACTCGTATTTTGCACCCACCTTGTAACTCCTTTTTGGGCTCTAACTGTGCCTGAAACGTGATTACCTCCCCATTATGATCAGGGTGTTTCTTACTTCTGACAACATCAACATTAGCAGGAATGACTTGAGTCTGTGCTCTTTGATATATAGAATGCTTGACAAAGCAATCAGTAAATTTCAAACTCTGGAGAAAGTGGCCCTAAGGACCAAATCCAATATATAACCTGCATATAGGCTTTGCTTGTGCACCTTGATATTACGTTACTCTGTGTTTGGCGTGAGCAACAATATTATTTAGACTAGTGCCTATCAGTGGTCTTCTTTATCTATGTGTGCCTAGAAGAGTGAGGGAGAATAGATGCAGTTTTGTAATTCAAAAGATTTTCAGTAGTGCCTAGGTGGCGCTGATAATAGCTAATGGTGCATTAAAGCAGGTGACCAGGAATCCAAATCTATGAATATGTGCAGATGACCGGACCTTCGCAAACTATCAGTTTTTTAAGGATTTGCACTATAGCACTGAACATTTGTGACATAGGGTGCAAGGTTTTCTCTTTCCAGTGTTTGAAGATTCAGGACACCATGATTTCCTATTCCAATGGTATGGATGCCACCAAGTTAAAGATGTTAGGGTGATGGGAGTCAAATTGTCTCAAAAGATATTTACACTTGTGCTTGACCCAAGTCTAAGCCATAGATGTTCCTGCGCCCAATACATTGGTAGTGGTTTTCCCGGGTCTTTTTTCCATCCTTCAGTCTCTCGTTTGGCTTTATAGAACATAATTTTTGTTGGTTGCCTGCTAGCGCTAAACTGTTTACTGGGAAGCACAGAGATGAAGGCATCAAGCTGGCAGCAGCTGACATCCGTCAGGAAATGTGCATTTTTTTCTACATGGCAGAGGTTTTGAGACAAAGTTGTATCAGGCTTTGCTAGGATTTCCATGACCTGGCCTTTTTGTTTTCATTTTGGGTGTAGTGACGACATGTCAGGAGGAGATGGGGTGGTGTGTAAGGGAAACCTTCTTGAGCTTTTTTGATGGCAAGGTCCTAAATGACAGAAAATGTGATGATGTGAAAGCTATGAGTCCTCTGTCAAGAAATTAACGATAGATCTATCCAGGACACAAAGCATGCTGTATTTTAAATGTAAGGCTTTAGTGGCTGAACTACACAGCAGAGAAATATTTCCATCCCAACAACGTGCACTGTCTGTCGAAGGATTAGATATTTCCACTGTGACAGTACTGGTCATCATGTTGGTTAGCCTTTCTGCTGTTGGGTGCAGCGTTTGCAATGTGGGTGCTTCCACATGCACAGTGGTCAGAACTGGACTGTGGGACTCCCTCATCATACCTCATGTACCCATTTGCTGGACTGAAACTATGCTATGACTGAATATGGTATGTCTGGGGGCAGATTTTGGCGTTTTGGGTCTTTGCCTACTGATCATACCCTGTAGCTGTCCACTGGATGAGCCAGTAACTAGGCATCTTTTTCTTTGTCTTCTTTGGAAGTAAATAAGGACAACTCTTTTCCTAGAGATTCTAGTTGATTGTATTTAGGGCCTATGAATAGAAGACAGTAAATGTCGGTGTGGCTGGCACCCCATTTCTTAGTTTGGTTGTTCAGTAGAAAGAGGGGAGCCAACAGTTTTCTCAATTCTTCATGCAACAGATTTTAAATGTGCATTTGCACCTTCAATGTTTTTCAAAGATGTTTTTCTCCCAGAGATTCGGGCTCTTTCCCTACCAGGATTGTCTGGAACCGTAATAATAGGCCACGTCAGGGCACTGCTTTATGTGTTCTTGTTTCAAGTAGGTACTCTTACTTCTTGGAATCCTCCATAAAGAAGGTTAGTTTAGTGGCTGGGTAACATGCTTCAAGACATTCAACAAATGGTCAAAGTTCATCAACCTGCATTTGGTTGCACAGTGGAGCATACTCCTATTAGCCTCTTGCTTCTGATCTCTCATGCACAATTGTCCTTGATGTAATCAGGATGGAGAACCTGGAGAATATGGCGAACCTTTTTACAGAGCTTTTGTTGTGCTGATGCCAGACTAACAGGGGCACGTGGGCAGATCGTATTTTACCTCCGTAAAGCACGTTTTATTCAATCTCTGTATGTGTAATGCCTGAGATGTTGTAATGTATGGAGCTAGACCCAGATCTGGATGTGAATCTGGTAATCCCTTTGTGCTGTAATCTCAGTTTTTTCCTTGGATTTGGCCAGGTGGTAAAACCAGTTTAGGGCAAAAGTAAACCGGCTCCTGAGTACAAACATTTGGTTACTTTGTCCAGTATGATACTTTCCAGGCTTCATTTGTAAAGGCTCCACGTTGAAACCATTGACTTGTCATAATGTATGGCTGTATGATCTGAGGTGCGGTAAAGATCGATGGCATCCAGCAGTCTCTGCAGGGCCTTGGGGCGCCGTGCTGTATGGACGTTTTTTCTTTGCCTCTTATGGACAAGTCATCTAAAGCTGCTTTCAGAGCTTTTTGCAGTTTGTTCATACAAATGTTAACAAGCATTTGCAATGCAATAGGTCTTGGATTAGCGAGAATTAGAGCTGTTGGCGCTGTAAATGATAATGACAACTTCGCATTTGAGACCTTATAAATATTTAGCCATAGAACACATTAAACCTTTATCATAAATAAACTTTGTGCATTCCTTCATACTCTTGGCATTTGACTGGCATTAGACTGTAAGGGTCTGAACAGCCCCTACAGCCCCTTTTCATCACTTCATCTATTGCTCAGATAGCTAGGCTTATGCCATCATCTGCCTTCTCTATCCCTGTCCCAAAATATATGGTGTGTTTTGTTTTTAGGAATTGTTGCAAGACCATCCCGACAAATATTGACATGAGACACACTTTATAAATTAGTGTGATGTCTAGTCAGGTTGAGACCATTAATGGGAAGCGTGGAGGGTGAACTCTAATTGGTAGAGTCATAGACAGCACATTGGACAGGGGCATATACGGCACATCTGTTTAATGCACTTGGAATCTCAGGCACTGTGGAGAGTACGGGACCAATTTACAATGCTCCCCTATGACATTCTGAAATTTACAACTCTAGGTTTACAGTTGATGTAAATTTCTGACTGCCCTGGAATCCACAAAGAATACAAGGAGAATACCTAAGAATTTCGACTATTCCAAATTCACAGGAGGACTCACATGCTTAGAGATCTATGACTGCGCATATCGGGCAGTTCCGGTTTTCACAGGCAGAAATGTTAGGCGCAAGTGAACTTCCTTATTTTTCGTTTTCCTTTCAGCACAGGGAAAATATGTTTTCCTGTGGAAAACGTCCTTCACTTTTGTCTCCCCAATAATTGTGGGGTCCTCTCTCTCTGGCTCCACTGTTACCATTATTGATGACGTACTCCTGTCCTTAACAGGATTGAATTTGCCTGTCAAAAAATAGTGACTTCCCACATGCTGACACGTTTGAGAGGTGTGCGTGCGCACCTACTTTCGCCCATCTGCCCAACTAGGAATTCTGACAATTGTTTTTTTGTGAGCATATTTGCTCAGATGGAAAGCTCTGCCAGGCTGGGTACATTTTAAGCGTGTGCAAATCCACTTACGAGTGTAAAATCATATTTTTGTTCTGAATTTGCTGTAGAACTTTATGTGTAGTTTTGTGACTTAAATGTGCAAATAGCTTTGTTCATATACTCTTAAGTGGTTTGCTCAGAATTACACAATTTGTTATTGAATGTTGAAACCATTTTGAGAACGCGTTTCAAGGACTCGAGATCAGCAAATTAGTCAGAAGACCACTCTTTCTATTGACTATACGTGTTATAATATTACGCCGTTTGCTGATGAATAGGTACTTTGCATTTGAAGCTCTAGTCCACAGACTGTTACATTTTTCAACAGCCTTCCCGGCCACCATTGACCGTCGAACACTTGAGGAAGAGACACCTTTATATATTGCCTGTCAAAGGGGACATCTTGATTGCCTACAAGTTTTGCTACAGATGGGCGCTGAACCCGACATAGCCGGCAAGAATAAAGAGACTCCTCTCTACAAAGGTACTGTATTCTGGCTTTTTTGAGCTAACATGTTCACTTAAATTGCACGTGATTCATAGAAATACACTCCTTTAGTGTTGGGATATATACTAACTTTATAATAAGAACAACATCAATGAATTATATTGGAGCTTCCTCAGCTAACCTCATGGTAAAATGGGCTTCAACCGTTTACAAAAGCTTTGACCCCGATATTCTAACTTTCATTGGGGGCAAAGGGGTGAAACGTATCCCAAGTCTTTTGGTGTCGGTATTGTTTCAGTGGAGGACACACAACTGGTCATGTGGGAAGAGAGACGACAGTGACTATTAGAGTAGAGCAGAGGGCTTACGTAGACCACAAATGTTCTAGGCTTTTTCCAGGGACTTTGGGCCTGATTATGACCTTGGCGGATGGGATACTTCATCACAAACATGACGGATATCCCGCCCGCCGTTTTACAAATACCATAGGATATAATGGAGCTTGTAATATGGCGGGCGGGATATCTGTCAGATTGTGATGGAGTATCCTATCCATCAAGGTGGTAATCATACTTCTTAATTTGAGATTGAAGGGAGGAGCAATCTGGTTGAAAAGGTCTTTTGTACATCAAAGGTATGATTTGAGATTTGATTCTGGAAACGTTCAGGCACCAGTGCACAGGTTCCGCAATCCAACCCCACGTTCCCTTTTGTGCAGTTTTCTCACAAGTTGCACAGCAGCATCTTGGTTTGATTCAGTTGATAGTATGAATGTGAGGCCTTTCTAAAGTATGTTAAAATCGAACAACAGGAATTTACTGCTGCCATGTCAGTAGATGCAGAGTCACAGGAAAACACAGGAGAGCCCATATTAAGAGTGACATTCCTTGTATATAACAGACGCAGTTTTTGGGGCAGATTCTGGCACGGTCAGGTGCCTCTTTTCATGTCAATCAACCTCAACTGTCCTCCCTGACACTCTCTGAAGAATAAAACCTTTCATCTCAACATTCTATTGGACCAAGGCAGGTCGGAGGAAAGTGGGTGAGGCAAAGGGCATTCCGAGGAAAAAGGTTAAACGAAAAGCAAACATGATATATAACACAAGGCTTAAAATGTATTCCTGATCTGTTGCCTTGTTTACGACAGTCAAGTAAATTTTATTGATCGATTAATTAAAACCATGCCAAAGATGTAATAATGGGATCTGAAAACTGTTCTCGACACTTCAGAAACTGTAATAGCGTTGAAAATGTTCACATGTGCATTTCGAGCTATATGTATGTCTACAGGACGGTGGAACTGCAAGCAGAACAGATATCAGCACATGCAGCCAGCTGTGCTTAATTGCTACACAGTGCCATTTTGTACAGGAAACTAAAACTAACCACCCGCAGGTGTGTTTTGTTGGCCCTCTTCCTATGGGACATGGCACAACAGAAGCACGCCCATTTCTGACTTGAGTGTTGCATGATGATCGTTCATACAAGGGCCTCGGCCGTAGTCATTTTCATCAATGCGCAGATTAGCACCCGAACACATATTTGCTATTTTAGTTCATTTCTTTTTGCAGGGGGCAGCGCTGTTTTGTGTCAGCAAAATGCAATATTTGTACTTTTTCATCATAGACAAAATCCGAACGGATATTGCTAATGCCACCAAACAGCTCTGGCAGCCAATAAGTACGAAAATAAATATAGAACAATAATGCACTCTTGCAGTATTGTACTGATGTGTTCAATGACACCATGGTGTGGCCAGACTACTACCGCTGCCTCTTGCTCTTTCGCCATTTTAGCTGCCATCTTTAAGCCTGCTTACCCAAGCCACCCAATCACAAAATGGATTCTTGTTGGGCTCGTCAAACACTCGGGGACATATTTATACTTTTAGATGCAAAGCTGCACTAACGCAGTTTTGCATCAAATAGTTTAGTACTGGCTTGCACCATTCCGGAGCGCCAGCCGGGTGCCATGTTCATGGAAGAGTGGGCTAGTGTAAAAAAAAACTTACATTAGCCGGGTGGGGGTGGCAGAATAGGAGAAGGGGGTTTTGCACCACAAAATGACATTAGGCTGGTTAGAGGCAAAAAGAATGCTTCTAACCAGCCTAGCGTCACTTTCTGATGCAAAACCATCCATACCACATGACTCCTATCTCAGAAAAGACAGGAGTCATGCCCACCACTCCAATGGCCAGCACAGGGGACCAGTGTCCTCTAGGCATGGCCATTGCACCCTGTGCCATGCAGGGGGCCCTGAGTTTGGCCCCGATGGCACTTTAACTAAAAAAAAAAGAAATACTTACCTATGCTTACTCTACTTACCTGGGATGGGGTCCCCTATCCTCCGGTGTCCCTCTGGTGTGGGTGGACGTGTTCCTGGGGCTTGAGGAGGGTACATGTGGACCCATTCTATGGTGATTAACCATGGAAATGGGTCCACAGGTCCCCTAACGCCTGGTATGACCCAGGCATTAAATAATGGTGCAAAGCCTCTCCTCCCCCATGCGTCATTTTAGCATGGGGGGATAAATATGGGGCCATGGGGTTAGCACAGTTTTTTAGATGGGAATGCCTACCTTGCATCTCATTGATGCAAGGTAGGTTCACACATCTGAAAAACGGTGGAAACTCCAATATTTTTATGTTAGATGTGTCTAACTTTAAAATGTAAGTATGGAGTTAGCTTTGCGCTGAATTTGCATGAAAAATGACGCATATTAGGCGCAAATGGAGTATAAATATACCCCAGTGTTTTAAGGTATCTTTATTGCTCATTCTCCTTTTAAATTCCATCATGTTTTTGGGTTACTATAGCCTGCCACTCTCAAACTTCCCACCACTCTTAAGAAGATGACAGAACATCAGGGCAAACAAAACCAACTAAAAGCTTGTTTTAAGTCTTCAGTTAAGACTGTTGACCCTAATATGTCTTCAGATCTGCATGTGTTGTCAGACTAGGAGTGATCACTTTAATCTTTGCCCTCGCCATGTGTCTTTTCAAATTTTCCCCCTTCACCACACGTGCTGAAAGGTGGTTGATGGCTTTTATTATCCTTCCTTTTAATAGTCCTCATGAATGATTGCGTATTGCACTAATGCCATTATTGTATTGATGAACACAGCCTGTGAACATAGGAACGTGGATGCTGTGCGAATGCTGGTCCAGTACAACGCGAACGTGAACCACCGCTGCAACCAAGGCTGGACTGCTTTACATGAGGCCGTGGCCCATAACAATCTGGAGATCATTGACATCCTAGTGAAGGGACATGCGAAGATTGAGGCAAGGAATATCTACAATATCACCCCCCTGTTTGTGGCTGCTCAGAGTGGACAGCTCGATGCTCTGCGCTACCTTGCCAAATGCAGTAAGTTTTTTATAATCCATTGTCATATGCATTGTTGTGCCCCATAAATATTCTATGCTTAGGTTTTTCTTTAATGGTTCTTTTGTGGCATCCATGACAAATATATTGTAGAAATGACAAAAAGGGGGTCAGGTTTAAAACGCAGAAATTTACTCCTTTCGACTAGTGTTTCAAGAGAGAAATACATGTATTTGGAAGGTGATTTGATTTTAGATCTTGTACCATTAGATAGAAGTTTCTTAGTTGATTGGCGCATGATTATAAGACACCCTTTGTATTTAAAGAGGTAAATTGTAAGCAGGCATTTATTGTAATTTCCTGTATGCCTATAATAGATGGCACCAACTAAGATGAATGAATAAAACAAGTAATACTTTAAAAGGTAACCTGTCTTATAATTAAGTAAATAAGTTCAGAGAACCCGATTACAGCAGCTTTGACATGCCAAACCCTGTCAGGAGAAAGCAACGGGGTGCAACAGTTATTGCATTTTGTTCCTGTTTGAACAGGGATCGGAATCCAGACCCACTCCCAAGCTGGTAATCAAGGTAATTGCTAAGACAAAAGGCACATAAAATATATCAGACAGGGTTTAGAGGTAGACAGACTAGTTATTGAATGTGGAGAGATGACTACAAATAATGAAATGTGGGAGTCAGAAGGAAACTGAGCCTACCATAGAATGTGAACAGTTATCAATTAATCAGGTACAACCTAGAACAAGCATTGGAAAACACAGTAGGTCTGGCATTGGCACCCAGCCTTGGTCTGGCATTGGTGGGACGTTTCTTGCTTAGTGAAAGAAAGAAAGAAAGAAAGAAAGAAAGAAAGAAAGAAAGAAAGAAAGAAAGAGAGAGAAAAAAGAGGGAAGGGAGGATAAAAGGAAAAAAGAAAGAAAGAAAGAAGGAAAGAAGGAAAGCAAGCAAGCAAGCTTAATACAGAACATGTACAAACAGACATAATTTGATCTGGTAGGCGTGAAATAGGAGCTGCCAGAAAGGCAAAGCACTCCAAAAGGAACTTACAACAACTTTGGCAGGGAATGGGATCTGAGAAAGATGGAATGTGCATCAAAAGCATCCTGTTATCATAGGTTCTAAACCCAAAGCAACAATAAAGTAATTATAAATTAAAAACAAAACACTGGCGCTAAAGGGAACTAACTTGTGAATGGATGTTCTTCTTGTGAGACAGCAAAATGCTGTTACTCAAAGTGAAGTTAACCAGTGGCTTAAGTACACCGACCCTCATGCTCTGTGCTGTAGTGGCCTGAAGCAAAATGTGAATGACAAAACATCAGACCAATGAATGACGAGAGGTGGCAGAAAGCTGCTATATGGAAGTGTATTATTATACATATTGTAGTAAAATCAAAAGGGTAGTCTAGCGGTTCTCCTTAAAATATTTGCCAAGAGGGGATAGGTCACCGTGTAACAGCATAATGCTGACCTTGTTTTCTCACATGATTACTTCACACCACTTGCAGACATTGTCATGAAAGGCTATTACTTAAGGAGCAAATAGGACCACATTCTAAAGGGAAGAGAAAAAAACAGGAAAATAAAACCACACCTTGATAAATAGGGACAGTTGAATCTACTAAAGTTCTGGAAAACGAGACCTCAATAACTGTCAAAATTAAATATAGGAATGGGGTACTGAATATAAAAATTACAGTGGCTATCCTAACAATCTTAATTGGTCATTGAGGAATAACGAAAACAAAGAGAAACATCATGGAAACTTGAGGACATCAAAGAATCTCTCCTTATATCGCCTGCTAATTTTGATGAGTATGTGAATATGGCAAATAAACAATAGGGGTTGTTTTTTTTATTTCTATTGCTCCACCTATTGCTTGAGACCTTACATTGTCAAGTCTAGAACTTTTATGCTTCTATAGTCTGTCCTGAAATTAACGGTAATCACAACTAAATATTTGACGTTGGTGTCTTTTAAAGAATTCCGAGGTACCAAAACACAATAATATACTAGAATTACCCTTCAATCAGTAATATGAAGGAGCCCATTGTGCTGAAAGTATTCGTATAAAAAGGTTTTAATGTTTGCTTTTTCCTGTTCTTATCAATATTTTAAATACAATGGAAGAAATACACAACAAGGCTCAATTTGAAGATTCAAGGGGGAATAAATGTGCAAGGAGGCATCATCAGATTTAAATAATAGGACTGACCAATCTATTAATAGTTTAAATATGTTTTGTCTAGGAAATTCATAGTAATGTATTACATTCTTAATGACTTTTTCAATGGTGATAAGAAGTCTAAAAATTGGCGTAACAAAACATCTATTAAGGAATATGAACAGGCTGATAAAACAGACACCAAAGATTAAAAAGATAGTGCACATTGGCAATGACTAGCTAGAACTTTTCAACCTAAGATAATTGCAAGGCCTAGGAGATATATTTCACTCGAGGACATCATATAGGGGAATGCAGCTGCAATATCCTAATGTTAGCAACATATTAAATTAATAGGCTTTATAGCGATTTTTTTCTACTAATCATAGTTGCTTAATCCATCAGTATGGTTTGTAAATAGACATGATTGAAGGCATCTGAGAGATGACTTAATGGTGTCAGTGGATGGGAGCAGCGGAGCAATTATTCATATACTTAAACAATATAGAGTTAGAGGTAGAGTTTATCTATTATCTTTTTATGAAAAGACTGTACTATATCAACTACCCTGTATCTTCTCAACCTTGCACGTGGCAAAACAAATCATGTTCATGTGTTATTAGGCCTTTCCATAACAGTAGGATGGGAAACCCATGAGCTTCAAAAGCACATAATAATTATTGGTCTTTTAATGACAGTTGCTCAAGTTTTCTAGACAACGGTGGGATAGCTGAAGCTAAGAAGAAAGAATGAGGCAGACTTGAATAATTGTGGATAAAGCTCACTAAAAATCATGGTGGCCACTGGCTTTACAGGCAACATCCTCGATAGGTGTACAAGAGTGTCTTATTTTTCAGACTCTTTTTTGGATTACAGTTTTACCTGAAGCACTGATCTGATAATCACATAATGTAGCATATATTGTTTGAATCAATGTATGAACAAAAAAATAGGGGCAACATTTGGTGTGAATCTTTAAAACGTTGGATTGTTTTGAGTGCCAGTGAAGGCAATGAAGTGACAGAGAGTGAATACCAGCTGATTTTAGACCCTTTCCTTCAATTATACAATATCTCTCTTTATGTTTCCCCCCTCTTTAGTCTAGGACGTTTCTCTCAGTGGATAAAGTGGTCTAATAGTGTGATATTCCTTCCACCTAAGTATACTTTTGCTCATTGGAATACTCAACCCCTCATGACAAACACTAGTCTGTGGCTTATACAAGTTAAACAATTTAAATGCACTTCTACATTACTTATTCCTTTCCTAGCATCCTGTTAGAATTGAATGATATTGGAGTTTTGATAGTCAACACCAGCCTATGAAAATAGATGCATGCACTCAGAGTAACAAACTTGTGAATCAGATATAGTAAACCTGAAATTGAGGACACTAAGAAGGTGAAAGTCAAATCAATACTGAAAAGCATGCATTTCTTGAAACAGATATAAAATTGCTAAGAACATTTCCTCTCCCTATATCATTGGTAACCAGAGAGAAGATACCTATTCAAACAATTTGGCAACAGTTCCCATCAGTGAACCAACATGCAACAGTCATCCATTTGACATGTCTTTAATATGCATCTTGGAAGATTTAGGGCCAGATGTACAAAAATTAGGAATAATGACCATTAAATTGTGATTCTGACCAAATTGCAATTTGGGAATCGCAATTGCTAATGTTACAAAGAATATATTTTATAAAAACCGATTTCTAGTGGAGTCACAAATTAACCTACCTCATGAATATTAATGAGATAGGTCTTAATTTGTGACTCACTGGAAATACAATCAATCATGGAGATAGTGTCCTGCTGGGGGTCAGCAGATCAACATGTCCGTGATCATTTTTTGATAAAACAAGCATTTGAAATTCAACCCATTTTCCTCGAAGGGACATGGGATGCATTTCGAAAGAAAATTCAACTTTAAAGTTTCATTTTTTTTTAAGAGTATGCAGTGGTCTGTGGGACCACTGCCTGCTTCCCTGCACATAATTTATTTTAAGTTCCCAAAGGCCAATGGGAGTACACAGGGGGTACAGGATTCCAAACAATTGACAGTAGGTGTGCTATCTCAATGGAAGGTTTCAGGCAAATCATATTTCATGCATGTCTTAGTGCTGGAACTGGACAAGCTGGTGCAGAACGAGGTGGACAAGCCCTTTGATAGACAGACATTTGATCAAGTGGTCAAATTGTGGATTACCCGCTCTGTCTGCTCACTTGTCACTGCTCACTGGATCTGCTTCACGGATGGTGCTACCTGACATTATCAGGTACCAAATGAAAAGGTGAAATTCTGTCGGGAAACAACACATACAAATCTGAAAAAGCAAAGCATAGGGCTTTTGGGCAAGTTAGCTTCACAGAATAAAGTGGGCTTAAAGTAAAATCTCTGAATCCTTATTTTATGTATTTATTCTGTTTTGTATCTGTGCAGTGAGGAAATATGGGATGCTGTTACTTTGGACCAGATAGTTCAGCTAAAGAACAAGCCAAGGCACTTGTCTTCAATGCTCAAACCCTGGCCGGTACGCCTTATAAACTTCTTAGCACATCTTAGCGTTCCTTCTGCACTATGGATTATGAATCATGTATTTGAGGTAGGAAAAGTACCTGACACTAGCACTAGTTACTCCCCTGGTTAAGAAGAAAACATTCCCTCCTGAATACCTGGGTACTTATGAATCATTGTTTAACTTGCCCTTGGCATCGAAAGTAATGGTGGCAGCAAAGAGTAACCAGTTTCAAGGTAATTTGGAAACCCTATGCCATCCTGAATAGTCTGAATTCCTGGGTTGAAAACTGTTATGGAACAGATTTGGTGTTCACCATGGTAAAGACAACTTTACTTGAACAAACAATTTAGGGGTGTCTAAAGTGCCTGGAATGCTGGCTGACTTTGATATTGCTGATCACTTGTTGCTGATAGAGTGGTTACATAGGGTAAAAGTGGTGGGATGGCTGGCCAAGAAGCAGTTGCAATTTCCATTCCTAATCAGCCAAAAGCATTCTACTCCTTATAGACTTTACTGCTGGTCTTTCCTGATCTTGGCTACTGTTGGACCTGGTCCTTTATTCAGGGTCATCCCCAAACGTTTTGCCTCCTTCTTCATATTTTTTCTGACCTGTTTTGGTTGGCTTTAGGACTTTGGGCACTTTACCACTGCTAACCAATGCTAAAGTGCATATGCTGTCTGTCTAAATTGTGATGTATGATGGAACAACACATGCACTTTCCATGCATGCCTTTACGACGTGGTAAGTACAACGCATGGTCATTACCATGCATACACTTAACACAAAGGGGGTAATTCTGACCCTGGCGGTCACCGACCACGGGAGCACCGCCAACAGGCTGGCGGTGCTCCCTCGAGCATTCTGACGGCGGCGGTTCAGCCGCGGTCAGAAGCGGAAAGTCGGCGGTCTCCCGCCGACTTTCCGCTGCTCGGGGGAATCCTCCATGGCGGCGGAGCGCGCTCCGCCGCCATGGGGATTCTGACACCCCCTACCGCCATCCTGTTCCTGGCGGGTCTACCGCCAGGAACTGGATGGCGGTAGGGGGTGCCGCGGGGCCCCTGGGGGCCCCTGCAGTGCCCATGCCAATGGCATGGGCACTGCAGGGCCCCCCGTAAGAGGGCCCCGCATAGTATTTCAGTGTCTGCAAAGCAGACACTGAAATACACGACGGGTGCAGCTGCACCCGTCGCACCCCTGCAACTCCGCCGGCTCCATTCGGAGCCGGCATCCTCGTTGCAGGGGCATTTCCGCTGGGCCGGCGGGCGCTCTTTTGGAGAGCGCCCGCCGGCCCAGCGGAAATGTGAGAATGGCCGCTGCGGTCTTTTGACCGCGGTGCGGTCATTTGTCGGCGGGACTGTGGCGGGCGGCCTCTGCCGCCCGCCACAGTCAGAATCAGCCCCAAAATGTTTTTACCACGCATATGCTTTTACCACGCATGTCTTGACCACAAAACTTCATAGTAAAGGCATGGTTGGTAAAGGGATATGCGTGGTAAAATGTAGAGGTAAGTATAACATACATTATAACATACATTATATATATATATATATATATATATATATATATATATATATATATATATATATATATCAAAACAAATCCCTTTCAGGGTTAGAGTGCCGCATAAATTATGCAAAAAAAGAGAATAGAGAACTCTGGGTAGTTCCCAAGTTTAGGTGGAGAGCAGCTCTAGTAAGGGGCACCCTGCAACACCAGCGACACTCTAGATTTGCTCACCTCAAATGCCTGTTTATCTAGCAAAGTTTTTAAGCATTGGATCAGCACAGTGCTATCCACGCCGAGCTAGATAGTGACAAAGTCTTTTGCCATTTGTACAGCAAAGTCTTTAAGCATAGGTTTGACACAGTGTCAACCTTGCCGAGCTGTAAAATGACAAAAGCCATTTACCACTCCATGCACAGTATTACAGCTTTGGACTGGTAAAATACCATCCAAGCCAACCTGGAATGAGTAAAAGCAACCCCTGACACGTGTTTCGCTCTCATTAGAGCTCATCAGAGAGGTTTAGCTTTGTCCAGACACAAGGGAGCACCCAGTATAAGTCAAAACAAATCCCTTTCAGGGTTAGAGTGCTGCATAAATTATGCAAAAAAAGAGAATAGAGAACTCTGGGTAGTTCCCAAGTTTAGGTGGAGAGCAGCTCTAGTAAGGAGCACCCTGCAACACCAGCGACACTCTAGATTTGCTCACCTCAAATGCCTGTTTGTCTAGCAAAGTTTTTAAGCATTGGATCAGCACAGTGCTATCCACGCCGAGCTAGATAGTGACAAAGTCTTTTGCCATTTGTACAGAAAAGTCTTTAAGCATAGGTTTGACACAGTGTCAACCTTGCCGAGCTGTAAAACGACAAAAGCCATTTACCACTCCAGGCGCAGTATTACAGCTTTGGACTGGTAAAATACCATCCAAGTCAACCTGGAATGAGTAAAAGCAACCCCTGACACGTGTTTCGCTCTCATTAGAGCTCATCAGAGAGGTTTAGCTTTGTCCAGACACAAGGGAGCACCCAGTATAAGTCAAAACAAATCCCTTTCAGGGTTAGAGTGCCGCATAAATTATGCAAAAAAAGAGAATAGAGAACTCTGGGTAGTTCCCAAGTTTAGGTGGAGAGCAGCTCTAGTAAGGAGCACCCTGCAACACCAGCGACACTCTAGATTTGCTCACCTCAAATGCCTGTTTATCTAGCAAAGTTTTTAAGCATTGGATCAGCACAGTGCTATCCACGCCGAGCTAGATAGTGACAATGTCTTTTGCCATTTGTACAGCAAAGTCTTTAAGCATAGGTTTGACACAGTGTCAACCTTGCCGAGCTGTAAAATGACAAAAGCCATTTACCACTCCAGGCACAGTATTACAGCTTTGGACTGGTAAAATACCATCCAAGCCAACCTGGAATGAGTAAAAGCAACCCCTGATTGGATAGCACTGTGCTGGTCCAATGCTTAAAAACTTTGCTAGATAAACAGGCATTTGAGGTGAGCAAATCTAGAGTGTCGCTGGTGTTGCAGGGTGCTCCTTACTAGAGCTGCTCTCCACCTAAACTTGGGAACTACCCAGAGTTCTCTATTCTCTTTTTTTACATATATATATATATATATATATATATATATATAAACACACACACACACACACCTTTCCATCCAAAAATCTTACCTACCCTAAACCCTAAAAATGCCCTTACCACCCCAAATCCCATGCATACCCTCTCTAAAACCTAAATATGTCCTTATCACCCTAAAAATGTCCTTATCACCCCAAATCCCATCCCCAATCCCATACCCACCCTAAAACCTGAAAATGCTTATTCCACCCAAAAACCTATACCCACCCTAAAATTTAAAATGCCTTACCCCCAAAATCCCATGCCCACCCTAAAACCTAAAAATGCCCTTACCATCCCAAAACTCATACTCACCCTAAAACCTGAAGAAATACCCTTAACACCCAAAAGCCCCTACCCCCAAAACGTACAAATGCCCTTATCACCCCAAACTCATACCCACCCTAAAAACTAAAAATGCCCTTACCACACCAAAACCCACCCTAAAATCTAAAAATGCCCTTTATTGGTGTGTCCCCGGTAAAGGGTACCAGAGGTGCCCATGGCCTGTAAATCAAATGCTGCTAGTGGGCCTGCAGCACTGTTTGTGCCACCCACATGAATAGCCCTGTAAACATGTCTCAGACCTGCTACTGCAGTGTCTGTGTGTGCCAATTCGACCTGGCAAGTGTACCTACTTGCCAGGCCCAAACCGTCCCTTTTACTACATGTAAGTCACCCCTAAAGAAGGCCCAAGGCAACCCCATGGGCAAGGTGCAGTGTATATAAAAGGTCGGACATGTACTGTGGTGTTTACATGTCCTGATAGTGAAATACTGACAAATTTGGATTGCACTTTTGCAATGCCTATCTCTCTCATAGGTTAACATGGGGATTGCCCCTTTAAATATCTTTTAAGTGCAGCTTTCCATTAGGAGCAGATGGAGATGTGGAGTTTGGGGTCTCCAAAATCACAATTTAAAAGTACATCTTTTGGTGAAGTTGTTTTTTAGACTGTCTGTTTGAAAATTCCACTTTTAGAAAGTGGGCATTTTTTCTTGCTTCACCATTCTGTGCCTCTGCCTGGCTGCGTAATACACGTCTGGGTCAGACTGACAGTTAGGCTGCTTGTGAATTCACTCTAGACAGTGACACAAAGGTGAGCTGAGGTGTGTCCTACATATCCTGATGATTCTTCCTGAGCTAGAGTGGGAGGGAGGAGCTGTCACCTACACTTGGAAGTGCTGTGCCTGCCCTCACAAAACACTGACTCCAGCCCCCTAGAGTGTGTCTGGGGGCAGGGCAAGGAAGTGGCAGAGTCTTGTGCACTACAAAAACTTTCCTTTGAAGTTTGCCTACTTCAGAGGCAGAAATGAGCATAAGTATTGGACTGCTGACCCCACAACTTTAGATTACTTCTCGCTCAAGAGGTACCTCTGCAAAGGAGAAGAGCTTGATGCTTGAGGAGGACCTGCTACTTTGCCTGTTGCTTTGCTGTGCTGGCATGCTCCTGCTGCTTCTGCTTTGAGAGGGAAAGGACTGGACTTCGCTTTCTGAAATCCTGCTTGTGAAGTTTCTGCAAGGGCTTGGACTGAGCTTGCCCCTGTCCAGAAGTCTCAAGGACATCAAAGACTTAATCAGCCATTGCCTGGGCTCTTGTGCTGAGAGTCCTGACTTGCTAAGTGTTTCCAAATCCAGTCCCTGGGCCCTTAGAAGTGGAAGCTGGTAACCAGCGGGAGAAAATCCATGCACCGCTGTGTGCACATCAGAAAAATCGACCCAGCGCCTGTCACGCAGCTGGAGAATCGATGCAACACCTGTTCTCAACGCGGACCCTTTGTACAGCACATCAGAATTCTCTATGCATCGACCTTGGGTGTCAAAATCTTCTACATCACTGCACAGACCTGAGGTTACTTGTCTGGAAATTGATGCATCCCTTCCCTGTGAGGGAAGAATCGAGGCATTGCTTGCTTGGAGGAGAAATAATTGTTGCACGTCCTCACTTGTGAGTAAGGAATCAACGCATCGCTTGCTTTACGATGCGCGCACACCCGTGCCTCTTTATTTTTGACGTATATCAGGTACTTTGTGCTGAAATAACACATCCATTGATTTCTATGGATTAAGACTCTTTTTACTTAAAAAATTCCTATCTTTGCTTGAGTACTTTGATTTTTTGCATTTTGGTCTTGGTTGATTTAGATAAATATTGGCTATTTTTCTAAACTGGTGTGGATTCCTTTTGTGGAGTTTTCACTGTGTTACTATGTGTTGGTACAAATACTTTATACATTGCCTCTACGATAAGCCTGACTGCTTGTGCCAAGCTAACAAGGGGGTGAGTAGGGGTTATCTGAGCTGTGTATCTCCCTTACCCTGACTAGAATGAGGGTCCCTACTTGGACAGGGTGTAAACTGACTGCCAACCAGAGACCCCATTTCTAACAGCTACTAGCTTATCCTGGCTAGATTATAAAATGTCTCTTTTTAGGGAGTCAACATACGTACTGAGGACCTGATTCACAAAGGTAAACTTACACTTTTGTCTACATTTACTCTTGTTATGGTTTTCACAAGCAAGTTTACGACCGCTGAGACTCAGCAGTCGGGGTGGAGAACACCGCACATAAAAAGATATGGTAGGCCTATCTGTTTATGTGTTTAGTTCTCTCCAACTATGAATCGGGCACTGAATTGATTTCAACACATTCAAACTAATGCGCAGCCACTAACTGGCAAGCCAAATCGCATGACAGTTTTGCTCAAGACGTAGTCTGACTTCTTGGGATTTCAGTCAATCAAATTGAAATTCTAGTCCTTACGATTGTCAACAGGGCACTATCAGGCAAGGATCTATGCCCATTAGATGCCTGCCAGCTCATTAGATGCGTTCATTCGTATCAGTGTTTGGTGTTTTGTTTTCCAAGATTCCACAGGTCTCAGCATGTTGATTAGAGTGCGTGGAGATAGGCTTGGAAAAGGACTTCCAGGTTCACTGCACAGCACACACCTGTCTTGGCTTAGGAAGGTTTTAGAAGTTTGAATGAGGATCGATGTTGTGCACGTGATCATGATGGTGTGGCATGTTTAAGCTAACTTCATCTGATTGGTTCTAAGATGTCGACTTGTGTGGTGCGGCAGGAGAGTGTTGTTGAGCTGACAGGTGTGTGTAAACAGTATGGCTTTGGAGCAACGTTGTATGCGTAAGGGTGGAAATGTTCTGTCCAGCGGGTTCTGTTTGAGAAAGGTGAATTACAAATGCGATTGAAAAGGTGCTGGTAGTATCATTGGGTGGAAATAGCCAGCTCTGTTGGGTCTCACAATGACTGACTACATGGCATATTTTACCATGTTGGATTGTTTTAAGAGTTCTATCCAATGAGTTCTGGTGTATGCTAGTGTGTGGCATGTCATGGTGATGTGCTGTGGTGAACACAGTGATAGCCACCTCTATAGTTTATGTGTGCTGTGTTAGATATAAACAAGGTGTTTGTCAAATATTTTCTGGTGGACATTTATGCCTTTGTTGCCACCTATGTTATAACGCTATATATTACTTGTTGGCAGCTGTTTGAGTTTCTTGGATGTTTTGAAGCATCTGCAATAGCGCCGACCTAGGCTGTGAGATAGCCGGAATGGGTCTGCTCCTCATTTTTCTTATCTGCTAATATTAGGATCGCCCATAATGGACCAAATGTTGTTTACAAGTATAGTAATTAAAGAGTTAACAATAACTAGAACTACAATCTTTTATGTTAGGATCAAAGCTGGTCATTTTCTTCATTTACTTTATTGTAATTAGGCGAAAGTTCCTGGTGCACCATCCTGAAAGTATACAAAACAAAGTGCAATAAAAAGAAAAGCTAAATAATATAAAAATTTAAGTGACACTCTTTTTGGCACCAAAGTACTGCGTTGATGTGAAAAGGCCACTAGGGTTGGGGGGTTCCTCATCCTTACTAGTCTTCGAAACCGTTTCTAACTTAAGAAATAGACACCATATTGCGAGTTCATTCCACATACTGTACAGTGGAAATGAACGGTCAATAGATACTACACCTGAGACCAGTTAGATCATTACAATAAAAAAAATTCTCACTGCACAAACGTGCTGGTAAACAATTACAATATGCCATGTTTTTAGAGGCAACAGCTTGCTGCAAAATCCTTACTAGTCTTTGAAACTGTGTCTAGCGTAAGAAATAGAAAACATACTGAGAATTCTTTCCACATACAGTGGAAAAGAATGGTCATTATATATTAAACCCGAGACAGGTTACATCATTACAGTAAAATAAAATCTCTCTGCACAAATGTGCCGGCAAACTACAATATGCCGTGTTTTTAGAGGCATCAGTGTACTGCAAAATCCTTTCAATGGAGTGAAAAATCTATGGTGAAAATCATAAATTAGGGAATAATGGCTGTGATCTGATCGGGTTCTAATAATTCTTCCCTCATTTGAGTACAGCTTGCTCCATACTGGAAACTGAGGAACCAGAACTAGAGACTAATCTCTCTTGTACGAATGGTGAAAGGATTCTCAGCACGCCAGGCAAGAGGTCTTTTAGCCTTCTGAAGTACTACATATGTAGTGACACCACCAGGGCCAGATGTACAAATAGTTGTCGCAAATTGTGCGCCACCTATTTGTGAACCATCTCTGACTTTGCAAAACATCCTATGTACTAGTAGGCAACGCTGGAAAATCTCCATTACAGGAGGTTGCAGAATGTTCTACATATTGAACAGGGCCGGACTGGCGGTTGAGCAGTCAGACAGTGTCCTAAAGACTAGTCTAACAGGCAGTGTGTAAATTGTTATTTTTGCTGTATAAGGAGTCCTGTTTTATGGTCTGCTGGGCCCTTTCGTACTACTGACGTACCTGATATCAAAACAAACTTTGCCGTCAACAAGTTTAAGTCCATGCAGCCTGCCATGTCTTGCAAAAACAGTTATAGGGTGTATTTACAAATTGAAAACTGCCATAATTTGCAAACTGGGAGGACATTTTTAGCTATCTACAACACTAATTCGGGGAACACTTTTATTTTGGTGTCTGTACCTATTTTCTGTCCCAATCTGACCCTGCTAATAGATAATATTTAGGCAGGTCGCTATTTGTTACCCAGCTACAAAAACAGGGATATTAACCTTCAAGGAACTGTAGACCACCATCTCTGCTTTATCTCAGATTGTGATGCACCAATCCTGCACTCTCAAAACACAGGGTCAATTGACAGCTTTTCATAAATAGGCCAAAAACCTAACAGCTGTGCATAAATAGACAGGCATAAAGGCCATCAGGGAAATTAAAATTTGGGTGTGATCTAGATGTCTATCTGCGACAAATAAATAGAGTACCACTTTAGCGGAATGCAGACCATATCTGCAAAGTTTTGTTTTTACAGAGACAGCTCAGTGCAATGAGTACCTCTTCTGGGTACCTGGTGAAGCTTTCTCTGTATTTTGCCTTTGCATGATTTAAAATGTATTTTGCATGGCACATTACCTATCTGCTTTCTCAGTATCCCTCTTTCCTTTGATCCACTTACCCCCAAGTACCGCCTGTAGGAGGCTGGTCCTCTTTGTAGTGTGTATAACTAGGCACACTGTGGAGGGGTTCCAGGCAACCACACATTGGTTTCCAGAGGTAAAAATTATACCACCTAATGCTCCAATTTTTGAGGTAGCTGGTCGAGTAGTTATGCTAATCTAGGGGATGTGCTAAGCATTTGTTGTACTCACAAAATCAATCATGCACCACACACACTCAGTGAATAACTCAAGACCAGAATTTATAAAAAATACTTTAGACTTTTATATAATTTTTAAGACCAAAATGGTTAAGATACATTAAGCACTTTTTGAGTTATGATTTTTTTACCTTTTAATAAAGTTAGTCTTTCGGCGCGTAATTACGCACCATAGGAATCAATGGAAGGTCACCTATAAAAAATGCATATAAAATCACACAGGTGAGTTACCAGTCTCTTCTTTTGCAGGATTGTCGATGAGGTTGGTGGGCACACCGTGCCAGCTGGACAGTTTCGGGCGGCTCCCGGTTCCGGCAGGAGCAGTGCTGGAAAGTCTCTTGGCACAGGGCCACTTGGAGGGGCCACCTGGAAAAGGAGTTGGTTTGCAGGTTTAAAGGTTGTGCCTTTGGGCTGTCGAAGTCGCAAGGGGTTAGGGACCCATGGCACACAGTAGGTTTGGTGATGCAGGGCTCAGAGCGGTCGGATGCAGGGCGATTTGGAGGTCTTGGATGCTGTGCTCAGTAGAACCCTTTGGAGCTGGAGGTACGTCTTCTTCCGGGAGACTTGCAGGACAATGAGGGCATTCTGGTGGGAGGTCCAGGGTGTTCCTGAAGTCACTCGACTGGGGCTTCCTTCTGGTCCAGTTGCAAATCTAGGCCAGCTGTTTTTACTGTTGTCTGATGTGCACCGACCAGTACCTGGGGTACTGGCACAACTTGGCCATGGGAGGATGCAGTGCCACCAAAGTTGGCCCACTTGTAGGCCTATCCGGGCAGTCATTGGTGTATTGTCGGGTCTGGCTGCGACTTCTAGTTGCAGAGATATTGTTCAGTCAGTGAAATGACCCTCACCAGTTTGCTGGTTCTTTGCACATTTCTTTGGTTTCTTGAGTGGTACCTCCACTCAGGAGGGAGATTTTGGGCTACTATCGAAGCTTGGAGGTCCTGTGGGTCTTTTGAGGTTGTTCCAGTGGTCAGCTCCTCTGCAGAGGCGATTGTCAGGACTCTGGTGCAGCAAGTAGGGGTCTTGGAGCCTCTTCTGTTGCAGCAGGTCCTCTGTTCTCTTCCTGTGGGTTCTTTGGTGCTGTCTTCTTTTCTTCCTGAGGGATCTGGTTTCTTGGTCTAGGTGAGACTACTAAATACGGAATTAAGTGGACGTTTTAGGGGGAACCTGGCGGTGGCCAATGAGGCACTTACCCTTGGGTGGCTATACCCACTACAGTGACCACTTCCTGTGGGAAGGATCACTACCCTAAACCTCACTGGCTATTTTCCTGCCATCCAACATCAAGGAAAATGAAATGGAGGGTCTACTTCACCTGCAAGGCCCTAGGGGTGATGCATGTTCATTGAGACCCCTCCTTCTACCTTTTGTGTGGTTTCCCGCATTTGCTTCTGCTAAAATGGGGGGTTGACAAAGGGGAAAGCCATCTGCTGCTGTGAGAAGGCCTGTGGGCTTGGGTTTCAAGGGAGGTAGCCCTTTGAAGCTCACTGCCAGGAGAATGCACATTCCTGAGGGAGGGGGTGTTAGCTATTCCACCAAGGAAGGGCATTGTCTTACAAACCAGAGGGACAGGGCTCTCCCCCAAGGCTTGTATATTGGCTGTCTGGAGGTGGCATGCTGGATGGAACCAGTCAGCAACCATGCCAGTTAGGCTAACTTTTGCAGGGGGCACATCTAAGGTGACCCCTGGGGACATTTAGGGATTAATCCAATACTGGTACCAGTTTGGATTTATCATCCTAAATTGTTTGATACCAAACAACCCAGGTTACAGAGTGACCATCATATAGCTGGGGAACTCGTGTTTGACCAGTGTCCAGTACATGTACTTAAAATGGCAGCTCTATTCACTCACTATGTCCCAGGTTTGGCAAGGACACATTGGGGGCATATTGTGCATGCAACTATGCCCTCACATACAGTATGGTGCACCTTGCTTTATGGCTGAAAGGCCTGCCACAGGGGTGACTTACCCATAACATATGCAGTGTAGTGTGGACAGGGCACACAGGGGGTGCCATGTCGAATTTGACTTTTCAGGTTTGCCCCAGAACACTCAGTCTGCAGTGGCAGTGCTGGGTGCATCTGGGTGCAGGGCCTTAGAGGGTGGTACAATCAGTGTTGCTGCCCTCAGGGGCCTACCCTTAATATCCCATGCCTTGGGCGCATCAGTACCCCTTTACTAGGGACTTATAGGGAGAGTTAGGAGTGTATCCAATTGTGCCAAGCATCACAACAGATTTAGGGAAAGAGTTCTGGCCCAGGGAAGCTGGTTAGCAGGGGCCCTGGGCACTACAGCTTCTAGGACACATCAACATAAGGCAAAAGGTGAGGGGCTAACCTCACAAAAAGAGGCCTCCTCAGACACCACTGAGGGGAAAATTTAAAAAACTAATACAATTTAGCAGGCAACCTGGTTTAAAACTTGAAGGTACGATTCTATGGGCAAGATGACATCGGCCAAAGGCTCAAATGTAGAAAGAATTGTGAGCGGCAGAATTAAATTGAACACCTTGCTGTCACCCCTTACATAGTGCCTTTATGGACATTATGGCTCCTGCCTGTGTTGTGCTTGTCCCACTCTGTTCTGGTGCAAGAATATTAGGATCCCTGGGCAAAATTAAATTTTGGCTCTATGCCTTCTGCCTATTGTCGAGGTGTGAAGCAGCAGCCTACTTTTGTGTCTTAAAGTAGAACAGGCACTGCTTGATTTTTTTTCTATACAGAAACACTGGCCAGCCAGTTAATGGTGCATTCTCTAGTTTTTCTACTGTCTCTTTCGGGAAGTGGCCACTCAGCTTAGAGCCTCATCTTCTGAGCTCAGCTATTGCTTCTTTTGGCTTTGCACTGAAGTCATGCAAGGTAGGAGATGGATCGTCTTACTTTAAATAAATTGCTTTAGTATGCCCGGAAGATTCACCCAGGGAAATTAAATTTGGGCCAGTCACTTCAAGCCCAATTCTTTTCATTACTAGCATAAGCACAAAAGAGCAAAATCAGTGAAATTATCCACGCATCATTTTCCTAGGAAGACCCTCTGAGAACAGTTAATATAAAGCCGTCACCACCCATACTCCCAGAGGCGCTTTTGGAACAAAATGTATTTCAATTTGTTTTCAATCCAACACATTTGTCACGTGTTCTTTAAAATCCTTGACCCGTTTGCAGCAGTTTTAAATTTCAAGTGAGAAAGAAGGAACGATAATTTGATTCAGAGTGGAATTAAACACTTACCATTTTTGTTTTTTTTATGAAGCAACTCTGTTTGATTGGGACATTCTTTTTTTCTTTCTCCATGAAATTTGCAAAGCCACAGTTATTTTGACCTTGAAGGTGAGAAGGAGCCATCGTGCTGTCTGTGGTGATCCCACGTACAGATAATAGCAGAACTCCGCAAAACGAGAGAAACTAGGGCCCATATTTATACTTTTTAGCGCCACAATTGCGCCGTTTTTGACACAAAAGCGTCAGAAAATGGCGCAAATGTGACACAAAAAAAGTATAAATATGGGCCTAGGAGTCTTAACCACCTTTGACCCAATTCATCAGTATACCATCAGAAAGCGTTTTTTTAATAAGAAGTTTGCCATGACACAAGGAAATACAAAATAGGGGAAATAAATGGTTTGCTGTTGTGGCCGAAAGGCGGATGTTTGGTCCAGCTGTTAGAAGATGCTTGCTGGGAGACTTAGAAGTTTAGAAAATTCCTTAGTTTAAAAAAATAAGATAGATGGTGCTCTCTTCCCTAAAGTTCTTGGTAACAAATATTGGTTGACAAATAATGCAGGATGACATTTTGCAAATGGTGATTGCCGGTAAAAGTCTGTCAAGTTGGAAAAGCAAGCGTTTACTGCCAGTTTGTGGCTTCTTTGCGAGCAATTTGATTGTCCATTACTTTTGTACTATTCAGCAAAGGCCCTAAGGTGTGGAAGTCATTCATTTACGGCATGCTGAAACTCACAACATCTCTGTCTTATTGCAAGACCCATTTTTCTATTTTTGAGCCAATTTTAAAAACTTTTTTAATTTTCATTTTAGTTAATGATTATTTTTTTATTAAGATTCCCTGCGTCCCATTTAAGATCGCTATATTTTAAGAAAACTAATGATGTCTAAGGGCCTCATTGAGAGTAGGCTGATAGTTATGGCATTTGATGAAATTTGACGCTGTGCCGTTTGTAATTCTTTGGTCGTGATATTTACAGCCTACTCTGTCTTTCTGGGAAATAAAGTGGATTTTGGTGCTTACTGTACCAAACCTGCATGTCCTAGGGTGAGATTTTTATAGCACCAGGTAATTACTGAGTTTGATAAACCTTGCATGACTTGCAATTGTGATTCCGGGCCACTTTTAACCCAGATGGTCCTATGTATATAGCAAGTTTTTGTTATTTTTTTCTTCACTGATAAAATGGTTATTTCTTTAATGCTGAATTGATCTGAGCCACCGGAAATTACTCAGAGCCACAACCCAGTCCATCATTATTTTGCACACCATGCCACCTCAGTTTAGATGCAGCCATATGCAAATCAGTCTGAACCCTGCTCCAGTAAGAACAGTCCAGCCCTAACCCCCCTTGAACAGGAACCCAAACTTCTTGGGGAAAGGACTTATTGTTGTTTTCCTTATTTCGTATTTGGGTCCCTGTTTATTTAAGTGAACTGAGAAGATGAAGTCATGTGTGGTCCCAAAGAATGTGGAGAGTGAATTCCACTTGATTTACCATATGTCATCACCAGACAAGGGGACAGTGAATGATTTGAATAAAATGAAACTTGTTGCAATAAAGGAAGGGCCATTAAACTGGTCAGAGGGCACCCGAAAGGAGCATAAATGGGGAAGGCAGGCATTAAGGCCCTAATTAGGAGTACAGGCTTAAATTCCAATCCTTGTGCAAACCCATATTTGTACAGGGATGGGAATCAAGAGTTGAGTACATCATCACACCATCGTAGTTTTTCCCTTATAAATTCCGACAGGTCAAATCTGCCGAAATTTACTGGGGAGAAAATGTTGGTTTTGATCAGCTCATGGCGATTTTGGTCCAGTAAGCACCAACATCTGCATGGTATTCCACAAATGTTTGTAATAAGGTGATATTTATCACACTCAATAAATTCTAACTCTGAGGAGTCAGATTTTATCAGGTATGATAAATACCACACCGTTTATTGGCTGCTCGTAATTAGGGCCTTAAAACCTATTTATCTTTTTACCCATTCATCCAGAGGATTTCCAATTATTACTCATTACATTTCGAGGTCTTCTTAGATAAGGAAATACCTATGGGTTATCCTGTGGTTTTCTCAGTGTTTGTGAAAATTAGTGCATTTTTAAAGTTAGTAAAGAGGAAAGTTTTGAGATCTGAAAAGGTGATGATGTTCACCTTGTGGGAAGTGAGGGACAAGTGCCCATGCCCAGATGTAGTGCTTCCTCACCTAGGAGAAAATTAACTGCCTTGGAGACAATTAAAGTAATGTATGGCAAGGTGTCCCATTTTTTAATCCAAAGACAACTCAAACGGGTACCGAGAGGAGGTAGGAAACTAGAAGCAATAAACGGAGCAAGGACAAAGTCAAAATCAAGGTGACAAGCTGTTGCGAATCAAACTGGATAAAAATAATTATGCATGTGACTGGCCAGAGATGTTCAGACACTACGGTCTACAATTTATCCTAATGGGCAACTGAATGCATTAAAAAGAACAGTTTGAAGTGCTAGAGGATTGGTGAGAAAACAAGATTGAATAGGATTTGTGGTTATAAAGAACACATCATGGGAGGGTTTTTCCTCTTGGCTGTGTGAGGAGTCCAAGAAAGTGATTTGTTTATCAGATAAAAAAGAGAAGAATGGGATGAGTTGTGGGAGGAGCAGAAGAAAAGGTGAACTAGGTGTTAGGTGTGGTCCTACAAATGTAAAAGAAGAAGTTAATTTGGAGTTCATTCTTCTTACATACAGTGGGTGGGCACTTTAGAGGTGGGATTTGTTTAGGTATGCAGGAAGGAATAGTTATTTGTTGGTAGGTTGGCCTGTAGGGCATTTTAGAGTGTGTGGCTCAGTCAAAGGTTTATAAATGTGTGTTCAACTTGATCCAGATGAAAAGTAGTCTTTTTACACAATGACAAGAGCTCCTGTGATATTTACTCTTCCAGTGTGCATTTTAAAGTTAAGCATAATAAATCCTGTTCTCGTGTTTTTTTCCTCCCACAATTGAATAGACTAGCTGTGTATTTAATTGTAGTACTGTTGGCTTCAGAAAAATTGCACAAAAATGCCTCATAGAAAAGGTCAGAACGAGTTGAAAGACTCTCATGCCAAAAAATAAAATCTTTGTTTGGTCCTAGATGCTGACATCAATGCTCAAGCCAGTGACAGCGCAACAGCCTTGTTTGAAGCAGCAAAGAATGGTCATGAAGAGGTGGTGGAGTTTCTTTTGGCCCAAGGCGCCGATGCAAACAAAGCAGACAAGAAGGGCTTCTTGCCTTTGCACATCGCAGCAAAAAGGAGAGACAATGATGAGTAAGTTTAATAACAGTGCTGGCCAGGAAGCTGGCATTGGAGAAGACTGCAGAGTTAATTCTTGGCAGAAAGGTCAACACTCTAGGGAAAGTTTTAAAATAATATAACAGTTAGTATACAGCCTAAAGCCTCATTCCAGGACCAGTAGAAATACCGTGTGTTAAATTTGACCCAGGAAACTCTGTTACTGCTCCAGTGTATTTTCCCTGAGGCGATTTTTCAACTGGATTCCGAGTCTGACAGGTCAAAATGAAGAGTAACGTGCAGACGTGACATTGCTGCACCAGAAATTGCATATTTTCTCAAAAAAGAGTCAAGTTTCGACGCACAGTTTTTTTAGGACACACTGGGAGCAAATTACGTGGAGAAAAATTCTGACAGTGAGTGATTTCACACAACTCATAATCAGGATTTGGATTCAAAACCTGATTGTGTCCAAACCCAGACACCCTGTAGCACTTAAAAGGGGCAATGAGTAGGTTGTGAGATTTTCACTGGCTGGTAAAATCCATGTTTACCTAGCATTTCTGAGGATTTAAATACACAAAAGGGGTCTACAACATGCATTTCATCTGTGATGTTTAAGTGTCTTTCCATTAAGGCCGGTCTCACAGGGTAGAGGGATTCCTTTAACTCCTTGGATCACAATTATTATTGGCATATTGCTGGTGTGTAGGTCGATCGTGTAAGAGCCCCAGAAGCATAAAAATGATTCAGCATATTTGCCAAAGAAGAGAAGATCAACCTCCTGTATCACAGAAGAGTCTGACCTTCCCCAAAGAGAGAAAGGGAGTGGTAGTTCTACCAAGAAGTGTGAACCTTTACACGAGAAAGGGGTACTACACGGTCTCCACTTAAAGAGACTTCCATTAAGCTAGTGTGTGCATCATAAGTAGGGGTTTATGACATCTTCCTAATTTGCTTTTGTGCAATTTAGCAAACTTCCACAAAAGCTGTGTGCCTTTATGTGAAATGTAAAAACTGGCTCTATATTTTAGTCTAAAATGTGTCCTAATGTAAAACAACCAACAAGTGCCACAAGCAACACTCTCTCATATCGGTTGCTACCACATTTGTTCTCTAAATTTTGCTGCCTAATTAATCGATGTAGCATAATGGCATAAAGTCAGGGGTTTTGTGTAACACTTGTAGCAGTAAATACACAAAATTACATAAAATTATGCTAGGGTAACAGAAAATTTGGTCACACCTAATCATAAGGGTAGTCCTGTCAAGGAAATTGTATGCATCAACGCACTTAAAAAAAAAGAAACTGATCGTCCAATACATATTGAGAGGTGGAAAAGAGATGAATGATAAATCTAGTAATCTGATATGGACAACATAATAATATTTCTCACACAATCTCAATGCATCACCATCCTTGTATATTTATGTAGGGTTTGTGGAAACAGATAATTTCATGCTTGGTTAATAGGAGAGTTCTTTGCTGTTCTCTGGAAATCAAGACTACACATGAGGAAGAGTGGGAGTACCGAAAACATCCTCTATATGTTGTATCTCAAAAGATGACAGAGCTTTACATTCCTGACGTCAACAGTGAAGAAGGCATGATGGTTCTAATAATCTATTTTCATGGGAATTACCAAAATTAACCAATCTCTCCATGAAATTCTGAGAAAGCCGTTGTCCAGTGTAGAATGACTGCCACATTGAAACTCATATTCCTTATCCAGAAATGGAAAACACAAGGATGTAGGAGTTTCAATATTCAAAGGCTAGACATCAAACCAGTTATCTTTAATGATGTCAAAGCATGTGCTGGCAAGCCAAAGGAGAGCTAATATTTCAGACAGGGTCACTAAGATCACACAGGGACAAGTACGATAATATAAACTTGCAGAAAGCGCTATCACAAGCAGAGAAGAGCAGAGATGCAGGGGATACTCCAGAAATGGGCAGAACACATGTGATTTGTTGAATAGTTGTAATGTTGTATTAGTTTCCAGTTCAAGTACTTCAACTTAAAGGACCACCACTGGCGGTGGAGATGTGAGGTCAGTGAAAGTGGGAATCACAAAAGCACTGGTCATCTTGGAATACATTTCAGAAATGACAGACAGCCAGGGTTACAACTTTGTTGGAAAATGACTGTCCAGATATGACAAGGACTTTCAAAACAATATTTTCAAGGAACTTGGTTGAGTGTATGGTTTGATGTAAAGATTGTGGAAACGTAACAGGAGAGACTCTGTTCATTTGTTGATACAAAGTATTTCCTGGAGTTATTCAAGCTTTTCTTCCTCAGTAGAAAGAACCAAATTGAGGGATAGACATGTGCATTGCATTGCTTGAGCTGAAAAGAAGGCTCAGTGCCGGCCAGCGAGGCTTTGGATAATTTTAAAAACAAAAGACTTCATTTAATGTTGTGTGTGCAAATACACAACAGACTGTGATTGCCAGTGGTTACAGGTTTACATTCTCATCAGTCAGTGTTGTCACTGCAAAACAAGCATCTCAACAGGTAACAATGTTTAACTGGCAAGCAACAGTGTTCACACAGTGCTTTGAGAAATGCTCACAAGGTTTCTGAGACATTTCCAGCTGTGACAGTTGAGTGATCTTACATGCCATAATTTATAGATCGTCCCTTTGCTCCATCACCTTGATGTGACTGTGAATCTGATGTTTTTGACTTGCTATTGGCAAGTTTGCCCCACCTTCATTAATGCAATAGTGTCTATAAACTGCAGAAGCATATTAGGTCAAATTTGCTGGTCGCTCTTCTAGCCCCACTCTGTGAAATAGAAAGGCTGCTGCTGGAGGGAAGCAACTAAACAGAAGGGCAACTGCACCATGCCTACAATGGATCTTCTTCCTCTAGCAGATCAAAGATATTCACTAAAGCTACTGAAACTGGGACATTTGGACATGGTGTTGGCAATGGTCACAATGGAGGTAAATGCTTTTCTCTTTCAACTTTGGGGACTGATGCTGGGTAGGTTAACAGGAGTTCCATCTTCTAGTATGGTATTGTGGTGATGCGTGACTTTTAAAATACCTGAATAAAGTGCTGGAATGTCTGCAACATTTGCAGTATATCCCTTCTCTAATGCATTAAAAACGCAGGAGTCAGAGAAAGAAGCCAAAAAACCAAGACCAAATAGCAGAGAAACCTAGATTAATCTTTTGCTAATGTATATGGGACACACAAAAACAACAGATAAGGTAAACGTCCACATTTGTGAAGTATCCCAGAAGCATATTTCCAAAACAATAAAATTATTTTAGCAAAACCGTTGGTACCCACTTACACAGTGTGGAAGAACAGACATAATAATAGCAGTGGTGCTCATGCAGTCGATAACCCTCCTATGATTTTCAAGTCTACATGACATTTGATACTCTGTGAGTTGTACAAATGCCAGCTACGGATTAGTCTTCATTGAATAAATACATAAAGCTTTTGTGCATGTAGATGATCATTGATGAGCCTCTTGATTGAAGGTATAATACTCCGTATCTAGAATGGCAGTAGAAGTCACTAAATTGCCCGGTAATTGGAAAGGAGTGAGCTTGGATGAAACATAATTGTGGCGAACCTTCATGTGATTGATGACCTTTCAGCATCATATTCTGATACCACAGATTTGTAGTAGCATCAGCTAATCAGAAAATAATATTTGTTTCCTGTTCTACATATTGCCCTATTCAAGGTTCTAAATATTTACAACATACCTAACTTCACTGCAGCTAAACATCTGAGCCTTTTCATTCCAGCACATTCAAGAGTCTTCAACCTTCACACCCCCACCTTTTTGAACATCACAAACCCCATTCCGACCACATATCCTGTTTTCACTTTTTTGATCTCACACTCATATCACAATCAAGAAGGACACACAGAGCTTCCATTTTCAGGGGTTGTATGTCATTCTCAGTCTCCTCCCTTTTTCTTCGATGTCTTCACCACAGCTATCCTTTTCAGCAGTGATGCTGTCTGTACTCCTGCTTCTGATATGCAACATACTGTCAAAACTTTGAACATTAAACAACTCACCCCCCCTCATGTGGTTTGTCACTCTTCACAGACTGATACCCCTCTAGACGGGGAACAAGTTAGTATTTATTTGGAGCCTCAAGATGTTTACAAATAAAACAACTTCTGTTCTACTGCCTTGCATGCTAAACAAGGACCTATAGAGCACTTTGAGTCTTAAAATATACCTAGCCCCAAATCTCTGCCCCTAGAGCCATCCTATCAGCCCACAGTTGTTTTCACAAGGTCTGTTCTCACAATACGTCATGCTGGCATCTACTGTCAGACTTAACCACCATAGCCTAAAATCATTCTGACTTAATTACATCCTTTTTTTTGCATGACTACGTTTCACATTTTTGACCTCAAGTTGTACCCTCCCCAAATCAACCATCTTGCCAGCCCAAAGGCACTCATCTTCTCCTATCACCTCAACATATCTTTGCCATGTTCCCTGCAACAAATCATTCCTTTGGTAATGATGCTGTCACCAGAAGGACCATGCCCAAATGTAATTGCCTGTAGCCTCTCCATCAGCACAACCTGTTCCCAAAAGCATCTGATCACTGCTGATGGTTTGCTACATAGTTTAGTTTAGTTTAGGAGTTTGTAAAGTGCATGGTTACCCGAAGGCCTCCCAACGCTTAGATAGATCTCAAGGCCACAAATAGAGATACACAGCTCATCCTGTCTAAATGTTTCTTTAAAGATTGTCACTAGCTCTAAAAGCCTTAATCACCCGATACATGATCCCAGTAAAATAATATTTTCTGTCTCTGTTTACTATTATTACTGGTTGTCTTTATTTATGCTATTGTATATGTCCCCCTTCATTCTCTCCTCGACTGTATATATGATCATTCAATCAGAACCACTAACCTCAGCTCTGTGATATCCCTAATTGTTAGCCATTTTATTAGGGCTAAACCTTCCCCATGTTGCAGACACTTACTCCATTCTTAGTCGAGCATAAGCTGACTGTTTTGTCTGGCTTACTTCCAAATCCGACAGTTGAGCTTTCTGTAAGTGAGCACCAACTCCAATGCCTTCGTGAGACCCATGGCTACTTCTGGACACTGATGCCATTACTCCTTTTGGCAGACACTTGACTATATCTCTTGCTCTGTTTTATGTACTTACTTTTACTTCCTTATATCATCAAAATTGCTTAAAAGCATCTGTAATTCAACAATCGTTCCTTCCTTCTTATTCTGCCGTCTTGATATATACTTGCAATCTTGTTGCCTTCTTTGTTGCAAGATATCTCGCCTCTTTGCCAAACTTTATCCCATGATCAAACCTCTCCATGCTCCATGCTCACCCTTTCTTTTCCCAGTGAGGAAGCTGCACCCGGGCTCACTGTCAGTCCACTAGCCACTTCCTTCTTCTCTCTTGAAATGGACATGCCTGCCTGTAGACCAGATAAAGGGGACAAGGGGGGCCTTTCTATAGCTGTCTGATTGACCTAAGGCCGATCCCCAATGCCCAGGCCGTCTTCACATCCTTTTCTTTCATGCTTACCTCTTAAATTCTCCTTTTCTCCCAGGACCCAATTTCTAATCGTATGCCCAGCCTGGGCGAAATTTAAACTCTGCCAACATAATTCATGTAATTTTGGGAATTTCGTATTATGCTTGTTTCATGAAATCCCCAAAAAGCCACCACTTTGCATAATTACACCTCATTCACTCTAATAATTTACTGTGTACATGCAACTGAACCACCAACACACACGAGCAGCTGTGGTTCACAGTGCTTTTGTACATGTTACACTATTTTGTAGCACAAGATGCATCCTTGCATCTAGAATTGTGAGGATGCACTTTGAACTAAAGTATGGCACAATATAACAGATGTGTATTTTATGTAATTACGCGCAGTTTTGCTTATATCTGCCTTAATTTCAGGTAATTATGTGCAAGCAAATTATTGGCATTTCGCACACTCCATTGGATTCCCTCACTGTAGTTTTCCATTCTACTTGCTGAAGTAGAGGGATCCTTTTTAGGGTCGAGTCTGCGAGTTCATGCATCAGAGCATACATCTCACTTGCAAGACTGTGTTGGGTACAGCAAAGGGCTCGGAGCCTGCCTGTCACTCACCATTTTATGGTTTGACTGGCACTCTTCTTTACAGCCTCATAATTTGTCAAGATAGGCTTGCCATAATTTCCGTTCCTCTGTGTGGAGCAGGGACTAAGCACTGATTAATTCATCTTAATTCATGCCCATCCACTGCTCCAGCCATGATCAAGGTACTATTTTCTTCTTTTTAACTTCTAGTGCCTTGCAAACAGAAGGCTTGTGACTGGAAAAAATGTGCCCAGCAGGACAAACAAAATTGCAAAGTTTTATTTTCTAAAGCTAACTTTCTCTTATGTTGCCAAGTCGTCTTTTCTTACTCTCCACTCTTTTTCTTTTGTTTTTGCTGATGGGCGGTCTTCTCAAAATATGACAATTAACTTCTCAGAAATATTGGAAAGCGATATTGTTGCTTTATTATGTGTAATTTCTGAAATGATGCTTTAACACATAATCGTGCAGTACACCCCAATCCACCCACTCCAATCCACCCTACTTTTCTCCCACAACCTTCCACCCCACCCCACTCCAATCTAAACCACTCACTCCAACCCAATTCACTCCAAACCACCCCACTCCAATCCTCTCAACCCACCTCACTCTAGTCTGCCCCACTCCAATTCACCCCACTCTAATCAAAAACAATCTGCACAAGTCCAAGACAATTGCCTCACTCCAGTCCAAAACAATCTGCCCCACTCCAATCCAAAACAATATGCCCCACTCCAATCCAAATCAATATGCCCCACTACAATCCAAATCAATATGCCCCACTCCCATGTACCCCACTCCAACCTGCCCCGCTCCAGTCCAAAACAATCTGCTCCACTCCAATCCAAATAATGTTCCCCACTCAATTCTGCCCAAGTCCAAAACAATCTTCCACACCTCAATCTGCTGTACTCCAATCCAAACTAGTCTGCCCCACTGCAATCCAAATCAATCTGCCCCACTCAATCCAAAACAGTCTGCTCCACTCAAGTTCACCTCACTGTAATCTGCCCCACTTTAATCCAGACCAATCTGCCCCACTCCAATCCGTCTCACTCCCATCTTCCCCACATAAGTACAAAACAACCTGTCCCACTCAAATCTGCCCACTCAAATCTACCCCACTTCAATCCAATCTAATCCACCCCACTCCAATCCACTCCACTCCCATCCACCCCACCCCACTCCCATTCAATCCACCCCACACCAATCCAATCCAGCCCACTCCAATCTACCCCAATACAATCTGCCCCACTCAAATCCAAAATATTCTGCCCCACTCCAGTCCCCCCCACTTCAGTCTGCCCCATTCCAATCGAAAATAACTGCCACTTTCCAATCTACCCCACTCCCATCTGCCCCACTTCAGTACAAAACAATCAGTCCCACTCAAATCCACCACACTCCAAGCTACGCCCACTCCAATCCAATCTACCCCATTCCATCCCAATTCACCACACTCCAATCCACCCCACTCCCATCCACCCCACTCTGATCCAATCCACCCCACTCCCATCCAATCTACCCCACACCAATCCAATTCACCACACTCCAATCCACCCACTCCAATCCACCCTAATGCAAAGTGCCTAACTCCAATCCAAAACAATCTGCCCCACTCCAGTCCACCCCATTCCAGTCTGTCCATTCTAATCCAAAACAATCTGTTCCATTCCTATCTGCCCCACTCTAATTCAAAACAATCTGTCCCACTCCAATCTGCCCCACTGCAGTCCAAAACAATCTGACCCACTCCGACCCAGAACAATTTGCTACACTCCAATCTGCCCACTTCAATCCAAAACAACCTGCCCATTCCAATCTGCCCCACTACATTCTGCCCCACTACAATCCCAAACAACCAACTCTAATCCAAAACAATCTGCCCCCCTCAATCCAATCCCCCTCACCTCAGCCAATTCAATCCACCCTACTCCATCCCAATTCACCTCATTCCAATCCACTACAATCCACCCCACTACAATCCAGTCCACCCCACACCAGTCCAAACCCCCAATCCAGCCCCATCCAATATACCCCAATCCAATACACCTTACCCCATTTCAGTCCACCCCACCATAAATCCACTTCAGCCCAATCCTCCCAACTCCAGTCTGATCCACCACCCTCCAATCCAACACACTCCAGTCCAACCCACTCCAATCCATCCCACCCCACTCCAATCAAGTCCGCCGTTACACAATCTACCTCACTCCAATCCACCCCTCCCCAATACAGTCTACTTCTATCCACCCCAATCCAGTCCAATCCAGTCTACATTAATCCACTCTACTCCAGTCCAATCCACCCCACTCCAAACCACCTTAATCTACCTTGGCTCTATTCAGTACACTCCTCTCTAATCAATCTACCCCCCACCAATTCAGTCCTCCCCCCAATGATCCACCCCACTCCACTCAATCCAATCCACCCCACTCCAGTCCAATCCACTTCAGTCCCATCCACCCTGCCACTCCACACTGACCCACCACAGCCCACTCCACTCCATTCCACCTCACCCACCCAATCCACTTCATCAGAATCCAGTCCACCCCATCCCTATCCAATCTACCCCAATCCACCACTCTGTTCAATCCATCCCACACAAGTTCACCCCACTCAATCCAATCCTCCCCACTCAATCTCATCCACCTCACTCCAATCCACCCAACTCCACTCCACCCTAATCTAATACACCCCACTCCAGTCCTCCCCATTCCAATCCACCTCACTTCAGTCCACCCAATCTGATCCACCCCACTCCAGTCCTCCTCACTTCAGTCCAACCCACTCCAGTACATCCCACTCCAGTCTAATTAACCCCATGCCAAATCAATCCACCTCACCTCAGTGCAATCTACCCCAGTCCAATCCACCCAGTCTATTCACCACACCCCAATCCAACTCAACCGACCTCAATCCAATCCACCCCACCTAATCCAATCCATCCCCTCCAGCCCAACCCACCCCACCCCATTTCAATCCACTCCACCCACTCCACTCCAATCCACCCCACTCTACTCCAATCCACCCAACCAGTCAGAGTTCAGCCCACAGTACTCAAATCCAATCTATCCAGCCTACCTCACTCCAGTCCATCCCACTCCAATCCAATCCACTCCATTCCACTCCAATCGACCCCACTACAATCCACCTCACTCCAATCCAATCTGCCCCACCTCAGTGCAATCCACCCCACTCCGATCCACTCCAATCCAAACCACACCATTAAATCCAGCACACCCCTCTTCAGTCCATTCCAATCTGTCCAACTGCAGCCCACTACAACCCAGTCCAGTTCACCTCACCCCATTTCAATCCACTCCACCCAACTCCAAATCAACCCCACTCCACTCCAATCCACCCCACTCTACCCCAATCTACCCCACCCTGTCACAGTTCAGCCCACAGAACTCCAATCCAATCCATCCGCCCTAACCCACCCCAGTCCACCCACTCCAATTCAATCCACTCCACTCCACTCCAATCCACCCCACTCCAATCCAATCCATCCACTTCACTGCACTCAAGTCCACCCCACCTCAATGCAGTCCACCCCACCCTACTCCAATCCACTCCACCCCACTCCAATCTACCCCACCCACTCAAATCCACCACACTCTTCTCCAATCCACCCAGTCTATCCCAATGCAACCAACACCACCCTATCCCAGTTCAGTTCAACCCATTCCATTCCACCCAGCTCACCCCATTTCAATCCATCCTACTCTAATCCAATCCCCCTCCAGTCCTATTCAATCAACCCCACTCCAGTCCAATCTAATCCATCCCAATGCACAGCAGTCCAGTCCACCCTATACCAATCCAGTCCACCCCACCACAGCCCTGTTACTCCAATCCCGCCAGAACACCCTCTTCAATTCAATCTAATCCACCCCACTCAAATCCACCCCAATCATTCTACCTCACCCAATTTCAATCCACCCCACTCTACTCCAATCCAATCGACCCACTACCTCAGTCCACTCCAACCCACTCCACCCTATTCCACCCCACCCTACAACAGTCTTTGCCACTGAACCACTTAACCCTACTCCCTTCAACTCATCTCTATGACACTCTACTCCTCCTACTCCAATATACGACATTCCAACAAATCCACTCTACAGCACTCTACTTCCCTACTCTCCTCTGACACTCCATGCCATTAACTTTTAGCCATGCTGAACAGCAGCCACACTGGTGTACAACATAGTAAAACACATTGTCAAAGCCATTAGCTCTTGTATAGGCAAGACCTATTCGATTTGCTAATGCTTATTTTAGGCTGCCACTTGTCCCATTTCATCCCTTATTCTCCCTAAACATACTTGGTTTCTCCTATCTTGAGTCACGCTCTCTCTGTTTCACCCTATCCATTGGGGACTGGATTACCAGAATGGCAGCTGGTGCATCTTGCTAAGGCCACTCACCTTAATTGACAATCTTCCCTCTCTTAGGGCCTGATGAGACAACCTCAACCATACTGGGAGTTTGCTTTCCTTTTCAGGGCCATAGCTGTGTAAATACTGCTCCATAATTTATTTCCCTTCCAAAGGTATTCAACCACTTCAGACACATTCACACTCACTGACAGGCAGCCAACATGGAATTTCCTATCCCACTGTGATCCTTATGACAGCTGCGCCAGAGCACCTAACAGCCGACTGGTGAAGCTGTGTCATGACATGCTATGCTCCCTCGCTGATATACTGCTCTGCGGGGGAGGATGCTGCCTTCCTGCCACTCATGGTGCAGTTTTTGTTAAAATAGTAGATATCTTCAAAAAGGATGGCCTTTCAGCTCAAGGGTTCATATTTGATTAAATAAAGCCACATTGGTTAGAGTTGTATTTGCTTTAAAAATTACACTTTTGATCAGCTTGGTCAGGGTCAACAGTGTAATCTGCTTCTCGTCTTCAGATTTTAAACAGATCTGAACTAAAATTGTGAACAAGTGCAGTGCCCAGCCATACATTTATGGTATATTTCCTACATCTGTTTACAATTCAAACTTTGCATCTCACATACTGCAGTTGAAATCAGTTCCTACACATTATTAATGTACAATTTTATTTTCATATTTTAGAGCCCAAGGTAACCTTGGTGATTTCCTAATACACTGCATATTCTTCTTTTACCTCCTTCAGGATCGTATCTATGTTGATTCCAGTAACTAGTCGAGTGCGAGTCAAGCGTAGTGGCATAAGCCCACTTCACATTGCAGCAGAATGCAATAATGATGGTGTTTTGGAGGAACTGATCGATGCTGGTTACGATGTTAACTCTCTCCTGTCACCGGAGCGCTCCTGCCTATATGAAGACAAACGGACCAGCATTCTGTATTTTGCTGTCATCAACAACAACATCCATGCCACAGAAATGCTTCTGCATGCTGGTGCCAACCCCAACGTAGACATCATCAACCCACTGTTGATCTCCATTCGCCATGGCTGCTTGAAGACAATGAAGATGTTGCTAGATCATGGGGCCAATATCAATGCTTACATTTCTTCCCATCCTACTACGTTCCCTGCCACTATCATGTTTTCTATGAAATACCTCAGCTTATTGAAATTTATCTTGGATCTTGGCTGTAGCGCAAGGTCTTGTTTTAACTGTGAATATGGTCTTGGACCACATCCTCTTATCAAACTGGACCGTTCAGGCAGGTTGGAAGAGCCAGTCTACTCTGAGCACACACCACGGAGGCCAGTACAGGTAAATTCATCAACAAGTTAATTACTGCAACAATGTTTCTACCCATACACAAGTTATTTAATCTCTGAAAAAGTTCTTGATTGCATTGGTGTGTTTTAATTTCCAGATCACTGTAGTGTAGCATGACTGTTGGTCCAGTAATTCTTGTGAAGAGCTGCAGATACATAACTATGCATCAGAATTCATCTGGTTTATTACAGTTTTACAGTGTTGAGAAAATATGAATGAGATATAAAAGTGGGTTTAATGCAATCGCTGTAGAGCTACCATACTTTGTTTTCATTCAAGGATGTTTTGTAGGGAATTGCGTTACTGGTTGAGGGGTACTGTTACGGGGATGAAACACTACTCAAGCAGCAACCACAATCTCTATCAGGGTGAAATATATACAAACCCCACATTTATATGTGCTTAACCTTCTGGTAGCTTGTCACAAACCTGTCAGGCTAAACCTACAGACAATGTTCAAAGCATTTAAACAGCACTGCAAACAGTAATGAAATGAAAACACAACACTAGAAAAATCCCACACCAATTTAGAAAAATGGATTTTAAAAAATCCACTCAGTAGTACAGGAAATATGCAATTTCAAACTTTTAATTAAAAACAGTACCTAGAAGCATGAAGTGCCAACTGTGGTTATCAGGTTGTGCCAGACAAAGCCAAAAGTTCAGGCTGACTGTGATGGAGCATGGGCCAGATACAGGGACCAAGTTAGGCCTGCTGAACAAAGTACCTTAAATCTTGGTTGAAGACTGTTGCTAGATCTGGAGTTGAGGATGTGTCACTCAGCGACTGTTCTGAGGAATGTGAGGCTGTGATGCAGAGTACGGCATTGTGGTTCAGGATGCCATCGACATGGGGCTTGCGATATAAACTCTTGGGCCAAAGATGAGTCGCGCACCTACAGTTTTGAAGACAGCACCAAAGAAGTTGTGGACTGCAATGTGAAATCATCATCTTCAAGGATGCCATTGATGAGGGGTTTGCAATGTTAAGGCCAATGTCGAGGACACATCGCGCGGTACTGGTTCCGAGGAGACTGTGGACTGCGAAGCGAGGTTCAGCATCAGGATGCATTGTGCTGTGCCAGGTCCAAAATGGGGCTACAAGGAGATGTGTCATGCTGCATCAGTTCTGACCAAAGAAACAATGCAGCGCACCCAGAGCATCTTCAGGCCTACTTTCAAGGATCCAGGACTATAGTGGCACCACTTGCGGGTAGGAATCACAGCAGACAGATTCCAGGTGCTTGGTTCAAGATGGTTGGAGACTATTCTGTCCCAGAGGCTCTGATCAGGGGGCCAGCCAACTAGCCTTTGGGTTCACTCTGGTAGCCTTGATTTGAAAATAGATGTCCAGTTCTTTCACTCAGATAGCAGGGCAGCAGGACAACATAATAGCAGTCCTTCTTGCAGAGCAGCACAGCGGTCGTTTGAGTCGTCCACTGGTCCAGAGCTGTACTGAAGAGTTAGTTCTGAGGGTCCAATATTTTTACCTAGTGCCTCATTGAGGTAGGCGATGGCTCTTGAGGTTTCCACCCCAGAGATGCCTGGAACTTCCTGCCTACCTGCCATGGCTTCAGCTTGCATGGGGTCATAAAACACTAGTACCAAAACCTTTGTGAGTGTGATGAGGCAGAAACGTTGTGATGTGCAAGTGTGGTAGGCTTTAGGTCTGCCCTCCATCAAGTCAGAGATGACCCATCCTGACAACATAGCACTTACTATCCCTGATGAAGTGTAAGAGTGCTTTTCGGCAAGTAGCATGCTACCCTGGAACCGAAAAAGGATTAGTGGTAGATTAGTATTGGGAAATGTGAGTTCATTTGAGCGGTGGACATGTGAGTCTGTCAGATGGATTGAATAGCATAATAGAGGGCCAGAAGAGGGAAGAGTCTAGAAAGTGTTATTTGGGAGTTCATAGTAGTAAAATAAGGTTTGGGATGAGTAAAAGGAGAGATGTAGGAGGGAAGAGTCTCTATAAATGGATTAGGGAGATAATAGTAGTAAAACAAGATTTGGAATGAGTCAAAGGAAGGAAACATGAGGAAAGAATTTAGAAAGAGTTGTTTGGGGGATCATAGTAGTAAAATTAAGTTTGGGTTGATCCTAGGAGAGATAGAGGAGGGAAGAGTCTAGAAAGGGTTATTTTTGGTGATCATAGTAGTAGAATGAGGTTTGGGATGAGTCAGAGAGTGGAGGTAGAGGACATAATGAAAGAGGTATAGGGTGAGACATAGAGTAGTGTATTGGAGAAAGTCAATGTTTTTTTATTTTGTGTCTTCTACAGTAGAATCAAAGTAATAAATATAAAGTTATATAAGTAAATAGAGAGGCTATACATGTATAAGGAATATAATATATTGAGATTTAAATTTGTATTTTATAAACTTAGACTCTCAGGTGTTGATATACTTTAAGTTAATTTATTTGTTAATTTTTATAACTGATTTTTTTAACATTTTATATTTTCCCCAATATATCAATAGAGAAGCACTTGTAGATAAAATAGTAATATATAGGTAACCGACTGGTTAGGGTTTGAGACGTTATATCTACACAGTCTGAATACATGTTCAAAGATGGCTGACATTTCTTTGAACATAGTAGAAAGTTTTGAAAGTCCATTGTTTATGTTGTTGTTTGTTATGGTGATTGACATCACTGATGACATTTATGACATCGTTGATGAGTGGATGTATGAGCTTTTTTTTAGGAGAAATCATTAGTGATTTCATCAGTAATGTCATTTGAGATGTCATCAGTGATGTCACTGACCATGTCATGAGCGATATATTATGTGAGGTCATAAGCAGTGCATTACGGGTGCGCAAAGTATATGAAGCTGAGGTGACTATAACTGCTGGATTGCACTGGTTTTGTACATGTGAAATGTGAGCCTAACTATAACGTTCCCATAATCTATATTCTTTTTCAATTAATATATATATATTTATTATATATATATTATTATATATATATTTTCACTGAAGAAAACAGGGACGTTATTCTTAGGCTCACATTATAAATGTACAAAGCCATAGAAATTTACTTGCTATGGGTAGAGTTATCTCAAGTAACTATAATTCGTGCCCTAAGGTACCCAAAATTCACTCCCCACCATGCACAGTTTTTTCGTAAAAAATGTTACTGCAAATATTACATTGATATTATCAAAGATGTCATGAGTGCGGTAGTTTGTGGGGTAATTAGCAGTGCATGGTGATGGCGATAGTTATAGTTACCTTAGGTCACGAGTTATAGTTACTTGAGATAACTGTAACTATAACAGGTGAATTTCTATGGTTTTCAAAGTTTAAAATGTGAGCCTAACTATAACTTACCTGTAACCTTTGTTTTTTTAAGTGAATTTCTATGTTTTTAAATTCTATTTCGTAACTATTAGGTCCCTGTAATCTTTGTTTTTTTTTTAGTGAGTTTCTACATTTTGTTATGTAAAGTAATTTTCTTTACTATATGGTAATCCAAACACTGGTGTACACAGCCTTCAGCAGTGCATGGTGGCGGTTTGCCGCTGGGCCTGACTTATGACCAGGCCGTGTGGCCAACCCCCCCATGTGCTCGGTGGGGTTGGCTATCTATCTCTCACTTACTGCAATCGGAGTGTTTGCTCTGATGTGGCAGGAGCTGTCAAACTCCCACCAAGGTAGAGCAAACAGCTATGTCCCGGGGTGGCCACCCTGGGACGTAACAGGAGATGGCCCTGGCGGTCCCCAGGGCCATCTATGGTTCCACAAGGGGAGCCGCACGGCCCTCCTCCTACCTAAACATCCATGGCGAGGTGGCAGTCCCTGTTGGCTGTGGGGTGGGCACGTTGCCCCATGTATTCCTAATCTATTTAGCCCCTGAGAGGTGGCAGTCCCAGGGGCAGCCAGGGGGCCATGCAGCCCCCTGCATTCTTAGTCCATTTAGTCCACCTCAATTAATTAGACATGAGTCGCGGGGATGTGGCAGTCCCCGGGGCTGCGGAGAGGCCAGATGCCCCCCTAGATGCATGAGATTCAGAGGGTCTGTAAGTGGGTGTGTGAGAGTCTGAGGGGGTTTGTGAGTGGGTGCATAGCTGTCTGGGTAGGTCTGTGAGTTGGTGCGTGAGGGTCTGACTGGGGCTGTGAGTCGGTGCATGAGGATCTGAGTGGATCTGTGAGTGGGTGCCGGGTGTGAGTGAGTGTCTGAGTGGGTCTGTGAGTGGGTGCCTTAGTGTCTAAGTGGTTGTGTGAGTGGGTGAAATTGATTGAAAGAGAGAGAAAGAAAGTGAGAGGGAGAGATAGAAAGAGTTTTTTAGGCTTTGATGTGTGACATACTTAGAATTAGATATTTCTGTACAATTAAAAAAAAATTATCTATCATTTAAAAAAATGTAACTTATTTATACTTTAAAAAAAAAAGTGGGAAGCGAGTCTGACTGGACTCGAGCCTTGAGTGTTCAGTGTGAAGGACTGCAACCTTCACACTGAGCTATAAATCTCTTTTTTATTTTTTTGCCCTTTATGAGCTATCTGGGACTGCAAGGGAGCCCTCAAGGGATCCTTCGCGGTCCCCATATATATATATATAGTTATTCTGTTATTTTTTAGGGCACAATTCCCTTTATGGGCTATCTGGCCTTAAGGCTTCCCTCGCAGTGCCATTTCTTCAGCAAGCACAGAGCTGCTTTAACTGCAGCTCCCTGCGTGCTAAAGAATGTAATCTCTGTTCCCTGCACACATGCAAGGGAGAGATGAAACCTTCAGTTTTTGGCAGCGGAACATGTTTGACAAGTCCTGCTGTCAAAAACCAAAGTGTTTGCTGTGGCTTGGCTGCAGCTGCAAATCTGCAGGCAAGCTACAGCAAACAGCTCTGTCTTGGGGTGGGCACCATGGGACATAGCAGGAGCCGGCCCTGGGGGGGTGGTGGTTTCTAGGGCCATTTGTAGCTCCTCGAGAGGGGCTGTGCGTCCATCCTCTAATGTGAAAGAAGTCCAGGGAGGTGGTAATCTCTGGGGCTAAGGAGGTCCGAAATTGACTTGTTTCTTTTCTTAACTATTTACCCTGGTGAGGTGGTGATCCCTGAGGCAGTGAGGGGGCATGCCCCCACATTATAATTATTCATGGCCCCAGGGAGGTGGTAATCCCCGGGGCAGCAGGGAGCACGCAGGACTTCCAAATAAATTATAATTATTGTGACCCTGCTGAGGTGGTGTTCCCTGGGGCAGAGTGGGGGCTCATAGCCCCCATGCATATTATTTATAAGCCCTGAGGGGGTGGCTGTCTCTGGGACAGCAGGAGTGGGCTAGGTGGACCCCCTCTATGTTACTGTACAAATGCCCCCAGGACATGGCCTACCTGGGGGCTTTAAAATGTCGAAGCACTGTAGCCTGTGCTTTTTTTGTTTTTGTTTTTAATTTGCTGAGAATTCATTACACTGTCGTGACTCCGTGCCACAAATTGTTTTTCAAAAATTATTTTTAGCCTTGGGGGGGACCATTTGGGACCCCAGCACCAGAGCTAAGGGCTCAGTGTGTTCATACCCTGGCCCTTTTTCTTTATTTTTTACTTTTTTTGCAGGGACTCCACTGACATCACTTCAACGGCTTATTTGTTGAAGTGTTGTCAGCCAATCAGATCTCAGCACAAGATCAGATGGGGTTGCAAACCCTTTGCATCTCTAGATATACAAATTTGTTTTGCTCTTAATTTCTCAAAAACAACTGAACAGATTTGCACCAAAACACAAAAGGATTTCCTTCTGGACTAGGATCTGCCTTTCTGCCACATTTGGTGTAATTCCGTCCAAGTATTTGTTCAAAAGGCCGATGGAAAAATGAATGGGAAAAACATGTTTTGGGCCCCCTCTTATTTCTCCCCCCCCCCAGACGGATCACCCCAAAACCTTCCAGACAGCAGCTGACATGACTGGCAAATACTTTTGGAAAGTTTCGTGAGGATTCGTCAAGCGGCACGAGGGCCGGCTTTTGGGCGGTGCGGCCGCAGACCTCAGGGGGGTGCTGTGTTTAGCAATAATTTAAGAAACTTGCAATTTAAAAGCACCTGCTGAAACATTCCTTGGGCGTCAGCCTTCAAGAAACAATTAAAATGTCAAGATACCTCTTGTGATTAATGTTCCTACTAGTGAGAGAGATGGGAGTTTTGCCTAGAGGCAGCTCTGCCTCATCATAAAGGAGCATAAAGGGTTAATATGCCTGCTGCAAAAAACAGAATTATGGGGCATATTTAAGAAAAGTGGTGCTGCACATAGTGCAGCACCACTTTTCTTGCACCCCTCAGCGTCCCCCTAACGCCATCATGTGTGCATCATATTTAAAATATGGCACACCATGGCAATAATTAGGGGACTAGCGTCAGAATTTTGATGCTAATCCTGCGAAGCACCCAGAGGCCCATTCTATCCAATGGAAGCCTACTTTTAATGCCTCGTCTGAGCAGGCGTTAATAGTGCCGGAAAAAAACTATGCAAAGACGCAAAGAAATCTGTCAGATTTCTTTGCGCCATTTCTTGCCCCCTCTAATGGGGGGAATGCCCCCTTTGCATGCATTATGCATGGCACATAATGCAGCGCAAAGGGTTACAAAGTGGCACAATGCATGCATTGTGCCACTTTGTAAATATGGTGCAGCGTTTTTGGCTTTCTAATGCCCCATTAGCATAAAAAATTACACTAATGTGGTATAAGAATGGCACTAGGGGCTCTTAAATTTGCCTTATTGTAAGGTTTCCGCTTCCTAAAGAGCTCAAAAGGAAAATTTCCAGCTGTGCTATGGGAGTGAACTTACATTCTTCCACTCTTTTCTTCACCACCCCAACCCAGTCCTTACCCCCATTGCAAGCAATCTGCATAGCTTCCTTCAACATGCAATTGAACCTTTCAATTATACAGTTCGTTTCAGGATGATATAACAAACATTTCCTATGTTGGATACCTCCATCACACAAGAACGTTTAAATCTTCGAGAAGTCAACTGCACCCCATTATCAGTCAACATACATTTAGGACTTTCTTCCCTTGAGAAAACATCAGACAGAAACTTAATTACAGCTACAGAGGTCATCTCCTGCGCCACACCAACTTCTAGCCATCTTGGCAACATGTCCATAAGGGCAAACAGATACTTGGGAACCCCACAAAAATTCAAAGGTCCCACAATATCAAATACTACTTCTTCCCACACCTCATTGAGAACAATGTACTCCCATGGTCCTGACTTTCTGAACTTTGCCACGCAATATGCCCACAATTCAATCTCTAATTTTCCTTTCAATGCATGTGTCCTTCACAGGCACCAATAACTTCTTCTCAACCTTTCCCTTGGCTTGTAAATCCCCATGGGACTCTCATGAGCCAGAGACATGAGACAGTCTCTGATCCCATCAGGAGGAATCAATTTGTCACCTCTCAACACCATATACTTGCTGACTGACAATTTGATCCAAACCTTCCATAACCCATCAAGATTTGGATCAGCACCAAACTCCTTATCACCACTAGTGAGCATGTCTTTCAGTTTTTTGAGGACATCATAGTTCTCAATTTCATTTTACCTTTCATCCTTCACAAATTCCTCTTCAGAACCACACAAACTTTGACCTCCTCATCCTCATCCACCAAGGATCGTCCTCTACACCCACACCCTTTAAACTCATGACTAATCTTGACAGACAGACAGCCACCTTTTTATCAACGCCAGGAATGTACAATACAGTAAAATGATAATCCTGTAAGGAAGTGCTGTAACTGAATCAGCTGCTTGCATTCCGGCTGGAAATATACCAAACCCCTTCCTTTCAAACACCCCCTGAAAAGGTTTATGGTCTGTGTGAACAACAAACTTCACACTCCACAAAAACTGTTTAAACTTACTTACTCCCCAAACCACAGCAAGCACCTCTATTGTGGAATATTGTGTTACCACACCCCTGAGTGAACAAGAAGCAAATTCAATAGTCACATCCCCACCATCCTGCTTTGTCTTAGCATAGCTCCCAATCCTTTATCATTGTATGTGACTATGTAACTTCGCAAGCCAGGAACTAAAGTCCTCAAGCACTGGGCTGAAACTAAACTGATGTGACCTGCTGGATTCCTGTTGACATTTTGTGTCCCATAAAAACTGGACTCCCTTCTTAAGAAGATTACAAATGGATGGTGCTAGTTTGCACTGCAAAATTAGGCTCTACCTTACTATAGAACTCAGCCATGCCTAAGAATGCCTGGACTTATTCCTTGCAATTAGGATATTGTAGCCTTCCAAGGGTATTGACTAAATCTTCATTTGGCTTAATTCCTTTCTCATTTATATGTGTCCCAGGTAGTTAATCTCAGGTTCACAATATTTACATTTTTGATCTTTAACTTAAAACCTTTGTCACTCAGAATTTTCAAAACCTTTTGGACCTTATCCATGAATGCTCAAATAAGTTAGTGAATATCAGAACAACATTGACATGAACCTTTGAAACACAGATGCTGCTGAGCATAGCCTAAAAGGCATCCTGATGAATCAGAAGACCCTAAGTAGCATTATGAGAGCTGTTAGTTTTTTTTATTTCTAGTCTATCCTGACCTGATGGTATGCAGTGTTCAGGTGCAACATGGTAATAACTTTGGCAGCCCCGAACAAGCTTATTATTTCCGTAATGTTCTGAGGAGGAAATCTATCCACAATTACATCTCTGTTTAGAGTCCAAAGGACCACACATAACCAGACCCCACCCGAAAGTTTCATGGTGACCACCACAGGTGCTGCCCATTGTGATGCTTCCACGGTCTCAATTATCCCTTCTGCAACCAAACAAATATGTTCAGCCTTTACAGGCTCCTGCAGACTGAAAGGTATGTTCCTTCCTTTGCAGGTTACAGATGTTGCCCCCTCCTTCCATCTGATGCCATGGACATATCCCTTCACACAACCAACTTTGGGCCTGATTTAGAACTCAGAGGACAAGTTACTCCATTACAACGGTGACGGATATCCCATCCGCAGAATTTTGAAATCCATAAGACATAATGAGTTTAGATTTTCGTGGACTGGATATCCATCACTTTTGTGACAGAGTAACCCATCCACTGAGTTCTAAATCAGGCCCTTTGTCTGAAAACACCTCAGGGATTGCCCTTAAAAACACATCAGACGAGCAATCAATTTGCCAAACTTGAACTAGTTTTAGGATCAAGAAAGATGCCTAGAAGTTTCTGGTGCGGCCAGCTCAGAACTGTTTCACCTTTTAAAGTGACATCGATTTTTCCACTTGCAACATTGGAATGGAACTCTAATTTAGCATCAAAGTACCCTACCAACTCAATGAAATTACTCCATAACTGACTGATGTGACATCTGGATTATGGAGTTCAACTTTGGCTCTTAAGTACATGGCATAATCGCTTTCATGAAAGAGAAAGTCCAGCTCCCGAGTCCATCGTCCTGGAGACCTTTATTCTGTTAAAAAAAGTGCTATCTGAAGGATGTTCACAATCATTTTTGTACACAATATGCATCATTGACAATTTGTAAGACCACATCCGTGTCACCTGAAGACACCTCAAACACTTTCTCTCTTAATGTGTGGGATTTGCAACATTTCGCAAAGTGACCCTTTTTCCCAGACACCTTGCACTATGCCTTGGAGTCTGGACAATCTTTTGAATTTGCAAAATGATTGGGGTTCCCACACCTACAACATTGCAGTTTTTGACTGCTTCTTTGGATTTTGTTATGACCCAACAGAATGTACAGGAAACACATATTTGCTAATGTGTAAGGACCACAATCCAAGTCAGGGTAAGTCAGATACATACCCTAAATTAACCTGTGCTCACCCTTTGATAGCATGGCACAGAGCAGTCAGGCTTAAGAGGCAATGTTTATTAGTGCAACACTTAAATTACAATTACACAGTGAAAACATCACAAAAAGTTCATACCAGTTTAGAAAAATAAAAAATAAACATTTCTGAGTTGAATACGATCGAAATGACAAAAATCCACTAAATCGAACTCGAGCTATGAATTTTTAAAGAATAAACTGCAGTTGAGTGCTTAAAAATCCATAACCCTAAAAGGTTACCTGAAGTCAAACTAGACCAGAGTAAATCCAAAGTTCAGTCCGACCGCGATGGAGGGCAGGCCAGCTACAGAATTCATGCAGGGCCCGCTGGAAAGTACCCTGGGTGGAGGGTTGCGTCTGAGTTGAGGAGGCGATGAGAAAGTGATGCGTAGGTCCTGATCAACACAGTCCTTGGGATGCATTATCGTCGAACTGCACAGTTGTTGAAGTGACGTTCTTGCGGTGCGGCATTGAACCCCTTTCAATGAAGGTGATGTGTCATTGTTGAGCCATGCAGCTGCTGATGCAAAGGAGATGCACTGGGGCTGGTGGAGATGATTTGATCTGGAGCAGTGCAATCAGTGATGCAAAGTCCTCAGCGGCAGCAGTGATGCATCAGCGTCAAGGGAGGATGCGGCAATTCTTATCAGTGCAGTGGCATCAATGCATCAATTTTTGCAGGAGAACAGCTTCAGAGTCATCTTTGAAGGCCCAGGACTGGATTGGTACTTCTTAGCAGGACAAGACTCACAGTTGGCAGAGTCCAGCAGCTGATGCGAGTTTTAGGAAGTCCTTGATGGCCCTGAGACTTCAGAACAGGAGACGATACAACAAGCCCTTGGATGTAGAGAGGAGAGTCCAGTCCTGCTCACTCCCAGGCAAGGGGCAGCAGGCCAGCACAGCAAAGCAGTTAAGAAGAGTGGCAGTCACACCTGGCAGCACAGTAGACCTACTTCCTGGTAGAATGTCCTCCGATCCAGAAGTGTACTGATTTAGTTGGCAAATACCTAAGTTGTGCCCTTTAAGTGAGGGGAGACTTTCAAGAGAGGGCTATGAAGTACACAAGGTCCCCCCCGTCCTTCCCTGGCTCCAGACACTCTACAGGTGGTTATGCAGCTCTTTGTGTGGGGACAGGCACAGCCCTATTCATCTGCAAGTGTCAGCTTCTTTCTCCCATCTAGCCCAGGATGGCCATTGACCTGGTCATGGACCATCAGGATGTAAGTGTCACACCCCTTCTCCCTTTGTCTGTGACTGTCTAGAGGGAATGCACAAAGCCCAGCTGTCACCCACCCCAACCATGTTTTCAGAGACAGGCAGAGGCACAGAAAGTTTAGAGTAAGAAAATGGCAACTTTCTAAAAGTGGCGATTTCAGACTTACAATTTAAAATCCGACTTCACCATGAATTGTTATTTCAAATTGTGAGTACAGAGACACCAAACACCACATTTCAGTCTCTCCCCAATCGGAAATTGCACTTAAGACTGCTTCAAGGTAATCCTAATGTTAATCTATGGGAGAAATAGGTCCTGCAGTAGTGAAAAATAAATGTAATAGTTTTTCACTACCAGGACATATTAAACCTAAAAGTGCATGTTCAACTTTTTAAATGCACTGCACCCTGATCTTGGGGCTAGCTAGAGCCTACCTTAGGGGTGACTTACATGTAATACAAAGAAAGATTTGGGCCTGACAAGTGGTTGCACTTGCCAGGGCAAAATTACAATTTACGACTGCACACACAGACTCTGTGGTGGCAGACATGAGACATGTTTAAAAGATTATTGTAGTGGCTGGCACAATCAGCGCTACAGGCTCACTATTAGCATTTAACTTACAGGCCCTGGGCACATATAGTGCACTTTGGTAGGGACTTACAAGTAAATTAAATCTGCTAATTGTGGATAAGCCAATGTACAGAGCACCTTCACTTTAGCACTGGTTAGCAGTGGTAAAGTGGACAGAATCCTAACCGCTAGCAACAATGAAGTCAGCAAAACAAGAGGCCAGAAGGCAAAAAGTCAGGGGAAACCACACAATGGATGCCAGGTCTAATACAAAGCATGGAATGTTCTATCCTTTTTGCAAAAGTGAGAACCTCAGTGAACTTGGGATCGCTTTTCACCCATAATTCCTCCCTGATTCCATCACACTTGCACTCTAACATGCATTGATCTCTTATTCCCTTCTTAGTATTGTCGCCAAAATTGCAAGTGGAAGCTGATTTATGTAAGGCTGTGACAAAATCTTCAAGCATTTCATTTTTTACCTTCCACCTCTTCCCAAAGTAATACCGTTCTAATATTATAAATACCTGGGGAGGAAAGTGGGTATCTAGCTTTCTAATTGCAGAATCAAACTCATTTAAAGTTTGGGAGACATCATCATCTTCTCCAGATTCAAGTTCTGGTAAGTTCACACATAACTCTTGGCTCTCAGCATCTAGCAGTGAATTAACATGGATGTTTTTTTTTCCTTGGAGAGATACGAGCTTCAAAACTCTTACAAAAACCTTTTTCCATTTTTGCCACGGAAGGACAGGTTCACCAGGTGAAGACAAAAAAAGGGGGGGGGAGAAGTGTTTTGCATTTTAAGTTAATAACAGATACAAGGCAACATATGAGAAACACAACTGTAATGATAATTCACTGGTGCATGAAACTGTACCTGAGATTCTGCTGGAAAGCAAAAGTAAGCAATACTTAATGGATAACAAGTGAAAAAATCCAAATGAAATAAAATGCGAAAATAAGAGCTATGAAGACAAAACAAAACAAAAAAATGAGTCTATCTTCTCTTCTTCTGTTATTCTTTTTGGAAATTAAGCTTCAATTGTACAAAAGCAGGGGATAAACAGTTTCCAGTGAGTCTTTCATCTATTTCTTTCTTATATTTTCCAAAAGGGACATGCACCTCTGACATGGAAGTTTTCTAATGGTGTCTTTTAAGACAGTGATACTCAGTTCATGGTGAGTGAGCCAGCGAGAAGAATGTATTACAACATAACTGTGCATTCTGCACTTTTTGCTCATGAACATTTTCAGCAATATAATTCTTAATGAGCAGGCCTTATTCCAGAATTTGCATTGAAGGAAGAATGCATGCAATAGACAGCACTCACACAACACAGAATTTGTCGGTTCGTGACTACACACATTCTAACAGGGTGAAGAGAAAAATAAATCAGCATGAGATTCATGTGCAAGCAGCACATAGTGTGGCAGGTGGTGACCTGGCAACCAGGTGCAATGTGAAATCCAGTGGCAGGTAACCTGGCGCAATGTAAAACCGGAAACACATGCCAGAAAATAAATTATATATCTACCAGTGCTTGCCCAGCGCAGTAAACCAAACCTCCGTAAATCCATAATTGTGAATAATAATAATAAATTGCAGTATCTTTAAAGACCACGTAACAGGAGGTTTGAATAACATTCATTGTGTTGAAGTTTCTCTGTCATAATGTATTAGTTGTCTGATCGTCCTCAATGTGGTGATGAGTAAAAGATCTGACTCCAGTCCAGAATTTATATAAAGAGATGAAGATTTAGGGCATGATTTCGATTTTGGCGGAGTGGAATACTCAGTCACAAATGTGACGGATATCTTGTCTGCTGTATTACGGTTCTATTATATACTTTGGGGATCGTAATATGGCAAACGAGATATCCATCATGTTTGTGATGGATTCTTCCTTCCCCCAAGATCTAAATCAGGGCCTTGTTCTTTAGCAGAGAAACTCCGGTCACCGCTGCCTACATCTCAGTCTCCTCCAAAAGTCCTTCACCATACAAAAACAAACATTCCACATTCCTTTACAACATTCCCCAGAGCAGGCCACTATGATCAGACGAGGTGATACAAATAAAATACCACCTTTACATGCACACAATACCACAGAAATCCACAGTTTGCCTGCATGATCAGAGAAAGATGTACCACCTATGTTTAATTTCGCTTATGGTGGGATTTTGAGGTGAGGTGCAAATCTGGAGTGGAGGTTATTTTGTTTAATGTATTTGTTGATTTTATTCCTGATAAAAAGCATCCTGTTCCATGAATTGCTTTGTGGGCGACAGAAAGCAGCTTGAAGGTGGATCTTCTGGCTACCGGTAACCAATGTAGGGCCCTGAGGGCAGGGAAGATGTGGGCTTCTGGCTTTATGTGTAGGAGTAGTCTGGCAGCAGGGTTCTGAATCTGTTGTAGTCTTTTCATAACTTCATTGGTAATCCCAGTTGAGGGAAGATGCATCACAAAGCTTGCATAGTAATGAATCTTGATTTTACTAATTTGTCCACTTGGGTATTCATTAATAATTTGGAGTCCATGATTATTTCAATGTTTCTTACTTGCTTGGATACTTTAGGAGGTGGTCCCTGATTGTCCAGCCAGGTGCAGAGTGGGTCATAATGTTTCTGTCGCGTAGGCTCTCATTATAATCTAATGAGACTACTGTATTTTGAGCGGCAAGATCATTCACAGTGCGGGGGACTTAGTCTGACCCACGGTGAAGGACCCTCGTCACTCTAAATCCGGGTTTTGCTCCGGCTAACTAGCAGTGCCTCATCTCTCCCAAAAGGAAGAGACAATTGGGCAGCCGAGGGCATTACATCTTAGTACTTCTCAGGGAAGTCGTGGTCACTCAGGTCACAACCGCTTCTCTCATACACAGTGCAAACTCATATAGAAATGGCAAAGGCAATTTAAGTTTTAAAGATTGGTTTAATAAAAGGACTGCATTTTAGATAGCAAAGCATGGGCTGCAATAACCAGAACTACACCACACAGTAGGGTTAAAATAGTAACAATGAGAGTGAAACACAAGAATAAGGCTATCATAGTGCAACTAGGTAAGGTTCTCTCTAAATTATATTCTGAGCACGGATTATAAATTTCTAAGCCTGCCTTTCAGGTTCCCCGGGAGGACATCATCCTCATACCTGAGCAAAAACCTGTCATCTGCATCAGCATCTGCAACGGGGACGTCAGCATCTAGTTGTAGGTTCCTGGTCGGAATCTCCCTCTGACTTGTACTAGGACTAGAAAGTGTTTTTATAACTAACACGCAGATGTTCTAAGAAAATGTCCCTACGTAAGGATGCGTATTTTCTACAAACACTAGAGACTAAGGCCTGTATTTATACTTTTTGACGCTAAACTGCGCTAATGCAGTTTAGCGTCAAAAAAATTAGCGCCGGCTAACGCCATTCTGAAGCGCCATGCGGGCGCCGTATTTATAGAATGGCGTTAGCCGGCGTTAGCCGACCGGCGCTGCCTGGTGTGCGTGAAAAAAAACCACGTACACCAGGCAGCGCCGGCGCAGGGGAAAATGGCGTATGGGCGTCTCAAAATGGGGCAAGTCAGGTTGAGGCAAAAAAATCGTCTTAACCCGATTTGCGCCATTTTTTTTTGGCGCCCATCCCCCATTAACATGACTCCTGTCTTAGCAAAGACAGGAGTCATGCCCCCTTGCCCAATGGCCATGCCCAGGGGACTTATGTCCCCTGGGCATGGTCATTGGGCATAGTGGCATGTAGGGGGGCACAAATCAGGCCCCCCTATGCCACAAAAAAAAAATATAAAAAATACTTACCACAACTTACCTTTTCTTCCCTGAGATGGGTCCCTCCATCCTTGGGTGTCCTCCTGGGGTGGGCAAGGGTGGCAGGGGGTGTCCCTGGGGGCAGGGGAGGGCACCTCTGGGCTCATTCTGAGCCCACAGGTCCCTTAACGCCCCACTTGGGTATTCATTAATAATTTGGAGTCCATGATTATTTCAATGTTTCTTACTTGCTTGGATACTTTAGGAGGTGGTCCCTGATTGTCCAGCCAGGTGCAGAGTGGGTCATAATGTTTCTGTCGCGTAGGCTCTCATTATAATCTAATGAGACTACTGTATTTTGAGCGGCAAGATCATTCACAGTGCGGGGGACTTAGTCTGACCCACGGTGAAGGACCCTCGTCACTCTAAATCCGGGTTTTGCTCCGGCTAACTAGCAGTGCCTCATCTCTCCCAAAAGGAAGAGACAATTGGGCAGCCGAGGGCATTACATCTTAGTACTTCTCAGGGAAGTCGTGGTCACTCAGGTCACAACCGCTTCTCTCATACACAGTGCAAACTCATATAGAAATGGCAAAGGCAATTTAAGTTTTAAAGATTGGTTTAATAAAAGGACTGCATTTTAGATAGCAAAGCATGAGCTGCAATAACCAGAACTACACCACACAGTAGGGTTAAAATAGTAACAATGAGAGTGAAACACAAGAATAAGGCTATCATAGTGCAACTAGGTTAGGTTCTCTCTAAGTTATATTCTGAGCACAGATTATAAATTTCTAAGCCTGCCTTTCAGGTTCCCCGGGAGGACATCATCCTCATACCTGAGCAAAAACCTGTCATCTGCATCAGCATCTGCAACGGGGACGTCAGCATCTAGTTGTAGGTTCCTGGTCGGAATCTCCCTCTGACGTGTACTAGGACTAGAAAGTGTTTTTATAACTAACACGCAGATGTTCTAAGAAAATGTCCCTACGTAAGGATGCGTATTTTCTACAAACACTAGAGACTAAGGCCCGTATTTATACTTTTTGACGCTAAACTGCGCTAATGCAGTTTAGCGTCAAAAAAATTAGCGCCGGCTAACGCCATTCTGAAGCGCCATGCGGGCGCCGTATTTATAGAATGGCGTTAGCCGGCGTTAGCCGACCGGCGCTGCCTGGTGTGCATGAAAAAAAACCACGTACACCAGGCAGCGCCGGCGTAGGGGTAAATGGCGTATGGGCGTCTCAAAATGGGGCAAGTCAGGTTGAGGCAAAAAAATCGTCTTAACCCGATTTGCGCCATTTTTTTTGGGCGCCCATCCCCCATTAACATGACTCCTGTCTTAGCAAAGACAGGAGTCATGCCCCCTTGCCCAATGGCCATGCCCAGGGGACTTATGTCCCCTGGGCATGGTCATTGGGCATAGTGGCATGTAGGGGGGCACAAATCAGGCCCCCCTATGCCACAAAAAAAATATATAAAAAATACTTACCACACTTACCTTTTCTTCCCTGAGATGGGTCCCTCCATCCTTGGGTGTCCTCCTGGGGTGGGCAAGGGTGGCAGAGGGTGTCCCTGGGGGCAGGGGAGGGCACCTCTGGGCTCATTCTGAGCCCACGGGTCCCTTAACGCCTGCCCTGACCCAGGCGTTAAAAAGAGGCGCAAATGCGGGGTTTTTTGCCCCGCCCACCCCCGGGCGTCATTTTTGCCCGGGAGTATAAATACCACGCACATGCCTGGGAGTCATTTTTTAAGACGGGAACGCCTCCCTTGCATCTCATTAACGCAAGGAAGGTGTTCACGCCAAAAAATGACGCTAACTCCATGAACTTTGGTGCTAGACGCGTCTAACGCCAAAGTATAAATATGGAGTTAGTTTTGCGTCTAATTTGCGTCGAAAAAAACGACGCAAATTCGGCGCAAACGGAGTATAAATATGCCCCTAAACTTCTACCACGTGTACCGGCAATGTACCTGACTGTAGCCTTGACTGAAGCACAGGGTGAGCAAGAATGCATTGTTTGAGAACACAGTCCTAAACTAAGCTAAACAGTGTCATAGAAAGAAATAAAAACAAGACTGCAAAACTAGTTATTGTAAAATAACAGTGCAGGGCTGAATAAAATGAATCTAGGGCAAAGTGCACAGAGGCCTAATATGTTAACCTAACATGCATGAAGCTATATTAAAAATGGCTACACTACATTTCAAGCCTCCACACGTGAAAAAATTCAGTTTTGGAAGCATTCAATTTGAGATGGCTCCATGGCATCCATTGATCAACTGCTCTGAGGCAACTCAAAATGTTCGAGTGTCCAATGTCTTTGGACTTTCAAGTTTAAGGAGTATTTGTGTGTCATCTGCTTAGGTATAGCATCTGAGATGAAATTCATTGATCATTGTCAGTAATGTCTTCATGTAGATGTTGAAAAGCATGGGTGAGATGATAGAGCCGTGAGGAACCCTGCTTTTGTGAAGTATGGTTTCTAAGAAAAGGGGACTATAGATGACATTTGTTCTGCCTTGAGGTCAGGATGTGATCCAGTTGAGAGCAGTCCTCTCTATGCCGGTTTCGTAGCGTCTTTACATTTGAGTGTCATGGTCAACAGTGTCAAACTAGCTGAGAGGTCCAAGAGATGTAGTGCAACAACACCGTTCTTGAGTACTGTGTTTTTGAGGTCATCCCAAATGGCGATGGGGGCAGGTTCTGTGCCTCTTCCTGGGCAGAATTATTTTATGGTAGTCTGAAAGTATGGATTACCTTCAATGAATTGTGACATCTGGGCAAATGCTGCTTTTTCTATCAGTTTGGCCAGGAAAGGCACATTTGTAATTGGTCTGTATTTGTTGTCCAGGTTTGTTTTCTTTAACACTGGTCGTATGTATGCCTTTTTTAGGTTTTCAAGGAAGAATCCCATAGTCTAATAATTATTGATGTTTCTTCTTACTGGTGTGGCAGCAGAGGTAGTTAAAAGAATGTTCATGAAGATTTGAGTGAACAAGAGTCTGAAAGGGCAGATGGTTGGCCTGCTTGCTTTGACCAGATCCATAAATTATTTTTTGTGATATTTGTTTGTTGGAATGCAGAGACTGGGCTTTCCTACTCTGGGAGTGAATTTTTAGAAATGGGTTGGTGCTGGTAGTTTTTCTTTGTTTTAAATAGGAGTTCAACATGTCTGCTTTGGTTGTGCAATGATGTGCTGGTTTGTCAGTAACTTCTTGAGTAATGGGATTAATTCCTTCTCTGCATTTGCATTTACAAAATTTGGTGATAATTTTTAAAATTATTTATTTGCACATTCAGCATTTTGAATTCAGTCTGAATTGTACTTATTTTTTAGCGTTGTTGATTGTTGGCTTGTATATCCTGTTATGTTTCAGTGGGTGAAGTTTGCCGTGATTGCTGTTTGTTTTCAGACAGGTGCGTTGCAGCATTCTAATTTGCTGTTTTGTCTTTTTTAGTTCTGTATTTTTCCAAGGGACTTGTTTTCTCATGTCCTGTTTTGTTGCTCTTAGTGGCATTAGGATATCAAAAGGTACCTGTAGCCATTCAACGTATTTGAATGGAATATATTGTGTCTAGATCTGTGTTGGATGTTAGATGTATTTCTATGTATTCAAAATTGAGTTTGTTCCATGGCCGATAGGTGGATGCATGTAAGGCGGTCTTAGGTGTGTTGATATGTGGTGCTAGCAAATGGTGGTCTGACCATGTGACTGGAGAAATCCTTTGAAAGGTAACTAGTTCTGGATTTGCATCAATGACATCTAGGGTGTGTCCTGCGATGTGTGTGGGTTTGTGTATAATCTGATGTAAGTTCATTGTGACTAGACAAGTGATGATAGTTTCTGATGGGTCATATTGGGTTGTTAAACCAAATGTTTAAGTCCCCAAGAATGCATAGGTTGGAGTGTTGTGTTATAAGTTTTGAAACTGTGTCTAGAAATGCATCTGGAAATGTTGTATTGCTACTTGGTGGTCTGCAAAGGAGAGGGAAGTTACAGGAAGACGTTGGTGTAGGGTTGCATCTGGTGATGAGGACCTCACAATCTTGTATGGAAACGTCATCAGCTTTATTGAGATTTATAGTTTACTTGAATATAACAGGTAGTCCGCCACTTCTTTTACCTGTAGAATTATGTGTGATAGTTTTATAGCCTGAAGGAATGGCTTCATGCAATACGTTGGCCATGTCATCTCCCCATGATTTAGTTATGAAGAGTAAGTCAGGTTGTGTGTCAGTGAGTAGGTCTTAGATGTGGTGTCTGTTTTTAGAGAGGGATCAAACATGTTTTAGTAAACAGTTTAAAGAATTGTGTTTTGGTGGTAGTGTGACTTTGTTTTGTAGAAGAGTGAGCATTATTTTTTAAACTTGTAACAGGGGTGTCATTAGTACTGTATTAGGTGTATGAGGACAGCAATAGTGTTGTTTTTCTATACTAAATTCCTCGTCCAGCAGGCTTAAAAGGCAATTTGATGGGTCTGCGTGTGTAGGTGGTAAAGATGTTGGTTGCAAGTGAGTTTTATAGAGTAGCCTTGTTGTGCAACAGACATGGAAATGCGAAGTTGTGAAGAGTGGTATGTTGTTTATTTTGTTTGTGTCTGTTTAAAGTGGACGGTGCATAGGTTGGAGTAGTTGTGGAGCATGTGGGTCATCTTTTAAGGCTCTAAATAGTGCAATGAATGGATACCAGCTGGGTGAATGAGAGTTGTTGCTTTGGTGTATTTGTGTCAAGTGTTGGTGAAGAGAAAACAATTGGGAGTAAAGAGGGTTTAGGGTGTGTATTATTTGTTTAGTCAAGAGGGTTTGAGTGGGTGTATGTTTCTATATGGGTGTATGAGTGTGACGAATGTATGATGAAATTGTGTGTGTGAGATTTTCATGTGCTGGTGTGTGTTTTATGTTTTGTTTTTGTGAGGTAGTGAGAGGAGATATTGATGGAGTGATTTTCTGAGAAGGACTTGTTTATAAAGTGGTGTTGGTGAGTGGAAGGTAAATGGTAAAGGGAGTGGTGATTTGTTTTGAAAAAGAGTGTATGTTGTATGTGAGAGAGGATAGCCAAGAGTTATAAGTGTTTATGTTAGATTTGATAGCTGGAAGAGGAAATATGTGTGATGGATTGGAGTGTAAGGATTATATGGTTGTGTATTTTTGGTAAAAAGAGGAGGAGGCTGTTGGTGAATTATATGATGGAGGGCTGAGTATAGTTTGGTGGTTACAGCTAGAGGTCTGTTAGGAGCAAGTATAGGGTAGAGCTGGTGTTTCGTATGAACAGGATGTGTGTGTCTAGATAAATTACATTTATATACAATGTGGCTTTGTGTTGTGTTGGTGATGTGTGAATTTGTTAGTGGTAAAGGACAGAGTGGTGTTTGTGTGAGTGAAGGTGCCACTTGTGTGGTAGGTGGGGTAGAAGGGTGTATATGTGTGGTTTGTGGTGTTTTGTAGTTGTTGTTGAGACATTAAAAAGTGAATAGGTTTTGTTTTAAGTAAATGAGTAGATTGCAATTGCTGAAAGGGTGCTATTATGTTTGAGGGTCCTGATGAGTTAATGTGGTGCCTGGTGAACGGCAAAAATGGCCACATTTCTAGCTCTAGGCCCAACCCACCCCAGCAGGTCCAAACATGCATCTGCCCCTGTCCTCTGTGCTCTTAGCCTCAATGCGTGGGCTGAGACATCCTGAGCCCTATGGTTAAATAGCCCTAGGTCAGGTGACACCTTTTTCCAATGTGAAGCTTAGCCCTAATCCCAACCAATCAGAACCCTAGTCCTAAACCCTAAGGTAATTTGGAGACCTGGCCCTTTCGACCAAATATAGCCCTAACCCTAACAACCAATCAACAGCTAAACCCTAAGCCCTATGCCCAATAGAATCCCTAGCTCTAGAAACCAATCAGAACCCCAGACTATCAGCCAATCAGAACTCTATCCCTAAGCCCCAAGTCAATGGAAAACCTAGCCCTGGGAACCAATCAGAACCCCAGATCTATAATCTCATCAGAACTCTAACGCTAAGCTCTAAGTCCAATAGAAACACTAGCCATAGGAACCAATCAGGACACAGATGCTACAACCAGTAAGGAACTTATATAAAGGGCATGGGACATTAACTGCAGGCTGGTGGGTAGAGGTCAGGTAGCTGTTCCTGAAGTCAGAATCTCCTTGGATACAGACAGGCTCAATCTGCAATTTGCAGGTCCTGTTCAACCCCCGAAGGAGAATCCCAATTCTAAAACCACTAAAAAAATACTACTTTTTGCGCACTAAAACAAATCACTGATTCTAGCCTAAAAGGAGAGCTACATACACTTTCCAAACACAGCAAATTGCACAGAATCCAAAAGTGCAATTTTAACAGCCACAGTGGAGAAAAATGAGTTTTAAAGTTTCAAGCATACAAAACACAAAGGGGGTCATTCTGACCTCAGCGGTAAAAGGCGCTTACCGCCGGTCAGAAGACCGCCATAACACCACCGCGGCCGCGGAAAGCCGCCACGGTCATTCTGACCCACAACGGCCAAACCTCCAAAAATCCGACCTCCACTGCAGCCCGCCACATCAGCGGGCAGCGATAAACTGGAGATGACCAAACCTCCACCGTCACGCCAACAGAAAAACGCCCATGCCATTACGACCCACGAATCAACGCGGCGGGCTTTCCAACGCGGTATTCCATTGGCGGTACACACCGCCGCGGTCAAAATACACACACAGCACCAAAACACAGGCACATTGGACAATTACAAATACACACACCTGATACACATACACAACCCACTCCCACACAATCAATCAACTATAAAACACACCCCCACATCACCCACAAACCCCTTCGACCACAATTACTGAGAGAAGGAGAGAGAGACACAGCAGACAATCCATAGCAATACACACTGAGGCACACTACACCATCACACACACCACATAGTAGCACAAAGCACCACACACCAACATACTCATCATCATATACACCACCCCACACCTCACCCACACCACCCCATGGCACCCCAAAGGCACCCACGCTTTTCGGACCAAGAACTCCGGGTCATGGTGGAGGAAATCCTAAGAGTGGAACCCCAGCTCTTCGGCTCACAGGTGCAGCACACCAGTATAGCTAGGAAGGCGAAGCTGTGGCAGCGGATCGTGGACAGGGTCAACGCGGTGGGACAGCATCCCAGGAATAGGGAGGACATCCCCAAACGATGGAACGACCTACGGGGGAAGGTCCGATCGATGGTCTCCAGGCACAACATCGCGGTCCAGAAGACTGGCGGCGGACCCCCACCCACCCCTCCCGAATTTACATCATGGGAGCAAGAGGTCTTCAACATCCTGCATCCTCAGGGCCTCGCAGGAGTAGCTGGAGGAATGGACTCTGGTAAGTCCAATCTCAACTACTAGATCCCCCCCACCCCACCAGCATGCCAACCCACACCCCCACCCTCACCCCCAACCCCCCAGCACACATCCTCCCTGACAATGTCTCACCAGCACAACCCACCCATCCCAACACCAACTCCTGCATGCCAACACAATCCATGGACACCCATCACCCAAGCATGACCACTGCACTTACCCCCCCCCACTAACTACCCTCACAACACCTCCCTCAAGGGAATGCCTGCACTGGGGGACGAGGGCACCCATAACACGCACGCTATTGCACACACAGAAACAATAACCAAACTCTCTTACCCCATGCAGGACCCGAACGCCAAAACACCAGCCAGGAGGGTCCAGAAATGTCCATCCCACCCCCGGAACAGGCCCACAGTGAGGACAGCAGCTCTGTCGACACTGAACCTGATGACCAGCCCGGACCATCGGGGACCTCTGGGCAGTCGGTTCCCCTCACCCAGACACAGGCCACACCAGACCCGACCCCCTCTGCCAACACCAGCACAGCTCCCACCCAGCGGGCCCATGCCTCTGTCTCTAGGACACGTCAATCAGCGGTGTGTCTGCCACTACAGGGCACCCAGGCTAACCCAACACCCCAACAACAACAGGGACCTGGGGGCAGTGGGAGCGGGCACACCGTCCAGGAGACAGAGGCCGGGGGAAACCGGGCAGCTCGGAGGGCTGCTGTGCGACAGGGGGGGGAGGAGAGGCCCAGGGAACCCACTCTCCAAGAGGCCCTCACCACCATCATGGGGGCCTACCACCACTCCCAAGAGACGATGGCGACGGTACTGGCCAGGTTCACGGAGATCCAGGCACAGCAGGAGGAACGCTACATGGGCTTCAGGGAGGAGCTGAGAATCATCGGGACCGCAATGGGGACCATCGTCCTGGCCCTCAACAGGATAGAAGACGCGTTGCGGGACCATGTGGCACCACACAGGGCCCCTGTCACTAGCCCGGACCAGGAACAGCCTACCACCTCCGCCGGCGCTAGTGGACAGGAGGCCCCAACACCACGGCAGGCCACCAGAACCCCACCTCCTGCTGAAGAACAACCACCCCGTAAGAGGAGCCTGAGATCCAAAAAAAAGACAGAGTAGGATGTCAAGACCCCCGCCAGCAGGACATATCCCCTGAACTCTTCCCACTGTCCCACATTGCCACCCTGTCCAACCATGAACTGCCTCTGCTCCATCCTTCCACAGGCAAAAGGACAATGCACCTGTGAGACTGAGAACTGGACTCTGCCATGGACATTACTCCACCCCCACCCATCACCCTTATAATCACATGTACCAATATCTAGCCCTGTAAATAAATCACATATTGCACACAAATCAGTTTGGAGTCATGCTGTATTATTAGCAAATGTATTACATATTACTGTTCAATATCTGTTCTGTCAATTAGTGATGACAACATACCAATGTCAATACGCTGTAGTTCATGGGCAAACCAAGCAGAAGTCAGGCACTGAGTCATACAGCACTGAGAAGGGAAGGGAAAAACAAAAATTACCCAAAAAGATCTGGTGGGAACTACAGAAAGTACAGATGCAGGAGGCTAGAACCAATTGTGAAATGGCGTGGGTGATTCTTACCTGGGTGTTACTGGAAATACTGTTGTATCACTCTGTCCCTATTGTCTGTGTCGTCCTCTGAGTCTTCCTCCTCTTCACTCTCCACAGGCTCCACGGCTTCTACAACACCACCATCTGGACCATCCTCCTGCAGGAAAGGCACCTGGCGTCGCAAAGCCAGGTTGTGAAGCATACAGCACGCCACGATGATATGGCACACCTTCTTTGGTGAGTACATTAGGGATCCACCTGTCATATGCAGGCACCTAAACCTGGCCTTCAGGAGGCCAAAGGTTCGCTCAATCACCCTCCTAGTACGCCCATGGGCCTCATTGTACCGTTCCTCTGCCCTTGTCCGGGGATTCCTCACTGGGGTCAGTAGCCACGGCAGGTTGGGGTAACCAGAGTCACCTATTAGCCACACACGTTGTCTCTGTAGCTGCTCCATCACATAGGGGATGCTGCTATTTCGCATCACATACGCGTCATGCACTGACCCTGGGAACTTGGCATTTACATGGGAGATGTACTGGTCAGCCAAACAGACCACCTGGACATTCATCGAACGATAACTTTTTCTGTTTCGGTACAGCTGCTCATCGTCTTTTGGGGGTACCAAAGCCACATGGGTCCCATCAATGGCACCAATGATGTTGGGGATATGTCCAAGGGCACCCTTCACTGTAGGCAAGTCACCCTCCTCTGGGAAAATGATGTAGCTCCGCATGAGTTTCATCAGGGCAGACAACACTCTGCTCAAAATCTTTGAAAACATAGGCTGAGACATTCCAGATGACATGGCCACTGTGGTCTGGAATGACCCACTGGCCAAAAAATGGAGGAGTGACAAAACCTGCACCAGAGGGGGAATCCCTGTGGTTTGGCGGATGGGGGACATCAGGGCTGGCTCCAGCTGGGCACACAGTTCATGGATAGTGGCACGGTCAAGTCTGTATCGAAGTAATATATGGTGTTCTTCCATTGTCGACAGGTCCACCAGAGGTCGGTACACGCGAGGATTCCTCCTTCTCATCGCAAGTCCCAGCGGACGGTGCCTAGGAAGGACAACATGGAGCACAGAGTCAGCCAAACCACAGGTACGTACAGACAGCTTGCACAGTTAAAGAATGGCAATGGGTTGAAAGGCGTGTATGTGTGGCAATGCAAGGCCTAGGCCTGTGTGTCACAGTCAAAATTAAGCCATGTAGGCCCTTGAAATGGCGGCTGCCTGACCTGTGAAGTGGGACAATGGGATGTGAGGTCAATGCGCTGGCGGGGCACACCGTGGCGGTAGGCGGTCGAAGACCGCAGCGCAAAGCCGCATTGGTTAACATTGAAGCCTATGGGTTTCAGGAGCCAATGACGAAGTGCGCCGGCGGTCGCGGTCCGCACCGCCGCGGTACGCACCGCCGCGTGCGTGACCGCCATTTTCTATCTGCTTAATCGCTCGAGACCTGATCATCCACAGGAGAGGACCTATACTGCAAGTGCTGCTGTGACCTCGGTCTGGAAGATACAATGGCTGCTGCGACTGGGGAAAGGGCCCCTGCCTTCACGTCTGAAGAGTTGGAGAAGCTCGTGGATGGGGTCCTCCCCCAGTATGCCCTACTCTACGGTCCTCCAGACCAACAAGTGAGTACACCGGGTGCACATGGAATGGGCTATGCCTGTGTGGATTGGGGTGGATGTAAGTTGGTGGGGTGGGGGGCGAATGAGGAGTGCAACGCCCGACAGATGAGAGCATGTGCCATATGGCAAAGTTGGTGGGGGGGGCCAATCACATCTAACATGCAGGTCATTCATGATTTCCTCCTTTCCACCCTGTACATGTCAAATAGGTCAGCGCTCATCAGAAGATCGAGATTTGGCGTGCCATCGCCAAGGAAGTCCGGAACTTGGGGGTCCACAACAGACGGGGCACCCACTGCCGCAAGAGGTGGGAGGACATCCGCCGCGGAACAAGGAAGACCGCAGAAACACTGCTGGGGATGGCCTCCCAACCTAGGAGGGGTGCCAGTCGCACCATGACCCCCCTGATGTCCCGGATCCTGGCGGTGGCCTACCCTGAATTGGATGGGCGCTTTAAGACATCACAGCAGACACAAGGGGGTGAGTATCAGCACATTCTCCTATCTTTCTGCGCAGTGGAGGCGTCTGGGTGGGGGAGGAGGGCTGTGGGTGACATTAGGCCAGGGCGCTTTCTGTAGTGTAGTCCTCTCCCTTAGGCATGGCCCTGTGCCCCCGGCCCCCACCTCGGTAGGGTGACAAGTACAGCCATTGAAGGTCCATCATCTCCCATGTGCGCGTTTGACGTCTCTTGGCCTGTTGTCTTAGTCAGTAGTACTGAGTAGTGTACCCCGAATGCGCGGCTTAGTGCATTAGGCACCTGTGTCTGTCCTCTCCGCCAACGGTGTTGACATTGCATGCACTCAACCTGGTCTTCTTTTTTCTCCCCCCACCCTTTCTCTTCATCTTCTTGTGCATGTGTGCATTAGCATCATCAGGCGGAGGAGATTTTGCATCGGAGCACGAGGGAGCTGCAGGACACAAGGCCCCGGTGGGCCCAGGAACAGACACCGAGGGCACCAGTGATCCGGAGGGCGAGGGGAGCACCACGACGGGGACCGCTGGTGAGAGCAGCGAAAGCGACACGTCCTCGGATGGGAGCTCCCTAGGGGTGGCGGCAACATCCGTGCCCCCCGCCTCTACAGGTACAGCCGCCACCCAGCGCACCAGCCCCGCCCTCCCAGCAGCCCCTCAGTCTTCGCTCCGTGCCGGTTCGCCCAGGAAGGCGCGCGTCTCCTTCGCCCCAGGCACCTCAGCCCCTGCCCCTGTTGCCCCTGCTGCCCTCAGTGCGGAGCTCATTGACCTGGTAAGGACGCTCATTGTTGGGCAGACGACCCTTTTGAATGCCATCCAGGGTATGCAAAGGGAGGTGCAACAGAGCAATGCGTACCTGGAGGGCATTCATTCGGGTCAGGCTGCCCATCAACGAGCGTTCACTGCTCTGGCCTCAGCACTGACGGCAGCCATTGTCCCTGTTTCCAGCCTCCCTCTTCTTACTGCCTCCAGCCTTTCTCTGTCTCCTGTTCCTCAGCCTATCCCATCCACACCATCAGACCAGCCTGCACACACCTCAACACCCAAGAGCAGCTCATCCAAACACAAGCACCACAGATCCCACAAACACTCACCCAAGCAACACCCAGATGCAGACATGCCAACAGCCACTGCCACCCCTGTGTCCCCCTCCTCCTCGTCTCCCTCCTCCCTCCCTGTGACGTCTACACTCACACCTGCATGCACCCCAACATCAGCCAGTGCTTCCATCACCACCTCACCCTCCAGTACAGTCCACACTCGTGCAGTCACCACCCCCACTGCCATTTACACGTCCCCTGTGTCCTCTCCCACTGTGTCTGTCACCCCCTCTTCCAAGACACACAAACGCAGGCAGACACCCACCCAACAGCCATCCACCTCACGACAGCCTACAGCACCAGCACCTTCACCCAATGACAGCACACCTGACTCTCCTACAACCACCTCCTCTACCTCCACTTCCATCTCCACTTCTCCTACCCTTTACCTTGGCCCTAAAAAACTTTTCCTGGCTAACCTTAACCTCTTTCCCCCCGATGAGCTCCCCCATCCATCTTCAAAGAGTCCCAAGAGCACCGCAGCCACCACCAGCCCAGCTTCGGGTGTCACTGTTGTGCCTGGGTTCTGGAGCCCACCCTTTGCCAGCAGTGACACATCGATCAGCAGCAAGGACACGTCCAGCCCGCCCCCCGGCAAGAGGACCCGCAAAAACAAGGGCCGCCGTGCGAGGACCGACAGGGCTGCCCCCAAGGAGCAATGTGCGGCCACTTCACCACCCACACCATCTAGGGGAGGCAAGGGCCCGAGAGCCCCATCAAAGGAGCGGAAGGGCAGCAGGAGCGCGGAGAAGGTGGACCCCACATGCCACATCCCAGCTGGGAAGGAGGACACTAAGGAGGCCAGGAGTCCGTCCCCGAAGGGTCCAGAAACGTCACGGTCCGAGGGCGACTGAGCAGGGAGTCCAGGCCAGGTCTGGCTCCCTTGACCTGCTGGATGAGCACCGCTGAACAGGGCCCGCGGTGCAGAAGAGCACCGCTGAACAGGGCCCCGCCGTGGAGTAGAGCACCGCAGAACAGGGCCCGCCGTGGAGATAGGCACCGCTGAACAGGGCCCGCGGTGCAGAAGAGCACCGCTGAACAGGGCCCGCCGTGGAGTAGAGCACCGCTGAACAGGGCCCGCGGTGCAGAAGAGCACCGCTGAACAGGGCCCCGCCGTGGAGAAGAGCACCGCTGAACAGGGCCCCGCCGTGGAGAAGAGCACCGCTGAACAGGGCCCCGCCGTGGAGATAGGCACCGCTGAACAGGGCCCGCGGTGCAGAAGAGCACCGCTGAACAGGGCCCCGCCGTGGAGTAGAGCACCGCTAAACAGGGCCCGCGGTGCAGAAGAGCACCGCTGAACAGGGCCCCGCCGTGGAGTAGAGCACCGCTGAACAGGGCCCGCGGTGCAGAAGAGCACCGCTGAACAGGGCCCCGCCGTGGAGTAGAGCACCGCTGAACAGGGCCCGCGGTGAAGAAGAGCACCGCTGAACAGGGCCCGCCGTGGAGATAGGCACCGCTGAACAGGGCCCGCGGTGCAGAAGAGCACCGCTGAACAGGGCCCACCGTGGAGTAGAGCACCGCTGAACAGGGCCCGCGGTGCAGAAGAGCACCGCTGAACAGGGCCCCGCCGTGGAGAAGAGCACCGCTGAACAGGGCCCCGCCGTGGAGAAGAGCACCGCTGAACAGGGCCCCGCCGTGGAGATAGGCACCGCTGAACAGGGCCCGCGGTGCAGAAGAGCACCGCTGAACAGGGCCCCGCCGTGGAGATAGGCACCGCTGAACAGGGCCCGCGGTGCAGAAGAGCACCGCTGAACAGGGCCCCGCCGTGGAGATAGGCACTGCTGAACAGGGCCCGCGGTGAAGAAGAGCACCGCTGAACAGGGCCCGCCGCGGAGAAGAGCACCGCTGAACAGGGCCCGCGGTGCAGAAGAGCACCGCTGAACAGGGCCCGCCGTGGAGAAGAGCACCGCTGAACAGGGCCCCGCCGTGGAGAAGAGCACCGCTGAACAGGGCCCAGCCATCTCAAGCACCGCTCCGCTGGGCCCTTCCTCTCAAGCACCGCTCCGCTGGGCCCTTCATCTCAAGCACCGCTCCGCTGGGCCCTTCCTCTCAAGCACCGCTCCGCTGGGCCCTTCCTCTCAAGCACCGCTACGCTGGGCACCGCCGTCTCAAGCACCGCTCCTCTGGGCCCTTCCTCTCAAGCACCGCTCCGCTGGGCCCTTCCTCTCAAGCACCGCTCCGCTGGGCCCCGCCATATCAAGCACCGCTCCGCTGGGCCCTTCCTCTCAAGCACCGCTCCACTGGGCACCGCCGTCTCAAGCACCGCTCCGCTGGGCCCTTCATCTCAAGCACCGCTCCGCTGGGCCCTTCCTCTCAAGCACCGCTCCGCTGGGCACCGCCGTCTCAAGCACCGCTCCGCTGGGCCCTTCCTCTCAAGCACCGCTACGCTGGGCACCGCCGTCTCAAGCACCGCTCCGCTGGGCCCTTCCTCTCAAGCACGCTACGCTGGGCACCGCCGTCTCAAGCACCGCTCCGCTGGGCCCTTCCTCTCAAGCACCGCTACGCTGGGCCCTTCCTCTCAAGCACCGCTCCGCTGGGCACCGCCATCTCAAGCACCGCTCCGCTGGGCACCGCCGTCTCAAGCACCGTTTATGGTTCACTGTGCCCACCATGCCTCCTCCTTGACCAGTGGAGACTGTCATCCACCTGATGGACTGTGGCTTTGCACTCCCCAGGATGGTCCAGTGGGCAGCCCACCCACTGTAGAGACATTGAGAGACTGTGGCTTTGCACTCCCCAGGATGGTCCAGTGGGCAGCCCACCCACTGTAGAGACATTGAGAGACTGTGGCTTTGCACTCCCCAGGATGGTCCAGTGGGAATGGTGGCTCCTCGTGGATCTGGCGTCGTGGACTCATGTGGCTGTGGTGCCCCCCCTTCCCTTCCCCCTGAGGTGCCTGTAGTTTTTACATCTGATGCCCCTGCAGTGTTCTCTCCAAAGGACTCAGGTCTCCTGTGTGGGCTTTGCCCTTATTTCTCAAGACTTTGGCCCACGGACATGCTGAATTCGTAGGATTTGCAGGACTTGGTACTTCAGTTATACACTGATGTGTATGTCATTAGTTTTGTTGTGAATATCTTTCATGGTTGTACGATAATTTTCTGGAGCTTTTTGGTACATAAATATTTATTCCCAATTTGATTATGTCCTAGCATTTTTCAGGGGTGTTTGGGTGGTGTCACTGTGACTTGGTCCTCTGCATTGGTGAGTACATAGTTGGGGGGGGGGGGGTCGCATATGTGTGTGCCTGTAACCTTTCGTCCTCCCCCTCCCGTGTGTCGTAGGTGCAGTACTCACCGTTGTTGTCTGCGCCGGACTTCGTACTCGTGGTAGATGAGAAGGTAGACGAGAGCAGGTAGGATGTTTAATTCGGGTTCCATGCTGTCCTCCTTCCTCCTGGAGTGCGTAGTGGTGAGCGTTTTCCCGTCCGTAGTCTGTTTCCGCCGTGTTTTTATCGGCGGTGCTCCCGCCCCGGAAAAGGTGGCGTATTGGTGAGTTGGAATAGTGTGGGCGGTACATTGTCTGCCGCCTGTCTGTTGGCGGTGACCGCCGCGCTGTTTGTTTGTACCGCCGTGGCGGTCGGAGTGTTAAGGTGGCTGTCTGTGTTGGCGGTTCCCGCCAGGCTCAGAATCCCATTTTTTTTACCGCCAGCCTGTTGGCGGGTTGGCCGCCGCTTTAACACCGACCGCCAGGGTTAGAATCACCCCCAAAGTCTGTGTTCCTACCACCTTCTATGTCTTTTGCTCATTGGGCTGTTTAGGGCACAGAGAAGCTGGGGTTACAAAATGGAGGTGGCTGTCGTAGGGTTCCCTCCACAAACTTTAAAAGCCTATGCAGGTGTGAGAGTAGGGCTCAGGGTTGCTTAGGAGCTAAAGGGCCAATCAGGAAAGCACAGGCTGGTAGGCAGGGAGCTGCTCCTGAATTCAGAATCTCCTTGAATGCAAACAGGCTTAATCCACACTTTGCAGGTCCTGTTCAACTCTGCAGGTAAGGCCCAAATCTAATGCCACTACAAATATTGCTTTTCGTGCACTTATCCAAATCACTTTTGCTAGCCAAAAACGAGTGCTACATACACTTTCCAAACACAGTTTAAACCATACAGTAGATTAAGAAGTCTTTTAAACACTCTCTGGTTAGCCTCAGAGGTGTAGTTTGCCTTTTTACCCTGTAAAAACAGGGGTGTTGCTTGCCTTCTACATTATGTTGTGACGTAATATTTTGAAATAGTTGACTCTTTGGTACTGGTACTTGTAGACTACAACCAGGAGTAAAATGTACTGCTTGTGTGTTAAGTGCCATTAAACTCACTAGCCAGTGGATTAAAGTCATGACTTGCAGATCAACAGAATCCTTTTGTGTAAATTGTTTAAGTACTGCAGCAGAACCTCATTGGATTGTATTATGTTTATATGAGAGCATTCGTGTTGCACAGTTGTTGCTAAAAGCAATGTTGTCAGCTCAATGATATTACCCAACTTGAGAAAATCTATGCTCCATCTATTGAGTCAGTTCTTAGAAATATTGGCCTATAATTCAGGATCCATTAAATACTTTGGAGGACCCTGAGTGGTAAACCCTAATTCTATGGCGTGATGATAGGAAGATTGTACTTCCTTATGTAGCGGCAAAGCCATCTATCTATGTATGAGGAAAGCTTGGGAGTTACTATAGTACTTTTTAGGTGAATATGATGACTTTCCTGGTGTATGTAGTTCTAAGGAATCTGAAACATTGCTCCAGTGTCACAACTATGGTTGTTTATTATGTGCTATGTATGAAAAAATTTGCCCCATTGAGAAGCTTATACACTGTTCCTCGAGGAACGGAACATATTGAAGCAGAACATTGAAAACTAAAATCATAAGTTTTTTTTTATTAAATCCTATTAATGTCCTGTTGTTGCCCTCCCTTACTTAAAAAAAACAGGAGTTTGAAATCTCTATTTTGACAACCTGGCTTCAATGATATTGCAGTTAATAATTACTACGCTTTATTATTAATTGGGGGGGCCTTAATGAATCAACTACGAGGATCAACTGTTTTTATGAAATTGGTTTTCAAGCAGCTTACAATTTAACATGAAACAATGATATCCATGGGTGCGAAACGGTGTATAATATACAGATAGGCAATTTTAAGGGTATGATTTTGCTATTTATAATTAATTAACTCATATTGCAGGACATCAGTGGAATACTGATATATGTATGCATCACGGAGGTACATGAGTAGAAGCGTGTGAAGATAGTCCTCGTAGTGGCTTTGTAAACAGTATACAAAATATGAGAAATTGTAATTTAAGTGCAATATCCTGGTCATACTGCACACCGTTTGTAATCAATCTTCTGCAATATTTTCTATACTTCATGTGCTGTTCAAGTAGGCTTTCTGTCCACAGCCTTCTGCGTAATGAACATCAAGTTATATGAGGCAAAATCATTTGGTCCCTGAACGTGCAGTTCTTGTTGTGGCGCAAGGCCTTCAAAAATTATAATCCAAATATAATTTTTTTCAGCAATATCTATTTATCTACATATATAATTCAACACTTTTTTATTCCACGTGTGTGACCATCCAATCATCATTCTTCCGAACTTATATTAACTCTAATATGGACCGTGTCATGCCCAATGCATTTTGGACACATGGGCGCACAGGTTAGTCTACAAGGAACACTTACATGCCAAAATAAATCACTCATGATTTTAAATCAAAATTAACCATTTGGCAAAAATCATAAGTGAACCCCAGATATACATCACACTTCTGACAATGTGTATCTGTCATGCAATATTAATAGTGAGCCAACTGAACATTATGTGAAACCACTGGTTAGAACAGAGACAATTCACTAAACTTTACACCAGTAGCTTTATATATGGAAATAGCAGTTAACATTACCGTAAATACGGTATTTAAAACGATTTCACCAGAAAACCGTGCTCTCCCAAAGTGTTACTTGCCAGCTTCCTAAATCCGCGTTTACTACAACCGATTCACCAAGTTTTTAAATGCTAGTTCAGGGGATGTCACGATTCACCCGGGGCTTACCGTCGAGGTTGTTGAGAGGTGGTGAACGGCCCCGGTTCCTGCAGGTCCTGCTTTGGCCGAGGTAGGGGTGACTCCTTCCGGTAGCCACGGTGCTGTTTGACAATAGTAAGCCACTACAGTCCGTGCCCTCCAGAAGGAGTCACAAAGGAAAAACCCCAAAAAGGGTAAAAAACCTCCAACAGGAACTCCCTGAAACAGAAGGAGGACACAAGGACGTTAGGACGGAAGATACTGGAGTTCAGGAATACTGGAGATGAGAGACAGGTCAAGGATAACTGGCTTCACGAGAGGAAACCAGCCGGAGCATGACTACCACCACAGGAGTGTTGCAACGCATTGAGAAAGAAGCTGAATTCCCCTTATATACCCCTAGGCAGGAAGTGGAAAACAGGAAGTAGTAATACCACCATCTTGGATTGGGGAAAAGGTCATGACTAATAATAGAGAACATGCGTCTGGAAAAGAGAAACAAAGCATGAAGGGAAAAGAGGAAGTGAACAGCATGCTGGGAAAGAGAAAAGCATGCATAAAAGCTAAACATGTGCAAACATCCGGCTTTTTTGCCGTGTAACAGGTGAGTGAAGTCAATGAGGGTTCCCCGGGGAATCCCAGACATGTGTGGGTTAGAGATGTGTTATGCGCGCTGAACGCGCTACACGTGGCAAGGTTTGAGATCCGACTCGGTGTCTCCTCCCTTGCCGCGCCTGTCCTGGAACCGGAGGTCTGAGAAAGGGGGCGCGGCGAGTGCAACCCCTGACTCGAGCCGCGGCTTCCCCCGCGGCCTGCCCGCAGGCCGCTGAGGTTCCTGAGTGCCGCCCGCAGTGGCCCGTGCTCGCAGCCGCATCCATGAATTCTCTCAATTTGTTAGGATCCCCGGAGAAACGAGGTGTAGTGGCTGATACCGTGGGAACATCAGTGGTTCTAGAGGCAAAGGCTTGTCGGTAGACACTGTTTTTGGTACGTAGCTGTTGGAGTTCTTGAGCCTGTTGTTGTATAGTCATGAGCAGGGTCTGGCTTGTTGGTTCTGTATTCATCACTGGATTATCCATGGTTCCGGACTGCAACTGGAGTTTTTGGCGTTGCAATCTGTCACGATTCACCCGGGGCTTACCGTCGATGTTGTTGAGAGGTGGTGAACGGCCCCGGTTCCTGCAGGTCCTGCTTTGGCCGAGGTAGGGGCGAACCCTTCCAGTAGCCACGGTGCTGTTTGACAATAGTAAGCCACTACAGTCCGTGCCCTCCAGAAGGAGTCCCAGAGGAAAAACCCCAAAAAGGGTAAAAACCCTCCAACAGGAACTCCCCGAAACAGAAGGAGGACACAAGGACGTTAGGACGGAAGATACTGGAGTTCAGGAATACTGGAGACAATAGACAGGTCAAGGATAACTGGCTTCACGAGACGAAACCAGTCGGAGCGTGACTACCACCACAGGAGTGTTGCAACGCAATGAGAAAGAAGCTGCATTCCCCTTATATACCCCTACCCTAGACAGGGTAGGGAAAGGGAAAAGCATGCATAAAAGCTAAACATGTGCAAACACGCGGCTTTTTTGCCGTGTAACAGGTGAGTGAAGTCAATGAGGGTTCCCCGGGGAATCCCAGACATGTGTGGGTTAGAGATGTGTTATGCGCACTGAACGCGTTACACGCAGCAAGGTTTGAGACCCGGCTCGGTGTCTCCTCCCTTGCCGCGCCTGTCCTGGAACCGGAGGCCTGAGAAAGGGGGCGCAGCGAGTGCCGCGACCCCTGACTCGAGCCGCGGCTTCCCCCGTGGCCTGCCCGCAGGCCGCCGAGGTTCCTGAGTGCCGCGCCGGCCTGTGCTCACGGCCGCGGCGCGACAGGAGACCGAGAGATTAAACCAATAGTACACCAACACTGAATATTATGTAAACCCGATGAGTTGGAACAGTGGTGTTCAGGAAACTTTGCAAGTGTAGCTGCTTGTTTGCAAATACCAGTAACCCTTACTTGAAATGCACACGAACTCTAAATGCCTTCAACAGAAACTGTGCTCTCCAAAAGTGTCGATTACAAGCTGCATAACTTATGGCTACGACCATGTCTGGTATAATAGGTTCACCAGTTTTCATAACGCCAAATGTAACCATAAATTACGTCTAAACAAATTAATGTTATTAAGTACCCCTTTTCTTTTGTTAATAACGATACTTGATAGCAACTACCTTTATGGAGATCATAGGCCAATCTCAAACTAATCATACGAGCGTCGCTACAAAAATCATGTGACTAACGTGAAAACAAGACAATCTGGTAAACGGGTCCCTTGTATATCTGTGTGGTATGCCCAAGGATGTAAGTGATGGGGCACATTCTGTAAAATGTTCAATAAACATGAATGTGAAAGACAGCATTTAAAAACGTTGTCCGAATAATGCATAATGCAAAGTCAACATTAAGGAAACCATTCCATTATATACAAAAAAGGAAAAGTAGGACCTTAGGCAGCTCTCAAACAAACAAAAACAAGATGCCCAGAAAAAGTTCACAGAATGATTGGCCAAAATCGTAGACTGGATGAAGTCCAGATGTCCAAACCTGGACACTGACAAGACTGAGTTTGTAAACATGGGGAAGAACTCCTCATTTTGGGACTCCACATAGTTACTGACCAAACTAGGAAAGGCACCCACCCCACTACCCATGCTAAGAACCTGTGGATCATCATTAACTGCAAAATCAAGATGGCTGTCACTGCCTCATGCTTCAACACCCTGAGAATGCTAAGGAAAAATTTCAAATTCATCCTAACTAATAACAGGAAAAAAGTCACCCACACTCTCATTACCAGCAAGCTGTACTATGGAAACACCATCTACACCGGGATCAACAAACAACTCATCAAGAGGCTCCAGACCACTCAAAACTTGGCTGCCAGAATCACTCTCAACCTCCCACACCACTTGTATATCTCCTCTCACCACAAGGAGCTACACAGGATACCTATACACAAATGAGCACAATTCAAACTCCTTACTCACACCTTCAAAGTACTACATTACTCTGATAACAATGATACCAAAGTACATACACTTATAAAGTACAGCAAAAAGGCCCAATAGAGTGTAGAGTTCCAGAAAATCCAAGTACTCTATTTACATTTCACTCCACCAGTTTTCATATGACTTTATTGCGACCCAATTAACATATCAAAGTCAGCTGACACGTGTTTTGTCAGACATTAACATTGTCAAGGCTGCAACAGTATATACAAATAGGTTCATGTAAACTATACATGAAAATGATGACTAAAATAGTCAAAATTAAATTTTACAGCAAAAAGAGATAAAAGCCCAAAATCGCCAGGTGCCCAATTGCACCCTTAATGCCCTGATACATCTCATATTCAAAGGCGGTGATTACAAGCATCTCACCCTAATGCACACATGAATGAAAACCAGGTGTGAAAACATAAACATGTGTGAACCTCACTGTGCTTATTGTCGATGCATGTAACAATCAACGGATCTAACTTTATAGGTCTAACAAAACAGTATGCAAGATAAGCCCATAGAATTGTTTTCCGAATTGACCTTGTGCTCTGAGGAGAAGCTACTATTCAATAATTAATCAGTTAATAGTTCTGACTGAATCGCCTCCTTCCTCGCAAACCGTTCCCAAAGAGTTTAACTCCCTCCGTTTCGCTCAGAACCCACCGAGATCATCTGCGGCGTACCTCAAGGCTCATCACTCAGCCCGACACTCTTCAATGTCTACATGAGCCCCCTCGCCAACATCGTACGCAAGCACGACATCATCATCACCTCCTACGCCGACGACACCCAACTTATACTCTCCCTCACCAAGGACCCCGCCAGCGCCAAGACCAACCTACAAGAGGGTATGAAGGACGTCGCAGATTGGATGAGGCTCAGCCGCCTAAAGCTGAACTCTGAAAAAACGGAAGTCCTCATCCTCGGCAACACCCCGTCCGCCTGGGACGAGTCCTGGTGGCCCACGGCCCTCGGCACCGCACCGACCCCCACAGACCACGCCCGCAACCTCGGCTTCATCTTGGACCCTCTTCTCATCATGACCAAGCAAGTCAACGCCGTGTCCTCCGCCTGCTTCCTCACCCTCCGCATGCTCCGCAAGATCTTCCGCTGGATCCCCGCCGACACCAGAAAAACTGTGACCCACGCCCTCGTCACGAGCCGCCTGGACTACGGCAACACCCTCTACACCGGGACCACAGCCAAACTCCAAAATCGCCTGCAACGCATTCAAAACGCCTCGGCCCGCCTCACCCTCGACGTACCACGGAGCAGCCACATCTCCACACACCTGAGACACCTGCATTGGCTCCCAGTCAGCAAAAGGATCACCTTCCGACTTCTCACCCACGCACACAAAGCCCTCCACGACAAGGGACCGGAATACCTCAACAGACGCCTCAGCTTCTACGTCCCCACCCGCCTCCTCCGCTCCTCTGGCCTCGCACTCGCTGCTGTCCCTCGCATCCGCCGCTCCACGGCAGGTGGGAGATCTTTCTCCTTCCTGGCGGCCAAGACCTGGAACTCCCTCCCCACCAGCCTCAGGACCACCCAGGACCACTCCGCTTTCCGGAGACTCCTAAAGACCTGGCTGTTCGAGCAGCGATAACCCCCCCTTTTCCCCTAGCGCCTTGAGACCCGCACGGGTGAGTAGTGCGCTTTATAAATGTTAATGATTTTGATTTTGATAAAACTTAAAGCCAAACACCTTAGGCTCAATCTTTGTTTGTAGGCCAAGCCATATTATATAAACAAGACTCCCATAAACTCAATCAAGGTAATATGAGATCAAGACGAATTCAAGAAAACTAAAACAGAGGTGATGCATGTGAGTATAAGGTAACAGTAAATAAAAAACTATGAAATATACAGTGAGGCAGAAAATATAACCAAACTCACTCCTAAGTAGTACTGAATGTATCTCTTCCATGGAGCAAAAGAATGTTCCAGGTGGGAACATACTGAAGTAATGCAATGCCTGATTTGGTGTAAATAAACGTCAAAATGTCGGAAGTTGAAGTAAATGGATAGATGGCCGTGATAAGCATCCAACTGCATAGAAAGCATAGATGTGGGTGAAATTGTAAAAAAAAAAAGTCCTGTATAATTCAATAAACTGATTTTTTTTTTAAATTGTTTAATCAACTCACTGTACACACAGGAGGAGAACTGTTTGAAGCAAGCGTTTGTGTATTGAAAGTTGAACTGGACTTTAGAAGTGTGTGTGCTCTAGCATCATTGCAGTCTAATTTTATGACCTAGAACTTTCAGTCCTCTGATCTCCGTACACCCCAAGGTAGCAGGATGTAGATACCGTGTGAGCACCAAGATACTATGTGGATCGTTAGTTTATTCTTGTTCCCTAAATTGTATGTTGTAGATGTGCGATAGCTAGACCAGAGCTACCGATTTCTCAATAATTGCATCAGCTTTCACCAACCCTCCACATCCCTCTGCTTGGCAGTGGCTCCTTCTGCACACATCCAATGTATTCGTATTGGGAAAACCAGATCTGACATTCAAGTCTTCTCCTACATCGCTCCTAAAGCATGGAATAAACTGCTGCTGTACATTCAAGCTTCCCCATCACGACTCGAATTCCTTAACAAGTCGAAGACCTGTCTCTTCAAGTAATCACATTAGGACCTAGGATTGGCCAGTTCCACACCTGTCAGCTCTGGGATACCCTCCCAGATGATAGTGCAGTTTACAAACCAAAATAACAATTCCTGTTTCTTGAGTGGGATTTTGCTGATAGTATTCCTTTTGAGATTCACTGTCATAACATCCAGTAGAGAAGAAAGCTCAGTAGTTTCAGTCAGGGCAACCAAGGCCTTGTTGTCACCTAGCTATAATCTGAATGGAATACTGCCTAGGTTATCTGTGATGGGACAGTGTTCTCTGCATCAACTAAATTTTAAGGTTTGAAGTACAGTTATTCTTTGACTTCAATGCTTCCAAGAAGGGTTGATGGTCTGTTGCTGTGTACTAAGAATAAATCTTTGTGAAACCCTACACTCGAGAGTACTTATTAATCAGGAAATTTACTGGCCTGTCATAAGTTGGGGATCACAGGTTAAATTCCATTGAAGAATGGATTCCACAGTCCTGAGTACTCAATATTACTATTAATGTTTGCAGATCAAAATTATTTAACTGATAATAATGTAATGTTTGCTGGAGAAAGAGAGAACCTGAGAGAGTGAGATATTAAAACAAGCATTTGCAATGCAATGGGTCTCGCGTTTGCTAAAGTTAGAGCTATTAGCATTGTAAATTCCTAACTGGACTTTTCTTGCCACATAAATTGAAAATAAAAAGTAAAACAGTTGACCTAAGCAAACCAATTCAAAGCGCCACCATACATTTAATTTCAGCGATACATTTCAGCAAAGTTCTGTTTCCTTTTGTGTGTTTGCTTTGCTCTCATGGTGGCCATTGGCTCTCTTATGTGAAACTGTTTTACTTTTCAGTTTATGTGGCAAGAAAAGTCAGGTTAGGAGTTTACAAAGCTAATAGCTTTAACTCGAGTAAACGCGAGACCCATTGCATTGCAAATGCTTGTTTATTATTCCTTTGTTTTTGAGAAACTGAGCTTTCATTAGTACTGGACAAAAACGAGGGCATGGGCAAAGAGTATGGCAGAAGACCATTTCACTGTTCGCAGTGACAGAGTATGGCCGCAGACCAAGAATTTTTTATACTGCTCGTATCAGTACTTGGCACATCCAAACACGGGTGCAGACCATACCCCGCAGCTTCAAAGGACATGTGTACTCCAGACACGGTGTGTTTTTCGATTCTTAATGCGCCTTTGATCTACAGATGAACTCTAGCATCGTGTTTTGCCGTGCATCTCCTTTTTTATTTTATGGGACAGAACCTGCTGTGTTGATCGGTGGGGTGAGCCGGACATTAGCTCAGTACACTATACTTTGATGGGAAGGGCGGCGATTTGAAGGATTCCAGAACATACTGTGCAGGGCTGTGTCTGATTTGTGCATGTGGTACTTGCGCTTTCACTTCGAAACAGAAAATGGTTAATGTGGGAGTAGAGAGGGATTAAAAGACTTTGCACGTGAATTAAATGCAGGCTCCTGGAGAACGGGAACCTTTCAAGGCGTCTCCATTCTGTCCAAGGCCAATTGATATCTGTGACATATGTGACAATCGGGGACCCATCTTCACATTCTGCAAGGCGGAAGGCATCTATTTGATATCAATACAGACGTGGGAGCAGCTTCCGGTGGGTGGGGGAGAGGGGGGGTTATACACCCCTAATAAATATATCTTGTGATAAATAGTTGGGTACGGGAGTTTTAGTCGGGTGAGGAGTCGTCCAGTTTTACCAGGAATTTTACACACACCCAAACAAAAACGCACACACACTCTATCCCTCAATTTGTTTATTTGGTTATTTCATAAAGTATTGTGCTTTCTCTCACTTAGTGCTCCAACTAATCTGCATTCCTCTCCCTTCCCGCTGCCCCTAAGTCCCCTCTTGTGTGCCAGCTTGTCATATAATGTATTTCAACATTATGGGGATCATTACAACCTCGGCGGTCTTTTTACAAGACCGCCGAGGGACCGCCGTGCAGAAGACCGCCAGTAGTGGCGGTTTGCCGTTTGGCGTATTATGACTGTTGGCTGCTCTCCGACCATTTTTCCGAAGGAGAGCCGCCAACAGCCATACTGGCGGGCGGCGGGGAAGTGGAGGTTGCTCCACCTTCACCGCCACGCCAACAGAACACCGCCCACTGAATCACGTCCTGTGATTCAGCGTGGCGGTGTTCTGTTGGTGGTGTGGTGTCGGCGGAGCAGCCCCCATGCCTCCCGTCCCCTTCCGGAGGATCATCGGATCAGGTAAGTCGATCGTCCGTGAGGAGAGGGGGTGGGTGGGTGTTGTGTGTTGTGTGGGTGCATGGGGGTGTGCGTCTGTGTATGTAGAGGGGGTGTGTGAGTGCATGGATGCTTGCGGGGGTGTTATGTGTATGGGAATGAGTGCGTGTATGTCTGTGGGTATGTCTGTATAGATGTGTGCATGTATGTTTGAATGTGGGTGTGCGTGTCTGACTGTGTGTGTGGATGAAGGCATGTATGTTGGCGTCTGTGCGTGTGAGTGTGTAGGTGGTGCCTGCGTGCGTGTCGTGTGGGTATGGGTGAAGTGATGTTGGGGGTCGGGGTGGGGAGGGGGGCCCTGCCACCTTTGGGGGGTGGCAGGGGTGGTGGGGGATGTAGGGGAGGGAGTCGGGTGGGGGTGGGAGGTGGGAGGTGGGGGAGATCCCTATCAGTGCCAGGGAAGAAATTCCCTGGCACTGATAGTGCTTACCGCCATGGTTTTCATGGCGGTTCAGACCGCTGGAAAACCGCGGCGGCAAGCCGGGTCAAAATACCGCCGGCGGTATAGTGACGGACGCCGGGCTGGAGACCCAGGTCTCCAGCCCGGCAGTCGTCTCCGCCCTGGCGGGCGGAACGGAGAACCGGTGGATGACCATGGCAGTAACTGCCATGGTCATAATACGCTGGGGTAAGACCGCCAGCCTGTTGGCGGTCTTACCGCCGGTTCTCCGAAGTCTGCCAGGGTTGTAATGACCCCCTATGTGCCAGCGAGATCATGTGAAGCCCCCCCCAACCTCTTACTGACCAATGTACGATCCGGAATACAGACAAAATGTATATAAACTGATATGTATTAGCTTGAACTGATTTTGGGACAAAAATTACGAATGTTAGGTCTGAATCAATTGCCTGAAAAGAAGGCAGAAACAGCTGAATAATAGAAACAGAATGAGGTGACCTAACACATAGCAAAGTACCTGCCGTACAAAACATGGACTACACTTCCTGCCCCTACACAAGAAGTAAACATATCATGATAAACTGCTGTTTAAATCTACAGACAGTGGTGCTAGAATGCTTGCAATAAAGAAATGTCTGAAGACAGGAAACACAAATCAGTATGGCAGCGACCATAATGGCGTAGACGTAATGGATAACAAAATAAGTTCTGTTTATCTAATCAACTGCCATCTCTTACCAAGAAGTAAAATGCTTCTAAATGAAAGCAGCTGAAAATATATTTTAACAAGTAAAAGATGAACACGTTCACTCCTTACTTTGCAATCCACACTTTCCGTCAGCTTGCAATTTTTAGTAAGTAAGGAACTGAAACAGAAAGTACTCAAAAAGGGAGGGGAAAATCTGTAAACAAGCATTTTCAATGCAACGGATGTCGCATTTGCTCGGGTTAGAGCTATTAGCATTGTAAACTCCTAACCGGACTTTTCTTGCCACGCAAATTGCAAGCAAAACAAGCATTTGGAATGCAATAGTCTCGTGTTTGCTTGAGTTAGAGTTCATAGCGTTGCAAATTACTGACTGGACTTATATTGCCACACAGACTGAAAATAACAAGAGGAAGAGAGTCGAGAGAGAGCGCTGTCCCTGGAAAAGCCCCCCTCTGATGTTGGTTTATGTTTACTGAGGGAGCTGGTGAGGAGGAGGGACTGAGCACACACCCACAGTGCAAGGCAAACAGGCCAATACTGAAAGAAAAAGTCCCCTTCAGAAGAAGGACATAGCGTAATTACACAGTACTTTGTGCTGCTCCCAAAGTGAAAAAAGGCAGGACAAACAGGCAGAACTGACCACTAGCAAGCAAGGATTTTTGAAGGACACTGCAACTAACAAATCAAAATGCTGGAAATCACTCTATTGTATACTTTAGTATACAGTAGGCCGAACGCTAACGCTCGACCTAAAAAGTAAACTTTTCTCTTCAAGTGTAGATCTTTTTCTTTTCAGGAACACGGGCTGCATGTTGAAAAAAAGCATACTTTTTTTAAAGTCAGTCACAGGCATGGTGGTCTATTGGCCGAAGCAGGCCACCTTCTATGTGATGACCCCAATCAAAGTGAGTCACACTTTGTGACCCACCTCACGAATCTCAATCAAGTTGGTTGGATTGCAACCCACTCCGAATCTGAATTTTGTCAACCATTCACTTTGAACGTAGGTCAGTTCGGAAAGATATTTACTGGTGGCAGAAATACTGTCACAAATTGCGACCAGTGTTTTGTAAGCAGTTAATAGTACATCTGTCCCAGTGACCTTTGTTGGCACAAGGGACAAACACACACTAGAAATAATGCATTATTTGAACAGAGATCAAACAAGAACGGGGCATTCCAGAAACTGAAGGTAGGTTTAGTTCAACACAAGTAGAAAGCACTTACCTGTACCCTGGATCCAACCGAAGGGATGCACTCTTCCACCCCTCACCGTACTCACCACTGACCAGAAACAATGTGTTTCATGTGGTGTAGAGTGTGGTAGGAGTCAGTACTGAATAAAAATGTGCAAGAGACAGGTGGCAAAATTTGAAAAGACGTTAAGCTGCCTCAAAGTCTTGCAGAGTGACACAAAGTGGTGTACATCGTTTATATCCATTGTGATATGTATTATTCTCTAGAAAGGTATCATTTTCTCAGCACAAATAGTGTTATTGGCTGCTTAACACATTATTGTGTCAATGGGACATTATTTGGGTGCAAGAACCCATACTTTTTAATGCACAGCCTGACTTCTCAAGATAGCCAGCCTGGGCTTTGCAGCAAAAAATTACTCCTTCAAGCAGGCCAAGTGCACCCCCTTTAGGGCGGATGAGCCACCCTCCCCCCCACCTTTTGCCCCTCATGAAGAGTGCCGGTCAGGCTAAACAAAGGTCAGCCTGACAGACACTCTTCATGTTAAGGTCAGGCAGCCAGGAGCGAGACATGCGCGATTTGCACAGACTCCTGGCTGCCTGAGCTGAACTTTGCTGGGCTGAAGAGGTCACAGCTCCTATGGGCGTGACCTACTCAGCTCAGCAAAGGGGCCTTGAGGCCCTCCCCCCGGTGATGACAGAAGCATCACCCATCGACTTCAACCTGGGCGCTTCAGGTTTAAGCCCTGAAGCGCCCAGGGCAAGTGTCAATCAATGACACCTCGTTGCAGAGTCGGGTGTGATCAGCAGTCTCACTGACCCCAACCACTCTGTGACGAAGTTGGGACTGCTGCCTTCCCTCATTGGCTGACCTAAGGTCAGCCTCCGAGGGAAGGCAGCAGTTCCACACCTCCTGGGACATCCGAGGCAGAGCTTAAGGTAAGTGAGAGTGATCTTTTTAAATGAATGTTTGGTGCGTGCATGCATGTTTGAATGTTGATGAGTGTTCTTAAGGATGTGCGTGCATGAGTGCGTGTGTGTGTGTGTGTGAAAGAATGAGTGTGCTTCCTGCCCGCCACCCTCCCTCCTAAAACTGTCTAACAGAAATGTTTTCTTTTTGCCAAACATTCCACATATTGCATGTGTACTGCACTGTAGAGCATGAATACAATATGAGAAATGATCTTTTTAGTCATAAGATTTTGTACTGAAATGGCATGCTTCCAGTACAAATCCTGTGCTAGACAAGTCCTCTACACCATGGTGCAAAGGTTATACATGGCCCTAAGTAGGCTTTATAGAGCACTAGAGCAGGAAATGACAGCAGCAGGCCATTTTCATTAATCCTGGCTGTGTGCTGTTTTCTGTGAGCAATGCAGCAACTTTAGTTGTGTTGTGTTAAATATAATTAATTCTCTCTTCTGTCTAATAATGGAGATGGTAATTCCCAAAGATCGGTGTCATTTGGTTCTAAAGACAAAATAACCTGACTAGCATCTTTCCTTTCTATTCTTTGCATAGTAGTTCCCTTTTGTTCAACTGCTTTTAATTCTGATCTTACTGAATTGACCTCCTGCTGACTTTGGTTAAGATTTCAAAAATCTGAGAATAAGTAGTGTCTGAATCGACGGCTCAGGCTGGATTGTAACATGGGCTAGGCAACCTGTCAGAAAGCAGTGATTTTGTACTCTGGATCTAACAAGAGTGATGCACTCTTCTACCATTCACTGCATCCATTCATGACCACACACAATACAATGTGTTGGCCAGGAGTCAAAATTCAGAAAGGAAGAGAGAGAAACACTGGGGGGGCATACTTATGAGCATACTTTGTACCACTTTTTGTGACGCAATAGCAGTGCAGAACTTGAACTCATATCTATGAGAACACGTAAAGCCACTTTGTGTGGCTTTTAATGTCCTCATAGATATGGATTGACCACAAATCACTGCATTGCCTTACTCTGAGCAAGGGAGGCGTTCCATGGGCGTTGCAGTGACTGTTCCCACCCAACACCCATGGATTTTGATGCATTCCCTGATTTACAAGAGCTTGTAAACCAGGGGATGACCCAAAACCTTACACCTCCCCAGGGGAGACGCAACAAGGACAAATATCTTTATTTCTTCTTGTGTTTTCCTCTTTCTGTGTGCTGGATTCTGCAGCACAAATAGAGAAAAAAGACTCTCAGGATTGTTTTTATGAAAGAAGGATCCCCTTCCTGCACAAAGACAATCCTGACTACAACGCAGACACCCTTGCACCATGGTGCAAGGGTTCCTGAGTTGGTGCTAGGCTGCTAAAACGGCACCAGTGCAGTGGGAAAGGACAGGAATGTGCTGTGTTGCTTACATACCGCACATTCCTACCCTTTCCCTTTGATGCAGGGAGCGCAGCAAGGTGATGTGTCGTGCTGCCCTGTGTCAAAAGGCAATTAATATGGGCCTGAATGTCTCCACTCTGCCTCGTCACTCTTCTGGGCACTGACATCTACAGGTCAAAATGTGTACCTAAGGATTATAAAAGATATTTTAGTAACTTGGCATGAATGTTAAGACATTTAATCTCATTTGTAAAAAGGTATACTATAAAGATATCTCTGTATAATCAACTCTCTCTCTTTGATCTTGGTATGAAGCTCAACACCCTCCATCTCTGTGGCAAGATAATTACTACAAGCTTCATATGTATCTGCATTTTGATACTGATTACTGTAAAAATTCTAAATCACCCCCTATACAACTGATAAAAATAATATTCAATATTATTCTGCGATCCTGTCATGGCAATATATGTGTCACCTACTAACGACCACTTTTTGTACTTTCAGTGCACATTCATGGACTATATCATAATCATTGATATATTGGTGCAAGAATTTTTCTGTTCCTTAACAAGAAAAAACAAAGTTCATGAAATCTAATCAGGTCCAAAGACTTTTAACTACTAAAGGCAAATGTTCAAAGTTAGGTTTTTAACTTGAAATTATTTCGAGAATACTATTCTCTGTATTCGAATGCTCTCCAGCAAACTCTCACTGAGGTTAATGATCTCCCAAAGAAAATCACAAACCTACAAGGAAGATAAATGTGCCTTATATTTTAAACTATTTATGATAAAGGGCATTTGGTAGGGGAAGAGCCTGATTGTTGATGGCCACAGTATTTTGCAAAAAACGACGTACATTGTAAGATAATTACAAATCAGGCAAGATCCTCTCCAGAATGAAATTTGTTGACAAAATTTCATCCAGAAAATCTAACACTTCAGTCCAAGAATCTTTGCAAGCAATTACATATGAACTCCTACACGATGAGCAATAATTCAAGAACATTAACAACATTGATCTGTGTCTGCCCAAATGAAGAACATGGCTTTCCGTTCAACACACAATTGATTGTTGGAATGTCATAAGCTGCCGTCACCTCTGGACCATAAGAGGCTTGAGGTCTTATCCAATGTGTTCCTTTCAGTAGTTAAATCACAGGCTGTTATATGGAATTTGTGATTTTTTCCGTCCTTGCTGCCCTATAATTAAATTACAAGCGAAGACATATAGCTGAATGCTTTAGAAAGCACTTTCAAGCTTTTGAAATCTGCTGCATGTTTGATTACGGGGCTAATTTTAGAATTATGGGAGAAAATTTGCTAATTAAACCGATTGACGTGCCTAGACAGAATATTAGTATTTCTACAGGTGCTTGAGAACCGACTTTCCTTCAGTTTATTATAGTCTTCTAATTTTAAATTAGTAATTTGAATCGTGATTTATTAGCTCTATTTGCCACTGGGAAGTACTTTTATTTTGATAACAATTTGTATCGATGTCAATATAAATGTCCTTTAGGGATCTCGGCTAAAGCCCCTGCAATATCATTTCTTTGAGCTTAGTTGAAGATGTTGCCTTAAATGCCTTTTCCTGTGAGTTGTTGCAGAATATTCAACAAAGATTACTTTGGACTATGGATGTGCAACATTTTCGGCAAAATGACCTGAACCTATGTGAATCGCCAATCCGTCCTTTTACTCTAGCAGGAACTGCATCCTCGCATACATTCTTGACACGAGAACACATTTTGCACTTAAAAATGGCACGAAATACACAACTGCAGCGAACAACAATGGCACACATTCTGTTTGTTAACATTATTATTGTACCATGTCGCTATAACTTTTCAGCGCATTGCGATTTAAGTACGCGATTTGGCATAATGGTGTAATTAAGAGAATTTCAACTAACAAGCTTAACGTGAAATTCTTGAAAATACTTGTATTATGCAGGCGTAATATAACATTTTGAACGGGCCTTCTTTGGACCAGATTGACTTAGCTTTCTCCTTGAATATGTGAGATTTTCCAGAAATGTATGAATAAGTCACACCACTCACAACAGAATCTTTGTGAAGTTGGCCCTCTAGGAGGTATAACAATATGCAGTGTTTCGTGCAAAAGAAATGTACATTGTTGAATCATTGCGGTATCACAAATAATTAGCTATTGTCTGCAGAGCTCATTGTAAGTGTTTATTGATTTTGTTTCAGTTTTGTGAAGTTGTGTCCACGCCTGAAATGAGTCGATGGGCTGGCCCTATCATAGATGTGCTTTTGGACTATGTCGGCAATGTGCAGCTCTGCTCTAGACTTATGGAACACTTGGACAGCTATGAGGACTGGGACAGCATTAAAGCTAAAGCAGGTAAGATATCTTAATAATCTTGCAAATACAACTAAATATGTTGACTTCCTTAATACTCTGTGCTTCCTGACGTTTACCTATGCCTTACAGCCTCTTGGTCGCTCATGTATTAGTTGTGGCAAAACACAAATAATGAGATATAGCCACTGTAAAGATGGTAACTTAAAAATGTTTTTGAGCACTCTAAGACATTGTAGATAATGATTTGATATTTTTTCCTACCAAAATAACTTTGCAGGTAATTAACACTTTCACAAATATTTGCAAAGTAATCAAAGATAAAGCCTTTTCTAACCATGATGTTGGCTCTACTGTAGTATTTTTGTTGTAACCCCTAACCTTCGTATTGGGACAGTTTTGTCAGAAACTATGTTGGGAAGTGGTTCAATTTTTCCCCAATATCATTATACAGGTAAAACTTCCAAATGCAGCTGCTGGAATTTTTTCAAATGAATTTTCGAGTGAATGAAAGAGGGATTACGTCAGTGAAAGACTGAAAACTTAAGAAAATATAAGGATTAATTAATGGAATGTTTCCACATGCATGAAAGAGTAATTACGTTAATGATTGAGTGAATACTTTAAAAAATATAAGGATTCATTACTTCACTGTACAGTGTGCCCAGTGATGCTCTACGGGAGCTGCTTTTCCTGGTTCTGTAAAGCTGAATTCTGTGGTTATAAAAAATCATCTGCATAGTCGATAGGAGCCTTTTCCAACTGCATAAATGTGAACATTGTCTTTATGCACTTTACATACAAATCGACAGCAAAGTACTCTGAAATACGGCTTTACAGCTAGCACTTTGTGCCCTGAATCATAGAGTTCTTTAGATTCATGACAAATTCCGTGGGGGTACAATGTTGGCAACATACATGGATCAACATATTTGAAGTGAAATGCAAAGAGATGAAAAGCCCAGGGAAATTGCTAAGCTTTCAGTATGCACCCACAATATATGCACCACTTGAAATCGTGTATCACACAAGGTGGCTGAGCTCTGAAATAGAGACCCCCTACACATTTGCAGTATACTATGCACACCAACTTATAAAAGGCAATGCTGAGAAGAGTGGTCTGCTTAAATGGTCAATTCCTTAACTAGGTATACCATGATAGTGTATTCTTATAATTAACTGTCCATAATTGCTGTAGAAACCTCCATAAGCCAACCAACCAGAGGAAATAAGTATGCAAAAGGACCTTATAAACGGCTAACTCAGTGTTTTGAATTCTACCCAGGGTGAGCAAATTATCTAATCTTGATAATGAATCCACTGTGTCAAAGTGGGATTATTTATAAATAACGCAACAGAGCTTTATGGATCACTTGCCATCTTTCTAAATTGCATGTTTTTAGCTAACTGATAAAGGTTTTTGATAAATCAGTCTTGTACTCCATCCTAATATTATTGCTCTCTACTAAGGGTATTCCCACATGCTTAGTCACATTTTCCTTAAAGAAGGACCCATTTTAGTTGAGCACATGAGTGGATATAAAGGTCAATAAAGACGTCCTATTATATTGACATTCAGTGCATGCTCCTGTTGGTTATCTTTTATCTCTTCAAATTGGAGTGACTCCATCTTCAAAAATGTAAATGCAGTTTTAACATTTTTTACTAACTCTTTTCAATATTATCAGGCACTTCTTGCTTTTAGTAAGATATTGGGTTGTTGGTTGAGGTGGTGAAACTCTCCTCACACAACTACAGTCCTTGTCAGGGTTATTCACAAAAGCCACTAAATTAACCTGTGCTTAACCCTCTGGTATGTTGGAATAAAAGTAGTCATGGCTTAACATAGAGGTGCCGTGTTAACTATTTATGTAGCACCCAAACAGCAATAAAGTAAAAACACAACACAAGAAAAATCACAAACCCAATTTAGAAAAATAGAGTTAAATCCAGTAAATAAAGTGACATCAACATGAATCCGAATGGTAGCAGCAGAGTTACGAATTTTTAAAGTTTGAAGTGAAAAATAACATCTAAAAGATCAAAGCGCCAACCGCGAGTACCTCGTTGCTCCAGACCATGGCAAAGTTTAAAGTTAAAGCTGACCACAATAGAGCACTGTTGGACTATAGAAGATGGATTGGGCCTGTTCCCAGCTGATCATGGCAGCCATCAGTGTCCGAGAAGGAGATGCTGACGTTGAGGAGCCGCTGGGCGGAGTCACATTGAAGATTTCTACTTTTGCACTTTGTTAATTTTTTTGAAGTGGAAAATCTAAAGCAGGATGAGGTTACAGGCTTAAGCTGACGAAGGCTCCATTAGGCCAGAGACCGTTGCTCAGAGGTCCCGCTCACCAGGATTTGATGCTGCAGAAAAGAACATAGCAGGAGTTACAACAAATTCATGCCAATCAGCAATGCATTACCTTAGTGGGTTGGCAAGAAGGTAATTCATGCTCTCCTGTTGTTTCTCAGGCCAGTTTTTTGTGACAATTTTTCAAAGTCCTAGGATTCATTGTCTGTTCCTTTAGCACTGCTTCCAAGGTCCAAGACTGGTTGGCACTACTTGAGTTAGGACTCACTCCAGGCAGAGGCCAGGTGCAGTTTGCTTGGTCCCTTTAGCTCACAAAGGATGCCAGCCAATTATCCCTTGGAGTCAACCTGGTAGTCCTAGGATCAAGCAGCAAGACAGGTCTCAATCTGCAGGGCAATCCTCTGAGGGGACTAGACAAGCTTCAAGCAGCAGGGCAGTTTTCTGGTAGCAGCAGGACAGTTGACTGAGATGCAAAGCAAGACTCAAGCAGCAGGGCAGTCCTCTGAAGTACAAGGCAGTACTTCTGGGGGACCTGCACAGGTCCGGTTGTGTACTAGGAGTTGTTCTGAGGATCCAATATTTATACCTGGTACCAGCCTTCGAAGTGTGGGCCCTTCCAGGCTATCCCCACATCTAGTTCTGGAATATTGCTTCCTTCCCCTGCCCAGGCTTCAAGCAGTCTAGAGTGATAAATGTCTGGTGTCAAGTTCCATTGTGAGTGTGCTGGAATAGCCCTATGAAATGTAAGTGGGGTAAGGAACAGCTCCACTCCTCTCATCCTGGTAGGATGGCCCATCCTGTCAACATCTAGTCCCCCTTTGTCTTGGAGGAATATGCAAAGGCCAGATGTCAACTATTCACAGTCATGTGACCCAGGGAAAAGGATGCAGGCACCACATGGTTAGAACAAAAACATGCCAGCTTTCTAAAAGTGGCATTTTCATAATTGTGACTTAGAATCTGACTTTATCATTAAGGTGGTCTTTAGATTACAATTCATTTGAGACCACACATTCCTTATCTCCTATTCCCTATCAAAAGTTAGCCCTAATTAAATGTAATAAGGTAAGCCAATATTAGACTATGGGAGAGATCAGCCTCACAACAGTGAAAAACAAATTTGGGAGCTTTTTACTACCAGGACATGTAAAACTAAAAACACATGTCCTACCTTTTAAATACGATGCACCTTGCCATATGGGCTGATTAAGGCATACCTTATAGGTGACTTAGAAAAAGGGAGGTTTGGACCTGGCCAAAGGTTTATTTTTTTAATACTACCAGATCTGTCAGTATTTCCAAGAATCTATTCTAACAGTCACTCACAACCCACATCAGAGTTTTCACTCTTTTCATTTTCATTTTCTTATTTACCTTTCTCCTCATCTTAATTCCTTTTTTCATTTTTAATTCAAGATTTTTTAAATATAAACAGTCACTAATCAGTATACGGAACAACTACAAATCCCCAAATTCATTTGATCAAGTAAAGTGCAATAAATAAAGTGCAATGGTTAAAGTGCAATAAATATAGTGTCAGGTGCTAACTGCAATAAACCATACCACAACCAAACCATCCCCTTAGAATCAGATTGACTTTTACTAGGAGTTACACTGTTAAGAGGGCCATCAGTGTCCTATAAAGCGTCATCTGTCAACTATTCATTATATGTCTGTACCTACTCTCTTAAAGGGGCCCAGATGCAGATTCCCCTCTTCTTGGCCCCTTTACCCTTCAACTGGTACAAGGCTTGCTCAAGCTTATATATGGCCATCACTCTAGCAAGCCACTGACCACAGGAGGGGGCTTCAGAGTGAAGCCAAGAAGAAGCAATGCACAGCCAAAATACTGCTACAGCCATAAACAAAAACATACAAACTCCTTCAGGAACATCTTCCTGCACTCCGAGTATTATCAGCTGTGAAGTTAACGAGAATCACAGTTTTAGTGTGCCATTCAAATAATTCAGAAATTTTTATGATAGTATCAGTAAGCATCGGACAGCTGGCACACATATGAATCAGGTCTGCACCATGGAGGAGACATCTTGGGAATCGAGTTCCCTTATCTCCCCCACTGCACAATCTTCTTAGGTGTATTGTACAGATTGAAACAGGTCTTATAATGCTGGGCTAGCAAATTAGCACCCAAGAAAACCGACGGCCAAGACAGACAGAATCCAAAAGAACAGAATTAGAGATGAAAAATGTCTCACACCATTTATCAGAGTGTTTTTCCAAGTCATCCCTCATATGTTTATGTAACGAGCCATACATTTCCCCACTCAGTCGAGAGCCAGCTCTTAAGAGTATATTCACTAAATCTACCCGCAGGAATCAAGTGGGGCTGCCTCCCTTCCAGTTAAGAAAGTCCCTTATTTGCAAGAATTAAAAAAAAATCCTTATGCCCAATTGAAAATTCCCTAACCTAATCTTCAAAAGAATCCAGGCCTGTATCGGAAAAAACTCCCCCAACCTGGAGAGCCCCAATCCTTTACAGGGAGAGATGCAAGGGTCTTGAAGTACATCTGGAAGAGAGGAATTGTTAGCCGTAGAAGTATTATAATTAACCTGCCCTATGCCTAAATGTTTACACACTGCGGCCATACCTTAACGGCACACAGCACAGTCTTAAACAAAACGTTTTTAAATTTCCTGTATTCAACTTGTCTCCACAAGCAGCCCCAGGCCTCCTTCCCTAGAAGGAGTGCAAATCCTGGGGAGGGGTGCTGCTGGCTACCTCCAAATATGATCTCTCCTCCTGGGCTCGACTTTGACATTGCTGGTGAGTAGAAGCCCAATAATATAATTTTAGATTTGGGACTGACCAGGATCCTCTATCCCACGGGAGTGTTAAAAACACCAAAGCTCTCCGGGTCCGGCTGTACGACCCTGCTTCCAGCCTTTTGAACCAACAATTCTACTTCAACTGGGATAGCCTGGAAAATATATAAAACCTTCAGAAGAAGCAGTATTTTAAGAACACTAGAGGGGCCATGCAGAGATATAGGTACATTGTTAATCCGAGTAAGATCCTTACATCTTTCTCTATTAAGGGTTCCATATTTAGGCCAACAATTCGGTCAGCATTAGAAGAGATATTGATTCCTAAATATATTGCACAATCAACTACACAAGAATCATTCAAAGAAACTGACCTGTTGGCCACCACTTGAGTCTTATTGTGGTTGAGCCGGTACCCTGAAAACTGCCTAAACCAACTAGCTTGGTTTCCAGTATCTTCCAAAGCAGTTTTAGGATCTGGAGAAACCACGGCGATGTCATCGGCATATGCCAGGGTCTTAATATTCCATCCGTTCAGCTGAACTGGAACAATCTTGGAGTTAGCCTCAAACCTAGAAATAAATGGACTGATATAAATTGCAAAGAGTAAAGGGGAACAAGGACATCCCTGCCTTGTCCCCCTTTGGATCACAAACACCGTGGTCACTGGATCTTAATATAGAGCCCGAGTGTCTTTTATGAATCCGGGCCCGATGCCGCAAGACATCACATAGGTACAGCCAGGAGACCCTATCAAATGCTTTCTCAACACCCACTAAAATCGGAGCTATAGGATCTCAGGCAATACCTGTGGCATCAAAAAGCTAAATCAAATGGTGGGGATGGTCGGTCGGCCTCCACAAGGGAATAAAGCCATGTTGTCTGGGCGATGAAATTTTGCTGATGGCACTGGACAGGCGTATAGCCAGGACCTTAGAATAAATCTTAGAGTAACGGTTACTTAGCGTAATTAGATGGTAAGATCCCAATTCCTGCTCATTTTTATGTTTTTTAGAGAAAATGACGATATTAGCCATGGACCACGTCGTTGGAGGAGCCTTGCTATTTTGAATAAGCAGAAAAAGGTATAATAAATACTCCTTGATTGATGTAGAAAACACCTGATAGAACTTGAGGGGGAATACAATCTGGTATGACTGCTTTTCCTGTTGGTATATGGGAGAGTGCCTGCATAATTTCTTCCTATGAAACAGGAGTTTCTAATGACTTTCAGTCAGATCTATCTAAGACGCTTGAGGGGATTTGATCCCAGAATATATTCTCCCAGTCCAGATCTTCAGTGTATAAGTTCGAATAGTACTTTTGAAAGGCTGCTCAAATGTCCCGGGGTTCGGAGACGAGGCCTAAAGTGGAATCCCTTTTTATTCCCTTTTCTCCTTGCTGCTGACTCACATGAAGGGGAAGAAGATGACAGACCCGCTCACTGAATTCATAAGATCTCTTTTTACAGACATAGGCCCTCATTCTCCGCCGCCCGCCAAGGTTGGACCACCAAGCGGCCACCTATGCGGCAGCAATCCCGCCGGCCGCTTTACGACATCCCCGCTGGGCCAGCGGGTGGAAACAGAGTTTCCGCCCGCCGATCCAGCGGGAATGTCAGGCGTAACATTGGAGCCAGCTCCTAATGGAGCTGGTGGTGTTGCGGCCGTGTGACAGGTGCAGCTGTACCCGTCGTGCTTTTCAGGTGGGGCTGTGCCTGGGGTCCCCTGCACTGCCCATACCAAGGGCATGGGCAGTGCAGGGGCCCCCAGGGGCCCCACCACTCCCCTTCCCGTCAGCCTTTCCATGGCGGTCTCTACTGCCATGGACAGGCTGGCGGGAAGGGGAGTCGTAATCCCCTGGGCAGCACTGCAAGCAGCGCTGCCCTGGCGGATTAAAACCGCCGAGACAACCATGGTGGGAAAACGCCTGTCCCGGCAGTGCAACGGCGGCGCTACCACCGCGGTCATAATACAGCAGATTGTACCGCCGGCCTGTTGGCGGTACAATCGCCAAAACAACCCTGGCGGTCTTTGACCGCCATGGTTGTAATGAGGCCCAAAGTATTTATCTGCTGCCTTCTTAGCAGTCACCTCTATGATTGAACCCTTAGTCATAGCAACCCGATATTGAGTTTCTTGTATGTTCTCCCCATTGGTGACTGCGGATACCTACCTAGTTTCTGCCGATGACAGCAAAGCATTTAGCTCGGCTGTGCAGCACTTCCCCTCCTTTTGGTGGTTCAGGCTGTAACATAATGTTTATCCGCGTACACCAGCTCTAAATGCGTCACACACAACCCTGACAGGGGCACTCCCAATATTTTCTTTCATAAAGTTGGGGTCAGTTTCTTGATGGTGTTAATACAGTCCTCATTCACTAGCATGTTCAAAGGTCCATTTTGGGGATTGCCTACCCCCACCTCTTAAATGTTACAGGTAACCCAAGCGAATTATGATCAGACATATACCGTGGAAACCTGTGAATCCTACAGTCCCGAATTAGAGAACTCAACACTAAAAAGTAATTGAGCCGCACATGTTTTTGGTGAGGATCAGAATAATACATGTATCTAGGTTCAGAAGGCATTATAGACTCCCAGGTGTGTACCAACCCAAGGTTATGAGCCAGGTCCCAAAAAGATCAGAAAACTCTGGGTTTCCTACCCGGATGCAGTTTATCCCCACCCAGGTGACAATTATTTACATTAAAATAGCTGAAAACAATAATTGGTGATGGCCACAGGGCCAGTTCAGCGTTAAGCCATTCAAACACTGACAGGTCATCAGCGATAGGCTGGTGTTTATTGCACATAGTATAAATGCCCCATTGACCATCTGGCACTCTGTTAGAACTCACCGTCTTTGGCTATCAGCTTGTATATGCCTGAAGGAGAAGAGTTGCCTTCTTGTAAGGATTGCACCACCTTTCGTCTGCACTTCAAATGAGGTGACACCAACTAACTGAAGCCCAAGTGACTCAAGAATCCCTAGTTCAGGGCCCTCAATATGTGTCTCTTGAAGACAGATGATGTTCACCCTCAACAGCTGTAACTCCAAGGCAACCCTATAGCGTTTTTTTAACGTCATTTAATCCACAAATATTAACCATACCTATTAGAATACTGTTAGCCATTGACGGCATCAAGGAGGATCCATAATCAACCAAACCCAATTATAGAAGACCATAAATGTGCTTAGGGTATCTATACAAAAGAGGAACTCTTCACTCTTGTGTTGAAGGAGTGCCCACCTCACCACACCCACACCTCAGCTCCCAACCTCCATAGCCTACCCACCCTTGCCTTAGCTGAACTCCTCAGTGATCTCATAAGTGCCGCCCAGCAGCACACCCGCTGCCCCCCTTCTTGCATCATTACAAATAAAAAGAAATGAGAAAGATGAAGGAATGAAAATAAAAAAAAGGCAAGACCTCCATAGTACCCCCTAATCCACATCCAAAGCCAACAGCCTATGGTGAGCACCGTTAAACTCCACACAAAAATAACATTAAGAAACCATAGAGAAATACAGAAGGGCAAAATAAACCTAGGCAGCCCTCACTCTGCAACTGAGTCCTTTAAATCCATTTAAGTCCCTGCAAAAGAAGTGGCCCCAAATTCTTTTGAATACTCATACGCTTTAGTTTCTGATAAGAAGGTGCATGTTTTCCCATTAGCAAGATGCTGCCCGTGTAGTAAGCCAACTCACTGATCTTCCTGTTCCTGCAGATGGTATGTGAAGGAAGACAGAGTTGTTCTGCAGGATTTTCCTGTGTAATTAGGTACTCCCCCCTTGCAGTTTCGGTATGATAGGTGCCGCCGGGAAGTGTCGGAATCAGCATATTAGGCTTACCTGGGCCATTCTCATTCTTAGATCGCTGCTGAGATGCTCTGCGCTATGCACGCTTTGGCTTTGCGGCACCTCCCTCTGCAGGTAACCAACAAAGGAGGCAAAGGGGCCTGGGGCCTTAAGAGTGTGACGAATCATCTTGTCTCACCGCATCATCAAGCAGCTATTGCGGAAGGGGGAGGAGACGCCTGTTAATGCCCCTGTAGAGACACAGGCTCTTGCCTCAAAGAAACAGCACCTCAAGGAGGTGTGGTGGGCCTCTCTCGCTGCCAATAAAAACCAGAATTTCACAGCCCTCTATCCCAGATATGTTCCCTCTCCCTTCATCCACAGTTCCCTCTGGCACTTCAGACTTACATCCGGAATTATTAAAGGAAGCTTTGAATGCTGAAGGAGGTGATTATAACAGGGCCTCTGTTCAGCCTGCTGGGAGGGCTGAGGAAATCCAGGACGGTTCTGTTGGCCCTTATACTAACTGCAGATGCTGTGGCAGTTGTTACCCGATCAGGTACAGGGGAACATGATGGTGTCACTGTTTCTGTGCAAAGCCACTCAGGGGAGCATATTTGTTTGTCTAAAGTTCGGCCAGCAGAGAGTCATCTCTCTGAGGGCCCTGCGTCAAATTCCTTCCTCCCACAAGTGCAAGTGAGCTCTAGGGTACCCCAATCAGGATTTGGATTTGAAGCTATAGAGAGCGCTGCAGGATCCCCTGATACTGGAGATAAGTTTTTTCACTCCTGACAATTCTGCGATTCCGAAAACTCAGAGATTAATGGAACATTGTGCGTGGAGGACTCTGACTCAGACCTTAATCCCAGCAGCCTAGCGGATGAGGTGGCGGCAACAATCAAATGCACCCAAGGTTGTGGGTTGCATAGGAAAACTGGGTGCATATCTGGTAGCGCCAAATGGGCTTCTGAAGAGAATGTGGCCCGTAAACTTAAGTGGGACTATTCGGCCACACAGCAGGTATACTTGGAGGCCCAAAACTGCTCAGACCATCTTCACATGGGGCACCCAGTGGACGGAGCTGCAAGAGGCACTGTAGAGGGTTGTGACCTTCGCTGTCACATATCTTTCGGTCTATAAAGCAGCTGCAGGAGGATGTGCGCTCAGTAAATCAGCATACTCGCTTGGCCTCTAAAAAACTCCAGGCTGCTGTCAAGAAGGTCAACAAAACTTGCTCTGACATTGGTGAACGGATCATTGTTGTGGAAGAGTGCTCTGAGCTGCTGGAGTCAGAGGTTGGTGCAATACAGGCCCAACAAAGATCACAATAATCACAAATGACAGATGGGCTGTAGAAGCTTGAGGAATTTGAAAATCATCAGCATTGAAATAATCTCCGCTCTCTAGGGATTGCTGAAGGTGCGGAGGGCTCTATTATGTTAACACTTTTGAAAGGAGTGTTTCCTGAGCTAACCCAGTGGGACTGAGACTCTGAGCTGCAGAGTGTACACCGCTTTCCTATGACTATGAAGAAGCAACAGATGGGGGAAGGGGAGAAACCACAAGCTATCTTAGTGTATTTTGGAAACTTCCTTCTGAGGGAGGCTATACATTTGAGGGCACGTCCTGATGCAAAGAGGGACTTTGATGGTCATTCTTTTTTCGTAAGAGCTGACTTTTGCCACTCTATGGTCAAGCGATGGTAACACCTTATAAGGTTCTTTGCCCCCTTCCAAAAATAGGCAGAGAAGTCTTCCTGCTTATTCTGGCCCATCTTAAAGTAATCCCCACCCTCCTAATTCCAATATGTGCTTGAAACAAATACCGTTCTTTTCTACGTCTGCTAGATACTTCGCTTCCAAACCTTTACAGTGTTTTAATATGCCTTCTCATGTCTCTAGAAATACCTGCAACCTTAGTCACATCAAATCCCTCTCTTAGTTTCTTCCTTGTATCTCCTTCTAAAATGTGTGCTCCAAAAGTGTCACTCTGCTTTCTCTGACGTCATCTCCATCATAACCATAGCCTGCAACATGATAGAACCATGACCTAATGCATAATTGTGGAGATCTGTGCATAGTCTTAAATGCCCGATGTTGAAATCCCAGAAGATCTCCTCAGCCTCTCATCCAAAGGCTCTCACAAGGAACACCATTAATTAGGTAATATCAACATCTGTTGTAAACATCTAAAGATGAGCCAGTTTGTAAAGTGTGATGTATAAGAGAGCTTGTCATCTACAACTAATCAATATAACCGAGGTCCCTGGTTCAAGGCCCTAACTAGAAACATTAGTATTATAAAGTTTTAATGACATATTAGAAAAACATAAAGATGAGGTCAAAAAATTAATTAGAGTGAAATAATAGGACTATCCATGAGGAAAACGTCCAAAGTGCTCAAATAAGATGCCACACACATATTGATAAATGACATATAAGTGTGGCACACACAAGAATTATGAATTGTACAATATGCAATTGCTATAAGGGTATGTAAGTTACAATGTTCAAGGTGTTTCAATCCCATTAAATTGTGGGATCATAACCAGGACTCAAACAATATGGAGAGACTGAGAGTAAGATATAAAAGGAGATTCTAGCATGGCAAAAGATGGAAACACACATTTATGGTTCCTGCAGTGATTGCCAAGATACACGCAAAAGTCCATCTCCATGTCCAAGATTAGGGCAAGCTCTGGGAGATCAACCATGTCCGTTTAAATGAGCAATCCACTTGCGGCAAAAAGACAAAATTATGTACAGTTAAGCAGTAATCTACTATCCCAAAAATGGGAATCAAGTTCTTATTAAAACTTTATTATACTAATATTTATTTTTAGGATTTTGAACCAAAGACCACTGTTGTTTTGACAATGTATATTTAGCCTAAGTCCCTTGCAATGTCATGGTTACCCTTGTATTTCTTTGACATTTCATCTACAACTGTCAACCTCCTTGTGCATTCTAACTACAATATTGTTACGTTTCATTTTATGGCACTAAGAGAATGTACTAGTAACAGATGGAGTAGGAACTCTTAATCAAACCTCGAAAGAATCAGGAAGCAGGCAGCTAGGTTTTGAAATATATCTGAAACTTGAGGTTTGGATCACATAGAGAAAGGTAGGGAATTCCAGCGAATTTGAACTTGCACTTGAACGGGGCACCCTTTCAAGACTTGAAGTTTGAATGTCTTCACTACTAGGTCGATATTACCAGATTATATCAAATGGCAAGTTGAGATATATTCACAGAACATTTAAAGAAAATAATGGGTGCCTTGTGCCGTAATGTACTTCATATATTAAACACGTAGATTGAAATTAAATGTATTTTTCAAGGAGCCAATGATATCAAATGGCAAGTAGGAATACATTTACAATACGTTTTAGAAAAGAATGGAGACCTTGGGCGCCCTATATGCTTCATACGTTAAGCACAGATTTAAAATAAATTTGTTTAGAATGGAGTCAGTGAAGTTGGTTACAGTAAGAAGTCACAGAGTCACATTTCTTAGGACTGAACACTACTCACACCGTTGCTTTGTGGAGTCTTTGCACATGTTCACGTTTTTTCTTGGGCAAGGCTAGACAGGCAGAGGTGCCTGCCATCTGCAATGAGCGCCTGAACAGACCTGGATGCGGCCTCGTAAAGAATATCAAACACAATCTTCAGTACACTGCCTCTCATTTGGGCCTCTTGGCTTCTTTCAAATGTTCATCCTCTATTCATCCTTATTCTCAACACGTATTTCCGTCTTAATTGTTTCTTATAACCTCTTTACAGCACTACTATTGCAGCTAAACACCTCTAATGCTCCATCGCGAGCAATTGAAAGTGGGTATTTGGTAAGAAAATTCTCACGTATGTTAATTGGGTCATTTTAAAGAGCAGACTGTAAAATGTACACTACGCAAAACTTATATCGGTGCATTTCATGCCAGGTAGCGCAATCAGGGGTATGCCATTAAAGTAATTTTGTATTTAAAGGATTGGCTTCATTGAGCAACTGGAACCCTCAGTTATTTTGGCAAACATCCTGTGCTTCATTTCTGAGGCTATGAGGTGGTGTATATTTAAGAAAGTCACATAAGAGTATGAAGTTCGCCCAACATCCAGTCCGTTCAGCTGAAGGAAATCGTTCTCCAATAAACTGGGATGTTTCACTTCTCTTCATTATATGCCACACAGAATATGCTGACTGCTTTTGATATTTGTAGTGATCGGGCTCTTGAAATTACTTGCGGTAAAGTCTCTTTTTGCTAGTGCTAATATTTTTGACACTGTCACGTGTCTTGCTTTGTGCATATTCTGTTTTCATTTCCCATAAAGATCTCAGTAGTTTGTCTTCATTGTCCCCATAAGCTCTTACTGTTAACTCAATGCTTTCTTTGGCGAATTTTAATGTATGAGATTTCTTGTCAAAACAACTGAATTTGTGGCAAACAGTACAACAAATATTAAGGCCTTTAATAATAAACCATGGAATTGAGTTGAAGATGTGCCTTTCTGATCGTTTCTAACCTTTAGAAAGTGCGCCACTCTGAAAAATGGTGAATGCATGTATTAATGTGGCAGTTTGGCAGAATGCCTGCTCTTGAACAGTTTTTCCTCTATCTCAATGTCAATCTGAGTACCATGTTGCTGTTCAGTTAAGGACAGATTGCCACCTGGCATGCTCTTTTCCACCAATGACCGTTTAGTGTACTGAGGAAAACAGAGCCATTTCTAGCCTCACACAATAATAAGCCATATTCAACAAGGAGGAGTGACAATCAGAATGTTAGAAAGTAGTTGCTACCAAGTGGCTCCATTTGACATGTGACACCTTCCACCAGACTTGGCGTTTTAACCACACTTAGGTTTGTAGTTTTATTTTACCGTTATGCAAATGGATTTGAATTCCAAGGATGCAAAGTGTTGTTTGATTGAAAGCCAGGACTGGCTGAAGATCGCGCACTTGGCATGGAACACTTGGTAGCACACAATGAGACTTTAAAACACAGTGAGATAAGGCTTTCACTGTCCCTTGTGGTAAATAGGATTCCCTAAGTCAACGCAATTGTAAAATGAATTTATGATATGGAAAGGGCCTGGAGTATTTAATATGCAGTCGAGCAGTGACGCCACCTGACAGGGTGCTGTAGTACAAGCATGCCAAATAAACGGGTCACAGACCACTACAATCTCATAAAACTGTAACTCATGTCCTTGTTTAATTTCACACTACTCTTTCCTTTGATTTAGCATTGGATCTGAGGCTAATCATCAGGTTGAATCTACAGCTGCTGCTGCTCAGTCAGCAAAATAGTGTGTGTCAACTAGCAAGGTCAGAACACACAACCCAACTATCTGGAACCCAGTAAAAAACACACAGTGTCGGGCCCCCCTACAGAATGTGAAGAGGGGGCCCTGAGCCTCCTAGATTTCCCAGATAATCATTGTCTATGGGCTGAATGGGGCCGCCTCTGAAGAAGTGGGGGGAAGGGGGTAAAGCAGGGGGGGAGGAATGCTTAGATGTCACCCTGCACCATAAGGGCTGCAAGGGCCTGGGTATATTTATATTGCATACCTTACCATCTTTACACTTTACTCATTTTGTGACTTCAGGTTAGAACTGTCATACAAAAAGATTGGTCGGTTCACTTCTGGGATTTCTCATGGTACACTACAAAGGTAGAACTAAAAACATTTTTTCAGAGAAAAGAGTATGGTAAATTCAGCTGACACATTACAAAGACATTAGCCAAAAAAACAGGTGCAGTGACAAGCAGGCCTCCAGTTGACATGATTCAGTTCTTGTAGATGTCAAAAAACAATTTGCTAATAATGTGAACCGTATAAATTCATATTCTTGAATCCCTGGCTGCAGTCATCAGAGAGTTCAGTGCTGGTGGGATCTTCACCCGACTTGATTAATTTTTCAGTGCTTCCAAATTTACTTAATAGCACTGACACATGTTGCTAAGTGATCTATTTTCGTTTGCTCTCCCCCAGTTTTCCTTTTTTTTTGGAAATCACCTGCTGGTATTCCTGAACTTTAAAATCGGGGCACTGATATCCAGTGACCAGTGTATGTGCGCCTACTCCTAAAACAAGTCAAAATTGGCTTAAAACAGGACTGGCAAATTTAGCTTGTCTATTAGACCATAGTATGTGGTGTCAAAATACACCTATGGCATGGGCAGTTAAATTACAGTTTTGGGCATTGGCGACTAGTCCGTTATGGTGGAGGAGCGTGCCCCCCCGCACCCCCCTCCACCAGCAGCTGCAAAACATTTACAGGAAAACAATAATAAACTATGTTTATTATAATGTTCTTGTATCTGGGGCAGGGCCATTGGGCTGTGAGGAGCACGAAGGGGGAGTGCACAGTACTCCCCCTCAGTGTGCATGTATGTTTGGCCTTATGTCTCGGGCCAGTTAAACACACATGCACACTGGGGTCTCCCTAACCCAGCAATGCTGGCACTGGTTGGAGACAGCAGGAAGAGACTTTCACTCTGCCACAGAGCACCCTGGCTGGGTGCTCCATCCAATCCTAATGCTGCTTTCATGCTACCAGCAGCATGAAAGCAGCGTTAGGATTGGGTGCAGGGCAGGCAGGGAGCCTGTTCCTGCAGTCGATGAAGGAGGAGTAGATCCGTGCAGTGTAGCATGGCAATAAAGGTACTTTTTTTTTTATTATTAGATTTTCTTTCTTTTCTCCTCCCTACCCACACCACGTGCAGCATGCCCCTTCCATTTCCCTCCCGCAAGCCGCCACTGGTTTTGCCCTGCAGCACTTACTGTGCCATCCACTACAGTGGCACTGAAAACATAGCTCAAGGCTTCCCCTGTGTAACCTGACTGTTGCAATGTGAAACTTGCAGAGCGCCCTGTCAAAATAACCATTTTAGATAGGTAAAGACCTCAATTGTAAATATTAGTAAGTCATCCCTATGTAAGTCTTGTTGCCCACAAGGCAGGGTTTGCATTAAAGGCAGGCTCCACACCAAGTTAAGGTACGAAGCTAATGTACAGGGCCTAACCTAACCACAATCTGGATAAGTAACTCTTTAATTGGACCTCACCCAACAACAGCCTGCCACTAACTGCCATCCCTAAACCTTCCCTTTTTCTGCTGATATTATAAGGTTCTAAGTGACATCACAACTGGAGAAATTCTCTGACAAAGGCCTAGCCTTTCTTTGCAGAAAACCTAGTGAAGTGAAGGTTGATATAGTAATACAACAACAAACTGGAGTTTCCCTTGAAACAAGAGAAAATAATCCTATCCTCCATGAGGACCCAGTCAGTGTTTAATGACCGTAAATAAAGGGCTACCTTGGTCTGGGTGAGGTATTTTTATAGCCCCCCAGTAGAACTATTCTTCAAAGAGCTCCCCATAGCATGGTTGAGCCCATCCTGGCTTTTAGGAGCCAGGGTGTACCCGATGATGAAGCATGACACTATTAGAGCGTGAGAGGATCATTATAAAAAATAAAGAATTTCCCCCTGCTGTGTTAAACACGGACCGGGTCCCCGTGTGGGATAGGATTATTGTCTCTTGTAGGACAAGGCATACTCCATTTTGATGTTGTTTCATTCATTCAGGGAGAGTGTATCCTTTGGGTTTTTGTTTCACCACAAAGACTCTCAATCTCTTCTTGACCCCTCCGCTACCTTTTTGTAATAGTAATACTGTGATTATGCTATATCAGAAATGGGGACAGCTAGAAAAATAATTAAACCATTCCTTTTAATACTTATTAAAATTAAGTTCAAATTCATTTTGAAGTTGGATTTTTAATAAAAAAAAGGAAAGTAACTTTTAGTAAGTTATCTTTGTGTCTGACTGTGCTTTCAAGAGGCTATTTATTTTAATTAGCATTAGCCTCTGAGAACTGGTCAGCTTGTAGTTGGCTTTAAAGAGTTGTGATTAAAGTGTGAACTTCCTCTGAAGAGCTATGCAATAGGTCACTGGGACCCACTGCAAAAAGTATCCTACCAGCAGTTTCACAGCATCAGATTGAATTTCACCTACATGATGCTGAAGGATCCCCGCACCTCTGAAAAAATGACTTAAGTTCCATTCTACATTGAAACTCTGAACATTTTCAGTGAGAAAACTCCAAAGCTCCAGAGCTCCAACAGGACCAACCTGCTTCAGGTATCCCACCTTCGGTTCCACAGCGATGGCTACAGTTTCAGTAGCAACCCACTTGGGGGGACTTTTCTCTAACAAGGAAACAAAGACATTAAGGGGGTGATTCTAACCCTGGCGGGCGGCGGAGGCCGCCCGCCAGAGTTCCCCCCTCCAGAATACCACCCCGCGGTCGCTGCGGTTATTCTGGCTTTCCCACTGGGCTGGCGGGCGACCGCCAAAAGGCCGCCCGCCAGCCCAGTGGGAAACACCCTTCCCACGAGGAAGCCGGCTCCGAATGGAGCCGGCGGAGTGGGAAGGTGCAACGGGTGCAGTTGCACCCGTCGCGAATTTCAGTGTCTGCAAAGCAGACACTGAAATTCTTTGTGGGGCCCTCTTACGGGGGCCCCTGCAGTGCCCATGCCGTTGGCATGGGCACTGCAGGGGCCCCCAGGGGCCCCACGACACCCCATACCGCCATCCTGTTCCTGGCGGGCGAACCGCCAGGAACAGGATGGCGGTATGGGGTGTCTTAATCCCCATGGCGGCGCAGCAAGCTTCGCCGCCATGGAGGATTCATCTGGGCAGCGGAAAACCGGCGGGAGACCGCCGGTTTTCCTCTTCTGACCGTGGCCAAACCGCCGCGGTCAGAATGCCCTGCGGGGCACCGCCAGCCTGTTGGCGGTGCTCCCGCCGACTCTGGCCCCGGCGGTCAAGGACCGCCAGGGTCAGAATCACCCCCTAAGTCTCTACATTGAGGCTTTGAAGAAATGTCAACGGCATGTCACATTCAGGAACAAAAACCTCGTGCTTCAATTTGGACGGCCAGGAAAGATTGCCTGGAGTTCCGGTTTGAGGGACAGAGCTTGCCTACTGCTCAGGAGGGATATTGGAAGTTTCATTGCATGAGGGAAATACTGTTTGAAAGAAATGGGAGCCATGAAGGATCTAAAAAGCTAAGGTGGGATGAGCCGAAGACGTCCGCTGTGAAGTAGGAAGGAACCCCAGCAGCATCATGCACTAACACAGGTATCACGTTTTATCAGTGTATCTCTAGGAAGCTTTTCCTTTGCCCACCAGACAGCCGCCCAATGCACTCTTCGCACGGACCACCAAAAGAATCACTCAGGAGATTCATGATAAGTGGATCCAACACCCCTTTGGCAATTCAAGGCACTCTCATAATTCAAACATACCAGTCTTGGGTAATTGTCTATAGCAACTGAAAAGAGACTTTGTACATACTTCTTTTTAATAGGGGCCCCACTTTACAGTGACTGGTGTGATCCAGGTGTGTTTATGTATCACTTCAATGCACATAAAAGGTTTCCATATACGTTTTGCCTTGATGTGTGTGAGAACAGGGCTGATTGCAGAGGCCCCCTAACTTTTTGCCCCCATTTTTCACTTTTTGCTGGTGTTTTCCTGACTCTGATGGTGCCCCCGGTACTGCTAAACAGTCCCAGGGACTGTGCTCTGTGTAAAATCAGGATACAAATTAGGCTAATTATAATTGGCTAAGTCAACCTACCTATAAGTCCCAGGTATATGGTAGGGCATGTAGGTTTAGGGACCGCAGCATAGGTAGTGCACCCATAGGTGCACTGCTGAGGTGCTAAGTGTCATTTTAAAGGCAGGCCTGCCTTGCTGGCTGCTTTTAAATTAAAGTTATATGCAAATTCGATGTTGGAATTAAAGGTAGTTCTAAAGTCTTAAACTACCTTATTTGTATATATAGGTCACCCCTAAGGTGTGCCCTATGTGCCCCTAGGGCTGGGTGCCATGTAACTATAAGCAGGGACCTTATAAAATAGTTTTATAAGCCCTGGTGAGGTAAAACAGCCAAATTCGTTTTTCCCTCATTGTAGTGAATGGCCTTCATAGGCTAGAATGGGGAGACTTTATTTTAATTTTAAAAGTCCCCCTTAAGTGACAGATACAAAGTGTTTGGTATCACATTTATTGTTATAATAAATCCCACAACTTCCAGTTGTTGGATTTAATATAACTTGTTCAGATAAAGAGTTTTAAACTTTACCTGAAAAGTTGCCAATTTCAGCCCTGCATTGTTTTTGCTGCTGTACTCTGATTGGCCAGCCTCTGGCAGCCTGGCCAGGCTGCTTTGATGAGGTGTGAAGTGGCCTGGCTTAACACAAAGTCATGTGCCTGTGGGAGGGGATCTCCCCTCCGCAGTTGTGAGGCAGGAAGTGGGAGGGCTGCCAAACTGGTCTTCAAAGGCAGAGAAGGACATTTGGAGCAACCCAGCAACACCCCCACATCCTGCAACCCCAGACAACTAGGTGCCCCCTTGATTAGATTAGGAGGGGGCAGGAGAGGGGTGTGTTTATGATTTTTAGCCACACCAGTGGGTGGGATCAGCCAGATGTAACCTCCAAAAATCACTTACAGCCATGATAGATTTTTGAGGAATGTTGCCTCCTGGGATTGATTTTTGCCACACTTCCCAGGAAGTGGCCATCACAGGGGGAAGGACCCTGCACCTGATTGGAGAACCAGGACCCCCCTGCTTTTTACCCAGGAGCAAGGATAAAACTGGCAGCCCTGCACCCACACCTCAGTTCCCTACCAGATCCCTACCGGGAAGAACTACAGAAGAAGAAGGACTGCCCTGCTGGACCCCTGGCCTGCACCTGGACCCTGCACTCTGAAGGACTGCACCAGCTGCAAACTTGGGCTTCATCACAGGCAGGACTTTGTCTGGCTTCAGCTGGTTCAAGGAGGGACTCCCTGTTTGATACAGGTGAAAAATAGCTAACAAGAGTCTCCTGCACCAACTCCTGAAGAAATCAACCAGCTGACCACTGTCCAGTGGCCAAAAAGGAGTTTGCGCTAGGTGCATTCTGGGAGTTGTAGTCCACGCCCCCCAAGGATCATCTCAGAGCTTCTGGAACCTTGAGGTGAGCTGTGGACCCCATAAGAACCTTAAAGGAACATCTGGGAGAAGATCCACAAGTTTGGAGACGTTTGGAGAACTTTTGGAAAAAAGCTCCATAGGGGGACCGACTCGCCACGGCAACGCTAGCCGGCTTTCCTCAACCGCGACCCGGCCTGATTTGCAGGTTTGTCCCAGTGAAGAAAATCTCCAAAAAAGAGACTAAGTCCGAACGTAGAAAGTTGACCGGGACCTCCCTGCCAGCGTATCCGAGGAGGGCTCCAAGGACGTCAGATCAAGATCCAGGTTTGCCCCGGTCGAAGGATTTTAACCTCGAAAAAATTACTACGTCCAAAGGTAAAAGTCTCCACCGAGTGCTCCTGCAACGTGTATCCGGAGAAGAGTTCCAGAAGATCGGATTGGACTGGCAGCTTCGTCCCGCTGAAGAAAATCTTCAGAAAAACAACGAAGCCCGAAGGTAAACTTTTGACCGAGGCCTCCCGCGGGCTGTAGCCGAGCCGGGCTCCATCGCGGTCGGCCTTAAACTTTGACTTTGCCCCGGTCGAGGTGCGACCAGATGACCAGAATGGCGCTTTTTGTTTCTAGGCACTAGAAAACAATAATTCTTTAAAAATTCATATGTCTGGTTCCCCTTATCTGATTTTATTTGTTTTTATGTCATTTTACAGATAAAAATATAATCTATTTTTATAAATTGGTTTGGGATTTTTAAACTGTTTCCTGTGTTTTATTTAATGACTGTTTTGTGATATTTGAATGCTTTACACACTGTCTCCTAAGTTAAGCCTTGTTGCTCGTTGCCAAGCTACCAAAGGTTGACCTCGGTTTAATTTACTGACACCTAACTGGACCTAAGTGGAGGGTAG